>NC_047095.1:50057619-50661369 GCF_902459505.1 Geotrypetes seraphini
CCCGTGGACTGGCAGAAATAAAAGAATTATTTTGTGGACCAGCAAACTACTAGGACTAAAATTTAAAAACACCGTTTCCACCCCATCTCCGCAAGCTTGGTCGCCGCAAATCATCTGATCCCAAGCCTCAGTTATGATTTTATATTGAATGTATTTTATTAAAGTATAAAAAGAAACAATATTCTGTACAATTGTCATTTTATAAATACAAATAATACAAAGCAAGGATCAACCCTTGCTTTGTATTATTTGTCTCCCCTCCCCTTCACATATATCCCCTCTACTATCAAGAAAACTGAACAAGCCAAATTATTACAAAGTACTACACAGAAATATCATGCTAACAGAATTCTGCAGTCACACATGACAGGAATTGTGTTAGGGGAATGCAACAAGGGCAACTGCCCCCTGGTCAGCGAGCACCCTAAGCCAGCTGGAAGCTAAAGAAGCACTGCCTGGGCTTTGCAGTCCCCAGTTATGTCTAACACCAGCTCTAGCAGGATATATATTTCAAATCTAATATATTCTAATCACAAAATAGAAATAAAATTATTTTTTCTACCTTTTATCGTCTCTGGTTTCTGCTTTCATCTTCTTTTCACTCTCTTCCCTCCAGCGTCTGATCTCTCTGTCTCTTCAATCCAGCATCTGCCCCTTCCATCCATTGTCTTCTTTCTATGCCCCTCTCCCCTTTCCATTCAGCCTGTGCCCCCTCTCTCCTTTTTACATGATTCATTCCAGCTTCACTGCTCTCTTCATTTTTATCTCTCCTATACCAGATCTAGCATCATTGTCTCTCTGCTTATTTCTCTGCTGGCCCCTTCCCATCATCAACAATTTCTCTACTTTCTCATGCCTGTCTCTCCCCTTCCCCTCCTCTAATCTCCCTGCCAGCTGTTTCCTTCCTTTTTCCTTCTCCCTTCCCTCCTCCTCCTGTCCAGCAGTAACTCTCTTCCCTTCCTCCCCTCCCAGCAGCATCTCTCCTTCTCCCTCTCCAGTAGCAGCTGTCCCTTTTTTCCCTTGCCCAGCAGCTTCCAAGACTCCAATAGTGGCTTTCTCCCCTCCCAGCAGCTCTTCTTACTTCCCAGCGCAGGGATTCAGGAAGGCAGCCTCGGGTCCTTTGTTGGGTCGCGCCGCCTCTGAGGAAAGAGGAAGTTGCTTCATTAGAGGCAGCCGCGACTCAGCAAAAGCTCCAAGGCTGCCTTCATGAATCGCTGCACTGGGAAGTAAAGGAGAGCTGCAGAGGGGAGAAAACCACTGTCGGAAACTCCCCATGATCTCTCCTGCCCAGCGCGTACCAGCTAAAAATATCTCGTCGATCTTGTCGGCCCTGTGCGGACCGGCAGGAAATTGAACTTAATCAATGTCGCCGGTCCTGCGCAAACTGGCAAAAATTTCCTGCGGACCAGCACTGGTCCATGGACCGGCGGTTGAAGAACAGTGCTCTAGTGTACGGTCTTTGCTGAAAAAACGGATGAAGTTGAAGAATGTGCCAATGTTGATGCATACTTTTGGCAATTGCATAGGATTAAGTGGAGAGAGACCATACGACCCATTTTCTGAGGAGCCTACAAGTTATTACAGATCTTTCAGATGCAGAATTTTTAGTGACCCTTGATGTCACAATTTTATTCCTCAAGAACAGGCCTTACAGATAGTAAAAACATTAGACACAAGGAACTCTTTTGACAGAGTACTAGAGAATGACACAGAGACAAATCTGTCCCCGCCACCGCAGGAACTCAATTTTCCCCCATTCCTTCTCCACGAGTTTTGCTGCTTTTCCTGTCCAATTCCTATAAGCTCTGCCTTAACCACATGAGCCTCGAACACTTATGATTCTAAAGTATTTGAGGCTTGTGCAGATGAGGACAGAGCTTGTAGGAACGGGCAGGAACAGGAAAAGAACTTTCCGGTATGGGAAAATGAGCTCCCGCGGGGACGGGGAAAAATGTATCCCCGTGACATTCTCTACGGAGTACCCGATGCCTTTTCTAATGAATTTGGCAAATTTGGTTGTAACTAAAAATGATTTCACGTCTGATGATAAATCCTTTCAACAACCCTAGACACTACTGCTGCACCCAGCATTGCAAATTTATATATGATCCAATTTGAGGAGAAAAGCTTATATCCAATGGTTCAGTGTCAGAAAATCAAGACTTGGCTGCGCTTTATCGATGACATATTTTTTATCTGGACATCTACTGTTGAGGACTTAGAACAATTTATAGCATATCTTTGCAATAAACTCCTATCTTTTCTACGACAGATTGTCCGGAAGATACTTAAGACATATCTCTTTTCCTTATAAGATGACTCTTACCAGTATAGATGTCTCTACTGATCTCTCATGCCTCATGCATAGTTCCTACTGTAAATGCTGTGCTTTTGTTAGCCGCCTTGAATCCTTGTTGAAAAATTGTGGGATATAAGACCTTTATAGAATAGTAAATACACAGCAAAAGTGTGCCAAGCTAACTATGGAAATGTTTCAGATTTTTCTAGTTTCCTGTAGTTTATGGGAATTCTCATTTATAATAATACTAGTATTTTAGCCCGTTACATTAACGGGTGCTAGAGTAGACATCTATTTTGGGGTTGTTTTTTTTCTTTGTCTCTTTCTCCTTAGATGCTGTCTGTCTGTCATTCTTTCTATCTGTGTCTCTCCCTGGCCCCCTGTCTATCTTTCTTTCTGTCTCTGTATTTTTCTGTTGTGCCATGCATGCCTGTCTCTCAGTGGCCCCCTTCCTATGTGCATAATTGTCCCATCCTATGTCCTTAGTGCCCTCAGTGCCTCCTATGTCCTTAGTAGCCCAGTTCTTCCTTCCCATGTCCTTAGTGCCCCCAGTGCCTCTGTCCTGTGTCCTTAGTGCCCTCAGTGCCCCTTCCTATGTCCTTAGTGCCCCCCAGTGCCTCCTTCCTATGTCCCCCTCACTGCCTTCCAGACTTTGACCCAACCCCACCCCCGAAGCCAGCCTGCCTGCCTCCCTCCCATCCCCCTGTGTAGTAGACCCAATGAGCAGCATCTTTAAATCTGTACCGCCCTCCCATCCCCCCTGTGTAGTAGAACCGGTGATCAGCCTGTTTACATCTTCCCCCGCCTCCGCCACCGTGCATCCGACCCCATTGACCCTCCCATCCGCCCCTCCCACAGCGAGATGACCTCGGCGTTTCGTTTCCGGCTCCGGGTAGGTTTGTCGGCTGCGCCTCTGTAAAATGTTTTCCGGGTTTGGCTGCCGCGGTCGACATCCGCCTGGGAGGGGGGGAGGAAGAGAGAGAGCGGAGAGCGGCGACCGCTGCGTCTTTCAACAGGGAGCAGGACAGACCGTAAGGCGCGCATGCGCACTTCCTATGTGTCGCTACAGCTCACGGAAAACCGGCGCACACATAGGAAGTGCGCATGCGCGGCCTAGCATTTTATTATATTAGATAATCATTTTATTTTCATATACCGCCTAACCAGCAGTTCATAGCGGTTTACACAATAGGTACTCAACATACAATATAATAATAACATCATACATAATATTCTAAGTAACTAATACAAGCATTAAAACTAATGAATAAGGAAAACACAATATAAACTAAAATAAGTATAGATAAAAAGATTAAGGGTTCCTTTTATCAAGCCGTGCTAGCGGTTTAACGTGCGTCATAGCGCGCGTTAAACTGCCGGCCGCACTAGCCGCTAATGCCTGCCTTGAGCAGGCGGTAGTTTTTTGGCCAGCACGGGGGTTAGTGCATGATTAAAAGTCACACGCGTGAACCCCGCTAGCGCGGCTTGATAAAAAGAGCCCTAAAAGTACATTATAACTACATGATAATATAAAAATCATTAAAGTATATTATATTGTTTAAATAAGTGGGTTTTAAGATCTTTTCAAAATTGATAGTAAGTAAGAAATGGAGAAACAAGAAGATTCAAACATGAATTCATTAATCCTGCTTGGAATGCTAAGGTCCTATCCAAAAATTTTTTGTAACGACATGCATTTGCTGAAGGAAAATAAACCCAACCAGATCTAGTGCGTTTTTTAGCACAGGCCATGGTGATAACAGTTACGACCCTCGTAGGAATTCAATCAGTGCCAGGGCTATTACTGCCGTGACCAGCGCTTAAAGCCACGATACGGTTTTGTAAAAGTGTGTGTGTGTGGAGGGGGGGGGGGGTGTTTCGTTTCTGTTTATTTTTTTTTTTTTTTTCTTGTTTCTGAAAATGCTGGAAAGAGTGTCCAGTGTTTCTGACATAGGACAAAACCAAACTTGCAGGAATTTCCCCCCCCTCCCCCTATTGTTTCAAGCCAGAAACCATATAAAATGGCACAGGAAATGTTTCAAATGCACATTCCTATTAGCTGAATGCACGTCCCTCCTAAACTAACATATAAGATATCATAGAATAATCAGCCCTCCTCCTGAGGAAGGTAATGTTACTCATGGCTTCATTTGGAAACAAATACAGTCAAACCTTGGTTTGCGAGCATAATTCGTTGCAGAAGCCTGCTTGTAATCCAAAGCACTCGTATATCAAAGCGAATTTCCCTATAAGAAACAATAGAAACTCAGACGATTCGTTCCACAACCCAAAAATTTTAATACAAAATACTATATGTACTTGCATTGCAAGACCTCGCTCGTTTAGAACAGTCACTACATTCACGCAGCATCAGAGAGAGAAGAACTATCGGCTCAGTTGTGATGATGTGACGCATGTATACTGTATGTACTCGTATTGCAAGACTTTGCTCGTTTAGAGCAGTCACTCCACTCTTGCAGCGTCAGAGAGAGAAGAACCATCGGCTCAGTTGTGATGATGTGACGCGTGTATACTGTATGTACTTGTATTGCAAGACATTGCTTGTATATCAAGTCAAAATTGAATAAAATGTTTTGCTTGTCTTGCAAAACACTTGCAAACCGAGTTACTTGCAATCCGAGGTTTTACTGTATAAGATTCCACTCCTTCTTTCTAGTGCATATCTACTCCCCAGCCAAAACTAACCTTCAGAAGTCATGTTCCAGACACGGGTGCTCCTCATCAAGAGGGATTTGCTTTTGTGGAAACTCTCATTTAGAAAACTTGTTCAGCACACCTTTGCATAGCACCTGGGCATTCAAGCTGTTCGCTCTCCAGTTACAGAATTCTTTGCACGAGTGGCAACTACAGAAAAAAATGAATACTCTTGCTGGATCTCATTAGGGCTCGCATCTCACCTACAGAGGTTGAGGCCGATTTACTCTGGTGTTCGACTCATTGCTTCAGAGCCAAAAAAACTCTTCTGCCTTAGCTGAGAAGGTCTAGATTAGAGATTGACCTGGGGACAAATTTGTCCCTGTCCCCGCAGGAACTCAATTTCTTTTCTTTTTTTTTAATTCAATTTTTATTAAACTCATTTACATATTACATGCCTCTGGAAACAGGATACAGCTATTTCAAACATTATTACATCCAGTAGTTATACAATCATGTACTTTAGGAAAATTTTTTTTATAACTAGATCCTCTATAAGCCCACTAATCAAAAGGGGGGAGAAAATTAGGAAAACAAGGCCTTCTTATTTTAAGAATAAACAAAGAAAAATTACAAATTGATGACATCGCAGCTGAATTTTACCTTATAGAATCTTCCTCATTAAACTAATCTCCAGTTTCTTCCCTCGGACCCTCAGTCTGGACTTGTATCTTACGCTTATTTTCAAGAATGCCCTCAATTGTTTGGGATCAAAGAAAAGATACCTATTTGATTCAAATACAATTAAGCATTTATAAGGAAAATGTGAAAAGAAATGGGGTCCCAGGGATAATACCTGGGGACGCAACATCAAAAATTGCTTCCTTTTTTCTTGTGTCTCCACACAGATATCAGGAAAAACCCAAACTTTTCCTCCCCAAAACAATTTATCTTTATTCCGAAAAAACAGTCTCATCATCCAATCTTTATCGGACTCAAAAACGAATGTCAGTTTCCCCATCCTATCCCTGCAAGTTTTGTCGCTGTCCTTGCCCCTGCCCCATTCCTGTAAGCTCTACCTTAATTGCACATGCCTTGAACACTAATGATTTTAAAGTGTTTGAGGCTTGTGCAGATGAGGACGGAGCTTAGGCATTGGTGGAATGAGGCATTATGACATCACAATCTGAGCTCTAGAATGTTGCTACTTAGGATTTTAAAGTGGTTGAGGTTTGTGCAGATGAGGACGGAGCGTAGGCATTGGTGGAATGAGGCATTATGACATCACAATCTGAGCTCTAGAATGTTGCTACTTATGATTTTAAAGTGGTTGAGGTTTGTGCAGATGAGGACGGAGCTTAGGCATTGGTGGAATGAGGCATTATGACATCACAATCTGAGCTCTAGAATGTTGCTACTTAGGATTTTAAAGTGTTTGAGGCTTGTGCAGATGAGGACGGAGCTTGCAGGAATGGGGCAGGGGCAGGAAAAGAACTCGCTGGGATGGGATGGGAAAACGAGTTCCCAAGGGGATGGGGAAAAATTTGTCCCCGTGTCATTCTCTAGTCTAGATACATCCGAAATTATTGTTATTTTAGGGCCACAAAAAGACAACTCTTTCTTCTTTAAGCCCCTTTTTACTAAACCACGGTAAAGGTTTCTACCACAACCCGGAGTGCTAAGTGCTTCGACATGCATAGAATTCCTAAGAGTGTTGGAGCAGCATCAGAGCATTTAGCTCTCTGGGCTGTGGTAGAAACCTCTACCAAGGCTTAGTAAAAGAGGGCCTAAATTAATTTTTCAAGACAGTCTGGTCGATATTTTAAACAATTTAACCTGTCATACGTGGCTGCTGGCTGGCTAAATTACTTACTCTCTGTCCTCCTTCCATTGCTTTCAGTAGAAGTAAAACCCGGATGTCTCAATCCGTCCTCCTTTTTCTGGAGCCATTTTTCTGGTAACCCTACTCTTTGGCTCTCACACTAGAAGCAACAGCCCTAGGCAACTGCTTAGTCTTACCTAATGGGTGGGCCATCCCTGTGCAGAATTTTGCTGTCTTTTCTGGCTGTGCATGGCGGACTGAAAGATCTGAACTGGGCATATGACGATTGCAATTAAGAAAGTCTCACAATGGGGTTTGAATGTCAAAGGTTATTTGCAAAAGCCACAAGGTCAGGAAATTCTCAATAGCTCACAAATCACATCATATTGTTGAAGTTTTATGGTCTAGCTAAAAAACCCTGATATTGAAAAGGACAATTTTTTCCCCAACAAAAAAAGATTCTAGCCTCTTTAGATTTCTTTTTTAAGAAGAAGCTGGTTAACCGAAGTTCTCACCAGAGCTTTACGCTAGACAGACCTTTTAAACTAGGGCATCATAAATTTGCATTGTCTGTAGGAGGGAGAGTAATGAAGAGAGATATTCAAAACGCTGTGATTACTAAGTGGAAAAGATTAACTTAAATGAAATCTTGATGTAATTAGAAACCAAATGGAAATCTGAGAAAAGTTTTGGGGAGGGGGACTTGGGGAAGAGGGAGAGGAGCAAAAGAGAAAAAAAAAAATCTCTGATTATTTCCCCAAATTAAATCTATTAGCATTTTATGAGAAAGTGATTCTGCAACCCACTGTGTGCTGAAGCTCCAGTGAGACTAAAGATGATCTATAATGCATTATTCTTAATAGTCTGAGATTTTTACATTCTCAAGCTGCATATATAATGTAAGTGCTTAATACAGAGATAGATCCAATATGGTGTTACTGAGTAGTTTATGAGGCTCCTAGCTCTTCCTATGCCACTCCATGCCTCTCTCCACAGCCCCTTCTCTCCCAACCCCCCCCCCCCTGCACTGTGTCTCTTTTCCTCCTCACCCTGCTGCTCCTTTTAAAAAAAATTTCATCTGACACTTTACTGCTTCTCCAATTCTATACTTTTTTTTTCAGTGCCATCATGTTTCAAACTCAGACAGTGGCACTTAAAGGGCCTCAGGGAATGGTTTTATGCATTTTATGCAGCCTCACCCTACCGCAGCAAGGTAGCGGAGGCGCAGAGGGGACCACCCCCGAGGGGGACCCCATCCTTTACACCCTCTGCACCCCGCAGCTGGAGAGTCACCAAAAGTGGGGCTGACTTATACTGCTTGTCCATGGAGAAAGCGAAGTTACTTACCTGTAAAGGGAGTTCTCCGTGGACAGCAGGATAAGTCAGCCACACTGACCCTCCCTCCTCCCCTAAGGGGTGACACTGCAATAAGACTCAAGCTAGGAAAATCACTGGATTAGTGAGGGTCAGCACAGGTATATATAGGGCTACCTGCACTTGCTCAGATGAGACTCCCAAAAGCCTCACCTGAGCTCTGGGAGAGCAAGTCCGAATTGGGGACGTAGATGACGTCACCAAAAGTGTGGCTGACTTATCCTGCTGTCCACGGAGAACTCCCGTTACAGGTAAGTAACATCGCTTTACAGTGCCATCATTTTTCAAACTCAGACAGTGGCACTTAAAGAGCCTCAGGGAAGGTGTAGTGGAATGGTTACAGCAGTGGGCTAATAATGAGGGAAGTCAGGGTTCAGACCCCATACAGCTCTTCGCAAGTTTGGGGAAACCACTTAGGGGCACCTTTACTAAAAAAAAAAAAAAAAGTGCACTAAAATCTGAGCTTAGTGTATCTTAACATGTGATTTTCCCGTGCACTAAGACCAGATTTTACACAACACATGCCCTAAAGCAGGGCTACTCAATTCCGGTCCTCGAGGTCCACAGACAGACCAGGTTTTCAGGATATCCACAATGAATATGAATGGCAGATATTTGCATGCACTGCCTTCTTGATATACAAATTTCTCTCACGCATATTCATTGTGGATATCTTGAAAACTTGTTCTATCTGTGGACCTCGAGGACTGGAATTGAATAGCTCTGCCCTAAGGTACACACCACAACTATCAAACTTAAGAGGATTGAAGTACTCAACAAATCTACATCATTGCAGAACCTCCACCATAAGAACATAAGAATAACCTTACTGGGTCCATCAAACCCAGTATCCCGTCTTCATAGTGGCCAAAAACAAGTACCTGCCAAAAACTCAAATAGTAACAACATTCCGTGCTACCAATCCAGCGCAAGCAGTGGCTTCCTCCATGTCTGTCTCAATAGCAGACTTTTCCTCCAGGAACTTGTACAAACCTTTTTTAAAACCAGCTACATTAACTAACCGCTCTTACCACATCCTTTGGCAATGCGTTCCAGAGCTTAACTATTCTCTGAGTGAAAAAATATTGCCTCCTATCAGTTTTAAAAGTATTTCCCTGAAACTTCATCGGGTGGCCCCTAGTTTTTGTAATTTTTGATGGAGTAAAACATCGACTCATTTGTACCCGTTCTACACCACTCAGGGTTTTGTAGACTTAGGGCTAGATTCACTAAGGACACTTTGTGACCACTTTGCAACCCTGACCCGATTCACTAACCTTACTCCTGATCCAATCCGCGCCCAATCCGATCTGCGCATGCAAATGAGGGGGAACGGTATGCAAATGTAGGCAGGCAGCGATTCACTACAAAAAAATGTGGAACACCAACTGGTCTGGCCGATCAAAAAAGAAGCGATTGCTGGGGACCAGTCGCTCAAGTCCCTGCCGACTCTCCTGCCCCCCAGAAGCAGTATGCAGATGTCACTGGAGTAACGCTTGCCGCTGTGACTGTCTTGCTCTGCCACCATTCCCTGCGGTGCAAGTCCATGGTTTTAACCCATGGGTTTAAAGCGGGGGCTGCACTACAGCGTGTTCTGTTCCAGAACACGCCGCAGGGGAATCACTTTGTAAACGGAGATCTAAGAAAACAACCTCATTCACCCCCCCCCCCCCCCATGAGCGAATAGAAAAAATTTCCAAATGTGTATAATCCCAGAGCATGTAATCTACATCTTTGTCATTAAACATTGACTTGGAAATTTCAAAAAGTAAGTGGCGCCTAGGGGCAAATTCTATAAGACGTGCCTAAAAGTTAAGTGCCAAATTTGGCGCGATTCAAGTAAAATTGGGTGCTGTTTAGTGAGTCACCCTGAGCGGCACCTATTTTGGAGGCGCCCAATAAATAGGCCAGTTCTAGGCACAACTAAAAGTTAGGCGTCCATGCGAGCGCTTAAGCACACTTAAGAGCACTTAAGCACACTTAAGAGCAGCAATTCTATAACAAGGGGCCTAACACAAAGCCACGCCCACCCCTAACATGCATAGTGCCTTTTTTTTGATGGATGCCTAAATTTTTAGAGGCGCCTTGTTACAGAATTGCTCTTTTTTGATAAGCGCCTAAGTTTCAATTATTGCTGATGAAAAACCTTAATTGCGCTTGTTATTCAATTTAGATAGGCGCCTCCAAAATAGGTGCCTAATATTAGGCACCAGTTACAGAATTTGAGCCCTAGTGCTATCACTAGTGGCTTCAGAGCCAAAAAAAACTCATTTGTCTCAGTTGAGTAGCCCTAAATACATCAGGAAAGATGCCATCATTAAGGATATGATAAAACCTTCAGCTCAGTGTGCGGGGCAGTGGCTAAGAAAGCAAATAGAATATTAAGAATTATCAGGAATAGAATGGAATGAAAGTGTTATAATGCCCTTATATCGCTCTATAGTATGGCTGCACCTCAAAGACTGTGTGCAATTCTGGTCACCATATCTCAAAAACGATACAGCAGAATTAGAAAAGGTACAGAGAAGGGTGAAAATTTTTTTAAAAAGGGATGGGATGACTCTCCTATGAGGAAAGGCGAAAGTGGCTAGGGCTCTTCAGCTTGGAGAAGAGATGAGTCAGGGGTGATATGATAAGAGGTCTATAAAATACTGGAGTGGAAAGGGTCGATATGAATGGTTTGTTCACTCTTTCCACAAATATTAGGACCAGGGGGCATGTGATGAAGCAACTAAGTAGTAGATTTAAAACAAACTGGAGAAAAAATTTCTTCACAGAACGTGTAATTAAACTCTGAAATTTGGTGCCTTAGAATGTGGTGCCATCAGTTAGCTTAGCGGGGTTTAAAAAAGGTTTGGATAATTTCCTAAAAGAGAAGTCCATAGGCCATTATTGAGATGGCTTGGGGGAAATCCACTGCTTATTCCTAGGATAAGCAGCATAAAATCTGTTTTACTACTTGGGATCTGGGTTGGCCATTGCTGGAAACAGGATACTGGGCTTGATGGATCTTCGGTCTGTCCCAGTATGGCAACTCATTTAGCACCACAAGAGATTTTACTTAGGGGCGGGGCAAGGGTGAGAGAGATGTTGCCTGGGAGGGGTCAGGGGTCAGAGAGATGCTGGCTCTGTTTTCTCTAGTATAATTTAATGAAAATACTGAATTGCACTGAAATTTTGGATGATAATTAGCAAAAATATTGTTTAAATGTTGTCAAATAAACTAGCAGAAGTTTTGCAGGCTTTGCGAATTTTGTATGCAGAATTTGGATTTTATTTTGTACAAATTTTTGAATTTTTATGCGTAGAATTCCACCAGGAGTAATACTGTAGGTGCCAACTTTATCCAGATATTTCTTTTAGCCACTGATATCCATAGGTATTAATTAGCACAATCCAAATAGTGCCACTGAACATCCTTATAGACTGCCCTAGCACTACCTGGACAGTGGCAGGGCAGAGTTGTGAGTAATACGGAAAGTGGCAACATTCAGGTATCGGGATAAAGTTAGAGCACAATCACTAAAAGATATAGGGCTCCTTTTACTAAGCTGCGCTAGCGTTTTTAGCGCACGCTTAGCTCGCATTGAGCTGGCATTATTTCTTGGCGCGTAGCGTGTGGTTAGCGCACGGGGCAATGCAGCGCGCGGTAAAAACGCTAGAACACCTTAGTAAAAGGAGCCCATGTTCTAATCTCCTGTATAATTTTATTAATATTTTGTTAACTGAGTCATGCCCTCCTGTTGGGATGAATCAGTATTAAAAAAATCAAAGATTACATTAGACAATAGCAGTTTAAATACTGCTCCTGTCCAGGTGTGGAAACGCTCCCACCTTGGCACAAATATTCAGCATCACTCACTATCCAGACAGCGGTTCTGGGTATCCGTGAATAGATGCTACGGCTGGCTTCTAAAACAAATGCAGAGTTTAAATATCAATCCACTGATTTCAAAAACCATAGGCTCTCTTTCATCCCTGGGCAGCTGCTTGCAGGAAGAGCAGGTGTGACTGTATATGGGAACCTTGATAATCGAGCTATAAAGGACTGCAGATACCAAAGAACATCTATAGCTTTTCAAAATGGCTCCCCTCTGCGTCTGATCATGCCAACAACTTCAGATCACAGAAATATTTTTGACTTCTTCAGAAGGGCAACATATCCAACCGGCTCCCAGCCTTCTCTAAAGGATGGCTTTAGTGAGCTGCCGATTAGTATGCTTGGCATAGAGCAAGAGATTTATTGCATGACATTCAATAAATATGTTACTGCAATATATTATAGATGGCTTAAGTACTTTGCAACCACAACTGGCCCATGCTGACCCTGCTTTATTAAATCTTTCACTTGCAAATGAACCATTTCATACATTAATTAAAACCTAGTGTATCAGCTATAGCATAGATTAAATTAAGGTATTATATATCCCAAATATTCAGGACGAGTGGAACATTGTTAAAGGCACTCAATCATAATCTTTTCAGTGATCTTTCTTTTTAAGTTAAAATTGGCACAGTATCAACCGCTGGCCATGGAAAATATAAGGCTTTGAAATTGCAATTAATCTGTCAGCCTTAATGTGCGCACAGGATAGGTAAAGACAAGCGACACTTTATTTGCAGACGGTTTCATTCATTGAAATATTAGGCTAGCTTGAGAAATTTTAATTTCTTAGATGGGAATGAATTAGAATGCCTCAGTGCTGTCTAGTCTAAGAAAAGGATTTAGTTACGCACGCCCTAATTAATAATTATCCTTTTAAAGACAGTAATCTTTGTTTTCTTGTTTAATTCTTTCCTTGAAAGCATTTTGTAGGCAGATGAGACACTTTGACTGGAAAGAGTTCCACACAAAATTCATTGTTGGTTTCTGAGTGGCCATTTCTTCAAATGAGTCAGCTTTGCATATACGGCAACAGTAAAGAACCTCACTTCAAAGCTAGAGTATGTGAAGTATGATCTCAGTCTTTTAAATTTACTTCTGTAGTACTTGCATGGTACCAAACATAGCCTCCCTTGTCCATTTATCTGAAAGAAGAAGGCTGTGCTCTTGACATGCCAGAATTTCAAACTCAGAACATAAGAATTGCCATACAGGGACTACGGTAATCAAAGTTACAGCAAGCCTGATATCCTGCTTCCAGAGGTCTATCCATATAACAAGTACCTGGCAAGATCCCAAAAGCGTAAAACAGATTTTATGCTGCTTATCCTAGGAACAATCAGTGGACCCTCCCAATCCATCTTACAAATGGCTTATGGACTTTCTTTTAGGAAATTATCCATAAGAACATAAGAAGTACCATCTCCGGAACAGACCCTAAGTCCATCAAGTCCGGGGATCCGCACATGCGGTGGCCCCGCCAGGTGTACCCTGGCATAGTTTTAGTCCCCATATCGCTCTAAGCTTCTCGTAAAGAGAAGTGCATCTAGCTTACCCTTACCCATGTCACTTCATGCCACTCATAAGGAGATGTTTCAAGTTTCAAGTTTAATAAAAGATTTGATG
This sequence comes from Geotrypetes seraphini, assembly GCF_902459505.1. Classification (NCBI taxonomy): domain Eukaryota; kingdom Metazoa; phylum Chordata; class Amphibia; order Gymnophiona; family Dermophiidae; genus Geotrypetes; species Geotrypetes seraphini. The sequence continues at coordinate 50,071,279 of NC_047095.1, forward strand.
AATCGCTTTATCTGAATTCAAAGCGATGTACATATTAATAAAATTAATTTGTTAAAAATATTACAACAGTAAATAAAACAATCTTAACTTAAGACAAATACAACAATACTGGAAACATAAGGAATTTATGGGGAGAGATTACATTATAATAAAAGTATTGAAAGACATGAAGGGAGAGTACATAAGGGAGGGTAGGGTAGTGGATAAGAGAGAGAAAAAAAAAAAAAAAGAAAAAATGATTTCTAAGATCTTCTTTTTTTTTTTGAAGGTCATGTTATGATTAATTTAAGAATGCATCATTGAAGAGAAAAGTTTTCAATTTACTTTTAAATTTATCGACGTTAGCTTCTTCCCTTAGATGGATGGGGAAAGAGTTCCAGGTTTGGGGAGCAATGTACATCTAACTTACCCTTAAATCCTAGAACGGTGGATTCCGCAATTACCTCTTCTGGGAGAGCATTCCGGGTGTCCACCACTCGTTGCATGAAGCAGAACTTCCTGATATTTGTCCTGAATTTGTCCCCCCTTAGCTTCAGCCCATGTCCTCTTGTCCGCGCCACATTGGACATTGCAAATAACATTTTTTTCCTGCTCTATTTTGTCGATTCCTTTCAGTATTTTGAAAGTCTCAATCATATTCCCTCGCCATTTCCTTTCCTCAAGGGACAACAACCCCAGTCTCTTAAGTTTTTCCTCGTAATCCAGGTTCTCCATACCTTTTCTAACCCCTGCTAAGCTAACTGCTTTTACCACATTCTCTGGCAACGAATTCTAGAGTTTAATTACACATTGAGGGCCTGATTCTATAAATGGTGCCTAGGTTAGGTGCTGCTAGGCACCCAAATCATGGATGCCAAGTAGCACCTAACTAAAATTCACATACAACTTAATTGTTTTTTTTAATGAGTTAAATGGTGTGGTAATTGACCATGCCATTAAAAGCTCATTAAAAATAATTTTTAAAATTGATAAATTAGGTTGTGGGTGGATATCAGCCATGGGACACCTAATGACACCTACCTACTTTTATCATTCAAAACTCTCTCGTCAAATGAGCCACAATTTATCGATAAATTGCTCATCCCGTACAGTATCTCACGCTCACTTTGGCCTATGGATCAAAAGCTTCTAACAGTCCCTTCCTTGAAAATCATTGGGACATGACAACAAGACATCTTCTCGGTGAAGACGCCCCAGCTCTGAAATGCTATGCCACAATATCTAAGAGAGGAAGTCAATCTGACCCTCTTTAAAAGTAATCTGAAAAGCTTTTTATTGAAAGATGCTTACATCTTTTAACCTTTTTTTCTTTAAACATATTATCCTTTTATCCTCAACCGATCATATCATCTTTCATCTCTTACTTCTATTTTTTCCTTTCCTTCTCTTCCTCCTTTTATTCGCTTTGAATCCCTATCCTATCGTTTTTTTTTCCATACATGTCTCTCTTAAAAAACTAAATTGTAATTCTACCACTTTTACCTTTTTGTATCAGTTAGTTTGTAAGTTCAGATGTTTACCCTATTTTATAGATAGTTTCTAAATTGTATTAGTTTTGTATGCTTTAATGACTTTTATTATTGTATTTCGCTTATCAAAATCTTTCATCTAGAGTATGATTATTAATGTTTTACATTGAAGCTTTGGAAACATTCATTGTATCCCAATACCTGGTAATTTGTGTCACCTTCCATTCCGGGGGAGGGGGGCGGGGAAGAGGGGTGTAAGGGTAGGATGAAATAGGTCATATGGAAATATATTTTGAAGGAATGATAGAAATATGTATGGAAATATCATAATTTATCATAATTTTCTTCATTCTTTCAATACAATGTTATAAGTTGGAAATAAAAAGAATGGGGGGCGGGAAAGGGGGAAGGGGGGAAGGGAATAGGGGGGTGTAGTGGGGATGAAATAGGTCATATGGAAATATATTTTGGAGGAATGATAGAAATATGTATGGAAATATCATAATTGTGAATCTACTTGTAATGAATATCTCTTTGTATTATATTATTGTATGTTTACATGTTTCCTTCAATAAAATGTTATCAATTAAAATAAGCAATTCTATTAGTTTTTAATAAAAACTTGAAACTTGATAAGTAGGCATGGTAAGGGGCAGAGAATAGGCATGGTTCTTAGGCTTTGCTAGATGTCTGAGGTAGGCACTGAGCAATTAAGCCAGATAAAACCTGGCCTAATATACTGGCACCTACCTCTAGGATGCCTAAAGGCGCCTAAGTCTACTTAGGTGCCTGCTAGGCGTAATTCTATAAAAGGATGCCTCGCGGTTGATTGACAACCAGGCGGAGTGGCACCTGCAAGTTCGGTGCCGATAGGCGCCGTTTATAGAATCAGGCCCTGAGCAAAATAATATTTTCTCCAGTTTGATTTAAATTCACTAGTTAGTATCTTCACTTTGAAAAACAGGGTCTCCAGAGATGCCCAAGTTAACTAGTTCCAGGCTAGAGACTTATTGGCCGGTCCTGGTTTGGAATAGAGAATGACACGGTGACAAAATTCATCACTGTTCCCGTCCCCGCGGATAACCGCGGAAAACCATCTTCATGTCATTCTTTAAGGAGAGAGGAAAGAATCAGAGTATGAATGGCCACAACCACTGACCCGCAAGCTTTGCTCTGAAGAATGCTGGTGTAGAAGGACTGAGGTTGAAACAGACACTACAGAATGACAGTCTCTGGTATCCAGAGCAGATATTGTGATGTCATAATGCCCCATTCCACCAGTGCCTAAGAGCCAATCACATCAGTGATGTCACAATGGCTTCATTATCCTTGGCTCACATAAGAATCAGAGTATGAATGGCCACAACCACTGACCCGCAAGCTTTGCTTTGAAGAATGCTGGAGTAAAAGGACTGAGGTTGAAACAGACACTACAGAATGACAGTCTCTGGTATCCAGAGCAGATATTGTGATGTCATAATGCCCCATTCCACCAGTGCCTAAGAGCCAATCACATCAGTGATGTCACAATGGCTTCATTATCCTTGGCTCATATAAGAATCAGAGTATGAATGGCCACAACCACTGACCCGCAAGCTTTGCTTTGAAGAATGCTGGTGTAGAAGGACCGAGGTTGAAATAGACACTAGAAAATGACATGGGATTATTTCCCGCGGTTATCTGCGGGACGGGAACGGTGATGAATTTTGTCACCGTGTCATTCTCTAGTTTGGAACTCACATCCCAAACCAATGTGGGATTTGTAGTGCCATTGAAATCAGTGCTGCGTGTCCCATAATTCACCAGAATGGGAAGATCAGAAATCCAGGACTGCCCCAATATCGCCATCCTGGAACCGGATAACTTGGCATCTCCGGGTCTCAACAGATAGGCAGATGCTTTAAATAGCACAACTCTTTGTTTTAAACACATTTCTTCCAAGATTTGATGGCATTTCTCAAGCAGTTCTTTAAATTTCTTTAATGTAACTAGATTTTCTGGCATCTTTATAGCGATCGACGGGCCTGTTGAAGCTTTATATTTGGGCTGTGCATGTTTTACTTACATTTAATGACTGATGAGGGCAAGGGCAGAATTAGCATGCATTAAGCGCATATTAATGCTGTCTCAGCCTTAACACACTTGTGCATTAACCCTGATTAAAAAGAGTTAAAACAGAGCGGTGGAATGAAAATCTGAATGAACGCAAGCAGATCATTAATACTTAAAATGGGTTAATGCAAATTACATTAGGCAACACGATTTGTGTTAAACTGGATGTAATGGAAAACTTCACTATTCCTCCCCAAGACTTGACATGGGTCACAATGTTTCTCTATACCCCCCCCTTTTACAAAACCGCGAAAGCAGGTTTTAGTGCCAACTGGCGCCCTGAATGCTCTGCACTGCTCCCGACATTCTTGAGTGTCGGGAGCAGCGCCGAGCACTCAGCGCACCGGCCTGCACTAAAAATGGCTTCAACTATCACCTGGTGGCAGCATTAAGAAGTACACTTCTCCCTCCGTATTCGCGGTTTCAGCATTTGCGGTTTCGATTATTCACGGTTTTTAGCTTGCTGGCTCCTCCCCCCCAAATTACATCACTTGCGTAGAGAAATCGCTGATTCCAAGGATTTACAGAAAGAAATCGCTGATTCCCGGCACTTCCTTCGCCGTGTTTCGCCTCTCCTTCGGGAACGGGCCAGGTCTCCCACCGTGTTATTCGCGGTTTCACCCTATTCACGATGGGTTTTAATAGAAAACAGCGAATAACATATGAAAAAGTTATTCGCGGTTTTTCTGAATTTGCGGTTCTGTTAATCCCCTATCGCAGCGAATATGGAGGGAGAAGTGTACATGATACACACTTTCAAACATGCTTCCACTGAGTATCATGATTTAGCTAGGGTTACCATAAGGCTCCAGAAAAAAAGAGGACGGGTTAAGATATCTGGGTTTTAACTTCCATTGAAAGCAATGGAAATAAAACCTGGATGTCTCAATCCATCCTTCTTTTTCTGGAGCCATATGGTAACCCTAATTTAGCAGGCTCCATATTTTTTTCAGCTGGCAGGGCTTAGGGATCTCTGCCAGCTAAGGTAATTTTAATTTTTTTTTTTTTTGGGGGGGGGGGGGGTTTGGACGGCCAACTGGACTGAAGAGTAAAGGTGGAAAAGAGGAAATACGTAGGGTGCCTACTTATACTAACTGTTGGTTCACCCAAAAATTTGGCCCTGGCTTTGCCACTGCATGCACAGCCTCAGCAACTGATGGGACTGGCCACGACAGGGGTTGAAATTCTGGGAGCTGTGGATGCTGGAAAGTCTTTTCTACGGGAAGTACTGTTTGCTCGTCAGTGTAAAGGAGCTGCAGTTTCATCAATGTTTGCACTTCTGGATGCATAAACTACACACACTCATTGGTTCAGAAGGTTACAAGTTATTAACTGAAAATCAATTGGAATAAAAAGAGGCATCTTTACTGCAGTACACAATTCACTTCTCTAGACAGCTACCCCTGCACTGCAGGGGGAAAAAAAAAACCAAAACCCTTGCAACATTTAGTGATCTTATAGACGATAGCACAAATATAATAAAACATAGTGATACTAGAGCTAATTAAATATTAAAGCTTTGGAGACCAAAAGTACAGTGGGAAACCATTTAACACAGAGCAAAGGAAGAGTGTGGATGGAAACTCACAAGTGCATCCCTCTTCCAATCTAGCTGCTGGGCATAGAAACGAAACGCTTCAGTTAGAACGCTTTGCTCTCATTAATCTGCAATAATAAAAATGCGAAAAGAAAAGTTGACATAACTTCAGGGACAAAAACCTACCGAGCAAGAATTTCCCCCCCCCTTTTTAGAGTATTCAGTTAGTCATGATGCTGCTCAAAGGTAATAGCAAAAAAATAAACATAACAAGCCCATCTCGGTCACTACAATATTTAATCCAGGAAAGTTAAGAGGGTATACCTACAAATAATAGACCCAGGGGGCAGCTGTACTTTGCTACGATAAGGGCCTCCATCTTGTGCCTTTGAAAGTGTGATAAATGAGGGGGCTTTTTTTTTTCTTGTTTCCTAGTTCTGGCAGAGAATGATGTCAGGAAACAGGCTGGGTTTGCCTGAAAACGAACCAGTTAATAGCTCATACATAATAGTTCACTCAACACAAAGAGAGCTTTTATAAGATTATGGCAATTGTTTCCTTACCTCCAAGCATAAGCCCCAGTGGAGAGGACTGGCAGCTCCTAAGCTAAATGACTTTTCCACTAGGTGGCAGTAGGTTGACTCTTCACATAGTGAGTTTTCAGGTCAAAAGTTATGGCTACTGAGAACGGAGCCTTCCAACGTTAGGTGTTGCAGATCTGTTGATTCTGAGGGTTCAAAGGGTGGTTTCATTAGATGGCTTTTGGCAGTTTCTTTACTGAGGCCTTTATCGGGGCAAGCTGAGACCAGGGCAACCCAAGTCAGGCGCCTAGATGCGGTGTGCTGAAATTGCTCTAGCTTTTGGCGGTGCCAGTCTCAAAGTGGCTGCCAGGACCTCACACGGCAGTCTCATGAGACTGCCACGCAAAGTCCTGTCATCCATTTTAAGGTGGTGGTGGCGGCGGCGGCAATGAGCAGAGCAGCGGGCAGGAAAGAATGGGGTTCTTTCCCTCCCTGCGAAGAAGCTACTAGACCACCAGGGCTCATTAAGGTAGTTCTGGGGAGGGACTGCTGATGCTTGGGGAGGGGGTAGTTTGGGTTAGGTGGAGAGTTTCAGTTTCAGCTTAAAAAAAAACAAACCTCCCCAGCATTTTCAGCTGAAACCTGAACCCGGATTTCAGGTAGGTTTTGGCACCAAATGAACCCAAAATTTGGTCATCTTCCAATAGCAGGCATTTAGTAAGTAATTTACAGTTTTCAATAAATTTTAGACATAGATGCTGGTCCCGCCTATGTCCTCCGCTGTAAATGTCTCTTGTATTCATGCGCTGAGTTGTGTGTGTCATTTAGAGCAGTGGTTCCCAACCCTGTCCTGGAGGATCACCAGGCCAATCGGGTTTTCAGGCTAGCCCTAATGAATATGCACCAGAGAGATTTGCATATAATGGAAGTGACAGGTATGCAAATCTGTTCCATGCATATTCATTAGGGCTCTCCACACTTTGGAAACTAAAAACCATCAAAAAATATTTCGACCCTCTTTCATTCAGACTACTGGTACAATCACTGATCCTATCCACCCTAGATTACTGCAACATCATTTATGTGGGTATACCCCCCAAAAATGTGAGAAAACTAAGAATAGTGCAAAACACAGCCGACCGCCTAATATTCGGACTAAAGAAAAGTGACCACATCAGTCCCTACTACAAACTTCTACACTGGTTGCCAATTGAGGCACAAATTGTATTCAAGTTCTCCTAGTTTTTGCTACAAACTAGTGTGGGGAATGGCCCCAAACTATCTATTACCTAATTTGAGCTTTACACCTCCACAAGGCCAACCAGAAATCGCAACCTCTTTGCCTACCCGAAGATCACAGGTTGCAAATTCAGAACCTTCCTGGATAGATCTTTTAAGTTTCAAGCCGGCAGACAGCAGACCTGGTCAGGCAACTTCATTGATCAAGCCAGGTTGACCTACGGCACCTTTCGGAAAGAAATCAAGACCACTCTGTTCAATAGATTTATTTCCTAGCCAGTCAACTCCCCCTTTCTCAAGACCTTCTCGTCATGCTGACGCTACGCACCATCTCTAATGTTTTTCTGGTTTTTTCACAGATAATTCGATGTCTTCCTCACCTTCTGTATTCTGTAAATTCTGTAAATCAGCTGTCAATACCAAATAATCCCAGAGTCACAAAAACGAGAGAGAAGTGTAAAAGAGGACCTATAGGGGTATCAGACAACCCGGCAAACAAACTATGTTTGCAGGGAAAAATTCCTCATTTGCCCCACGGTACCTCCACCTCCTATTTTTTAATAATTTTTTAAATAATTTTTTAATGATTTTTTCAATTGTCTTCTATCTTGCTTAGTTAATTTCATTAAATAGTTTTTTCGATTCATACATGTCTATAATGTCCAATCTGGAAAAACTTTACTTAGCTTTTAGCATTTAGCATAGCCATCAATCCCCAGAATTCTGTAAATCGGCATTCCAGCCGTCTCGATGTAACTTGTTAAGATTATTTCTGTAACCATTTGTACCCTGTAATCACTGACCGTTCAGTGACATCTTACCTAATTTTCACCCTGTAATTCGCTGATTGTACAGCCCTCTTCACTGTGAACCGCCTAGAAGTCGCAAGATTATGGCGGTATAGAAAAAATAAAGTTATTATTATTATCCTGAAAACCCGATTGGCCTGGTGGTCCTCCAGGACAGGGTTGGGAACCACTGATTTAGAGAATAGTTCTGTGAGTGAACGTATGCGCACTTTTACATTACATTACATTACATTAGTGATTTCTATTCCGCTTGTGCCTTGCGGTTCTAAGCGGATTACATTAGAAGATGGCTGGACATTTCCAGGCGATGACAATACAATTATTTGTATAACTTTACAAACTTTGCAAACCTAACTTTACTTAACTTTTCGTACATAACTTTACATAACTTTACGTACATAACTTTACATAACTTTACGTGGAGTTACTTTGTGTTACTTTACATTATCCTTACCGTGCTTGCATAACTTGCATTAAGTTTACATAATTTATCTTACATAATTTATCTTACATAACTTTACAAGACTTTACGTAGAGTTATTTTATGTTATTTTACCTTATTATTCCAGTACATTGCATAACTTACATTACATGATATTACAAAGCATAACCTTATGTTATATTACAACGCATAATCTTATGTTACCAAAAAATCGTCTGTTCCTAGGTTTTTATATCTGATTTTTCGGTATTTGGGGAAACTGTGTTTCTAGATATGAATTGGCTTTACGCCCGATGCAGCTAGATTAGATGTTTACCTATGTAAGTGCTAATATTCTGTAATATAAGCATACAAATGGCAATTCAATTTAGGTGCCTGCTTATAGAATGAGAGGGTATACTGTATGTCAGGGCTGCCCAAGTCCGGTCCTCGAGATCTACTGGCAGGCCAGGTTTTCTGGATATCCGCAATGAATATGCATGAGAGAGATTTGCCTGCATTGCCTTCTTGGTATGCAAATCTCTCTCTTGCTTGTTCATTGTGAATATTCCTGAAAACCTGGCCTGCCAGTAGATCTCGAGGACCGGACTTGGGCAGCCCTGCTGTATGTCATAACGCCATCCAAAGGGTGAAAAACGCTGCAATCCACCTCCTGAAAAACCTTGGCATTCGCGACCACATTACCTCTGCATTAGCTTCCATGCATTGTCTGCCCATTCATAACATAACATACATAACATAACATCGTACGTATAAACCGCGTAACCGTAAGTTCAACGCGGTTAACAAAAGATTAATCATAAAAATAACATAAGGAACCCATAAAATTATTTGGCCAAAGAGTTTGAAAAGAGATAAGTTTTCAGTTGGGTTCTAAAATGTTTGTAAGAACAAGCGCAACGTAACGAAGGTCGAAATTCCTTATCGTAGAAAGCAGCCTGAAATGCTAACGTATGATCCAAAGATTTCTTGCTTTTACAACCCTGAACAGATGGGAAAACAAACAAAGCATGTATTCTTCCTTTAGGTTTATAAGATGCTATAAGAAATCTATCGGTCATATAGATTGGAGCAATACCATATACAACTATATAACAAAGGCAACCCAACTTAAACAAAACGCAAGCCTCTACTGGAAGCCAGTGCAACTCGCGATAGAAGGGCATCACATGATCATATTTCCTCAAACCATAAATCAATTTAACTGCCATGTTCTGAATTAGTCTACGTCTAACCATCTCTTTCTTAATGCATGTTAAATAGACTATATTGCAATAGTCGAGAAGACTCAACAATAATTGAGCTAGAACTTTGAAAGCAGAAAACTCAAAATACGGTTTTATAGTTCGTAACTGACATAAAGTATAATAGCCCTTTTGTACCACTGCATCTATTTGCTTTTTCAAGGCCCCGATGCTCGCTTTCAAAACTTTCCACGAAACAATTCCGCACTGCAGGACAACTAAACTACAAATCTACTTCCCTAAGCGACCACTGAGGTCCCAAGGAGAAAAACGACTGACCATACCTCCTGGCCGCTCCCTCAAAACGGAAACAGCCCGCAAACGCTCCTACTCAAATTTCATACCCAGACTATGGCACACCATCCCCCCCCCCCATCTGTTAGAACACTAGATGGACTCTGGAGCTTCAGGAAGGCTGTGAAAACCTTCCTCTTCACAAACCCAACGCCTTAAGGACTTACACCCAGAAATGCCATTCAGAGTGAACACACCTACGCCACCTACTCTTACCAGAGCTGCTTGGTGGATATGTTTTTTTGGTCATGTCTATATTGTAAATTATGTAATCTTTGTCCTGCCTCGATTATATTGTGGATGTATTTTGTAACCTGTTCTGGGCTCCTTTGGGAAGATGGGCTAAATAATTGACCAAATAAATAAACTTATACATTTCTGTGTTTATTTGATACTCTCAGCAGAGTATAATATTACATATAGAATGAAATCACATATAACCACTAGCCTCAGATGATGATTCTCGTTTTTGTCCACATATCAGGCTGCTGTTGTGGTAAGATATACCTTCACTGAGGCGCTAAGAGGTGAAATAAGTTTTGAAGTAGGATCCTTAGAAAGCAGGTTTCTGCTGCTCACACCATAAAGAAAACCTCTTCCATTTGGAATTGTGGGACTTCCGGGTAGATGACTTCCAAGAAGCTATCGACAGGGCAATACTTAGCAGGAATCATGTCCTGTGCAATGCCCCATGGTGTCCCCACCCCACCCACTGCATCACAGACCAAGAACAGGGAGCAATAGTCAGGGAACATTTTTGGTGCCCCACCTCCCTTGCAACCTGTGTGACTGCACCAGTCATACAGCACTTGGTGCGGTCCTGGCTATTAAGACATCTTAAAATTATTGAGAAAAATGAAGAAATGCCACTAACTACTCAACATAGATATTAGTATCTATTAATGTAATAATCGGCATATATGCTCTCTTACTATCAAAATCTAAATTAAAAGGAGTAAGAAGGCATCGTAGTAGATTGCAGATCAGATCATAGGATCTCTTATGACTCAAAGCCAGATCCTCATCCTGCCAAGCAGGTTCTAATCATTTGACCAATTCCTCCATCCCTAAACCAACCCCCCCGGTCCGCCCAGTTCCACCCATCCCATTCCTGCCCTGCCATGCCCCTGTCCCGCCCCCAATCCTGCCCTAGCCCCACCCCCTGCTGCCTGCTTTCGTCAGGCAAAAGGGCATCCGCATATGCGACGCGATGATATCACGACGCCCTCCTGTCCGATGGCAATTTGATAGAAGCTTTTCAAAACCCGGGGTTTGAAAAGCTGTCTGGACCCCAGACATGTCTCAAAAGGGGAAATCGTGACGTCTGGTAACCCTATCCATCCACCTACAGGTGAAGATAATATATAAATTTAAATCAGTTGTAGTGTTTTATTATTTCAAAAAGAGTTATGTTGAAAGTGCACTATTTATCATTGGACCCAAAAATAAAAACAACAATCTTGTGAAAATGTTACTTTTAAGCACTGGCACTTATCTTAGCAGCCCCATAGGACTCCAGCGCTGGCTAGATTTAATAACTCTTTTTGAAACAATAAAACACTACAACTGATTTAAGTTTATATATTATCTTTACCTGTAAGCGGAGGGATAGGGTTACCAGACAGATAGGGAAAAATAATTGAGTACCTGAATAAATTCAAGTAAATCGTTCTGAGCTCCCCTGGGAGAATGGTATAGAAAAGTAAATAAATGTTCAGATCTATGGGCATGGCACAAAAATCGAGCAGCCATGTTTTAAAAGTCTGCAAAGGCTTCAAGTGGGAAACCGGAAGATCAACATAGACCACATTACAGTAGCCCAGTTTTGAGATCAGGAATACATGAATCGGTGTACGTATGAATAACATCATCTCTGAAACAATTTCATAGAGCTCGTAATTAATGGCGTGCACGGAACCCTGACTACATGACACTAGAGATCTGAGAGGTGAAGAAAAGCTTTGAGTCTATAGTGACTCCCAACACGAGTGATACAGGAATTAAACAGGGCACTCAAGAGTTAACTCTGATCCAATTGGCTATGGTTTTGGATTGGTTAAATTTAAGCTGATGGTCTTGGAACCACCAGGTGTGAGATTAGAGTTGTCCTGGGGAGTAAAGAAAAGCAGAAACAAAGAATTGACCCTGATGGTTCCACAGAAGACGAAATCCAGAAGAAACCAAAGACTCTGTGGAGAATTGATGTTCAAGATGAAGACTTTATTAAAAATGCAACTTCGTAATCCACATAAAAACAACAAGGATCCAATCCTCTAGGAGATATGGACCCAACATGGTCTGTGTTTCGACAATACTGTCTTCCTCAGGGGTCCCTATAGGTTCTGTGTAGAAACACGTGGATTATGAACAAGCCAAGAAAAGCGTGATGCAACAATTGCAGTGTGCCGTGAGGTAACCTCAGTAGCGAATGAAGAGGGAGTAAAGGAAAGCAACAGATAATGAATCTGATATTCAAAGGGTTTGTCTTCTAACTTTGAGTTGTTAGGCATATCTCATTACTTAGTAACGTGCGGTGACTTCATAGGTGTCGAAACAGGGGAAGCTGCAGGGGCCATGGCCTCCCCAAAAATTGGTGCCCGCCCACTTGCCTACCCACCTCCTGGCATCCTACCTTAAATCGACGCTTAGCATCAACGAGCAGGCCTGCCCCAGAACCCTTCATTCTACTTCTGTGACGCTGCGCAGCGGCTGTCCGAAGTTCAAAACTACAACGCTGGGAGGAGGTGAGTGGGTGAGTTGGAAGTTTGTGGGAGGAGCTGCAGGATTCCACCGGGGCCAGGGCGAAGCTTCTGGGTCCCCCCCCAAACAGGACAGCGTTGCGCCGCCCATGGGCGACTTAAATATTGCTGCTCTATTTTTGGAACTGCAGCGTTAGGGTTGTTTAAGTCACGGGAAGGGCCATTTGCCACAACTTGAAGCCCTAACGCTGCTTGATGAATTCCCCCCTTTAGAACTGATTTTAAGCACGGAACGCTTTAATTAGGTTCCTAAATCCTGGCGGTGAATCTTTAGGATCCTAAATTTAGGTGAATTTTCAGCAGAAAATGTACGTATATGTTTGACTGAAAATAGAGGTCACATTTAGGCAACTAACTTAGGAACCTTACATTTAACAGGTCATCTTCATTTTAATATCAAGCCCATTACTTTTAGTATGCTCAGAATAAAAATGTTGCTAGAATCATTCGAAACTAATAGTGCTGTTTTCAAAACCTGCTCACGAGTTCTTCCTCTACACAGCCCAGGAAATAAAATAAATATTTGCCAATGACAGGGCACGTGGTGACTGTTTTGCTACGCGGACAGGAAATCATTATTTTCTAATGCACCACAAGTATATTCTGTCATTCCAGGGTTTCAATTTATTTGATAAAAGTAAACGCCACTTACCCAAATTATTCTTTGTTTTCACCTGCCTTGCCTCAAACTTCAAATGCCCTGCCCTAATACCTTTCCAGGATTTGCTAGCCTCGTAAACTGTTTTCAATGCAGTCAATTTCGATTCTGTTTTCTCGGTGACTCATTAGTCACAAAACGTTGACAACTATTTGTTGGAATGCCATCTCTCCCTTTGTTTATATGCATGTGCCGCAACTGGGGTGATTTATTTATGCTTTAATTAAAAATTGTGGATAGACCCAGTGAATTTTTAGCAATGTATTTTCTAATTTGTGGCCTCGAAAAAAATCAATAACTTTTTTTATACCATTTATGCTTTTATGGTTACTTCAGGCATTTCTAATGTAAAACTGTCAGTCAACTGCGCCCTCACTCAGAGAATGGTCAGTATAAATCTTAAAGAGACATCCCTTCTTTTGTGGCCGAGAGAATCTGTATGTCAAGTCACATGCATAAAGCTTGCAAGATGCACGAACTTTGACTTCTGTGAATTTCACAGTAGACATTTTAACTGAGAGCAGATGCATCCATTTTCTCTGGTTTTTAAGATCAATTTTTTTTTCAGCTGGCTTGGGACATATGCTCTGGTTTTTGCCCAGTGATAATGCAATTTTGGACTGCATTGTTTACATTTGTAGATACGACATGGCACAGAAAGGTGATAGTGGATCCTCTTGTGCTCTTTGGACGATTCAATGCGCCTCGTCCTATCCCTAGGGGGCCTTCTGGGAATCCTATCCAGAACAATACTGATGGGCAAAAAGACTATACTTCTCAAATGGATTTCATCAGAAGCACTAACTTTGTGGGGATCGCAAATGATATCTTGAGAGGGGACATGATCGAAACATTCAAGATACTGAAGGGGATAGACTTAGTAGACAAGGACAAGTTGTTCACCCTCTCCAAGGTAGAGAGAACAAGAGGACACTCTTTAAAATTGAAAGGGGATAGATTCCATACATACGTAAGGAAGTTCTTCTTCATCCAGAGAGACATGATTGAGGAGACATGATTGAGGAGACATGATTGAGACATGATTGAGACATGATTGAGACATTTAAGTACATCACGGGACGGGTCGAGGTGGAAGAGGATATCTTTCTTCTCAGGGGACCCTCGACCACAAGAGGACATCCGCTCAAACTCAGGGGAGGGAAGTTTCGTGGAGACGCAAGGAAGTACTTCTTCACGGAGAGAGTGATCGAGCATTGGAACAAGCTTCCAGTGCAGGTGGTCGAGGCACGCAGCATCCCAGACTTCAAGAACAAATGGGATACCCATGTGGGATCCCTACGGGGTCATGCCAAGGGATAGGGTCACTAGGACTTAAATGAGCGGGTCAGTAGAGTGACAGTATAATTACAATTATACTTAAGGGGTCAGAAGACTTAAGAGGGTGGGTAAATAGTGTGGGCAGACTTGATGGGCTATATGGCCCTTATCTGCCGTCATCTTTCTATGTTTCTATGTTCTATGTTTCTAGTGGAAAACTGGAACGCTCTTCTGGAGGCTGTTATAGGGGAAAACACCCTCCAGGGATTCAAGACAAAGTTAGACAAGTTCCTACTGAACAAGGACATACGCTGGTAAGGCTAGACTCAGTTAGGGCACTGGTCTTTGACCAAAAGGGCCGCCGCGTGAGCGGACTGCTGGGCGCGATGGACCACTGGTCTGACCCAGCAGCGGCATCTCTTATGTTCTTACTTTGGAGTGTCAGGGGGTCCCAGACCTTACATCTTTGTCTGGGCAGAAATTTTGTGCCATTTGGGAGCTGTTTTGGCTTTCTTTAACACCAACGGCTAGAAGTCGAATACTTAGGGCTCCTTTTACTAAGGTGCGCTAGCGTTTTCTGCACATGCACAAGATTAGAGCGCCGCGCTAGCCGAAAAATTACGGCCTGCTTAAAAGGAGGCGGTAGCGGCTAGCGCGTGCGGCAATTTAGCACGCGCTATTCCATGTGTTAAGGCCCTAATGCACCTTTGTAAAAGGATCCCTTAACTTCCCCTGATATTTTAATTTAATTTATTCAATTTTCTATACCGTTCTCCCAGGGGAGCTCAGAACGGTTTACAGGAACTTATTCAGGTACTCAAGCATTTTTCCCTTATCTGTCCTGGCGGGCTCACAATCTATATAATATACCTGGGGCAATGGGATTAAGTGACTTTCCCAGGGTCACAAGGAGCAGCATGGGTTTGAACCCACAACCTCAGGGTGCTGAGGCTGTAGCTTTAACCACTGCACCACACTCTCTCCGCACATTCCCTCTTTCAGTCCTTGGGAAGATCTCATTATACCAATGGCCAAGGTGTATTTCTTATAACATACTGTACATCGCTTGGAATCACCACATTAAGAAAAACGCACATCTACTTTGGAGGTCCCAGAGGAAAAGCTATAACAAATTGATACAAATTGATATCTGGATTTATGAATAAAAACCCAAGGACTGGTCTTCGGGACATTTGGAGCATTGAGATTAAGCATCAAATTACTGCGTCTCAATGGCCACAAAGTTGGTCTTGGAGAATGAGATGTATAGTGTCTGCATCTATGAGACAAACCTGGTTTTTTTCTGTATCATAGAGCATTTTGGACCCAGGTTCGTTTACAGAAGTTAGATAGCTCTAAATCTAATAGATGCTGGCACTGTCATCTTGAAGCTGGGACATTAGGTCATTTGTTATTCTATTGTCCATTCATTCTTGCTTTTTGGAAATCAATAATAAAATAATAAACAAATAAATAATTTGTTAGAAAATCCAGTGGCATTATCCTATGACACTGTATTTATTGGCATGTCAATGAGAGCTAAAAGCCAAATATCCTCTTAATAATAACAGGCTTCTGCTCTTTATGACAGGGGTTTCCATATAACAGATTACAAATAACTGGAAAAATTGGAAGAGGCTGAATTACAGCTTTTGGTGGAACTCTTTATGCCACATATTCAAACTGGAAAGGATAATTGCTATATAGCAGGGAAATTTAAAAAAAAATTCAGGTTATTTGGGAGCCATTAACAAGATACTGTAAAAATTGAAATTATTGCATAGAATAAATATTAATTCCCTTTTGTTCATACACGTCCAGGGTGGGTGGAAATATTTAATGATTTCTTTTGTTTATGATTAATTGTTGGATACAAGGGAGGGGGATATTTGATGAAAGCTATAATTTGATAATATAATAAGTAATGTTAAAGTATAAAATGATTGTAATTTGTGTTATACTTATTGTGAGTTTTTAAAAAAATGAATAAAGATTTATAAAAAAAAAAAAAAAGAAAAAGCTTTAACCATGTGTCTTTTCCTTTTTTTGAAAAAGGAAAAAAACAACAACCCAACAACATTCCCGTCCTCTGAGCTTCAAGCAGGTTGAAAGTTTTGAGCGTTTGAGGACTAACAGATGGAACATCTTGTGTATTTTCTGCTAAGAATGTGCATTCTGCCTTGCATTTGGCTAGCAGTTGTTCAAGGAGGAACTTTTCCTTCAGCTGTTTATCCTATCATGTGGCTGAGTTGATAGATTCATAAGCAACTGAATCTCTTGTTTAAGAATCAATAGACGAGTCTTGCAAACAGGCTTAGAAGGGAAACGATGATAACGCAGCTCAGTCACCCAGACTACTGGAGCCTTTGATTAATTCTTACAATGCAAAAGCTCATTCTGTATTCTTTTGAGGTGCTGAGCTTCCATCAGGTGTCAGTCTCACTAATTTGAAGAATCATTCCTCTTTTGAATATTGAAATAATAAAATACAGCAGGGTCCTTGTTGCAGTATAATAACTCACATGCAGACACCTGAATTTCTCAGGCAGAAGGCAAATAACGAGGGCGGTGATTAAATGAGTTGGGAACCCAAAAGGGACCACATTAGAGAGAGGGGATGGGACTTGATATATTGCTTTCTGTGGTCACAATCAAAGTGGTTTACATATTGTATACAGGTGCTTATTTTGCACCTGGGGCCGTGGCAGGTGAAGTGACGTGCCCAGAGTCACAAGGAGCTGCGGTGGGAATTGAACCCAGTTCTTTAAGTCGGTGGTTCCCAACCCTGTCCTGGGGGATCACCAGCCAGTCGGGTTTTAAATTCATCAAAGTCTGTTTTGGGCCTAAGTCATTAGTTGCCCAAAGTTGGAAATGTCCAAAGTCCATTCTCGAAAAATACGTCCAAAATATATATATTTTTTTCGAGAATCTTCTACTTTATGTCCAGCCATTTAATTGACCAGACTGGTAAGTCGTCTATCTTTATACCCCATTCTCATCCAAAAATTCATCCAAATCAAAAACGCCTAAATTTTTGGACATGGGAGGGGCCAACAAAATGATGGTTTGGCTACCTAGACATGACAACAGAGTAGTAGAGCACCTTGCAGGGTACTACTACGAACTTCACAAAAAGGGTGCCACATAAACATCTTTCCACATCTCCCTTATAGGTCATGGTGAGCCCCCCCAATGCCCCCAAAACCTACTATACCCACCTGTCTACCACCCCACTAGCCCTTATGGCTGCAGGAGGCACCTATATGGCAGTACAATAGGGTTTTAGGAGGTTTTAGGGGTGAACATGTTTCATCAT
Source organism: Geotrypetes seraphini (assembly GCF_902459505.1). NCBI lineage: Eukaryota > Metazoa > Chordata > Amphibia > Gymnophiona > Dermophiidae > Geotrypetes > Geotrypetes seraphini. The sequence goes on from NC_047095.1 coordinate 50,088,957, forward strand.
GAATGCCGTGGTTAGAGTGGCTTGTGGGCCTGGGTCCTCCTCTCTATGGTTCACTAGCCCACCCCCCAGACTACTTAAGCCCTCTCTCTGCAGCTCTACTAGGCTTTCCTATGCCAGGTGCTGATGTTCTGGAGGCAGGTCTGTACATTTTTATGGTATTGTAGGGGGGGTGTCAGTGATCACTGGAGCAGTGTGTGGGGGTCTGTACTTTGTGTCTGCAGTGGTTATCTGATCACTTTGGATACCTTCGGGGCACTTAGACCTGTTTTTAGATTGCCTAAGTCACTACATACAAGTTCCATCTAGGCAGTCTCATTAAACTTTCGATTATACTTGCAGTACGAGTAAGCCTAGGTCAGTCAAGGTCCCGCCCAAACCTCACCCTCACCACTCTTCCTAAAACGCCCCTTTCAGCTCTGGGTGTACAGCGGTACTGAAAAGGCCTGAGCTGTTTTTAGATACGTCTAAAACCCGTTTCGATTATTGGCACTTGGATGACTTGTCTTTTTGATCGTCCAAGTGCTGGTTTAAGCGGGATTTTAGACGTATTTCTGTTTCGGTTATGAGCCCATTAGGCATTAGTAGAAAGCTTCCCTCATAAAATTAATGTCAGCAGAGGGACAGTCTACCAAATACTGAAAGACAATCTTATTAATAAACGGAAGGCTCATCACCACCACTACCACCATCACCTACTGAGTCAACACAAGAAGCATTTAGTCTTCCACACAGATCAGGCTATGTTAAGTGCCTGTAGTTTTCCCAGGCCTTCCAATTATTGCTACATGTATAGCCTGCCAGTCAGACCCAACTGCCAGTTAATAATATTACAGAACCAAGTCATCATTGGAGAGGTCCTTCTTCGTGCCGTGTTTCCACAACGTGACTCCGTGTATTTGGCAGCGTATGTTCTAGCACTTAGTCATTTCTCCCGTGGCCTCCTCATGGACTTTGGAAAGCACTGGATGCAGTCATCTCCGTTGGAGGCCAGGAGCTATAACCCAAGAGCTACAAAGCCGTAATGAAAATAATTGCCTGTATAAAATTAGAGCAAAACTAGGAGAAATGTTTTGTATTTCTGGCAAGGCAACAAAAAAAACAGCTAGGCAGAGTCCAGGAAATGTAATATAAGCAATAGAGTAGAACAAATTTGTGTTTCAGGTATCAAGCGGCTACACATGTCTTTACTTAGACCATGCGCTTCACCCTGGGAGCACGGCCAGGACTGCTTTGGTAGCGGCTGTTCCATTCTAAGACCTGAAAGAACCCTTCTTATGAACATCAAATAACTTTCACAGGATTCTTCTTTTTCTCAAAAGAGGTAATAATAATCATTTTTAATAAAGAGCACGAAAGACCAAAACAAGCATGCTTTAATTTCATGTCGCTTTGCCCTTGTGACCCTGCAGCGGGGCTGACAATTCTTTTCCTGTTTTGAATGAATTTAACACCCCTCCCCCCCCTTTTTCAAAACCATAGCGCCAGCCGCAGCGGTAATTCTATGAGCGTCGGAGCTGTTACCACCTCAGCTGGCGCTAAAAACCACGCTACGGTTTTGTAAAAGGAGGGGTTAAAGCAGTAGGTCTTCTTTCACACAAAAGACCATTTAAAACTGTTGTATTTTGAAATTTAGCAGACTTCCCTGTCAATACTGTATGGCCATTTCTTGAAGATCCTTGTGAAAAGAAAGATGGTAGAAGCCGAACAGCTCTCCTAAACCTTTGACTCTGACTCCTACTATGTAAAGTAAATCTGAAATTTAATTATAGAAATATAGGACTACCGTATTTTCACGTAGATAACGCGCACCCGTGTAAAACGCGCACACGGGTATAGCGCGCTGGAAACACAAATTTATGTAAAGAAATTTTGATATACCGCGCTCACGGGTATACCGCGCATGCCGCCCCGACTCTCCTCTGGCTGCCCCGACTCTCCTATGGCTGCCCCAACTATCCTTTCACCTGCCCTGACTTTCCATTCACTGCCCCGACTCTCCTCTGGCCACCCCGACTCTACTTTCGGCCACCCCGACTCTCCTCTCCCCCTTGAAGTCCTGTCCCCACCCTGAAAGCCTGATGCCCCCCCCCCCCCCCGACGCCCGATTCATCATCCGGAAGGACCGCTCGCACCCCCACCGCTCGCACTCCCACCCCGATGAACCGCTCGCACTCCCACCCGAAGAACCGCTCGCACCCCCACAGCCTCCCCCCCTTCCCCATGGAGAAGCTGTCTACCTTGTTTCCAGATTCCAGTGAGCCCAGCTGCTTCCTCTGCCGGCGGTCCTGCCCCTTCTCTGAGCCCTGCTGCGCTGCTTCCTCTTCAGGCGGTCCCGCCCTTTCTCTGACATCCAATTTGCCCATCTGCAGTATCCACTATTAATTTGAAGTTTGAACAAAAAACTGACCAAAAATAACTTTAGGTATAAAATTATAGATTTTATACCATTGTAAGTTGTTTTTTTTAAAATTTGAAGTTGGAGTTGGTACAATTTTATCTACTCAGACTTCACAAACAGCCTTTTTCTTAAGCACAAAAATTAGTTTCATTTCATTACATAAGAACATAAAAATTGCCATACTGGTACAGACCAAAAGTCCATCAATCCCAATATCCTGTTTCCAACAGTGGCCAACCCAGGTCCCAAATACCTGGAAGAAACCCAAATAATAGCAACATTCCAGAGCTGAGATTATGATGTCATAATGCCTCATTCCACCAATGCCTAAGAGCCAAACTCATCAGTGATGTCACAATGGCTTGATTGTCCTATACTTGGCTCACATAAGAACATAAGAATTGTCTTACTGGTTCAGACCAATGGTCCATCAAGCCCAGTATCCTGTTTCCAACAGTGGCCAATCCATGTCCCAAGTACCAAGCTAGATCTCAAGTAGTTATACATTTAGAAATCAAAGAAGTCTAAATCTGTTCATTCTTTGTTTCTTGGGTCATAATCTGATCGAGTTGAGATCAATGTCATGCATAAAAGCTAGCACCAACAGGAAGAAATCTCTGGATGGGTATTATCCTGGGTGGTGATACTCTACAGCAGGGGTTGTCTAACACAGACTTGGGGACAAGCTCAGCTGATTGGGTTTTCAGGATATCCATCATTAATATGTATGGGATAGATTTCATATGGTGAAGGTCAGTGGCGTAGTGAGAGTAGGAGGCGCCTGGGGAAGTGGCATCCTCCCTGTGGTCCCCTCTCCACCCCCCCTGCTTCTTCTGCACTCCCCACTCCTTCTCCACCCCCATGCCACACTCACGTCCTCCTTTCTCCTCATACCTCTTTAAATCTTTGCCAGCGTGAAGAACTTCTCTGGCCTCGGTTATCCGCAGCCTACCACCATTGTCCCATTTTTAAAAATTTTTTATATTAAAGCCAATGGACGTAAACTCCGGATATTTGCAATTGGGATAAGCACACAATCCGCTTATGCGCACTGATGTCATAGGTCCCACCTCTATTCTTTCATGTTACGTCCACTCCAGTTAGATGCAATCACGTTCTGACTGGGAATGGCTAGGCTTCACACAGCAGCTTAAGCGCTGGGACAGCTGGGAAAGTGAGCGCTCCGCTTCCACTCAAGCTGTAGGGCATAGCTTTCCTGTACTTTAGGCTCCAGTAGCCCACGCCTCATATTTAAACTGAGCCGGCTTAGCTACAGTCTCCCCTCCCCCCCCTATTCCTATTAAGCGCACACTCCGTTTCAGCGCACGTGGCGACCCGGTCCAAGGAGCGTGCACTTAAGTGAAGTCGACTGTACACACTAACCTTCTCTTTTAGAGGATTGCTAATTAGAATAGAAATGAGCAAACGTTCACGGGCTGAATCCCGCAAAGGAGATGGTTTAGATAGACTGGAGTGAGCTTCACCGGCAACTCCGGGAGCTGGAACCTAAGGACAGTACCGGGTAGACTTCTGAGGTCTATGGCCCAAAAATAACAAAGAAATAAAGACATTTGAATTTCATCACGAAATTGTAATGCATGGGATTACAGGACAGACTGGTCTTTATCTGACGTCATTTACTATGTTATTATTTTATCAAGCTGCACTAGAGGTTTTTAGCGCAGACCGGTGAGGTAAGTGCTCCAACGCTCATAGGAATTCTATGAGTGTCGGAACATTTACCACGCCAGCTCATGCGCAGCTTGACAAAAGTAGCCCTAACTGATTAACGTATGGTTAGCAACATGAGCCCTTAGGTGCTGCTAAGTGCCTTAATCCAAGCACCGTTTAACTGAATTTTTTTTTTAATTGGTTAATTGGCGTGGAAATTGACCACATTATTTTAAAAAAACGATATAAAAATGATCTTACTTGATGAGAGTTACACGCAGATGTCCACGCAGGGCCTAACAACACCTAAGTCCAGGTGCCCTCTGAAACCTAATGATGCCTACCTGAAAAGTAAGCAAATGTTTGGCACTAAATTATTTTATGAAATTTTAGTGAGACAATTTTTATAAGAGAATAACCTTAGACTTGTGTTGTAGGGATTACTGCCCTGAGGAAACCCCCTATGGGTGAAACATGTTGGCGTTTCCATCCCTCCAGATTCACTACCCAAGCTACCCAAGCTAAGTACTATTCTTATAACTAAAATATCTATAAAATAAAATATTTATAAATCTTCATGAAAAAACGACCCGGTGACGATTAGGTGCATAAAGCCAAATGTTACGAAAGTTATTGAACATTTGGTGGCACTTCTGAGGGCCGGAAAGAATTATATGAACTATTCCGTATATAGAAGGTGGTGAAGGGGTGGTTTGACTATAAACCCCCCCCCTAATATTATATATACCTGAAAAGTAGGCATGGCTAGGGGCGGAGAATAGGCGTGGTAAACAGGCTTTGCTAGGTGTGCGAAATAGGCCCCTGTAAATTAGGCCAGGGAAAACCTATCCTAAAATACCAGTGTGTACCTCAATTACACCTGGCGACGCCTAGACGCCGCTTGGTGTGATTCTATATAGGACGCCTAGCGGTTGATTGACAACCATGCAATATGGCGCTTAAAAGTTAGATGCAGTTAGGCGCCATTTATAGAATCAGGCCCATGGTCCATATTCTATAAACGGCACCTTAAGTCAGGTACTGGTAGGTGCCCTGCCAGTACCTAATTTAATTGTTAAAGCCAATTAAATTGACAACTTCAGCAGTTGGAACCTAGGACAGTACCAAGTGGACTTTAGTCTATGGCCCAGAAATATCAAAGAAGAGACAACAAGTAATTCATATACATAAAATATCGCAAGACAAGCACAATAAACTTTCAGACATTAGCATACAATTAATTTTTCCCCACCCTCCCACCCAATACTCAAATAAAATAAAACCCACAAGAAACTATCCATATATACCCTGAATCAAGATCCAATGCAACTCCCTTCCCCCACCCCCACAACCCACCCTGAATGTGTATGTTTACAAGCCTATAAAATAAAATCAATTATTCTTCCTTACAAAATTTTGCCAATGGCTCCCAAACATCCATAAACTTTCTGTAACGCCCTTGCTGTATAGCCATGAAACGTTCCATTTTTAAAATGTAACACAGTGATTCCCATCAAAAATTGTAACTTAATCGATCCCAGTTCTTCCAATTCCTTAAAATGAGCTGTATGGCAACCCCTGTCATTATAAATAGAAGTTTGTTATTTCTATTAGATATTTAGCTTTTAGCTCTCATCAATGTACCAAATAAAATGGTGTCATAAGTTAATGCCACTGGATTTTCTAATATGTTATTCACTTGATCCCAAATGGACCTCCAAAATTTAAGAATCAAGGGACAATAGTATAATAAATGATCCATAGTCCCAGCTTCAAGATGACAGTGCCAGCATCTATTAGACTTTGAACTGTCTAATTTCTGTAAACGAACTGGAGTCCAAAATGCTCTATGTAATAAGAAAAACCATGTTTGTCTCATAGATACAGGCACTGTACATCTCATCCTCCAAGTCCAAATTCGTGGCCATTGAGACGCAGTAATCTGATGCTTTATCTCAATGCTCCAAATGTCACGAAGACCAGCCTTTGGTTTCTTATTCAAAAATCCAGATATTAATTTAAACCACTGAGCGGCCTGGTGTCCTAGGAAGTCCACTTGAAAACACAAAACCCGGCAAGCTATATTGATTTTTAATATTTTTCCAATCAGGGAACCCTTCCTGAATGACCTGCTTCAACTGCAACCATCTATAACTTTGAGATTTAGCAAGACCAAATGTATGTTGCAATTGTGAAAAGTCAAGCAGTTTACCATTTGACATTACATCATCCAAAGTGCGTATATCTGCCTTTATCCAATGCTTCCAGATGACCTTAAACCCACCTATTTGAATCTTGGAGTTCAGCCAAAGGGACTGACAGGTGGATTTATGAATTGGAATAGGTGTCAAATTATTAATACATTTTAATGTCTTCCATGTGTCCAGCAAAATTCTATTGTCCTTATATAACCTTGTAAACTTGATACTCAAATATTACTTAATCTCAGTGGAGACTGGAGCTGCCATTCCAGCCATAACCAATCAGGAAGATTTTCCATGAGTTCGAGGAGGATCCAATACATACCTTGACACATTATATAGGCTTGATGGTGCCTGTAAAAGTTTGGGAAATTTACTCCTCCCTCCACAGTTGGTTTTTGTAAAGATACTAAAGCAATTCTCGCAGCTTTCCCCAGCCAAATAAATTTAGTAAGAACACTATTTAATTTCTTGTAAAAGACCCCTGAAAAAACACTGGTATTTACATCATGTAGTTTTAATGAGAATAACTAACAGGCAGACTGGATGGACCAGGTCTTTATCTGCCGTCATTTACTATGTTACTATTTTACTATGTTTAAAACCAAAAAAGAAGATACCCACTAGGGCCTAGAAAAACAGCATCTTCATCGCATTTACAGAGGCGCTATGAGGGAGTCGGGGATTCTCCCTGACGAGTGAAGTTGTTATGTTGGTGGGCAGTAGAGGGCGCTGGCCAATTAGTGAGTAAACTACAGGGTCCAGAATGCATTGAGGTCTGTAGTTCAGAGTTCAGTCCTCATCCAACAGGTGGCGCTGAACTGCATGAACAGGCTACCCTGCTGAATCATGGGGGTGGAACCCAGGCAGGAAGAGCTTCATATATCCAGTCTGGGATTCATTCTGAGAGATTCACAGGAGAGGGGAGTACCTGTGGGAAGGTGAGAGCCTCCACAAAGAGACTTCCCTGAGCAGAGAAGGCTCAGAAGCTGTGGGTTAAGGAGAATCCCAGGGGAAGACTGATAAGGATTGCTTGGAAGAGCTGGTATGGCGGATGGTGTTGTGCTTTGCTGGATGAGAAGCCTGCTGACGGTATTGGAAGCTTGGGCAGTAAGGTAAGCCAATTATTATTTGGTTGAGGCTGTGTTCTGGAAAGCCTAACACTGCTGGGAAAGGAACAGCTAATGTCTGGTGTGGCTGAGGTAAGCCACTCAGGTTTTAAAATTGCTGATTGCTGAGAGCTGATTACCTGACTAAACACTGAATGGGAATTGATACTGTCTATAGCAGTGTTTTTCAACCTTTTTACACCTATGGACCAGCAGAAATAAAAGAATTATTCTGTGGACCGGCATCGGTCCGTGGACCGGCGGTTGAAAAACACTGGGCTAAGTCGTGGGCCATCTCTACCCATTCTCCACCCCAGACCCCGCCCCCATAATAGTACTAATTGCACCTTGCACGTCCCGTGTCTCATCTGGAAACCTTCCCTCTGACGTTGCAACGTCAGAGAGAAGGCTTCCGGTTCAGGCGCAGGATGCCCGTAGGAGCCACTGCCAGTGGCTTTGTGCACTGAATCAGTTAGGAAGAGGGAGCTGGCTCGAAGATAACGCCGCATTGATCGCACCGTGGACCGGTGGTTAAAGAACACTGTTTTGAGCCTGATGCACATGCTGGCCCTGTGGACCAGCAGGAAATTTCTGTGGACCGGCACTGGTCCATGGACCGTGGTTGAAGAACACTAGTCTATAGGACAAATTGTTACACTGGACTAAGAGACTGAAAAGTATAGAGTTTTGGTTTCTCTGAGCTTTGTGAAGGAACAGACTTAGGTCCTGTACACCAATAAAAGTGTTCATTGTACCTTCAGAAGTGTATATGTGTATGAATACAGAGAGGGTTGTTAGAAAACCTGGCCTGGAGCACTGCAGGTCCTGGCAATGTGATGGGGAAATGACCGCTCGGCTCGTCACAGGCGCCTTAGAACGCCTAAGGTCAAAGTAGGCATGGTTAACGCCAGAAACGACCTTTGCCGTTCTAAGGCGCCCCCGTAGATTCAATTCTCGTCAAAGGGAAGCGCCAGAAACGTGGACCTTTAAAACCATGGCCTACATTTCTGGTGCTTACCTTTGACGAAAGCTGTGATTTTGTAAATGGTGCCCATTGCATGATTGACAAGCGATCGGTGGCTGTTTTTTAGGGGGGCCACCGATAGCACCGTTTACAGAATCCGGTCCTTACTGCCACCAAAATAGGTGTTGATCAGTGCTCATGCGCTAATGGCTCCATGCTAATGGGAGAATTCGTGTGTGGCCATTATTGTAGAAATAGGAAAATCAGCTATTTCACGGCAGCATGAAAAGTGGCCTTAGTGCGCTGGAAAGACCTGCGCTGGGGATAGCGCAGGCCACTTTTTTAGCGCTGCTCAGTAAAAGAGCCCCTAAGTGAAAATTAGTATGAAATGTTATGCCATTGATCAGTAAATTCCTTTGTTCCAATAATGGAAAGCATTTATCTGGGTAGCAGTACCTGGCAAAAGAATATTACTAAAAAATCATTAGACTCTCCTGATACTAGGCCAGGGCAGAGCCCGAAAAGATCTGAATAGTGATGATGAATACAAAAGGCTGCTGAAAAGTTCTCAGCCCAACCAAGACGAGAATGACGTGGATATGGTTCAATCAACGATCGGAAATAATGCCAAAACATAGAATTTCGTTTCTGCAAATTGGCACTTGATGACTGGCACTTGGCCTGAGACCGATCCTATTTAACATCTTCGTTAGGGACTTGACTAAAGGGCTTCGAGGTAAAATTACGTTATTCGCCAATGACGCCAAATTATGCAATATAGTAGACGTGAGCACAACAGACACAAGCACAGTGCCTAATAAAAGCTCAATGCCCGACAATATGACGCATGACCTACTCCTGCTGGAGCATTGGTCCAGGACCTGGCAACTAAGTTTCAATGCCAAAAAATGCAAGGTCATGCACCTTGGCAGCAGAAATCCATACAGGTTTTGCACCCTTGATGGTGAGACCCTAGCAAGGACTGTAGCAGAACGGGATTTAGTGAAGACATGAAGACGGCCAACCAAGTGGAGAAAGCTTCGTCCAAGGCTAGACAAATCATCGGCTGTATCCATAGAAGTTTTGTCAGCCGTAAGCCCGAGGTCATAATGCCGTTGTACAGATCCATGGTGAGACCACATCTGGAATACTGTGTACAATTCTGGAGGCCACATTACCACAAAGATGTGCTGAGAGTTCAGTCGGTTCAGCGTATGGCCACCCGGATGGTCTCGGGATTCAGGGATCTCCCGTATGAGGAACGGCTGGATAAACTGCAGCTATACTCACTCGAGGAACGCAGAGAGAGGGGAGACATGATAGAGACATTCAAATATGTCACAGGCCGTATCGAAGTGGAGGAAGATATCTTCTTACTCAAGGGTCCCATGGCAACAAGAGGGCATCCATTGAAACTCAGGGGTGGGAAATTTCATGGAGATACCAGAAAATATTTCTTCACAGAAAGGGTGGTTGATTGCTGGAACAATCTTCCGCTACAGGTAATTGAGGCCAGCAGCATGCCAGATTTTAAGACAAAATGAGATTGGCACGTGGGTTCTCTTCATAGAGGAAGGTAGGGGTGGGTCATTAGTGTGGGCAGACTAGATGAGCCGTGGCCCTTTTCTGCCTTCAGTTTCTATGCTTCTATGATAAGATAACACTCTTTTTAAGCTACAACGGCAAAGTGACGCTCAGAATTTAGGAAGTTGATTAGTTGGGCTGAGAACTTTTCAGCACCCCCTCATAATGCCAGTGTCCAGTAATGATCTGGATAACACGTGGCAGCAAAAGAAGCTGTTCTAAGTGATACCAGCTCTGAATATTTTCCTTTCTCTGAATTATGCTGGCAGTCGGCAGCATATCCAGATATTTAATGTTGAAATTCAGCTGGTGTTTTAAAAGAAATATTGACCCGTTTGTTTATCTCTTTTCCTTTGGCCATTTTCCAGGTACAGAAATAAGTACCTGTCTAAACTATGTAAACTGCTTTGATTGGGAAAACCACACGGAAAAAAACGCTATATCAAGTCCCATTCCCTTTATCCCCTTCCCTCCCCAGTTGTGGACCTGAGAAGAAGATTATTTTTCTTTTTGGATTTTTTAATTGTGTTTTGAAATATTTGTGAGGCTATTTCATTTCTTTCCTTTTTTTGTCTTTTACTATTATGATAACTTTATTACTGTAATAAGAATTAAAAAAAATTCCAGAAACATGTTCTTGCTCTTTAAAAAAAGCACCAATTGGAAAAGAACTAATTTACCCCTCCCCCACCCCCTTTAATGAAGCCACGTTAGGCTAATACTGCTGTGTCCGGCAATTAAAAAAAAAAAAAAAAAAAGCCTAATTCGGCTTCGTAAAAAGGGAGTTGGGAGTTGGGAGGGATTAATCTGGGAGCCAGATGAAAAATCATGATGTATTTTAGTTTTCATTAGAAACCTCAAGTCCTCTTAATGGTAACATGACAACATGCATACTTTCCAGCAGAAGGCCTGACCATAACTGACCTCTGTCAGCAGGACACACAGTGTTTGATCTAGAAAGGTTTTGCTCTCAAATCTGTATTTTATCAGCACTGAGCTTGGAGGTTATGAGTGGCATGGCTATATGGCAGATTTCAGATAGGCCTAAGCCAAAAGTGGGTAGGCCCAAAATTTTATATCTGCTCCCCTCTCTAAACTAAATAGAACCACTTGCATCCCCAAGCCCCTCCAGTGAAAATTGAGCATGCACGGGGAGGGGGCAAGCATAGCAATGGCCCAAGGACAGAGCCGCCGTCTGCCAGGCGACCAGTGGAGGACCTCTTCTACTGGTTGGGCTTTTAATGTTAGTTGGTGGCATTCATGTGCTTAACCTCACTTTCCAAAGGACGACTTTTAAGACTGGTATATGATATCCATCCTTTGAATAATTAACCCTTTCTTTTGCAAAGGTGTGGTAGCAGCTGCCGCATGGCAAACACTACGAAGCTTGCTGAATCCCTATGGGCATTGGAGCAATTACCACAACCTACCGCAGTAATCGCCTTTGTAAAAGGGGGCCTTAATTACTGGCATATTTTAAGACATTGTTGGATTCCTGATGCAGGCTGATTAGCCGAAACACGGCCCGTGTTGGGTCCGTTGTCTTATGTAAAACAATTTTTTATTGATGAAAGCAAGAACAATTCAGATAGCCAAGGTAAGTAAAAATACATGTCAGGCAAACCCAAAACACTTATGACATCAGAACAAAAGAAATCAACAAGCTCTATTCATCAAAAGGTTTCTGACAGGGTTCATTGTCTTAAGTTATATACACCTGCACTGTTAAAGCATTTTATCAGCTTGTTTTTTGGGTTGTCTTTGGTCTTTGCTGCTCTTGGATTTTGTGCTGAATTCTTTTTTTGTGCTTCGATCCCTGCCAGTTCAGGTCTTTGGGGGGTCACAGAGGGGAGGGCAGGCATGTAAACTGGGTTGGGGCAAAGTTGTAGGCTCCTTCCCACATTAGCACAATCTATAGGATTTACAATCTTTGCCTATGCAGACGATATACAACTCCTTCACCCAATCAATACTACAAACATCTCAGACGTAAAAGACATAAACAATAAATTGGATAATATAAGTGACTGGCTCTACCTAAACAAACTCTCACTCAATATTGATAAATCCCGTGGGCTCCTACTTCCTATCAAAACATCCGAATCTTTATTAGGAACAATTTCTATTAAATCTATTCCACTACAAATGGAAACTAAAATAAAACTACTAGGTGTCATCTTCGACAGAGAGCTTACTTTCCATGACCATATCAGTTCAGTCGTAAAAATCTGCTTCTTTAAACTTCGCATCATTCGATCACTAATTTCTATCTTGGATACCGACTCAATTACTATTCTGATTCATTCCTTAGTTATTTCCCACTTAGATTATTGTAACTCTCTTCTCAACGGACTTCCCCAAAAAGAACTACGACGACTACAATTAATACAAAATACTGCAATAAAACTAATTTACAAAAAAGGTAAATTCGAGCATGTCACTCCTCTTCTTAAAGAGGCTCATTGGCTCCCCATCACTCACCGCATCACCTATAAAATTATCCTACTTTCCTTTAAAATCAAACTCTCTCACCAACCGTCATTTCTTGACAAATTCCTTGTACCACAATGCTCCCCTCGCACTCTAAGATCAACGGACCAAAAACTTCTCTTCATTCCATCCCTAAAAGACTTCTATTATACCCGGAAAACTAACTTTGCAATAACTGCCCCTACATTATGGAACTCTTTGCCACAATACCTCCGCGACGAACAACATTTAGTCAAATTCAAGACTAGCCTTAAGACTTTCTTATTTCAAGACGCTTTCGACTGTACTTAGAGCCTCATCTTTTTTTTTTTTTTCCCTTCTCTTCTTTCTCTCTTTTTCTTTTATTTCCACCTTTTTCTTACTTTGAGCAAGTATTTGCTTTAACAACGCGCCCTTACCCTTCACGTTTTCTCCCCACCCCACTTTCTCCTTTTCATCTAAATTATGTAACTTTTCCCCTTCCTTCCCTTTTCCCCTCACTTTCTAGTCTGTCTAGTCTTTGTCATTTATGTTCACTTCATCTCTTTTTACACACCTACTACTATTTTTTTTAATCTACTTTTCTAAATTTTATTGTTAACCGGCCAGACATTTGTTTGATGGTCGGGATATTAAAAACTAATAAACTTGGAAACTTGGTTGGGGCAAAGTTGTATGCTCCTTCCCACTTTAGGTTCAGCCCCCACACCCAAATGTAAGGTCTGGCTAGATGACTGGTCTCAAGATTAGAAATATATTATGAGGGGCCGTTAAAAAGTTCTCAGTCCAACCAACAAAGCTGGGGCAGTCTCCATCAAGGGCTATTCACTTAATCCAGTGATTTTCCACTTTTTTCGTTCCATCGGGAAAATACGGAATGAAAAAAAGTAGAAAATCGCTGGACTAAGTGTATAACCCTTGAAGGAGACTGCCCCAACTTTGTTGGTTGAGAATTTTTCAGCGACCCCTCGTAGATGTAGTTCTAGCTGAAATTTCTTCACATTTCCATTGGTTCAGGGAACATGAGCAGATATAAATTAAATTTACTACTACTCTTAATTGTTTTTATAGCTCTACCAGATGTGCGCAGCACTCTACAGAACAGAGGTCTGTCCCCTTTTAATATTAAAATGCTCATTTGAAACCCTAACTGATATTTAAGCAGTGAGAAAGGACCAAGAATCCGTTCTGGAACTTGAAATCCCATGAGAAAAGTATCCACAACACATTGTTAATTCCTCAGCAAAACCATCTTTCTCTGGGTATCTTTTGCTTCTGAGACTGCCAATGGATTGGGGTTTTATGGAGGAATAAAAGAATGAAATTCTAACATTTATTGCAGATTAATCTGAAGTCTCCACCTGCTCAAAGTAGTTAGAACTCATCCATTTAAACTTCTGTGAATGGCGCAGCTGAAGTGCTTTTCTTAAGAAATTACTCAGAAAGCAATACATGGAGAATGGCACGATAAGTACAGAAAATTACCTTACTATCAAAGATAAAGCCTGTCAAAGAGAAAATCCTCCCTGACTATCAGGTGTCTTCCACAGCTGGAGGTTCGCTGAGCTTTATCTTGACGGTTTCCTGGAGTAACTCTGGGGAAGTCAGGTGCTAGTTTTCTTTATCATGTTCTTGAATGCTTGGGACTAGACTCTAAAATTCAGTGCTGAAAAAAACAGTACTTAGGCCTAAATTCACTAACCTTTCTCCAGATCTGCAGGAGTTTTCGTCAGCCGGAAGCCTGAAGTCATAATGCCATTATACAGAACCATGGTGAGACCTCATTTGAAATACTGTGTGCAATTCTGGAGGCCACACTACCGAAAAGATGTGCCGAGAGTAGAGTCGGTGCAACGGATGGCCACCAGGATGGTCTCGGGGCTCAAGGATCTATCGTACGAGGAAAGGCTGAAAAATTTGCAGCTGCACTCACTCGAGGAACGTAGGGAGAGAGGAGACATGATCGAGACGTTTTAAGTATATTACCGGCCGTATCGAGATGGAAGAAGAGATTCTCTTTCTCAAAGGACCCTCAACCACAAGAGGGCATCCGCTCAAACTCAGGGGCGGGAAATTTCATGGCGACACCAGGAAATATTTCTTCACCGAGAGAGTGGTTGATACTTTGAACGAGCTCCTGGTGCAGGTGATCGAGGCAAACAGCGTGCAAGAATTTAAGAGCAAATGGGATGCCCAGTGGGATCCCTTAGAGCAGTGGTTCTTAACCTGGGTTCGACCGAACCCCAGGGGTTCGGTCAGTCAGTCTCGCGGGTTCGGCGGAGGTCAAAACACACCTCCGACTCATATAGCGCTTCGGTCACGTTCAATCATCTATCAGTTATTCAGTGATTTTGATCAAGACTGATCGTGTACTCGGTTTCTTGATCTATCAATCTGTAACTAACGCCTTATATACATCAATCAATTCCTGATCAAAATTTGTGATTTAACTGATAGATGATTGAACGTGACCGAAGCGCTTATGATTCGTGATGATACGCCCCACTTGTCCATAATTGGCTGCAGGTGATCACGCAACATCGCTTGGCCTATCTGTGCTGCAGGGGATTTGATGCACACAGTAGTCGAATTGTAACTGTTGTGATGGTACGTCGTGTGATACCTATCTTAATATTTTAATCCCTTACTAACTATATCGAGCAAAATGCAAAAGTGGTCGGACGAATATGTACAATATGGATTCACATGTATAACGGAACGTGATGGGAGTCAGCGTCCTAATTGCATGATTTGCAATGCCAAATTGAGTAATTCTAGTCTAGCTCTAGCAAAACTAAGGGAATAAAGAAGGGTTCGGTGAACACGCATATGAAACTGGTGGGGTTCAGTACCTCCAACAAGGTTAAGAACCACTGCCTTAGAGGGTTAAGCCAAGGAAACCTGTCACCGGGAGTGGGATCCCTAGGATAGTAGACTTGGGGGTCGGTCAGTAAAGTGGGCAGACCTGATGGGCTATGGCCCTTATCTGCCGTCATCTTCTATGTTTCTATGATCTGATCCAATCCGTGCATGCAAATGAGGGAAAATGGCATGCAAAGTAGGAAGGCAGCGATTCACTAAACTGAAGAAGGAACACCGATTGGGCTGGCCGATCCAAAAACAAGTTACTGCTGAGGACCAGTCGCTCACATCCTTGCCGATTGTCCTGCTCTTTGCCGCCCTGAAATCCCAGCTCTGCAGCCTTGAAACAACAAAATAAAACAAAAGTGAAAACAACAAAATAAAACATCTCCCTTCTCTGTTACTGCTCCACAAATTTGGAATTCTCTGCCAATATATTTAAGGAAAGAAAATGATATTGAGAAATTTAAGATTAACTTAAAAACATTTCTTTTTAAAGATGCATTTGATTAACAAGTTCTTCCCTTGAATTTAATAATGCTGCTTTCGACAATTCTTTGAACTCCCATCCTTATGTTTTTCCCTACCTACTTTTCTATTATAAATTGTATTTCATTTCCCCTTTTTCCCTTCGTTCATGTATGTTTTTATTTAATGGTTATATATTAATTAATGTTTTATTGTTAATTTTAAAAATGTAATTTTATCTTATAGTTGTAATTTAAATATTTTCTTTTATGTATGTACATCGCTTTGAAGCAAGATTAAGCGATTAATCAAAAATTTTAATAAACTTGAAACTTGAAACTTATGCGCCCTGCTCTCTGCCGCCCTGCCTCTCTGCAAGCCCGCAGCTTTAACCCGTGGGTTTAAGCGGGGCTCTATGGTGTGTTCTGTTCTGTTCCCCTGCAAAGTGTGTTCCAGTGAGTGCAGCCACCCCTCCCCCTTTCGTTTTGACCTCAAGCTTGTGCGGAGAGCAGGTGCATGCGCGGATCACAACTACAGGCAAAGAGATGGTCTGCGCATGCATCTGGATCACTCTGCAACGATCCATGGAGTCGGTAAGGGGCGTGCATCCGATCACTTCATTTGCATGAAGACGCTGTAGTGAATTGGTCGCCCACTGAGACTCGGCCATGGATCGCCCATGGAGGAGTAGCCTAATGTTTAGTGCGGTGGCCTGAGAACCAAGGAAACTGGATTCCCTTCCCCTAGAAGCTCCTTGTGACTCTAGGCAAGTCATTTAACCCTTCATTGCCCCAGGTACAAAATAAATTACCTGTATAATATGTAATATGTATAATATGTAATATATAATACAGGGGTAGGGAACTCCAGTCCTCGAGAGCCGTATTCCAGTTGGGTTTTTAGGATTTCCCCAATGAATATGCATGAGATCTATTTGCATGCACTGCTTTCAATGCATTTTCATTGGGGAAATCCTGAAAACCCGACTTGAATATGGTTCTCGAGGACCGGAGTTCCCTACCCCTGATATAATATAATATGTAATATATAATATGTAATAAATATGTAATATGTAATAAATTACCTGTATAATATGTAAACCACTTTAATTGTAACCACAGAAATGCAGTTCATCAAGTCCCATCCTCTTGCCCCTTGCACCAGCCCTGGACATCAGAGACTGCCAGATAGATTGAAATAATTGAATCACTAAATCAGCCTAATGCTAGAACTGAGCTCCTGAGAACAAAGGCAGAGCAAGCCCATTGTGTTGTGGCAAGGGACGATTCATTGTGGCCAGTTCTTCAGGGGATGTTTCATCGCAGCCGTGCTGAATCATCCCATTCTGTTGAGAGAGAGGGAGCTATACTACACAGAGATGGAGGAGGTCGGCATGAGTTGTTGATTGTCGAGTGTCTGCTTCTTGTGCTTTGCCTTTCTTGTTGATACCTCGGGCTGCTTTTTGACCTCATTGAATCCCAGAAGAAGGGCTCAGGACCCATCCTTAAAACTCTTGAAGGAGAGATCGCCCATCCCGAGGAAATTTTTTTTCACTCAGAGAAAAGTTAAGCTCTGGAACACATTGCCAGAGGTTGTGGTAAGAGCGGATAGCGTAGCTGGTTTTAAGAAAGGTTTGGACAAGTTCCTGGAGGGAAAGTCCATAGTCTGTTATTGAGAAAGACATGCCCTGGATTGGTAGCATGGAATATTGCTATTCCTTGGGTTTGTGCCAGTTACTAGTGACCTGGATTCGCCACCGTGAGAACGGGCTACTGGGGTTGATGGACCATTGGTAAGGCTATTCTTATGTTCTTATGAGAAACTTAGGGGTCCTTTTTTTAAGGTGCGCTAAATGCTAAGACATCCATTATATTCCTATGGGCATCTTAGCATTTAGCGCGCACTAAATCGGTTAATAAAAGGACCCCTAAATGAAATAATACTTTTTCCCTCTAGTGCTAACTAATCTAATCTAATCTAATCCTTAGGTTTGTATACCGCATCATCTCCACGTTCGTAGAGCTCGACGCGGTTTACAGTAGGAGAAATAGGAAGGAACTACAACAGAGGGTTAGAGGTAGAAGTGTGAAGAAAATTTAGAGGACTTGGGATGCCAAGATATAAGAGTTTCCTTGATTCCTAAGTTGGAGGGAGACTTACATTTTTTGAGAAAAGCCAGGTTTTCAGATGTTTGCGGAAAACTTGGAGAGAGCTCAAGTTCCGAAGAGGGGAGGTAAGGTTGTTCCAGAGCTCAGTGATTTTGAAGTGGAGGGAGGTCCCTAGCTTTCCTGTGTGGGAAATGCCTTTTAGCGAGGGGAAGGATAGTTTTAATTTGTGGGAGGATCTGGTGGTATTAGGGTTTGAGGAATTCCAAGAACGAGGGATAAAGGAAGGGAGGATACCATATAGGATTTTGAAAGTTAAACAGGCGCATTTATAATGGACCCTGGCGATTATCGGAAGCCAGTGAAGCTTGGCCAGGAGCGGGGAGACATGGTCAAATTTACTTTTAGCGAAGATGAACTTGGCCGCGGCATTCTGAATCCGTTGGAGTCTGTGGAGGTTTTTCTTAGTTAGGCTTAAGTAGATAGAGTCCACTACTAGGCAATGACTGCCTCAACTGTATTCCCTCACATGCAACACACAGACGTTTTCTTGGCATGCAAACGGACGAGGTAATATTATACTCTGTGCATTATACTCTTGCAACTTTACATAGTAGGCGAATAAACAGAACATTTTTAAAAGATGAAGAAAAAGCCCAAGGTGGCCTAGACTGAAAGTCGAACATGCCGCAGTCCAGTAAGGGACTTGTTTGAACTCAGTCCAAATGAAGCAGGGGGGGGCTGTTAGGTTAAAATGTTGCTTCAGAAATACTATGCCCAGGGATAATTAGAACACTGTGTGTGAAAATAAGCCTCGCTTATTTTGAGAGAAAGAGCCAGAGATGAGTTAGTTCCTTTGGATCAGTGGTCTCAAACTCGCGGCCCGGGGGCCACATGCGACCCGCCAGGTACTATTTTGAAGCCCTCAGTATGTTTATCATAATCGCAAAAGTAAACTAAAACCGTTTCTTGATCATATGTCTCTTTAGCTATAAATGACAATATTATTATTAAGATTTGGCCAAAAGGAAAGATTTATCTATATATATAAAATCGGAGGTATGTATGTGTGTATGTATGTGGGTGTGTATGTGCCGCGATCACGCAAAAACGGCTTGACCGATTTGAACGAAACTTGGTATGCAGATCCCTCACTACCTGGGGTGATATGTTCTGGGGGTCTCGCGGCCCTCCTGCACACGTGGGCGGAGCTACAAACAGAAAATCAGATTTCACCCATTCATGTCAATGGAAAATATGTAAAAAGCTGCCATTCTCCCTGTAATTCAAAAACGGCTTGACCGATTTGGACGAAACTTGGTATGCAGATCCCTCACTACCTGGGGTGATATGTTCTGGGGGTCTCACGGCCCACAACTCTATTTTGCTTGCTCAAGGGTGGGTTCATCCAAGAATTTATATGTTCTTGCTCCAGGAGGTGAAACTAAAATTGTTGTTTATAATCACGTTTTGCGTTAGTTGTATTGTATTCATTTTGTCAAATATTTCACTTTATAATTTGAATATTGTACTTTTTATTAAGCTGTAAAAAAATACTTTCATTCACCACTATAAAGTATCTTTATTTGAATCCATTTACAGTGTTATTGCTATAATTAAATACCCGTGCAACGCCGGGGCATCAGCTAGTAAACTATAAAGAGTTCTACCTCATGCAAAATTGTCATTTCTTTAATAAGACATTAACTATTTTTTTTCTGCGGCCCTCCAAGTACCTACAAAGCCAAAATGTGGCCCTACAAAGGGTTTGAGTTTGAGACCACTGCTTTGGACGAAGGATAGGCAGCCCTGCAAAAGAAATGGGATCCTGTGAATCAGTGAAGAGCAGAACTTTGCATTGCATTGTAGACATTTACCTATAGGAAGAAATTTAGAGCTCTTATACAAAGCCGCAGTAGCAAGTACCAGCCTGGCAAATGCGCCGAAGCCCATTCAATTCCTACAGGCTTGCCACGGGAGATTCGCCACTGCAGCTTTGTGATGGGAGCCCTTAATTTGATTTGATATAAATACTTTGTATACTGCTTAGCTGTAAAGCGCTGCCATCCCCCGGATGTGGACCGAGTATCCATGCAGACTTCTTGAAAATCCTCAGGCTCCTGTGAGTACAGAAATTTCTCTTCTCCAAACGGTCGGGTCCTTGCCTTTATGAGGTTTCCTTCCCTTTACTCTGGTGAGGTTACATAGAAGGCCTCAGCCCAGCCTGGTCTCTTTCCACTATCTGGGGTTCAACAAAGTTCAAACAACAGTTCTGTATACTTAAACCAAAAATATTCAGGCAATGGTCCTTTGTCGCAAACCCACTTGTAGAACACATAAAGAATCCACAATAAATATTATGTAGTTGGGGGTCAGGTCTTGTCCCCACCTGCCACTACCTCTGTAATTTTTGCCAGCTCGCAACCTCGGGGTCATCGTTGACTCATTGCTCTCTTTCTCCTCTCATATTCAACATTTCTTTCTCTATAATATTGCTAAAATCTGTCCTTTCCTTTCTGAGCAAACTGCCAAGACCCTCATCCACGCTCTTGTCACCTCTCGTCTGGATTACTGCAATGTGCTTCTCACCCGTCTACCCCTAAACCATATCTCTCCACTTCAATCTGTTCAGAACGCTGCTGCGCGCCTTGTATTCCGCCAGGGTCGTCCCTGCTCTCCTCAGGTTGCTTCACTGGCTCCCAGTCCGTCTCCGCATACGATTCAAACTCCTCTTACTGACGTTCAAGTGTACTCGCTCTGCAGCTCCTCAGAATCTCTCCTCTCTTATTACTCCCTATACTCCCCTCCGGGAACTCCGTTCATCAGACAAGTCCCTCCTCTCTGTACCCTTCTCCTCTACCGCCAACTCCCAGCTCCGTCCCTTCTACCTTGCTGCGTCACATGCTTGGAACAACCTTCCTGGCTCGCTATGTTAGGCTCCTTCTCTGGCGGTATTCAAAGCCAGACTAAAAGCCCACTGACCCTATCATCATATCTGTCTGTAATTCCCTTAATAGTCCCCTACCACTTTTTAGCTTCCTCTGTGTGTCTGTCATAATTAGATTGTAAGCTCTTCTGAGAAGGGACTGTCCCTTGCATGTACAATTTAGAGTGCTTCATGTGCCTGGTAGCACTATAGAAATAATAAATTGTTTTTGTTGGAGGAGGTATATTAGGGCAGAGAATAGGCATAGAAGTACTAACCAACTAGCACACCAACATTACCATTGTGATAAAAAAGGCTTGGATAATTTTCTAAAAGATAAGTCCATAGGCCATTATTAAGATGGCTTGGGTAAATCTGCTGCTTATTCCTAGGATAAGCAGCATAAAATCTGTTTTACTACTTGGGATCTAGCTAGGTACTTGGGACCTGGGTTGTCCACTGTCAGAAACGGGATACTGGGCTTGACAGACCTTCGATCTGTCCTAGTATGGCAATTCTTATGTTTTTATGTGAGCCAATAGGACAATTAAACCATTATGACAGCACTGATGAGTTTGGCCCTTAGGCATTGGTGGAATGAGGCATTATGACATCACACTCTGAGCTCTGGAATGTTGCTAATCTTTGGGTTTCTGCCAGGTAACTGGGACCTTTTATATGAAGTTCTCTGCTTTGCCTCCTAGAATGACTCACTGCTCTGCTGCAATGTCTGTGTGGACAGTTTGCTAAGAATGTTGGCCCCTCCTGCATCCTAATGGTTGATTTTTTGTGCATTTTTCATTTGGATTTTTTTTTCCCCGAAAATGGTTTAAAAAGATAGATGCACTGAGGACAAACACATCTCGGAAGCCATTATGATACGGTTCCATTATTCGCTACTATACACATTGTTGTCATTGTTCTTGTGTTGTTGCTGACTCACAGAGCCTTGACTGTATGCAATGTTTTTATGCATTCTGACACTGTTAATAAGGTACATTTAAAAAAAAGAAAGAAAAAGAAATGACCTTTTCCAAAAAAAGATAGATGTTTTCTCGTTTGAAAATGGACATTTGGAAAGTTTGTTGGTTTTTTTTCTGAAATGTCTAAATTCGGATTTAGACACATTGAAAATGCCCTTCCACATAAAATTACCATCCAAAATATTTTTGTGCGGGATTAGGAGCTCGTAGGTTTCCAGCAGGAAAAGATCTTAATTATGCTGCCACATGGCTCAAGTATGCATAGCCAAACAGAAAGCTGAGGAAAGTTAAGAAACATGTCAAAGAAACAGCAAGATGGAACAATAAATTTTAAGCATTTAAGCCAGTGAGAATTGAAACCATCAAATCATAACTTCATCTAAAATAAACATTTGCAAAGTTTTGTGGCCAGCTTTCCCTCTGTGAGAATGAGTAACCAGCCTTATTTAAACTTAAGCATCTGTAGGATTTGGTTTCATGGTAATTGGCCAGTGCAATATGAGGTACGTACTTCCACATTTCTCTCACGGCCTCTTTTACAAAGCCGCGCTAACGGCCCCGAAGCCCATAGAGATTTAAAGGGCTTCGGGGCGGCTTTGTAAAATAGGCCGTCAGTGTTTTAAACATGGTGCAGACCCCTAAGAAGATTCTGATTCTTGTCAGCAATTTCTGGGACCACAGAACACCTTCAGGATACCCACAGGAAGCTTCATTGTAGCGTAATGCCTGGAACAACATACTAAGAACTAGAGGAGTCCTGCTCCGATCCCACTGTGCTTCTTTGTGATCTTGGATAAGTCACTTAACCCTTCATTGCTTAAGGCACAAATGTCAAAGTCGGTCTTCGAGGGCCGCAATCCAGTCGGGTTCTCAGGATTTCCCCAATGAATATGCATGAGATCTATTAGCATACAATGAAAGCAGTGCATGCAAATAGATCTCATGCATATTCAAGGGGGAAATCATGAAAACCCGGCTGGATTGCGGCCCTCGAAGACCGACTTTGACATCTGTGTCTTAAGCAATGAAGGGTTAAGTGACTTATCCAAGATCACAAAGAAGCACAGTGGGATCGGAGCATGAAAACCCAACTCCACGAGTCCAACTTTTCTTCCTCTCTCCTCCACCCCTATAGCAACATGTCTCCCTCTCTCTCATTGTCCATCTGTTTTGAGAGACCCCCTCTACTGCCATATCCAACATTTCTCCCTCTCTCATGTGCAGCATTTTTCACCACTGCACACCAGCCCCATTCTCATTTCTCCTTCTATCACCCCTCTCCAGCACAATTCCATATCTCTCCCTCCATCACTATGTTCAACATTCCTCCCTCTTGCATCCTCTTCAATCGGTCCCTCTGTTCACTCTCCACCACCATATCCAACATTTCTTCCTCTCATCCTTCTATGCCCCATGTATCTCTACCTTACTCCTGTTTCTTCCTTTCCCCATGTGCACCATCTCTTTCCCTCTTACTCACACACTCATGCCCAACAATTCTCCCTTTTTAATCCCTCCCTCCTGTGTCCCGTTAGTGCCCCCTTCCTCCCTCCTGTGTCCCATGTTCATGCCCCTTCCTTCCTTCTGTGTCGAGTTTGTGCTCCCTCCCCTCCCTGCCTTCCAGCCTTTGTCCCAAAATTGTGCCCCTCCAATGACCCAATGTGCTCCTTGCTACCCCCTCCTTTCACCCTTTGTTCCAGAAAAATCATGTCCTCTTACTTGTTCAAGCTGCACTTGCTCCTTCTTCCTTCAACGACTATCGTTGCAGGGATGTGCAGGCAGCGATTCAGATGCTGCACATGGCTGACCCACAAGTCTTCCTTCTGACGTCAGCTCTGACTTCGGAGAGGTTCCGGGTCAGCTACATGCAGCATGTGAAAGCTGCTTGCGCGTCCCTGCAATGATAGCCGTTGAAGGCAGAAGGAGCGAGCGTGGCTCGAACAAGGAGGTAACTAGGAATCCCCCCCTGCTTACTCAGAAGGCTTTCCTCTGACATCAGCTCTGACATCGGAGGGAAGCCCTGTGGGTCGATTTCAGAGTGGGGGGCAGGGATCCCCGGCAGCTGCTTCAACAGAAGGGGGTGGACAGAAAGGAGAGATCCTTCTGGCAGCAGCTTAGACAGGGCAGGCAGGGAATATCCTCCTTGACAGCCAGGCCGCGGCCCACGTACCCTTAAGGGTACGTGTACCGTGTGTTGAGAAACAGTGCTCTAGCATACAGTAAGCTTTAGTACAAGGGCCCCTCAAATTGTAAGTCCTCTGGGATAGGGAAATACTTAACTGAATGTAACTCAAGATACATCTGAAAAAGGTATGAGCTAAATCCTAAATCTCATTCCAATGCTTGATCTATTGTTTTTAGCTTCATCTATTAACTCCTGGATTTGTGCAGAACAATGTGGAATCCTACCAGTCTCAACTAGATAGCCAAACAAAAATAATGAAATGATAAGAACAATTTTTGTAGATTAATGTATACACTAACAGTGTTTCTCAGCACATGACTATCACTGCCCTGTCTGTATGTAACTGCTTTGCAGAAGCACCTAGGCGGATGCCTAGTGTAAGCCTGGTGCTGTAGGGC
Organism: Geotrypetes seraphini; assembly: GCF_902459505.1. Classification (NCBI taxonomy): domain Eukaryota; kingdom Metazoa; phylum Chordata; class Amphibia; order Gymnophiona; family Dermophiidae; genus Geotrypetes; species Geotrypetes seraphini. Next base: position 50,113,280 of record NC_047095.1, read on the forward strand.
AGTGTTTCTCAACATGCAGTACGTGTACCCTTTGGGGTACGCGGGCCGCTTGTTGGGGGTACACGGCCTGGCTGCTGCGGCCGAGGATTCTTTCCTGCCCGCCTGCTTCTGAATCCGCTTCTGTGGATCCCTCCTTTCCCGCCCACTACTGAAGCTGCTACTGGCAATTCTTGCCTGTCTGAATGCCCACCGCACCACCCCCACCCCCGAAATTGTCCATGTTAATTTGTCTGAGCCAGACTATATCCTCTTCCAGCAGCAACTCCGTGCAGGGATGTAGGCAGCGACTCGCACGCTGCATAGCTGACCCACAACCTTCTCTCCAATGTCAGATTTGACATCAGAGGGAAGGATTGTGGGCCAGCCACGTGCAGCGTGTAAATGGCTGCATGCACCATTCCTGAACGGAGTTGCTGGGAGAGAATGGAGCAAGTCTGGCTCCGACAAAGTAACAGGGATGGCTTCGGGGGAGGGTGGTGGTGCAGCGGGCCAGCAGACAGACAGACAGACAGGCAGTCGGGCAGGGATCCTCCAGCAGCTTCTGTGGACGGATCGGCTTCTGGGGAGCGGGGGCAGGCAGGGATCCCCGGCAGTGCAACTTAATTTTAGGTCAAAGGCTGGAAGGCAGTGAGGGGGAGGGGGCACAAACTTGACACAGAAAGAAAGTGGGGCATGAACATGGGAGACAGAATGGAGAGAGGAAGAGGGCACTAACTTGGAACATAGTGGGGGAGGGAATAGAAATTGTTGGACATGAGTGTGAGAGATGATACACATGGGGAAAAAAAGAAAATTGGGCATGGAGAGAGAGGATGCATGGGGAATAGAATGATGAGAAGGAGAAATGTTGGATATGGTGATGGAGAGGGACCAGAGGGCGATATGGGGGGATGCAATGGAGAGGAATGTTGGACATAGTGATGGAGTGAGAGATGTGGCATGGTGTTGGAGAGTGGTGATAGAAGGAGAAATGGGCATGAGGCTGGTAGGCAGTGGTGAAAAATGCTGCACATGATCTGGGGGATGAGAGAGGGAGAAATGTTGAATGTGGCAGTAGAGGGGTGGGGGAGATGCCTGGATCTCTCAAGACAGGACAGTGAGAGAGGGAAAGGGAGACATATTACCAATAGGAGTGGAGGAGAGAGGAAGAAAAGTTGGACTCCTGGAGGGGCAGAGAGAGAGAAAGGGATGTTGGTTGGGGAAGGGAATGGGGTCCGGAGGAGAGGAAGCATGCAGGAGGCAGAAAAAAAGAAAGAAATATTGGATGCACAGTCAGAAATCTTAAAGAAATGCAATTTAAGATATTACATGGAGCATATATCTCCCGGGACCAAGGGGCAAAAATGGGGTTGTGGGAAAGGGTTCTGTATCCCAAACGTAAAAAGGCCCCTGGTACATTTCTGCATCTTTTTCTGGAATACCCTACTACAGAGTTATGGTTGCAGTCCCTTCCTTTGCTTGAGCAGATAGTTCAGCGCCTAGTACCTTGGGATTATAGCGCATATGAGTACTGGGGGACCAGCGAGAGCTGCTGTAGGCTGGGTTCTCCTTACCTCAGCGGAAGTTTCTCTATTTGGCTGTGTTGGTCATTAAGAGACTCTTATTGCAACATGGGGTTTCAGACCGGGCGGCTTCTTTCTCTCAGTGGCTTAATTAAATAGCTCAGTACGAGATTCACAGATATTCTTCCACAGTGCGGAGAGAGAACATTTATGTTATGTGGACCTTTGGAAAGAATGATTGCTCTGCTTTCCTGGTCATGGTCCTTCCCAAGCCCCTTCCAGGTAGTTGGAGGTTCTGCTCTCGTGGGGCGCTTCTGCAGAGCTGGAAGCTCAGGACAGGTGGGTGGGTGAGTGGGTGGAGTGGGTGAGTGGGGTGGAGTGGGTGTGGGCTGTCTGGTAAGTTTTGAATGGTCAGCCTGGGGGTATGGATGAGTGTGTGGGTAGATGTCTGGGGGGGGGGGTCTTCTTGAGGGGGATAATACATAACATAAAATGAATGTTGAAATTGGACTGGGGCCAACTGGTTGCAGCTAATTATTTATTTATTTATTTCTAAAATCTATAGACTGCCCATAACTAAGCAGTTAACAATAAAACATAGTATCATAGTAACATAGTAGATGATGGCAGATAAAGACACAAATGGTCCATCTAGTCTGCCCAACCTAATTCAATCTAAAAATTTGTTGGGTTTTTCTTTTTTCTTCTTCTCCTTAGCTATTTCTGGGCAAGAATCCAAAGCTCTGCCCGGTACTGTTCTTAAGTTCCAGCTACTGAAATCTCTGTCAAAGCTCACTCCAGCCCATCTACACCCTCCTAGCCATTGAAGCCTTCACAAGCTCATCCTCTACCATACGGCCATATACAGACACAGACCGTGCAAGTCTGCCCAGTACTGGCCTTAGTTCTATTTACTATTATTTTCTGATTCTAGATCCTCCGTGTTCATCCCACGCTATTTTGAACTCCGTCGCCGTTTTCCTCTGCACCACCTCTCTCGGGAGCGCATTCCAGGCATCCGCCACCCTCTCCGTAAAGAAGAATTTCCTTACATTGCTCTTGAGTTTACCACCCCTCACGACAGCAAAGTTTAACATTTTGGTTACAGTACATAATATAACGCCCTTGGAACAATCTCAAAACCAGAGGACGTATCAATCATCATTGAATTATATCACAGTAATCATAGTTCAGCTAAATTACTGGAGTTCTGCTGCCCTTAATACAGGCAGTCTGCTTTTTCCTTGTGTTGTTTTCTGTTGTGCTCTGTTCACAGTTGTGCTGTTTGATGGTTGTACGAAAGTGCGATAGCCGTTTCTAGCGCGGGGAGCTGCGCTGAATGGCCCGTGCTGCTCCCAACACTCACAGGAACTCAATGAGCTTTGGAAGCAGCGCAGGCCATTCAGTGTGGCTCCACGCGCTAGAAATGGCTGTCGCAGTTTCGTAAAAGGAGGCCTCTGTGTCGCAATTTTCAATTTTAAAAAATGATTAGAAAAAAAACCCAAAAAAAACAACAAAAAAAGACAAGAAGTTCCTGCCCAGCCACTCTCACGCTAATAGTCAGCAGCTAGTGACACAGAATATTAGCTCTGAATGCCACAGAACTATCCAGATAGTGCAGGGTTGCTCATGGGTGGAGTCAAGTTGGATCTGGAAGTTATCTGGGCACTCCTGACGTTCAATGCTAAGAGTCTAGATCAGGGGTGCCCAATACGTCGATCGCGATCGACCGGTAGATCGGGAAAACAACGGGAGTCGATCGCGGAGCCCGTGATAGACTTGTGTTGCCATCCCGATCTACCGGGCCAATCGGCCTTCCTCTCCCCGACGTCTCTCACCGCCACCCCAAGCTCTCCCTGCAGAAGCGTCAGATCGACTAGCATTCTGCTCCCTGATGTCAATTCTGACATCGGAGAGGAAGTTCTGGGCCAGCCAATCACTGCCTGGCTGGCCCGGAACTTCCTCTTCAACGTCAGAATTGACGTCAGGGAGCGGAATGCTGGTCAGCACAACGCTTCTGCAGGGAGAGCTTGGGGCGGCGGTGGCTTGAGGGCCTGTTACCCAATGGCAGTGGCTATGGCGGCAAGCCTTGTGGCTTGGGGCCTGTTCCCTGATGGCTGTGGTGGCGGCAAACCTAGTGGCTTGGGGGAGGGCAGGGAGAAAGAAAGGGGGCAGGCAGGGAGACAAAGAAAGAAGAGAAACAGAAAGAAAGGGGGAACAGGGAGACAGAGAAAGGGGGCAAGGAGAGAGAGAGAGAAAGAAAGAAAGGGAGGCAGGGAGATAGAAAGAAAGAAGGGGCAGGGAGAAAGAAAGAAAAAGTTGGGGGAGACAATGAGGTCTGGAGGAGAGGAAGCATTACAGGAGGCTGAAAGAAGGGAAGAAATATTGGATGCATAGTCAGAAGAATAAAGTGCAACTAGAGACTGATGAAATTACCAGGTAGGAAAAATGATTTTATTTTCAATTTAGTGATCAAAATGTGTCCATTTTGAGAATTTATATCTGCTGTCTCTATTTTGCACTATGGCTCCCTTGTACTAAACCGCAATAGCGGTTTTTAGTGCAGGGAGCCTATGAGCGTCAAGAGCAGCGCGGGGCATTCAGCACAGCTCCCTACACTAAAACTGCTATTGCGGTGTAGTAAAAAGGGAGGGGGGTATATTTGTCTATTTTTGTATGGTTGTTACTGAGGTGACATTGCATAGAGTCATCTGCCTTGACCTCTTTGAAAAAACCCCCGGAATATGAATAATGATTAACATTTTCTCTGCGTACAGTGTGCTTTGTGTTTAAAATTTTTTTTATTGTTGGTAGATCATTTTGACTTGGTCATTTTAAAAGTAGCTCGCAAGCCTCAAAAGTGTGGGCACCCCTGGTCTAGATAACTAACTGGACAAATAAATAGCAGTCATAACTTGTCTAGATGGTTATCTGGATACCAGCAGTCAGTGGCGTAGTGAGGTGCCCCTCCCCCACCCTCTTCTCTGCCCCCACCTCTGAACGTTCCTTCCCTGCCCCCTCCTGCCATGTGCACGCCACCCCCAACTTGCTGTTGTGCCAGCGTCGGCTTTTCCTCTAATGTCACTTCCTAGATGCGGGACCAGGAAGTGATGTCAGAGGAACAGATGACACTTGGGCAACAGCAGGTTGGGGATTGATGCATGCGCCAGGAATGTTACCGAGGTGCGGGGGAAGAGAAGTGGCACACATGTAGTGGGGGTGGGGGCAGAGAGGAGGCGCTAGGGGCGGACCACTCTCCCCTTACTATGTCACTGCTAGCACTGAATATTGACCATATCGGGATAAGATATCAAAAATGGGGGGGAGGGGAGAGCTATTTTCAGCAGTATTAAAAAGGGGTGTGCGTGTGTCTACATGCGCTGTGGGAAGAATCTGAAAACTGATTCACAGGCAATTAGCATGACAGAAACTGACAGTGAAACAATCCATTTCCCGCAATATATCAATCACAGATGTTGTTTTTTTAGGTTTTCGTCATCCTATTGTAGCAGTTGAAAATTCGAAACAGCAAAATTAAAGAAAGTAACAAATCATCGTTTCTCAAGACAGTAGGTTGGCATCAGCATTGTTATGTGTCATACAAAACTCAAGCCTCTTAGGAAAGGGAAAAGCCACTTTATTCTGGTATTGGGGGGGGGGGGTACTTCAGCCAGTTCGATGATTAAAAGAACAGATCAGATCATTTTCCTAGAATCAGCTTGTGAGTTCTCATCAGGAGCACTGAATGACCCACAGGGGCACCAGGAAGCAACATACTTATTGTAGGAATGTTCCAGAAACTGTAAATAGCAGATTAGTGAAAGACATGACAAATAACAAATAACTGGTTCAGCCTGGAATAGAAGGCCCCAGACACCAGTGAGAAATAAAGACTCTATGACTTAGATGGGATAGGATGCCCCTGGCTGAGTTTAAAATGGAAGGCCTAGGGCTAAAGGTAGGAGAGAAAGCCAGGGACATAATTTGAGAAAGATGGGCCAAGTAAGCACAATCTTTTTGTTGTTGCTATTGTTGTAGTTTTGCTTTAGTTTTAAGTGATTTTTTTTTCAGTTACATAGGAAGAGAAACATACGCATCCACCAAGAAAAAGTACAATATACGAGGGTATAATAAAAGATAATGCCTCCACAAATTTGATGTTATATTAAGTGTGATTTAAGTATAAATGATTGTATTATATGTTACACTTACTGGGAGCTTTAAAAATGAATAAAGATTAGTTAATATAACAAGCTATGGGGAGGAGGGGGGGGGGAATGATTGTTTTCTGTATTAATTGTGTAGCTAAAGTGCCTTTTCTGTAATGTTTACATCTAAATTAATTGTATGGCACTGTCAAAGTTTGAAAATCAATAAAGATTAATTAAAAAAAAAGATAATGCCTCCACTTCCGCAATTCATCAACAGATGGCAACAAGTTCAATCTCTTCATTCACCTCAGTTGTGAGTAGTGTCTGTATGAAGAGGTTGTTTTGCTAGTCCTGTGAAATGGAAGCATGCAGTTACCAGTTGTCGGTGTGATTGAAGCAATATGCCATGATAGAATTTCTTATTGTTGAAGGAGCCCTCCAATTGAAATTCACTGCCAAATGCAAGGTTATGGTTATGATTGTGTTGAGAAGAGTGCTGTGTGTCTATGGGGCAGGGCTGAGTTTTGTGATCAAAAATGGACAACTCGTGTTTAGATCATAGTGGTTATTAGGCAAATAACAGAGGATATCACTGAGATACAATGAAGTTGAGGTTATTATAGGGAGATATAGAGATGGCAACAGATACATAGTGCAGTGACTTAATTTACATTCCAATTGTGTTATATAAGGTTGGAGGAGAGTTCTGCTTTGTGGTAATAAAGGAGGGCCATGTGGTATATTGCAACCCTGAAATCTTTGAAAGAAGGATTGAGAAGAGTTTGGAAGCACATAAAGCAAATATTTTTTTGCACCATGACAACAGTAGGCCTCAGACAACACGAAACACCACAGAAGCAAATGTGAAGATGGTTCTCAACTGTACATCGCAGTCATTTGAGTCGAAGAGATGCCTCCAAAGGTATTCCTTCAATTTTGGAAAAACCTGGAACTAGCATGGCACCAAGTCTAGGCTGTGTGGCAAAAGGAATAAGACGTTCTTTCTAATTTTTTGTCCATTGTCAGCAGAAATGTAGTAAAGGAAATACAATTCATAAAATAAGATCCCGCAGGGAGATCCCTCTGAATGAGTACGGTGTACAAAAGATCCTACAGCCATTTCCTACCTCAGCTATGGAACCGACTACCCACACAGATTAGACTCGCTAATGACCTTCCGCAGAGCAGTAAAGAACTTCCTCTTCCGCCAATCGGGCCATTAAATACTATCTCCTCAATATACTTCTCCTCGTTCTCTTCGCTATGACCAGTCTGGTCTCTAGAATAAGCTCTGTTATTGTCTACTGTAACCTATTTGTTGTCATGACTAGTCTGTTTTCAAACGATTGTGATTGTCTACTTGTAACCCGTTCTGAGCTTCTGGGAGAATGGGATAGAAATCGAAATAAATTAATAAAAAGGAGCAAGTTTCAAGCATTATTTTCATTCATTACAATATCTTCAGTTAAACAAAAGTTATGCAGATGGAGGCATTACTTTTCATTTTACCCTCATATAGCCAAATTATAGTGCTTGGAGGCCTGCAGATACTTTCTACCAAAAGATCCGCAAGCAATTTTTAACAGGGAACTACTACTGGAGTCTTCTTTAAAAATCAGCTGGCTGGTCGGGGCTTTTCCTGCAGAATCTCACCACTTTCCATATGACTTCTGGTTTTACCCCACGCTGCCTCTAATCCTGTCACGCGTTGAATGGATATAATTGAAAAAACAAAACCCATCTATGCAGGTGCCACCTGGTGCTCGCCACATAAATGGGTTTGAATATTGACTCCCCTTTCTCAAAGCCCCTATCAAATTCTATTAATGACAGATAATTTAGCCATTTCCAAAGATTCAGGTATTAAATCTAAACAGAGTCTAAACTTCCCCAACAGACTTATCAACATCTGGTTTCTTTAACATACAGTTACAAGTATCTGCCATGTCACTAGATTCTTACTGAGAAATAAATACTAAGTAGTGGTGACAATGCTGACTGCAGAATGCCAAATCCCTTCCTTATTTAGAAACATGACAGCAGATAAAGACCAAATGGCCCATCCAGTATCTCCTCCTATTCCTAAAAGATCCCACATGCTTGTCCCAAGCTTTCTTGAATTCATTCAGATGCAGTCTTTGTCTCTACTAGAGAATAACATGGGGGGCAAATATTTCCCCGTCCTCACAGGAACTCATTTTTCTGAAGAAAGGGGGGGGGGGGGGCGCTGTGTTTTTACATGACATTTGAGGTAGACACGAGGGGAGGGAGTGTTGGGAAGGAGTAGATGTTGCAGAAGGGATATACCAGTACCAAGCTGCTGCTTCCACCGGAGTGCAACCTAGAAATAAGGCCCCTCCCAAGACATTTCAGATTCAGGAGAGGGGTAGAAGGCAAAGAGGGTGTGGTTTAGGACTTGGGGGAGGAAGTGTGGGAAGGGAGAGATGTTGGACTCAAATGAGGGTTTTCAGGATTTCCCCAATGAATATGCTAAGAAAGCAGTGCATGCAAATAGAGCTCAGGCATATTCATTGGGGAAATCCTGAAAACCCGACTGCAATACGGCTCTCGAGGACCGGAGTGCCTTACCCCTGCTGTAAAAGATGTACTTTGTGCTTTTGCAAACTACAGTGAGCAGTCCTTTGGTGAACCAGGAACTGCAGTATGGAGAAACTCAGATTGGATTGCATAAAATATTCAATTTTGACACTAAACCTTGAGTTTAGACAGCACCCGATGGAGATTCATATTTGGCTAAAACCCAGCTGGAGCAGTAGGAGAGCTTCCACAAGGAAGACTGTGAAAGTGAAGTATAAGACATTCATTTATTTAGGCTTTTACAAAAGCGTGTTAGGCTTTTAAAGCGCCGGCTGCAGTGGTATTAACTCCGACACTCATAGTGAGTGTTGGAACAAGTTAGCAATTTATTTGCGTGGTGAAACTTCTTTAGAAAAATTTAAAAGCGCATTAAAAAGCCACCTATACTAAGATATAACTCTTTTATCAACAATCTCAGGCTCAAATACTTAAAACTAACCAGATCTATATATAGGTTACAACTTCTCCCTTTCATTTTTAGACCTTGTTTTATTTGTAAAACATTTTAATTACCCTCCTGATGTTGTTTTTCCTTAAATGTTCTCTTACTTTCTTTAATAATTGTAGTTCAATCCTTTTTTTCTTATGTATCAACTTATTGATTGTGTACATCGATGGTATGTTTGCCTGTTTAAATTGTTTGATGTTGTCCCCCCCAAAAAAATTTTTTTTATTGTTATACGCATTGAAAATATTTGATATTGCGTTTATATCAAAATTTTAATAAACTTGAAACTTGGAGCTAATATCGCTACGGACAGTGATAAAAAAAAAAAAAAAGCCTCATGCGGCTTCGTAAAAGGGGGTGAGTGGTTAACTAGTTATTTACCTCATGCAAAATTGTCATTTCTTTAATAAGACATTAACCATTTTTTCTGCGGCCCTCCAGGTACCTACAAATCCCAAAAATGGCCCTGCAAAGGGTTTGAGTTTGAGACCGCTGATTTACAACTATATTAAAAAGCAGCAGTCCCACCATAGTGACCCCAGTGAACCCCACCACATATCCTTCTTCACTGAGAATACTGACCATTAAATCCTACTCTCTGTTACTATCAGCTCTGAAACAAGCTCATAGCTCACAAAATATTTCTTTCTTTCATGACGGGATTTGTTCGTGATTGTAAATACCACAAAATAGTAGATTTGGAGGGATAGTTATCAAGGGGCATTAACATATATTATTTGCCCCTTAATGTATGTTGAAGAACACCAGTGCGTTATATTAACCGCAATGTATATAAGTTTAATTTACCACAGGGTATATAGAAAGGAGATAAAAATGAATGCAAAACACCATTACTATGTAAATTTAATAATATGGATTTTGAAAGCTGTGTTATTCCTGGAAATATACCACCAGCAAAAAAAAATCTGCTTTAATGGTTTCCTGGTGTCTTATGAGTCAGGGCAGAAGTGATCCCTTGTTCCTTGCCAGCGTTCCTGCCCCCCCCCCCTTCCAACTAGACACCAGGGAATACTTAACAAAGGCCTGAGATGCCCTGCAGGGATGTGTGGAGGAACATCTTCTTTGGGGAGAACAGCTCTTTGGAGAGGGGATATTATGGGGGGAGAGGGGAACCACTTCTGAGCACCCAAAACAATGAGCCCGCCTCGCACGCAGCTGCTAAAAACAAGGGATTCCGCAGCGAGAAGCCGCATCAGTTCTGGGGAAGCCTGGGAGGAGACTGTGTCCGAGTCGGAAACCACACAAGCCTGCATCCAAATCTCTCATCAGGTCTGAATTGTACAAGTCCAAGGGCTTTTTTGGTTAGAAAAGAAAGTGCAGCAGTTTCCTTTGACTTCTGGAGCTCAGAGGCCTGCTTTGTCCCATATGTGACCCCTGAATGAACCAAAGGCTGGATGAGAAAGCATTCCTCGTGTTACTGTAATTTGTTTAATTTGTTAAATCTGTGTAAAAGTGCCATCTTTTTTCAGACATCTGGGACTCATCACGTCGGAGCTCGGAGCCATCAGAAAATGCTTTCCATGTCCTGCAGATTTTAGAATGTGGCAGCGAAAGTCATGATACCGATGCAGTGCTCTCCGAGTGCCCTCACAGCATATGTAGCATAGGCAGGCTGCACCTCCTCGTCGCCCAGCCCCTGTCATTAGAATAAAATCACAGAGACAGTTTTGGGAATAAAAGGCCACAACTTTATTAATGATATGCATAAAATAACACCCTAGGAAGCACCCGAGCTATAAGCCCTCTCCAGGCCTTGCTCCTGGCCTTGACCTCCAGTGAGGGAGCATGCGCTTCAGTTTTTTCCAAGACCTGCCATCCTCCTTTCCAGCGAGGCCACTGCAGCACTCTATTATCCGCTTGACACCAAAAAACCACTATGCGTCAATAGTTATCCTATTCAGACTACTATGAAGGTATTGGGTGTAACACTAGATCAGTGCTTAACCATGAAAGACCAAGTGGACGCCTTGATCAGAAAGGTTTTTTTTCACTCTCTGGAAACTTAGATCCATCAAATCATATTTCGATACGTCAGCATTCAGAATCCTGGTTCAGTCCCTCGTACTAAGTCAACTTGACTACTGTAACATCGCCTATTTAGCAATTTCCCAAAAGAATATGCGACGATTACAACTAATACAAAATGCAGCGGTCAAACTGATTTTTCGGGCTGAGGAAGTTTGGCCACGTTAACCTTACTACCGACAGCTGCATTGGCTACCGATGGAGGCACGCGTAAAGTTTTAAGTTCGCCTGTTTCTGCTTTAAAGCACTATGTGGCCTTAGCCCCTAAATACATAACTGACCATTTTTCCTTCTCAGCCAACAGACATAAGAGAAACACACACTTGAACTTCGTTTCCCCTCCACAGTTAGAGGATGTAAACTCAACAGATACCACCAATACCTTCTCCCACACCAAGCAGCATTATGGGGCAAAGATCTGGAACAATTGCTTACGCCTTCCACTTATGGGGAATTTAGGAAACTCCTAAAAACATATCTGTTCCTGAAGTATCTAGACAGCTGATCTGTACAATTCTTTCTCTTCAATAACGGTTCCCTTGAACTGTTAACCAATATCTTTCACCTCTTTTAAGTTCATTCAATTTGTACCATCTTTTAATCTTTGTAAACCGCATAGAACTTCATGGTCCTGCGGTATATAAACTGTTATTATTATTATTATTCCATCTGCCATGGAAGCCAGCGAGACGGACAATGTCTTGCTCGCAGGCGCAGTATGCTCTCACCCCAAGAGTCCAGTCTCAATATTTTGCAGGAATTTTCTGGTCTCGGGTGCATCCGCCACAACCCGAGGCAAGACCTCGGGAATCTGAACGCTGGGAGTACAGAGAAAAGAGCCGATGCTCCCCAGCGTTCAGCTTTTGAATTTTGCCGCTGCCAGGTAGCCCCGCCCCCCTCTCTCCTGACACACTCAATTCCTCTGACGTCAGAGACGATGGAGGGTACAGGGGAGAGTCGGTGAAGGGGGCAGGAGTGAAGGCCGTGCTCCTTCCGGCCATCGCTGCCAGCATTTCCCAACAGTAAAGGCAACAAGTTGAAGGCCTTTGTCCCTCGATTCCAAATTCTCCGATGCTTACAAAAAGTTTTGCCTACTGCACTACTCCACATTCGTAAATTACAACTCAGTTTTACCCCCACCCCTGACTTCATGGTTGAGAACAGGGGACAAAAGGTTAAAGGCCTGGTTAGTATCTGAAAGAGGCTCCGAGCTCACAAAATCTTTATTTCTTTCATGATGGGATTTGATTGTGATTGTAAATACAGTGGTACCTTGGTTTGCGAGCATAATTCGTTCCAAAGCATGCTGGTAATCCAAAGCACTTGTATATCAAAGCGAATTTCCCCATAGGAAATAATGGAAACTCGGACGATTTCGTGCCACATCCCAAAAACTTTTAATAGAAAATACAGGACTTGTATTGCAAGATCTCGCTCGTTTTGAACAGTCACTACACTGCGGGTGAATTGGACATAATGTTCAGCCGCGCTCAGCATGAGTTGTGCGTATGTTGTGCGCACTTGAACTGCGGGTGCATGCATTATGTTCAGCCGCGATCAGTGATGTGACGCGCATATATTGTGCGTAACCACGTTACTCGCTATCCAAGGTTTGACTACCACAAAATAGTAGCTTTAGAGGGCTGTTAGACTATAACATATATTATTTGCCCTCTCATCTACCTCCATGTCTAACATCTCTTTGTCTCCCAGTCCCTTGGGCTCTGGGTCTAATATCTCTCTTCCCCCTCCCCATGCAACATTCTCTCCCTTCTACTGCCATATATCCAACATTTCTGTTTCTTTCCCACTGTCCATCATCTCTCTCTCCCCCTCACTTGTGCCCTGGGTCAAACATCTTTATCCCCTCAAGCAGCATTTCTCCCACTTCCCTCTCTATGCATCTCTACCTCCCTTCCAAGCCATATCTCCCTCCCCTCCAAGCCATATGCAGGATTTTTTCCACTCTCACCCCTATCTAGGTGTTTGCTGCATTTTTCTCTCCTCCTGTCCTCTACCCCACATCCAACAATTCTTTCTCTCATCCTATCCCATCCCCATGTGCAGCATCTTTCTTTTCCTCCCCTCCCCTACTCACAACTCTCCCTCTCTAAAGCATCACTTCAAAGGGTCCTGGGGGCGGCACCGATTTCCACGTGCTGCCTGCCGCTAACCTGGAAGCTTCTCCTCTGCCCCATCCCACCTCCCTCTGTCACAATTTCCTGTTTTGGCCAGAGGGAGGTGGGATGAGGCAGCGAAGAGGCTTTCAACTTAGCGGCAGGCAGTGTGTGGAAATCGCTGCTGCTGCCAGGACCCGTAGAAGCGACGCTTTAGGGAGGGAGATGCAGGACTGCGGGAGCCCATCCTGCTCCCCTCATGCCGGTACTGTCCAGCTGCATTGCTGCTGGGTGGGCCCAGGCTATTCTACACCCTATAGGTGTATATATATATTAATTTAAGGGCCAGCACCAATGCTTAAATGAACAAAGTCACTGAGTTGGCTGAAAATCTGTCCACAAAGGAACTAAACAGAACTTGTCAATCAAAGTATAAAGAAACGCTTTGTTCTGAACCTTTATTATTAAGGGTCAGAAGCTTATTATTATTTTTTTAATTGTTCCAGTTCTAAATATTGCTCTGGCAGGCAAACCCTGTGAGGACATTTCATTATGACCAACTATGCACAGAAATACAAATTTAGTGATGTCTGATGATGACGAGAGTGTAAAGTATTTCCGGAGCTTTCTAGCACCAGCTCATTTAATCTCCTAAATCAAACAGTATATTATTCTCCCCCGTAGACAGCATGCTTCAGTTGTGCAAACAATATTTAAATAGCCTAATAGAGACTTCTTTTATGAATACTTGTTTCAAATATGTATTTATTTATTCAATTTTCTATACCATTTTCCAGGGGAGCTCAGAACAGTTTACATGAATTTATTCAGGTCCTCAAGCAGTTTTCCCCTGTCTGTCCCGGTGGGCTCACAATCTATATAATGTAACTGGGGCAATGGGGAGATTAAGTGACTTCCCCAGGTTCACAAGGAGCAGCGTGGGTTTGAACCCACAACCTCAGGGTAGTGAGGGCGGTAGCTTTAACCACTGCACCACAATGAATAGCAAAGCCCACTTCAGGCTAGCAAGAGAAAAGAGAAACATCGTAAATCTATCCCTGGTCATCCCATGTGCCGATGGATGCGTGCTTTCAGTGTAAATGTTCAACCAGCGGTCATTCAAACACCTTTTCCCAACATGACGTTTCCGGTGGGTTCAAGAGCATGCAGTCTAGATCTGAATTTCAGGCTATACAGGGCCGAGGAGACCTTCAGACAGAGGGGAGCATTTAATAAACTCTGTAAAGCTGAGGATTTGCACAGAACACCGGCAGCGGAGGAAAAATATTGTTTTGGATTGGACGGGCCATGAACAAAACTGTCCCTGACTTTGTTCTCAGCTGCACCTCACCGGGAAGCATAATATTCCAGGGGGCCTATCGAGACCAGCGTGGCAGCTCTGCGGATGAAATGTAATACTGCGCCGAATGAATGTGTGAATTATTTACACGAAGCTCTGCAGCTCCTTGCATCACCCGTCTCGATCACATCTCTTGTAATTCAAGAGCATTCCTTCTGCGTCTCCTGGGAGCGCATGGAAGACACTCTTGATAAGAAAGTCTACACACAAAAAAAAAAAAAGGAAAAGGATTGCCCCTTGCAACACTTTTTAGGTCAAACCAAACAGTAGCCTGTATGTAAACATTTTAAATAAGTAAGCATTAAGGCCCTGATTTCATGAATGGTGCCTGCCGGTAGGCACCTAGATTGGGGACCCATCGAGTTAGGCCCCTAAGTTTCACTGGGCTTTACTAAACAGCGCTAGCGACCTCTAGCGCTGTTTAGTAAAAGGAGCCTTTTAATTTTTTTTTTTGTAATTGGCTTAATTTGTGCAGTAATTGAAAGCACCATTAAAAACAGATTAAAAAAACAATTTTAAAGTTTTAATTTTCGACTAGGCACCTAACTCAGTAGGCGCCATGTAAGTGTCTATGCTGAGACACCTACCTACATCTACTCAAAAAACGGGCCTGGTTTGGGGCAGAGTTTGGGCCTGGATTGCCTTTGACACCGGTAGGCGTCAATGTTAGGCGACGGTATATTAGGCCAAAAAACCCTGGCCTAAGTTGAATTAGGTGCCACTGGGCACAATTCTACACACGGCGTCTAAATTTGATTGACAGGCGGTAGGCACCATTTTTCTAGGCGCTGTTTATAGAATCAGGCCCTAAGAGTAGAGCGCATTAAAAAATGTGACTTCTCTTTTCGTTTATGATCCATCTGTTGGTAGCATATCAAGGTAATGTTTATTTTTTTTTAAACTTGATATACCACATAATAGCCAAAAAGAGGATCCAAGCGGTTATCAAGGTAATGAATTCTCCACATAGGAAGTCCCTCAAGGAAACCATTGGATGACATACTTGTTAGGACGCCACTGGGAGTAGCCACTGTGTTAAGGGGAAGTTATCAACGTGGGCTACTGTTATTTTACGGTTGACAACAATTATTAGTAACTAGGGGGAAATTTGCTAAGGCACGCTAGCCATTTTAGCATGCGCTAAACACTAACGCGTCCATAGACTATAATGGATGCATTAATGTTTACCATGCACTAAAACGATTAGCACGCCTTAGTGGTAAAATAACAGTAGCCCATATTGATAAGAATGCCCCTATGAGAGGAAGATATCAGTGGGGGCCACCATTAACATGGGTTATTTCATAGGCAGCAGAATGCTTTTTTTGTTTGGGGGGGGCCCCTAAGCTCCACCCCAGACCCCGCTACAACAATAATAGTACTTTTCCATTCCTTTTTCATATATTACACACAATAGACTCTTATTAACAACACATAATGGTTAACCACAAAATTAAACTACACAAAGCACACTGTATGCTTCTCAACATTCATTCCTACCAGAACACCTGGCCTTGGTCACACATGCAGAACACAGATATCCCCTATGCAAATACGAGTCCACAAACTAAAAGTACTACTGTAATATACACAAATGAAACCCTGAGATGCCAGACTCTGCATACAATACACTGCCAGAGAAATAGAAACAAATGCATTTCTTCCTGAATAGTGAAAAATATGGACAGCAAATATAAATTCTCAAAACTGACACAATTCAATTACTAAATTGAAAATAAAAATTGTTTTCCCTACCTTTATTGTCTGGTGATTTTATTTTTCTAACCATCTTTTCCCAATCTCTGGTTTCACTTCCTTCTGTCTTAACTGCTTTACTGTGTATGTGATTGGCTGGGTATGTCATTAACATACACCTCTTAACTGTGTTTTCAGGGCCTTCTTATCCGTTGAATGTTTCTCTCCTTCACTTTCTGTCCTACATCCATCTTTGGCATTAACTTTTAACATTCAGCTTTCTTCCATTTTCCTGCTTTCTTCTCAAAATCTATTTACTTTTCCATGTCTTCCCTTCCCATCTATCCATGTGTTCCATCTCCTCCCCCTTTCTTCTCCCCTATTCTCATCTATCCATAAGAAGCATTTCTTCTATCTCTCTTCCCTTCTACACCCATTACTGTACACCAACTCCTCCCTCTCTCTTCCCTTCCCCAAAATCCCTGTGCACCATCTCCTCCCTCTCTCTTCCCTTCCCCAAAATCCCTGTGCACCATCTCCTCCCTAGAGGTTTGACATCTATCTTTCCCCTTCCTCCCTTCTATGGTCTGGCATCTTTCTCTTCTCTTTCCCACAGCCTAGTATCTTTCCTCTCCCATGGTCTGACATCTCTCTTTCCTTCCCTCCCCCTTCCCGTGGTCCAACATCTCTCTTTCCCTTCCTCCCTTCCCGCAGTCAGGCATCTCTCTCCTCTCCTTCCCACAGTATGGCAAATCTCTCTCCCCTCCTTTCCTTCCATTCCCTGGTCCAGCATCTCTCTCTCCTGCCCCCTTCAGTAGTCTGACATCTCTCTCTCCCTCCTTCCATCACTCTTCTCAGGAATCTGACATCTCTCCCTTCCACGAGTCATGTCTCCTCCTTCCCAGTGTAACATTTTTCCCTCCCTCCTTTCCTTCTCTCTGCCCCCTGCAGTCCAACATTTTCCCTCCTTTCCTTTTTTCTGGCTCTCCTCTCAATCCAATTTTTCTCCCTCCTTTCCCTCCACCAGTCCAACATTTTTCTCTCTGCTTCCTGCATTCTTCCTCTCCTCCAGTCATCATTCCCTCCCCCAATGAACATCTTTCCTTTCCCTATCCCTCTCCCTCCATGAGTTTAACATTTCACTCTCTACCTTCTACTCCTTCTGCTTTGACATTTCTCCTTCTTTCCTTTCTGCCCTCCCCATCCAACATCTCTTTCTCTATCCATGAGTCCAACACTTTCTACCTCCTGCACACTTTCTCTCTCTCCTCACCCCTTCCCTCAAGTGTGACATTTATCTCTCCTTCCTGTCCCCTCAGTTCATCTCTCCCTCTCTTTCTCCTTGTGTGCTCTCTCTGCCCCAGCTCTACCTTCATGTATGCCCAAAGGACATCACTGGTGGCAGTCAATCACATATAGTACCCTGACGCCAATATTGGTGTCTCTTCTATACTGCAGGGTGCAGGCCCACCTCTGATGAAACGGAAGTTATGTCAGATAGGGCGGACCACAGTAGTGAGAAGACACTGGTGCTGGCTGCAGGGCTGCTGCCAGCAATGTCCTTTGGACTGCAAATGAAGGTAGGACCACCCCTACTCCAGATGATGGTCACACCAATTTTGGGGGGCAGGGGTGGGTCATGACCCTCATGGTTCCCCCCCCCCCATTCCAACACCTATGGTTATTTTGTCGCTAACTCGTTCACTATTTACTAACGAGTTTACTCATTCTTTGGCATTCTTCTTGATTTTTGCAAGAAAAGAAAAAGCTGTATCCAAATTCATAGAAGGTCAGGTCAGTTATGTGGTAACAGAGAGTTTTGTATGATCATGTTATCACGGTTATAGATTACCAGCATGTAGCCAGCAGGAGGCGGAACCCTGACGGTCTGCAGCTAGATCTGTGGACCATAATTATACAAGCAATAAAGACTGAAAGCACAAGACCATGTGCCTTACAGAACGGAATAAAATTGGACTCTGAGGCAATGGGCGGCCCACTAAGGGCGTGGAGCCAAATGTTAAGAGTATGTGGCGAAACCCAAGAGCTTATGTAATATTCTGGTATCCTGTGCTGCTGACCTCCAGCTCTTGGCAGTAGAAACATATAGACATGGCGTCATCTGCTACTCACAAGCCAGATTTAGTGAATGTTTGCTGTCATAAAAACTGATCCAGATTTACTGATGAAAAGGTTTCAGTGTTTTCAGTGGCAAAACAAGCTGAGGCAAGATGTGGGCTGATAAATCTGTTCCTGAGGGGTTTGGGGTGATGAGGAGGGGAGTTGAAAGGGTCATTGTCACATGATGTTCCAGTGAGAGAGACTTCAAGTGAGCTTGTAAGATATGGAGGGAATAATCAAAAAAATATATCTATCAGACATGTTAGTCTGATGTATTAGATCATTTAAATAGAGATATGAGGTTGCAAAAGAATTTGGAATTTGCATTAGATTAATCCTGTACAAATGTAATCAGACATCATACTTCCATATAGTAAACTTTCATTTGTGTGCATGCAAATATCACAGGCTTCAGACAGAGGGGAGCAACGGGTGCCGTGGCACCCCCCAAATTTTCCTTTCCAGCCTCTCTCCCCGCAAGGCATTTATTTGTTTACCTTGTTCCCCACGGGTGATGATTCTACCATCTTTAGAAGAGGCATCGTGATAAGATCTTAAATAAGAGAGAACAGAGGTATATTTTCCAACTGGATACTGTGGAACCTAACGGGTTGAAAGGGGAACTGGAATGGGCATCTCTGATTGGTTGAGGTAGACCCAATAGCGTGCAGAGGGAGGTACTTTGTAATATGAATCAGTAGTTAAAAAACATGAAGTGGCACGCCGCCGCCATCTTATTCTTATAACTTCACATTGAGTCGGATGGCAGGAAAGGCTGCGGTAAGAGTTATAGTGGTTTAGACCGATATTAAAAGTTTTTCTTAACATGCTCCTTCTACTTTTAGGGAGACCCTTGATAAAGCACGTGGGTGCGGAACATGTCGGGTCGTCTCTCCCGAGTCATGTCAGCTTGAAAGATAAGTGGCTTTAAGTACTAAATGGTGCTAATATAATTTTAAGCAAATTAAGATAAAATAAATGAATATAAGAACATAAATAGTACTGGTAGGCCGGTGATGAGATCCACTTTATTAGGAAATATTTAGCGGTGGTGTGATGGGGCTGAGGCCTTTAAGAATATAAGTCTCTATATTTTTGTTCGGGATTTGGATTTGAATATTGAAAGCTACTTTAGAGGAAAGGCAGGAGAGAGGAGATATGATAGAGACGTTTAAATATCTATGTATCGTGAATGCGTATGAGTCAAGTCTCTTTCATTTGAAAGGAAGTTCTGGAAGGAGAGAGCATAGGATGAAATTAAGAGGTGATAAGCTCCGGAGTAATCAAAGGAAATACTTTTTTACAGAAATAGCTCCGGAGTAATCATAGGAAATACTTTTTTTTACAGAAATGGTGGTAGGTGCATGGAACAGTCTCCCAGAAGAAGTGGTGGAGATAGAGACTGTGGCTGAATTCAAGAAGGTGTGAGATAGGCACGTGGGATCTCTCAGAGAGAGAAAGAGATAATGGTTACTGTGGATGGACCATTTGGCCTTTATCTGCTATCATGTTTCTATGAGACATTTGAAGAATCATGGTCAAGGGAAGGGAAGAGAGTAGACAAAGATAGGCAAGATGGTCTATTGGGGGGCTGAGAGGGAGGGAAGGAAGGAGCGAGAGCTGGACATCATGGAAGGGGAGCTCTATGGGATGGCAGGAAAAGGTAGGGACAAAGATGGGATTGGGGTGTGGCTGGACCTCGGGCACACAAACAAAAAGGGGTTCCACTGCCTTTGATGTATAAATACATAATTGAGAGCAATTTCCAAAAGTCTTTTATCCAGGAGAAATGTTTTCTGAAAATGTCCTACTTTCGCTGTGGATAAAAGTACATGCTATGGTTGTTTGAGTTAGTGTAACTATTAAGACCTAATGTTTATTTTGAATGCCACCCAAGGCCATCACTTAGGCCCCCTTTACAAAACAGTAGTAGGTTTTTGTGCAGGCCAGTGAGGTAAAAGCTCCCACGCTCGTAGGAACTGAATGAACATCAGAGATTTTATCTTGATGTCCTGCCCTAAAACCTGGTACCACAACTTTGTTAAAGGGAGGTAAGGGGGGGGGAGGATTAGTTTGCCTGATGGTGAAGCCAGACCTAAGGCTGTTGAATATTTATGTACTATCATGTTCAATGTTTACATGAAACCAAATTTTTTGTGTCCCTCCCACCAAATTACACCTTCTTAACCCTGTTTCAGTGATGGTAAGGTCAATTCAAATGAATGAGGAGATGCTTAGTTTTGATTGGTTGCTTCTATTATTTTCGAGAAGTCTCTGGAAACGTTAAGGGAGAATGTTCTTTATTCTATTTGCCTCTCTACCTACATTAATATTATTTTAACTTAGCTTTATGAATTTAATTATGACAGCATCGGACAATGTAATAGGTAGACAACTGGGATGAATCACATCCATGGAATAATTTGCCTTGCAGCCTAAGGCAATGAGCTGCCTTAATTTCTTTATGGAGGAATATAGTATTTCGTTTTTAGAGGGGCATGTAGGTGGAATGAAGATAAGTAGAGTCATATTGAAGAACAATTTATCCTTTATCCACAGAGCTGGATGTATGGCACAGTATATTGCAATGAAAGATCAGACAGCAAAATTTCACTTAATTTATGTGAACTCCTGTTCCCAGTGGGTTCGTTCATGCAGGGCTAGTGTTAGGCATGCTGGGGCCCAGGGAACAAATTAAGGAGGGGATCCCCAGTGCTCTCCTCCCTGTCCCCTCCACTGATTTCCCCACCCACCCACCCATCCTTCCTCCTCCTCCAGCAGTTTTGCTGTGGATATCATGACAATAATAGTTTGTGAGTGAGCATGGAGGGAGGGGGACAGTAGGCAGGCATATGATTCAAAATAGAGTAGCTTAATGGGTACAAATGGAGAGAAGCCAAGTTACCCAGGTCCAGGAGGAAGATTTTAGGTCAGTCCTGAATTTCTGGCCACCTGGTGCATTAAGAGACCTGCAGCACTGGTTTCAGTGGGTGGAACAAAGGCCTACAAAGAGTAGGGTTACCAGATGTCTGGGAAAACCTGGACAAGCCCTCTTTTTAAAAGACTGTCCGGGCTCCCGGTCAGACTTTCCAAAACCCGGCGTTTGTCTGGGTTTCGGAAAGCCCTTACAAGCTCCGGCTGCATCTGGAGAGCCTCTGAGCATGTGTGGATGACATCACACGCATGCGCATATGCTCCAGGTCCTCCAGTCATAGCTGGAGTTCATTGCAAAGAGTGGAGGTTTTATGCAGGTGGGGCTGGAGGGTGCAATGGGGTGGGGCTGGAGGCAGAACCAGGCGGGGCTCGAGGTAGAACGGAGCGGAGACACAGCATTGGGATACAGTGTTCCCCCAGTGGTTCGCAATTAGTGGTTTGCGATCCCAGTCATTCATGCTATTTTCTGACCGTGAACCGCCGACAAGGAGAGGGCAGAAGGAGAGGCAGGAGAGAGCAGCCGGAGTGCCGCAAGTGCAGGAAATCAATCGCGGTATGCTCCAACCGCCTCTTCCTGCACTGTCGGGCTTTATCCAATCAGGAGCTGCGTGTCAAAGCAGCTCCTGATTGGATAAGGCCCGACTTAGTGCAGGAAGAGGCAGTCGGATTGTACTGCGAGTGATTTCCTGCACTTGCGGCGCTCCGACTGCTCTCCCGCTGCCCTCTTAAGGCTCCCCCATGAAAAACTGTATTCGCGGTTTTATGAGATTGTGGGGGTTCCTGGAACGGAACCCCCACAAATTTCGGGGGAGTACTGTATAAGTTCAAAAACAGGACTGGTCAAAAAGTCTCCCTTCAGGAACTGGGCCCCTTAACTCTGAAGCAGCAAGCTGTGAACCTGGAAAGGTCAGCAAGTCATTTTCACCCTCCATTGCCTCTGGTACAAACCAGAGATTTGATGGGTACACTGCCCAAAAGAGTGAGATCGACAAGCCAACAAGTCGGAGGTATAAATTTACAAAACGCTTATGTGTAAGAAAAGCTTCACAAATAGAAGGAACAAATGAAGATGATATGTACGATCAGTTTTCTTTGGTGCTTTAGATAGGATATGCACAGAGTGGAGGCAATATTAGGGCAGTTCTCAAAGCAATTTGCCCAGGTAACAAGAGTATACTCCCAATAGATGTTGGCATTGTCATCTGGAAGTAGGAACTTTAGATCATTTATTGTTTCATTGCCCATTTATTATGAATTTTTGGAAATCAATTTGGGACCAAATTAATAATTTATTAGATAATCCAGTGGAATTATCCTATGATACTGTGATATTTGGTATGGAAATGAGAGCAAAGAATCAGATTTCTGCGAATAATAATAAATTACTACTTATAATGACCGGTGTTGCCATTCAGCAAATTACATATAATTGGAAGGATTGGAGGAGATTAAATTATAACTTCTGGTGGAACTCTTTATGCCATATTTATAAAATGGAAAGGTTTATTGCGTTGCAACGGGGATACTTTAAGAAGTTTCAGGATGTGTGGAAACCATTAAGAAAGTATTGTAAAGATTAATTTGAAATTGTTTCCCTTATACTTATCGATTTAAGGGGTAGGGAGGGGGGAATTTTATTATTACATGTTTTATATGATAATGGAATATAAGGGTGGGTGGGGTGGGAAAAGGGAAGGGATATGTTTTTATGTAATATATCAATGATTGTTTGTAAGTGATGTAGTTAATGTTAATCTGAATGAATATATTTAAGTTTAAGTTTAAGTTTAAGTTTATTAGGATTTTATATACCGCCTATCAAGGTTTTCTAAGCGGTTTTACAATCAGGTACTCAAGCATTTTCCCTATCTGTCCCGGCGGGCTCACAATCTCTCTAACGTACCTGGGGCTCTGGAGGATTAAGTGACTTGCCCAGGGTCACAAGGAGCAGCGTGGGGTTTGAACCCACAACCCCAGGGTGCTGAGGCTGTAGCTTCAACCACCGCGCCACACACTCCTCATTTAACACTTAATGTAATTTTGAAAATGAATAAAGAATATTAAAAAAAAAAAAAAAAAAAAGAGTATACTCCCCAGGCTGGAAACTTCTCTTGGCTGAAAAAGCTAGGGCTTTTCTCCCTGGAAAAGCGACGACTTAGAGGAGACATGATAGAAACCTTGAAGATCATGAAGGGCATAGAAAAAGTGGACAGGGACAGATTTTTCAAATTATGGGGAACCACAAGTACAAGGGGGCACCAGAGAAATTGAGAGGGGAAAGGTTTAGAACAAATGCCAGGAAGTTCTTTTTCACCCAGAGGGTGGTGGATACATGGAACGCGCTACCGGAGGATGTGATAGGCAGAAGTACGCTACAGGGCTTCAAAGAAGGTCTGGACAGGTACCTGGAGGACAAAGGGATTGAGGGGTACAGATAGGAGTAGAGATAAGGTTATAGAGACAGGATTAGAGGTACCTAAAGGACAAATGGATTGAGGGGTACAGATAGGAGTAGAGATAAGGTTATAGGGACAGGATTAGAGGTACCTAGAGGACAAATGGATTGAGGGGTACAGATAGGAGTAGAGATAAGGTTATAGAGACAGGATTAGAGGTACCTAAAGGACAAATGGATTGAGGGGTACAGATAGGAGTAGAGATAAGGTTATAGGGACAGGATTAGAGGTACCTAGAGGACAAATGGATTGAGGGGTACAGATAGGAGTAGAGATAAGGTTATAGGGACAGGATTAGAGGTACCTAGAGGACAAATGGATTGAGGGATACAGATAGGAGTAGAGATAAGGTTATAGGGACAGGATTAGAGGTGATTTATAAAATTAGTCAGAGACCACTGTTCAGGCAGTGGGCCTGATGGGCCGCCGCGGGAGCGGACCGCTGGGCGAGATGGACCTCTGGTCTGCCTCAGCGGAGGCAACTTCTTATGTTCTTATGTTCTAAGTATAGGGCTCATCTCTCAAGCCCAAAGATATGAGTATATGAGACTTTCCCTACCAGAAGCACACATAAATGTTAGGCACATGCATACACTCTCACTCAGGGTCAGGATTGGGAGCGGTAGAGGGACAGTAGCAAACATGGCATCTGCCATAGGCCTCACAGCTGGGGAAAACCTGGATATGTCCTCTTTATAGAGGACTATCTGGGTGGCCGGAGTTAGGGTTATCAGATTTTCCTTTGGGGAAAATCCGGACCCATGGCCACACCCCCCCCAGTGCCACCCAGTTCAGCATCTGTCACGCCCCTGTTCCAGCCTCGCCTCGGACGGCATCCGTGCATGCACGGGGGTGACATCACCGCGTTGCCTCCGTGCATGCGCAGATGCCCCTTCCCGATGCGATTTTGTCGGGAGGCTTTCAAAACCTGGACAAAGTGCCAGGTTTTGAAAAGCCGTCCGGACCCCCTGACATGTCCGGTGCAATCCAGACGCCTGGTAACCCTAGCCGGAGGGATTTTCAAGACCCAGCAGTTTGTCCAGGGTTTTGGAAGTGCCTGAGCTCGGGTCCGTGCCCGGAGGCCCTCTGCGCATGCGCAGACGACAACACGATGGTCATATGCACACATGCATGCGTGTGACATCATTGCCTCGACATCCGCACATGTGCAGAGGTGCTCCAGACACAGCCCTGAGCTTGGGGAAGCAGACCGGAGGTTCGTACGGGGGCAGGGCTGGGGTGCGGAACAGGGTGGGGCCGGGGGTCCTCTTTTTATAAAGAGGAGATCTGGCAACGTTGGAAGGCCAGCATTCCTTCCCTTTCCTCCCACCCCATCTGACATGTCTCTCAAGGTTCAAGTTTATTTAAAAATTTGATCAAATCGCTTTTTCAGAATTTCAAAGCAATGTACGATAAAAATGGGAAAGACAAACCAATTGTTTGGGAGACACTGACCTAAACACGGACACAGTAGGAAACAAAAGGAAAATAGGAAGAACTGCAATCGGCATAGGAAAGAGGACAAAGAAGGGGAAAACGTAAGGGTTAAACATATATCAATAAGCAAAAGCCTTGCAAGAGTTGAGATTTGAAAGCAAATTAAACTCGGAAGGGTCATCATTCCCTAAACAGGTAGCTTTTTAATTTCCCTTTGAATTTATCTAGGATCTCTTTTCCTTCCCTCACCTGAGTCGGTAATAGATTCCAAATTTGAGGGGCTGTGACTGAAAAGAGGGTTTATGGTTCTCAAAGATGGTGTAGTAAGAAGGTTTTTTTTATCCTCCAATCTTAGTGTAACCAGCCAGGATTTATTAATAATTTACTTATCCCCTATAATCAAACTAGGATCCTACACTCTTCTCCTCATAATCTCCATACTGTTCCCTCATTGCAACATAAAACCAGAGTGGAATTGTCCCAATCAGAATGGTGAGCACCAAAAAAGTGTCTTTCAACTCATCTGAAACATACAAATGACTTTATTCATCCAAAGTCTTGACTCAACGACCCGACATGCACATGTTTCGGCCCAACCGGCCTGCCTCAGGGGTCTTATGAGTCTTCACCGGGTGGATAAGAAAACTGTATGTGATGTAAAGATGCACACACCCTCTACATGTGGCAAATACACTGACGTGATCCACTGATTATAACGACACACGTGCTGCAACTGTCTGTCGTTATAATCAGTGGATCACGTCAGTGTATTTGCCGCATGTAGAGGATGTGTGCATCTTTACATTACATACAGTTTTCTTATACACCCGGTGAAGATTCATAAGACCCCTGAGGCAGGCCGGTTGGGCCGAAACATGCTCATGTCGGGTCGTTGAGTCAAGACTTTGGATGAATAAAGGCATTTGTATGTTTCAGATGAGTTGAAAGACGCTTTTTTGGTGCTCACCATTCTGATTGGGACAATTCCACTCTGGTTTTGTGCTTTTGAATTTGTGGTTTTGTTTCCCCTGTTTCTTTTTGTCCCTCATTGAAACATATCAGTACAATGAGGGCTACAATTTTTTCCGTTAACCCCCCTTTTCTCTGGATCAGTATCCCTAACTACTTGCGTGAAAATACAACACTTATCAATTTCAAGGTGAAGCTAAAGACCTTCCTTTTCCTTGACGCCTTTGAAACTTAAACTGTCCTTTTAAGGACGACTTAGATTTAAGAAAGATTTCTACTTACAGTTCCCCATCCTTTTATTCTTCTCCTTAAGTGTCCTCTTTCTTTCTATCAATTGTAGTTCCAACCCCTTCTTCCCTTTCGTTCCCGTTCGTCTTTGTTCTTAAAATTGTCTTTTTCCTCGGTTTGTTTTATATTATATTGCATTTTAATTGGCATATTGTTAAGGCATTTTTGTACACTGCCTAGAAGGCTCGAGTGGGCAGTATAATAAATTTTAAATAAACTTGAATTATACGGGATAATTACTCTGTCCAGAAATAGTGGAGCTTTGAATAGTTGTACCTTAAATGTTATTAAAGTTCATTTGTAAGTGATTCTATGATTTATGGGTAACCAGTGGGCATTCTTTAGAAGGGGCATAACATGGTCTAATTTCCTCTAGCTTTGAATGTGTCTTTCTTTACAGGGTCACCAACAGCAGCAGTGATTTTGACATACTGCCTGCGGCTGCCCCTTCTGACGCAACTTCCTCTTTCTGCCTTCTGCTTGGGTGTCTACTCTAGTAGAGCCTACCATAGTCTGCACTGGAAGTGGGGAGCATGGGAGAGGAACATAGCCAGAGACTTTAGCTATCCTTCTGACTTTGAGACGGGTGATATGCAGATTAGCAATCCAACTGGGAATCCTAGGCTTCTAAATCCTGAACATATCCGTCAGGATCCCCTTAAACCTTTGGGCCCCAGGTACATGCCTAGTTTGTCTATGCCTAGGGTTACCAGACGTCTGGATTTCCCTGGACGGCACTTTGTCTGAGTTTTGAAAAGCTATCTCTCAAAATCGCATCAGGAAAGGGCATCGAGGCACGCGCGGATGCACCGCGGCGATGTTGCTCGCACGTGTGCATGACATCATTGCATCACGTCCATGCATGCACAGATGCCGCCTGTGGGCATGGCTGGGGGCAGAAAGGGGCGGAACTGGGGGCGTGGCCATGGGTCCGGATTTTCCTTCGGGAAAATTTGGTAACTCTATCTATGCCTTACTCTGGCTTTGTATGGTAGACAAAATGCACTTTAATTAGCAATACAGGGAGAAATACTTGAGTACCTGAATGTACAGTGCTTAGGTTATAAACAGTGTATAAAAACTACAATTAAATAAATAAATAAACATCTGAGAACCTGATGAAGGCACAGGTATTGTTTTGGCAGTGCCAAAGACAGAAGGGTTACATATTTCAATATATCGAAGTAGAGATGAGCCCCAAGTCCATACTTGCTGTGTCCAGTAATAGCATCAAGCATATTAAAAAAACAACCACCCATAAGGAGTTATCACTTGAGCATCCCTAGCCTAAGACAGAAAACAAGCATACACACTCAACTCAAAACAAACCCAACTTAGACCTGGTGCTCAGGGGCTGTGGCACCATCAGATTTTGCTCACACAGCGTTAGTAACTAGGAAACTTGAGGGATGAGAGCAGACATTGGTTATTTGTCCCCACACCAACCAAAAAGGTGTTCTGTTGACCTTGATGACCTGCTCTTATTGGAACATTGGTCCTCGACTTGGCAGCTAGGCTTCAATGCTAAAAAATGTAAGGTCATGCACTTTGGCAGCAGAAACCCGTGCAGATCTTACACTCTAAATGGTGAGACCTTAGCTAGGACTAGGGCAGAACATGAGTTGGGAGTGATCATTAGTGAAGACATGAAAACTGCCAATCAGGTGGAGAAAGCTGCATCCAAGGCTAGACAAATGGTGGGATGCATCCATAGAGGTTTCGTCAGCCGGAGCCCCGAAGTCATAATGCCTTTGTACAGATCCATGGTGAGACCTCATCTGGAATATTGTGTTCAATTCTGGAGACCACATTATCAAAAAGATGTGCGGAGAATTGAGTTGGTTCAACGAATGGCCACCAGGATGGTCTCGGGACTCAAGAACCTCCCATATGAGGAAAGACTAATAAATTGCAGCTATACTCGCTCGAGGAACGTAGAGAGAGGGGAGACATGATTGAGACGTTTAAATATATCACAGGCCGCATTGAGGTGGAAGACGATATCTTCTTTCTTAAAGGACCTTCGACCACAAGAGGTCATCCGCTGAAAATCAAAGGCGGGCAATTTCATGGTGATGCCAGGAAGTATTTCTTCACCGAAAGGGTGGTCGATCATTGGAATGGACTTCCACTGCAGGTGATTAAGGCCAGCAGCGTGCAAGATTTTATAAAGAAATGGGATATGCATGTGGGATCTCTAGCAGGATAAAGTCTGAGGGTGGGTCACTAGGTGAGCAGACTTGATGGGCTATAGCCCTTTTCTGCCGTCATATTCTATGTTTCCATGTTTCCCTAAGGGCTCCTTTTACTAAGGTGCGATAGTGTTTTTAGCGCATGCACAAAGATTAGCGTG
Source organism: Geotrypetes seraphini (assembly GCF_902459505.1). Taxonomy (NCBI): domain Eukaryota; kingdom Metazoa; phylum Chordata; class Amphibia; order Gymnophiona; family Dermophiidae; genus Geotrypetes; species Geotrypetes seraphini. The sequence continues at coordinate 50,141,755 of NC_047095.1, forward strand.
TGCTATAGCACGCGCTAGCCGAAAAATTGCCGCCTGCTTAAAAGGAGGCGGTAGTGGCTAGCGCGCGAAGCATATTAGCACACGCTATTCCGCGCGTTAAGGCCCTGATGCACCTTTGTAAAAGGAGCCCCAAGTCTCTTGCAGAGACGGTCTTGGATGTTCTAATGTACAGTGCTGTGTACATCTAACAACACTATAGAAATGATACGTAGTAGTATTTCTCTGCCACCCAAAGTTCATTTTGTCCTACTTTTTTGAACTCAAGTTTCAAGTTTCAAGTTTATTAGGATTTTATATACCGCCTATCAAGGTTATCTAAGCGGTTTTTACAATTAGGTACTCAAGCATTTTCCCTATCTGTCCCGGTGGGCTCACAATCTATCTAACGTACCTGGGGCTATGGAGGATTAAGTGACTTGCCCAGGGTCACAAGGAGCAGCGCGGGGTTTGAACCCACAACCCCAGGGTGCTGAGACTGTAGATCCAACCACCGCGCCACACACTCCTCAATGGTTATTTTTAGTAGTTTTACGCACATTGCGAATTTCAACCCATTTCATTATTTTTTTTCTCTGCTACAGATTCTGGAACGTCTCTCATTGAAATGGACTGGATTGTTTTTTTCAGAGGATTAATTTGTCTGGACCCCCCCCACCTCCAAAACCAATTTCACCCATTTTCAAACTCAGTTTGTCTTTCTACCCAATTTTCCCATATGCCGAGTTGCATTCCATTGTAGAAAAGTTAGAACGCCTTCTCCCATAGAAATACATTGGACCATTTTTTCAGGAGGAATTATTTCTCTGGAACCCCCCAATCCTGTCTGAACCATTTTCAAAAAGGTTGTGTCTTTTTACTCGTTTCCCCCTCGTACTAAGTGTCATTCCATTCTGTTCCAATTTTGGAGAGTTATCGTCCCCCTGACAGACAGACATTCTCTCTCGTATAATTCTTTCCAACTTCTACTGGGTTGGAAAGAATAGACGTGTTATCTGAAGGGGAAAGGAAGAATCAATAATGATTACCAGAAGAGGCATACAAATGCCAATCTTGTCTCCCATATTGCATGCTCAGCACTCTTCACGCAAGCTCATCAGAGCGCTTTCAGCAACCATACGGTCTTTCCATCAAATCCTCCAATTTCCTGGTAGCAAGAATTATAGTCAGTTCAAATTAATTAGCAAAGTAAATAGTTAAACTATCTGTAAAAGGTTTAAAAAATTCTTTTTAACCTAAGTACTGCAGGAGCCAGCCTGCTGCATATTAATTCATCTCTAAATCTCCATTAAGAGCTGCCATCCATTTTCTAAAGTAGTCTAGGAAAGGTGAGACATTTTAGAAATTTCAGCGGGGGGTTCTAAAAATATGGCTTTTTTTTTTTGATAACTTACAGTCCTCTGCTGCCTTAGAGTTAGGGATCGCTGCCTGATTGGAGCAATTCTATAGGCCTGAGTTTGAGTTATAGTCGCATAAATCTTGGTCACAAATTTATTGCCATAATTTATCAGCTCATGTTGCTGAATGGCCAAGTAGTTAATTTTAAAATGAAGTGGTGCTATTTTCATTAATACCCTTGTGCTAACTACCTATCAAAACACTCAGAGGCAATTAATACCATGTTGCTGAGGTACTGAACCAATAAATATTTTAAGCCTTGGCTTGTCTCAGGTAGATAAAAAGACATTAGACTAAGCCACTATCTGAACAATGCTATGCCAATAAAATTTCTCCTTATACTGCCAGTGCTCTTACGTTTAAGGAAAGATTAAATGGGTAGATTAACTCATATCATGTACTTAAAAAGACTGCTGTTTCCTGAAAATTAAATAGTCTTTTCAGAATATCACTGAAATAACATTAATCATTAAGAGTTCCCGCAATCATATGTCGTAGATGGGAGTAAGCTAATGGTTATTAGTACAGCAGCTTCTGAACCGGTTTTGGCTCTGGGCAAGTCACTTATCCCTCCACTGCCCCAGGTACAAACAAGTATTTGTTTATAATATGTAAACTGGTTTGGTTATATTTACAGAAAGGCAGTACTGTATGTCAAATCTCACCCTCTTCCTTGAAGCGCAATATAGAAAACCCATTATTAGCCTTATTCTGCCTATTTCAGAGGTGTGCAAAAAGTTATGCACAGAACAAATCTTAGGATAGGGGCCACATAACTCCAAGGTATCTTGTCTGCACCTTTAGAAACAAAGTATGCGTGTACAGTTCATGACACCTTACTTCCTTCTGTGGTATATTCATATAATATTGCACAAACCATGAAATTTAAGCGTCCTCTTTTATAAAGCTGTAGTAAATGCACAGAAACCCATTCAATTCCTATGGGCTTTGGTGCATTTACCACGGCTGCATTGCTACTGCAGCTTTGTAAAAGTGGCCCTAAATATTAGAAACAGCTTTTCCATCTAGGCAGGTTTTGGCGATATGTTGTATCTGAGTGGTGAAGGTGAGAGAAAAGTCAAAGATGACCCCGAGATTACGAGCAGACAAAGCAGAAAGGATGAGAGTGTTGTCCACAGAGTCGGAGGACAAGGGAAGCATAGAGGTGGGTTTAGGCGGGAAGATGAGCAGCTCTGTTTTAGTCATATTGCGTTTTAGATGGTGGTGAGACATCCAGGTGGCAGTGTTGGACAGGCAGGCTGAGACGGTTCGTAGACAACAATGCGGAAGACAAAGGCGCGCGCCGACAACTGAGCGCAAGACGGAGGCGTGCGCCGAAGAAAATTACTGTTTTTAGGGGTTCCGTCGGGGGGTTTTGTTGGGGAGCACCCCCAGTTTACTTAATACAAATCGCGCCGGCGTTGTGGGGGGTTTGGGGGGTTGTAACCCCCCACATTTTACTGTAAACTTAACTTTTTCCCTAAAAACAGGGAAAAAGTGAAGTTTTCAGTAAAATGTGGGGGGTTACAACCCCCCAAACCCCTCACAACGCCCCCCACAACGCGGCGCGATCTGTATTAAGTAAAGTGTGTGGGGGGGGGTTCCCCCACGCCCCCCCCCGTCGGAGCCCTAAAAACAGTAATTTCCTTCGGCACGCGCCTCCGCGCTGCGCTCAATTGTCTGCTCGCGCCTTTGTCCTGGCGCGGCTTTTGACTTGGCACCGGCTGAGACTCTGGTCTGGGTTTCGGTAGAGATATATGGTGCAGAGAAGTAGATCTGGGAGTGGTCTGCATAGAGATGATACTGGAAGCCATGGGAGGAGATCGGCGCTCCACGTGAGCAAGTGTAGATTGAGAAAAGGAGTGGTCCCAGGACAGAGCTTTGAGGTACAACAATAAATACTCCCACAATATAAAACAAGAAGTGCAAACCATAAAACACATAGGCAACCAGCACCTTATTATCATCTTCTCCTGTTCATTAATAACATAGTCTCTGACCCTATATTTCGTCTGGCAAAAAAAGATTCCACTTCAACAGTTTTGGTTTTTTTTAAGTTCTGCATATTCTGCTGCTGTTGAATATACTCAGGAAGCTTATTCCATTCCCTAGGCCCTATACAATGGAATATACTGTCCCTAGACACTGTCGGTTTCAGCTGCCTCACAGATGGAATTTATAGCTCCACTTGTTCTGCAGATCGAAGGGGACGAGGCGGAACATGTGGCAGAATGCTCTCGATGAGATGTTTAGGAGCCAGATTGTACAAGCACATATAGACGTTTAGCATGAGTTGAAAGCAAATCCTATCCATCAGCTTTACATAGCGTTCTGTCACGTGCTCACGTCTCCCCAGCCTAAACAAAGTTCTGATGTGTGAATTTTGGGCTACCTGGAGAGCATACAGCGCCGAAATCAGTACCCCCAGGACTACCAAATTGTGGTGTCCAGTCAAAAGCGCGCAAGACAATCGCGCACAGGACATCAGCGCACTGGACTTCAACAGTATTTTAAAGCGCTGTGAGGGTCTCCCGTTGATGGTTGGGGGGGGGGAATCCACCCATTACAGAGGAAACAGTAATTTTTCCCTAAACCCTCCCAACGGCAGCACCAACATTTCTAAGTAAAGAGGGGGTGGGGGAATTTCCCCCCCCCACACACCCTCACAGCACTTTAAAATACTGTTGAAATCCAGCACGCCGACGTCCTGTGTGCGATTGTCTGGGCGAGTTTATCCATGCGCGATTGTCTCACGCGGTTTCGTCTGTGAGCCCCAAACTACAGTAATCAAGAACCGAAAGAGCTGCTGCCTGCAAGACTAATTTAAACAAATGGGCTGACAAATAGGGTCTAAGTCAGCGGTCTCAAACACGCTGGCCGCGGGCCGCATGTGGCTCTCCAGGTTTTATTTGCGGCCCGCGGTCTGGAGGCCATCATTCTCTTCCTTTTGGAGCAGCAGCCGACTCGTTCGCTCAAAGCCGCGAGTTGGCGGCTCCTTGCGCTATCCACTCCTGCATCGGAAGCCTCTCTGATGTCACAACATCAGAGAGGCTTCAGACGCAGGCGTGGATCTCGCAAGGAGCCGCCACCCGCGGCTTTGAACGAACAAGCCGGCCAGACACGCTGCTGCTCCAGTGGCGTACCAAGGGGGGGGCGGTCCACTGTTCTCTTCCCTGCAGGGCCGACCAACTCTGGCGGCCCGACGTCGAGAGGACGTTCTGGCTAGCCAATCGCTGTCTGGCTGCCCGGAACGTCCTTTCCGAAGTTAGAATTGACATCGGGCAGCGAGAGTTGGTCGGCCCCGTGCAGAAGAGAAGCAGGGAGATGGCCTGTTCCCGATAGCAGCAGCAGCAGCAGCCTATTCTGCGGCAGCGGTGGCATGGGGGAGGGCAGGAAGGAAGGAAGAAAGAAAGAAAGAAAGAAAGAAGGTGGGGTGGGGACAGGGAGCCAGAAAAAAAAGCAAAAAATGGGGCACGGAGGAAGGAAGAAAGAAGGAGGGGGGACAGGGAACCAGAAACAAAGCAAAAAATGGGGCACGGAATCAGAGAAAGACAGACAGAGAAAGAAAGAAAAAGTTGGGGGAGGGAAAGAGGTCTGGAGGAGAGGAAGCATACAGGAGGCTGAAAGAAGGGAAGAAGTATTGGATGCACAGTCAGAAGAATAAAGTGCAACCAGAGACTGATGAAATTACCAAACAAAGGTAGGAAAATGATTTTATTTTCAATTTAGTGATTGAAATGTGCCAGTTTTGAGAAAGAAAAGATATTGAACTTTAAATGTGAGTGCTGCAGAAAAAATAGAGTACTTAGAGGGCCACAGAAAAAATAGTTAATGTCTTATTAAAGAAATGACAATTTTGCATGAGGTAAAACTCTTTATAGTTTATATATCTTTCCTTTTAACTGTTAAAAGGAAAGTTTTATAAACTATAAAGAGTTTTACCTCATGCAAATTTGTCATTTCTTTAATAAGGCATTAACTATTTTTTCTGCGGCCCTCCAAGTACCTACAAATCCAAAATGTGGCCCCGCAAAGGGTTTGAATTTGAATCCACTTACCAGACTAAGTCTGTGGTGTAGTGAGGGTGGGAGGTGCCTGGGGTGGTGACACCCCCTCTCCTGCCCTTGTCTCTGTCCCCCCCGCTCCTTCCTCGTGCCTGCCTGCTGCACATGCCCCCCCACTCCTTCCCCACTCCTGCCTGTCGTGCGCTCCCCCCCTTCCCTTCCCCGCACATCTAGTTGAAGTTGTTCCTTGCAGTGGTCAACAACGTGCTCCTTGCGACCCCCATCGGCTCTCCCTCTGACATCACTTCCTATGCACGGCCCCCCGGAAGTGATGTCAGCGGGAGAGCTGACGGGGTCCTGAAGAGCACATTGTTGACCGCCGCGAACAACTTCAATGAGAGGTATGGAGGAAGGGAAGAGGGGTGCGTGCGTGGAGGGGTGGAATAGGAAGAGGCAGGGGATGGAGAGGAAGAGGGATGCCAGAGCCCCCACTAACATGGCACCCCCCCTTACCATGCCACTGGTCTCTACTACCTCTTCCGGGAGACTGTGCCACACAACTACCACCCTTTCAATAAAGAAGTTTTTCCTTAGATTATTCCGGAGCCTATCACCTCTTAACTTCATCCTATGCCTCTCATTCTGGAGCTTCCTTCCTTCCATTCATTTATTTATTTCATTTATGTCACGTAGATATTTAAACGTCTCTATCATATCTCCCCTCTCTCGCCTTTCCTCCAAAGTATCCAGTCTGTCCCCATGTGCCTTTTGACGAAGACCACGCATCAATTTAGTAGCCTTCCACTGGACCGACTCCGTCCTTTTTATAACTTTTTGCAGGTGCCAATTAGTGCTCATTGAGTCAATTATCGGAACTTATCCCCAATTACGTGCCAACTTAGCGCCAATTCTAGAACTGAGTGCTAACTGTAGGTGCCATTTGTAGAGTTTGGGTGTCAGTGGGGTTCCTGACTCTTCCCCTACCTCTCCAGAGTCTTATTAGTGGCACTCCATTTATATGTTATATGTGTTTTTAACCTGCACCATTGCATTTTCTTCCTGTACGGAAGTTTGAACCATGTGTTACCCAAACCAGGGGCAAAGCTAGCCCACCAGTTTTGGGTATGCCCAGGAGTGGACCGGGGTGCAGCGCATTCCTCCCTCCTCCTCCTGCTGCTGCTTTCTTCATGCAGAAATTGGCGGAATGTGGCATTGTGTTTAACATAAGAACATAAGAATTGCCGCTGCTGGGTCAGACCAGTGGTCCATCGTACCCAGCAGTCTCCTCCTGCGGCGGCCCTTAGGTCAAAGATCGGTGCCCTGAGACTAGCCTTACCTACATACGTTCCAGTTCAGCAGGAACTTGTCTAACTTTATCTTGAATCCCTGGAGGGTGTTTTCCCCTACAACAGCCTCTGGAAGAGCGTTCCAGTTTTCCACCACTCTCTGGGTGAAGAAGAACTTCCTTACGTTTGTACGGAATCTATCCCCTTTTAACTTTAGAGAGTGCCCTCTTGTTCTCCCTACCTCGGAGAGGGTGAACAACCTGTCTTTATCTACTAAGTCTATCTATTCCCTTCATTATCTTGAATTTTTCGATCATGTCCCCACCAGCAAAGGTAAACGGGTGCTGAAGTTCTGGAGGGAGCCCAAAGGGGGGGGGAGGAGGAGCATCCATAATCTATCCATAACCTTCCCATTTCTGGGCCCCCTTTTTGGCACTGTGTATAAATTTCAGACGCAGATTCCGCACCTACATTTCCATGCCTAATTTTAAATGCCAACCAGTACGAGTGTTGTGAGCTGTCTCTAAACCGCCTGAGAATGTCCTTTTGTCAGCCTCTAACTGTCCCTGGGGAGTAAATTCTACTCCTCTATTACTCCCTTGGGTCGAAATTTCCTGTCTCCAGGATATCCTGAAATACAAGAACTCAACTAGATCATTTAATAGGGATGCACTGTCATTTTAAAACGAGAAGACAGCAACGGTGATATTTATTGCATGGTGTCATTCCTCATCCAAAAAGACTGAAACAAATAACATATCATTTCCCTGTTTCTGTCATTACAGCACATGCTAAAAGATCTTAGAAAAATATTCTTAGCAATAGCATGCTTTGCCAAAAGATTGCCTGCGCTGGAAGCAAAATGAACAAAGCAAATGAAACTGCTGAAGGCATGAAAAGAGGCAAATGAATAACGAAATACAAGCCAAACAAAGGCAACAAATTCTCCCCCCCCCCCTCAAACACAGCCCCTATGACTTAAATCGAGGTCTCTGATCCGAGAGTGAGCAGTGCCAGAAAACAATCCTGGAGCACCACGCTTGCTCGAGATGGCCGACATTATTCGCCTCACCTTCCTCTTCTGGGCTTAATTCATTGTACCTGCGCCTCACAAAATGCCCGTGACGTCACAAACGTAGCTCCTTTAGCCAGCTGGCTCGTGGCCTTAAGCACCAGCTGTTCAAATATATAATAATTCAGACCATTAAACAAGAAAATAAATCAGCAGTACCTAGGAAATGAGGGATGAATAAGCAGAGGAGTCGGTTTAGGATTTTTCTCAATTTAAATCTTCAGTTTGGCAGGGATGGCGCACATATTTGTCATAACAATAACAATCTCGTCTTTGGGTTCTGCTTCTGATCCGTTCAAAGGCGAGTGCATGTTGTTGGACCAGATAGTGACAATATAAATCTTCTTGTAAACAAGTTTGGTTATTTTTCTTAGATTCAGCCAGATGCCACATCAGAGAGTACATTATGGAAATTTCTCTCCCATGAACTGAGATACCAGAAAATTACTTTTGGCACAAAAACCCTCAAATGTGCCTTGAACTGGCAGCTGCTTTTAAGCATTAATTTACGACGAGTCTTACTTAAACTTGGAGTGGCGTTGAGTTTAATTATTAGTGATCTATGATGCACGTTATCAGGCAGGTCTCCTCCTTCCCTTGTGGTCACCGGGGCAGAAGCAGCAGGGTTACGGTCGCATGAATTTTCATTGGTGGTCCCAGAAGGCCATTCTGATCTTTACCAGCAGGGGGCACTGAAATGCAACGTCTGCAAGCTCCCCCCCCCCCCCCCACACACACTCTACTTGCTGAGGGTAATATCTGCAGAATTTCTAGGAAGATGGCCATCTGTCATATATGTGGGGGGAGACTGACCAATTTTTCTGCTAGTCCAATGCCCTTGAGTGAGGTTTTCATGCCATGTTTTTTATTCACCATCATCGCAAGCACTTTTAAAATAGGACTTAAAAAACCCCCAACAGTTGAAAATTGGCCATTTTAGTTCTCAACACCAGTTACACTAGGGAATAAAAGAGAATTTAGGCCAGCCTTAGTTTTCAACTCATGTATTTAATGTAGTGGGGTATTTGTACTATCTGTTTCCATCCCTGGGGATCAGTACTGCCTGTCTCATAATTCATCAGGATGGGATTGTCAGAAATCTTGAAATGGCCTGTAAAAGGTGATCTTATAACAGGGTCCCTGGTTTAAGAGGGTAAGTAGGCACTTAGTCCCGGATTCTGTATAGGACACCTGGTCTCAGAAGCCGACGGGCGTCCTATATAGAATTGGGCCTAAGGCCGCCTAAAGTAAACCTGATTCTCTAACCGACATCCATGTTACAGAAGCCTGTTAGAGAATCAGGTTCTTGTAGACACGGCCACTAAGCTTATCGTGGCAAAGGATCTCCCTGTTGTGATAAGTTTAGCAGCCGTAGTTGCGGATACCAGTCCCCCCCCCCCAACGATCGCGGCCGGAAGGATGCCCAATCCCTCCTGCCTGGAACACCCCCCTCCCCCCGAAGATCGAGTTTTCAAGATATCCCTGATGAATATGCATGAGAGAGATTTGCATACCTGTCACTTTCATTATATGCAAATCTCTCTCATGCATATCTTGAAAACCCAACTGGCTGGGGGTCCCCCAGGACAGGGTTGGGAACCACTGCTTTAAGTGGATGCTTCCCTTTCTATCTTGTCTTGTGGTAATATGCTATGAAATTTGAAAAACCAACAACAGTGTTTACACATTTGCAGCACACTTAATTTTGGGGCCCAGATTTCAGCTCAGTCAGTTAGCTTCTTTTGGACTGTGTGTGTCACCATGACTTTCGCACAAAACTACTCAGAACGATTCTCTATTTTCCATCCTTCTTATAACACATCCTGCTATCTTTAGCCACAGTCCTCAGCCAGGTGCTATATAGACCTTGACTGAACTCCTACTGAACAATTTGTTCTTCTCGGTGTCAGGTCAAAAGCGCGCCGGGACAAAGGCGCGCCCAGACAATTGAGCGCAGCGCGGAGGCGCGCGCCGCACTAATTTACTGTTTTTTAGGGCTCTGACGGGGAGGCGTGGGGGGGAACCCCCCCACTTTACTTAATAGACATCGCGCCGCGTTGTGGGAGCGTTGTAGGGGGTGTGGGGGGTTGTAACCCCCCACATTTTACTGAAAACTTCACTTTTTCCCTGTTTTTAGGGAAAAAGATAAGTTTACAGTAAAATGTGGAGGGTTACAACCCTCCAAACCCCCCATAACGCCGGCGCGATGTCTATTAAGTAAAGTGGGGGGGGGTTCCCCAACAAAACCCCCCGTTGGAGCCCCTAACAACTGTAATTTAGTGTGGTGCGCTCAATTGTCTGGGCGCGCCTTTGTCTTTCGCGCCGTTGTCTATGAACGCTAGGTCTCTGAGATGCCTACGATGTCTAATTCTTCATTAGGGGGAAATTCTATAAGAGGTACCTAAATAAATAGGAACCTAACTTAGTCCCTCCTTTACAAAGCTGCCGCAGTAACATAGAATTCTATGAGCATCTGAGCTGTTACCACCGCGGCCGGCGCTAAAAACACTAGCGTGGCTTTGCAAAGGAGGGTTTTAATTAGTAAATTGGCTTCAATTATGAGCTTTAACAAGCTCATATTTGATACAAGATTCTCGGTATGTGTTGTGTTAGGATAAAAACTTGTATTGAAAAACTTTGCACTGTAGCTATGGCGAATTGCAACTTGTAAACTGTATATTATGTATATTGGTATTAGATCCCTAATATGTGTCGAATTACGATAAAAACTTGTACACTTCTCTCTCCGCATCCACGGGGGTTAGGGGCGGAGCTGGCCCGCGAATATTAAAAAACCACGAATAATATTCGGGCCAGTTCTGCTTCTAACCCCCGCTTCCCCCTGGCTGTTTTAAGTCCTGTAAGCCCCCCCTTACACCTTACCTGGTGGTCTAGCGGGTTTTCGGGGCTGGAGCGATCTTCCCTCACAGATCGCTCACAGGAAATGGCTGCCTTGAGCTCCCGTAGTCTCTCGAGCCATTTCCTGTGAGCGATTTACATGGGGCAGGAGCGTGGGAAGATCGCTTCTCCCCGAAAACACGCTAGACCACCAGGTAAGGCTTAAGGGGGGGACTTACAGGGTTTAAAATAGCCCGAAAAATTAAAATGGGTTTTTTGGTTTTAAATCGCAAATAACCGAATCCACGGATGCTGAAACCGCGGATTCGGAGGGGGAAGTGTACTATAACTATGGAAAACTGTAACCTGTTAACTGTATGTTAGCCTGTAACCCGTTCTGAGCTCTTTGGGGAGGACGTGATAGAAAACGAAAGGAAGAAATAATTGAAAGATAGGCACCTATCCTCATAGGCTTGATTCTACAAAAGATAGGTGCCTAGCCACACCTAACACCAAAGTAGGCGTGTTTAGAGGTGGAGAACAACTTAGAGCTCCTTTTACTAAGCTGCGTTAGGGCTTTAACGTGCGGAATAGCGTGCGTTACAATGCCGCGCGTGCTAGACCATCATTGAGCTGGCATTAGTTCTAGCTGCGTAGCATAGGGTTAGCGCGCGCTAAAAAAACGCTAGCGCACCTTAGTAAAAGGAGCCCTTAGCCGCTAGGCGCGATTCTCTAAAGGACTTAGGCGCCTATAAAGTAGACCTCTAAAACAATGGCCCCCAACTTTGGAAGCACAGAAAGCAGCGGACGGCTTCAGCTTATGTTTTTTTTTATTGTACAGAGTCTCATGGACCCCAGCGAGACTGCAGAAAATAGATAAAACACAATCTAACAAATGCTGGCATTGCCGCTCGGAAGTGGGAACGCTGTCCCTTAATATTGGCTTTCGGGGAAGTCTATATGGAATAAACATAGAAACATAGAAACATAGAAATAGACGGCAGATAAGGGCCACGGCCCATCTAGTCTGCCCACCCTAATGTCCCTCCCCTACCTTTGCCCTGTGAATAGATCCCATGTGCCGATCCCATTTGGCCTTAAAATCAGGCACGCTGCTGGCCTCAATCACCTGTAGTGGAAGACTATTCCAGCGATCAACCACTCTTTCAGTGAAAAAGAATTTCCTGGTGTCACCTCGTAGTTTCCCGCCCCTGATTTTCAACGGATGCCCTCTTGTTGTCGTGGGACCCTTGAAAAAGAAGATATCTTCCTCCGCCTCGATGCGGCCCGTAAGATACTTGAACGTCTCGATCATGTCCCCCCTCTCTCTGCGCTCCTCGAGCGAGTATAATAAGATCATTTTTATTCTTGAAGTGCCCATACCGTTATCATACAGAACAATCTTGTTTGGGACTTTACTCATGATTTGGGACTCCACTCAAAAAACATAAGGATAATCTTCTCCTTATTATGACTGGAGTTGCCTTACAATTGATTATGAGGAATTGGAAACAATGGGACAGATTAAACCTATCTTTCTGGTGGGAGACTCTTTGTCTGTATTACCGGTATGAGAAAATATTAGCTGAGGAGTTAGGTGACTCCAGGAAATTTAAGGAGATTTGGGGCCCATTGGAACTTTACATAAAAGATCTTTAAAATAATGTCCTGTCTTTTTCGAGACTTCAATACATATCCAGTTGGGAAGGGAGGGAAGGGGGCTCTTCGATTCTTGTTTCATGTATAGAATATAAGTGCTTTATGGATTTTATTGTAATGTACCTTCATGCACTTTCTGTATGATGTTCATAAAATCAATGAACAGTTAAAACAGTAAAAAAAAACCCTGGCCTACATTACAGGTGCCTAAAGTTTTAAGTTAGCCGCCGCTAATCACGATTCGATAATGGACACCTAAATGTGACTGACATGCAATAATGCAAGAGTCTTGTCTAAGCACCAATTACAGAATTTGGCCCTTAATGCTATCCATTTTAACTCTCCCATCTTGTTCTTTAGGCTTTAGCATTCACATACGGACAATTTAAAGCGTGGAATTTGTATTTGCAACCTGCGCAGCAGTTAAAAGGTGTAATTTGGAGTGTGTGTTGCGCAGTGGTTAGAGCTACAGCCTCAGCACTCTGAGGTTGTGGGTTCAACTCCCATGTTCCTCCTTGTGACCCTGGGCAAGTCACTTATTGTCCCAAGTACGTTAGTAAAGTATGAGCCCACCAGGACAGATAGGGAAAATATTTGAGTACCTGAAGGTAAAAACCATTTAGAGGGGCATAATCGAAAGGGACGTCTAAGTCCGTTTATGTCCATCTCGCAAGTCGTCCAAAGTTAAAAAGAGCCTAAGACACATTTTCGAAAGATACGTCCAACTTTTTTTTACTTTCGAAAATCGTCTAATTATACGTCCTAACGATCTGATCGTCCAAGCCACTAAATTGTCCATCTTTATACCATATTTCTGTCCAACTTTCCGACCAAGTCCAAAACGCCCAGTTGGACGTGGGAGGGGTCTGCAAAGTGATAGACTGCACACCCAGACATGCCACCTAAATAGTGGGGTACCTTACAGGGCAATGCTGTGAACGTCACAAAAAGGGTGCCATGGCTTCTCCTCCCTACACCTCCCTTATAAGTGACGGTGAGCCCTCCCAAACCACCTCCAGAATCCCCTAGACCCACTTATCTACCACCCCAATAGCCCGTATGGCTGCAGGAGCCACTTATATGCCAGTAAAAAAGGGTTGTGAGGGTGTATAGGACAGTGCACATGTTTCAGTATCAATGCAGTGATTAAAGGGGCTTATGGGCATGGGTCCTCCTCTCTATGGGTCCCTAACACACCCCCAAGATGACCTAAGCTGCCTCTGGGCTGGATGACTAGGCTTTCCTATGCCAGGCGGCCAGGTGATGATGGTCTGGAGGCTGGAATTTAAAGTTGTGAATAAAATTTTTATGGGGGTGGGGGGGGTTGGTGATCACTGGGGTAGTGTGTGGGGGTCTGTGTTTGCAGTGCTTATCTGGTGAGTATAGGTGGTTTTTTGTGGTCTAAGTCACAACGTCCAAGTTCCATCTAGGCTCTGTGGTTAAACTTTCAGTTATACATGCTGTACGACTAAGTCTAAGCCGGCCCATGTCCCGCCCAACTCCCGCCCTCGACACGCCTCCCGAAACGCCCCGTTTAGCTTTGGACGTTGAGCGGCACTATGAAGGCCTAGGTCGTTTAGAAATACGTCCAAAATCTGGTTTTATTATCAGCGCTTGGACGTTTTTGAGAAACGTTCATCCAAGTGCCGACTTAGGCCGGTTTTTGGACGTTTTTCTCTTTTGATTATGAGCCCCTTATTCTATAAGTGGTCTATAAATAAAAAAATGTATCTCTGTGTAATAAAATAAAAGGTAATATGCCTTCTTCTTAACTGCCCATCCTCTCTCTCATGTTTGGAAGTCACTCTTCCTGGCCCTGTACTCTGAAAGATATAATATTACATTACAATTTACTTATATACCGCAGGACCGTGAAGTTCTATGCAGTTTACAAAAGAAATTGAACAATGAGATGGATTAACTTAATTACCTAAGTATTTGGTAAACAAATAAGTTTTCAGATGCCATCTGAGGTCCAAGTAAGTGTTTGAAGTCATAATTAAGGTATTTCCATCTTTGTCCCAGGACGCTGCCTGGTAAGACAAAGACGATGGTGGTACTTTTTGAATTTGCATCCTCTTACAGATGGAAAGATAAAATTGGCATGTGAACGTCTAGTACGCTTATTAGTGGCGAATGAGAATGAATTCGTAAGATAACTAGGAGAAAGTCCAAACAGGATTTAGTAACAAAAGCATCCAAACTTCAACTTAATCCGAGCCTCCACGGGCAACCAGTGCAATTCGCGGAAGAAAACAGCAACGCGACCATACTTCCTCAGTCCGAAAATCAGCCTGACCGCTGCTCTGCGCCATGCGCAGTTTTTTCTGTGTGCCTGCCAAGTGAGCAATGTTCCAACCTTACCAAAGGCTCAGAGTGGCCCTAGAAATTCATTTGTTTACCATTGCTTTCCTACGAATCAGTACTCCAGCAATTGCTCCTCTCTTTTTCCTTACCTCTCCTTTTCTATTTTTCTTTTTCCCTTTATTGATGATGGAGTTTCTTCCTGTTTTTCTGTTATTTAATTGTAAACCATTTTGATACACTTGTCCAAATGTGGTATATCAAGACCTATAAATATGAGAAAATGAACGCTGGGGCATGCTGGGGCATAATAAGATATTCAAATTAGTTTGGGGTCCATTGACGTCTTTTGTAGATTTGCTATAGTTGTCCTTTATCTTTATTTTCCGTTGTTTTTCACCCACACATCCGGGAGGGGGGTATATCTTTTGTTTTGGTATTATTCCTGATGGTAATGATGGATGGGGGAGGGAATTTTTTATCTTTTGTATAGATACTGATTGATTATAAGTGCTTGGTTGATTATCATTATTTGTATATAAATTGTATTGAACTTTTTGTTGGCATTAAAAACTAAATAAAGTTAAAAAAAAGACCTAATAAACCATAACCCATCTTTATTTATATACTCTCTTGGCCTATTTTAGCTTTCTATTGGGATACTTCTATGTTTTGCCAATATATCTTGAAGATATTGTACTCCAAACCTGAATAAGAGTCAGCTTTCCCGAAGATCTAGTTTAAATATTAATATCTTCCGGTTCATAGAAAAAATTGCGCGAGACAACGGCGCGCCGACAACTGAGCACAGACAACTGAGCGCAAGGTTGACGGCGCGCCGAAGAAAAGAACAATTTTAAAGGGTTCCGACGGGGGGTGTTGGTGGGGAACCCCCCTATTTTACTTAACAGACATCGTGCTGGTGTTGTGGGGGGTTTGGGGGATTGTAACCCCCCTCATTATACTTGAAACCGAACTTTTTGCCTGTTTTTTTAGGGAAAAAGTTCAGTTTTAAGTATAATGTGGGGAGTTACAACCCCCCAAACCCCCCACAACGCCAGCACAATGTCTGTTAAGTAAAGTGGGGGGGTCCCCCCCACACTCCCCCCCGTCGGAGCCCTTTAAAATAGTGCTTTTCTTCGGCGCGCCCTCAACCTTGCGCCCAGTTGTCTGCGCTCAGTTGTCGGCGCGCCGTTGTCTCGCGCGATTTAGTCCCATCACCATATCTTCCAGTGCAAGCTAGGAACAGAAGTCATCCCCAATATCTTTGGATCATTAAGAACTCTTTTAAGTACAATCTCCGATTTGTTCAATTTTTCTAGAAATTAATTTTTCATCTTTTGTAATGGCCGAAAAAGAATCTTTGACTTCGTCCATTTCAATTTGTATATCATTGTATTACATTAGAGACTTCTATTCCGCCATTACCTTGCGGTTCAAGGCGGATTACAAAAGAGTTATAGAAGGTGGGTTACAAATATCCTTGATCTTTCCAAAGCATTCTTGTTTAACCTTATCAAATAACTGTGCAAGATTTATCAATATAACTTGACACATACCGGTGGATCTAGTACCAACATACATTTCTTTGAAATCTTTTGGTCATTGGCAGGGGAGTTAGGTGACGAGGTCTGTTTTATTGCTTTCCTAAAGTTGAGGAGTCCTTCAAGGGATCTGATCTGTGGGGGTAGTTGATTCCAGTGGCTTGGTATGAAGTGGGAGTAGGAACGGCGTTTGTTGGTCTGCAGTTGAAGATATATTTGCATAGGTGATTATGATAACACTGTCTATTTTACTGTTTTAATTGGTGCAATAAATGGTTAGTACCTAATAAAAACTATTGATTGCACCATATCCCACTGTAGTACATTAGAGCAGTGTTCTTCAACCACCGGTCCATGGACCAGTGCCAGTCCACAGAAATTTCCTGCCGATCCACAGGGCCAGCACGTGCATCAGGCCCAAAACAGTGTTCTTCAACCGCCGGTCCATGGTGCGATCGATGCGGCGTTATCTTCGAGCCAGCTCCCTCTTCCTAACTGATTCAGTGCACAAAGCCACGGGCAGCGGCTCCTTCGGGCATCCTGCGCCTGAATCGGAAGCCTTCTCTATGACGTTGCAATGTCAGAGGGAAGGCTTCTAGATGAGGCACGGGACGTGCAAGGTGCAATTAGTACTATTATGGGGGCGGGGTCTGGGGTGGAGATTGGGTAGAGATGGGCAGGGTCTGGCCCACGACTTAGCCCAGTGTTCCTCAACCGCCGGTCCACGGACCAATGCCGGCCCACAGAATAATTCTTTTATTTCTGCCGGTCCATTGGTGTAAAAAGGTTGAAAAACACTGCATTAGACTCCCTATATCAATAAGAAGGACCCTGTCCCACAGTACAAAGAAAGAAACTGATCCAAGTGACCCAGCCAGTATTAGGCTTAGACTTGTGTTGAAGGGTCATCCTCTGAAGTCACAAGTCAAGAACGTGACCATGGTTTTGATGTTCTACTGGTTCACACATCTGTTTCTTTGTATCCATAGTCCAACCCATATGGCAGAAATCCTGGAAATGGCTGTTGGTAGACAAAAAGTTTTGCCTCTAGGATAATTTTACAGTACATTCTGTATTGTATAAGTAATGCATCAATAAGCATTATTTAAAAAGTTTTAAAAAAAGATAATAATGTCTATGTGTCCAATAAAGAACTTCAATATTGCATCAAAGTATAATTCCAACTAATTCATATCTATATAATATCCCCTCCTTATACAAACGTGTAGTGCGGGTTTTAGCGCCGGCATCGGTGGTAACTGCTCTGACGCTCATAGGAATCCTATGAGCGTCCGAGCAGTTATCGCCACTGCTGGAGCATAAACCTGCGTTATGCGTTCATAAAAGAGGGGCGATAAATAGCTATTTTACACACACAAGAGCAGGAGGGAATATTTAGGAAGGGGATAGATGGGGAATATTAGCCTTTCTAGAAGAAACACTTCCCATGAATCTGCTGTCATATAAATACACAGAGCTACCGCCTGTAAGCACATGGGGATGGCTGGAGCATTGTCTGAAGCAATTACACAGAAGGTAAAAAGCTAATTTTGTACTTGTACACTGGCTTTACTCCCAGCCAGATCTTTGCACAGGAGTACTAAAATTATCAGCTGAGAGCAACATACCTCTAATAGATATTTCAAACCTCAGGGGAAAGTGGTCTCGAATGCTAGGAGAGCAATCCTACCTTCAGACCGGTCTACACAGATTCTGTTCATGCTAAAAGTCCACTGTGTGAATTATAGTGACCTCTGAAATAAACAGAATCGTTATTGTAAAGCATTTGAAACAGTCATTTTTTTAAAAAAAATGTTGATCTCTAAACTGTGCTTTAATGTATGAACAAAGGGGAGAGGCATTTAGATTCAAGGCAATGTGATTGGCTGAAACACCAAGTGTTAATCCCCTTGGGTTCATCTAAAGCCTCGGCTCATTTTTAATTTCAGCAATTATATGATTAGTAGAATGTTCGGTGTATTTCAATCCAAAGCAATCTAATTAGTGGGAACTGTGGCCATTAATTTCTTGCAAATGGCCCTTTAAACTCAATTGCTCAGAATATTTAGACTCCTCTGCTAAAACAAGTGAAAGAACTTCTTAGTTTATTTAGGCTAAGTAGATAGACCTGGTACTAGTGCTGTGGCTACATATGGAGAGAGAACCCTTCTTCTGCTCCCCTCAGAAGATGTATAATTCATAGAAATTATGCAATGCTGATTGAAGAATTGGGTGATCTGAGCAGAATCAAGTGCTTGTGTCCTGATGATCTTGTGCTGATTCAAACAACCACCAGCAGCAGATGGTCCAAAAACTTTAAAAAAAAAAAAAAAAGAATAAGCAAGGCAGTATTACTTTCCATGAGACGTGTTACGAGTTTTGGTAATCACTGCTAATGATGTTCTATGAGGGCCTCTTGATTTGTATGATTAGATCTATTGAGTCTAAAAATGGAGTTTCTTTATATTTGTATGGTATATTGTTATATACACCACTATGGCCTGTCGACACTTAGGGGCTCATTTTCAGAAAAGATATGACGTCTAAAAGTTGACAAAAACTAGAACTTAGACATCTTACTAATCAAAACATCCAAGTGAATATTCTTGAAACTGATGTTTTAGATGTCTTTCTGGTCATTTTGGCCCAGATTCTATACATGGTGTCCCGATGGTAGGCAGCGGTAGGCTTTAGACTACTGCTGTCTAGCCAGCCAATCGGGACCCATGTTTTTAGAAAAAAAAGCTCCTGAGGTAGGCTGCCACCTCCGTGTAGATCGCCAGCAGGAGGGTGCCCAATCCTTCCTGCCAGAAACCCTCCACCCTCCCCTGTATATCGCCAGCAGAAGGGTGCCCAATCCCTCCTACTGGAATCCCCCCACCCCCCCCCTGTGGATTGCCGGCAGGAGGGTGCCCAATCCCTCCTGACAGCTGCAGATACTATGACCAGTCTTAGAAGAGCTGCAAGCAGGTCTCTGGAGTAGCCTGGTGGGCAATGCAGTGGACAATAGAGAAGGAGACCCAGGTCCATATACTACCCCAATTAGTACATTTGTGGTGGAAAGTGTGAGTCCACCAAAACCCACTGTACTGCCATATAGATGATACCTGTAGGCATAAGAGCTATTGGGGTGGTAGACAGGTAGATACAATAGGTTTTGGGGGAGTTTTGGAGGGCTCCCATATAATATAGGGGGGTTATGTTGAGATATGTACCTGGCACCCTTAATGTGAAGTTCACAGCAGTGCACCCTAAGGTACCCCACTGCTCTGCTGGCATGTCTGAATGGCCAGTCCATTAAAATGCTGGCCCCCCTCCTATATGAAAATGATGTTAAGGACAGTTTTAATTTGGATTTTTTTTTTTTTTCAATAATGGCAAAAAAAATTTAGACATCTAGCTGGACCATTTTTTTGGGGAAAAAAAAGATAGACATTTTACGGGTTCGAAAATGGACATTTTCTCCACCTGATTTTTGGACGTTTTTCTCAAAACATCCAAACTCAGTCTTAGACATCCAATCAAAATTGCCCCTCCATGCGGTATATTAAGTTTTAATAAACATTAACATAATGCACACTGGATAGATTAGTCATGAGGGGCCTTATTCCTCATGAGAAATGTTGGCGTGACTGTAGGGATGGGAGCTCACTTCATTGTATCAAGGGTCTCCCAAGGTCGCGCGTGTCATCTGACTCTAACTTGCTTATAGGCGCCTATAAGCAAGTTAGAGTCAGATGACACGCGCGACCTCGGGAGACCCTTGATACAGCACTTTTGGGTGCGAAACATGTCATGTCGGGTTAAACTCCCAGGCGTTGGCTGATTGATACAAAAGCTAAGTATCCATATTTATACAAAGATTTTAAACCTTTAGATAACGAAAAAATACTAGAAATTATAAAATAAAATTGAACAACCTATTATAGAACATATACGAGCAGCCAATGATGAAGTGCCACGTAATTCTTCCTGCAGAAATGAGATAACACAGCGGTGGAGTGGTGGGGCTGAGGCTTACCCTTAAAAGCAATGAAGTTTTTTGTTACCCAGTTCCGAAGGTTAAATTGGATGTAAGAGTGGAGGGACTGGAAATAGATTGCTACTAAGAGGATTGCCATAGATTTTGTAGGGCTTACATAGATTGTGAAGCGTTTTGTAAAACTCCTTTTAGGCCACCAGAAAAACAAGTATATTTGCACATACTGGTAGAAACGGAACCACCATTTAAAAACAGACATGTTCAAACAAATGAGAAGAACATTAGAGCATGTCACATGGAATTCTTTCCAACCACTCTGTGTGTGTGGGGGTGCATGTACACAATTACATAAGAACATAAGAAGTTGCCTCCGCTGAGGCAGACCAGAGGTCCATCTCGCCCAGCGGTCCGCTCCCGCGGCGGCCCATCAGGCCCATTGCCTGAGCAATGGTCCCAGACTATCCCTATAACCTACCGCTATTCTTATCTGTACCCTTCAATTCCTTTATCCTCTAGGAACCTATCCAAACCTTCTTTGAAGCCTTGTAACGTGCTCCGGCCTATCACAGCCTCCGGGAGCGCGTTCCATGTGTCCACCACCCTCTGGGTGAAAAAGAACTTTCTGGCATTTGTTTTAAACCTGTCTCCTTTTAATTTTTCCGAGTGCCCCCTTGTACTTGTGCCACCACTGCATAGACCATAGAAGTCTGCCTAGCACCGGTCCAACTTCCTAAGCACAATTGCCTTTATATGTTTTATTTCAAAGTTTTATGATGTTTGTATCTGTACTGCTTGTGTGTCTTTTAAGGGCATTTTCAAAACACAAAAATGTCCAAAAAATTGGCACTTTTTCTCCGCAAAGAGTCCAAGTGCCGATCGAAACAAAGAACAAAGGTTAGTAGAGCATCATACAGGTGTATTAAGTAGCCTGGTGGGTGGGCTAATGAGCCATAGAGAGGAGTACTCAAGCCCATAAGACACTCTAGCCACTACATTTATGGTGGAAAGTGTGAAGCCACAGAAACATCCAGGTTGAAAATGTCCAAATTTAGACTATTTGGATGTGGGAGGGGCCAGCATTGTAATGAACTGGCCATATAGACAACCCAATAGAGCAGTGGGGCACCTTATAGAGCACTGTTATGAACTTTATATAAAGGGTGCCAGATATACATCTCACCATAACCCCCTTATAATTTATGGTGATCCCTCCAAAACCTACTTTATCCACCTATTCCCACCCCAATAGCCCTTTTGGCTGCAAGAGGCACTTATATGGCAGTTTTGTAGGATTTTGGTGACCTCACAGTTTCCTCATTGAATGTAATAGTTAAGAGTGTCTTATGGGCCTGGGTCCTCCTCTCTATGACTCATTAGCCCATTCACCAGGCTACTTAAGACACCTGTGTGATGCTCTACTGACTTTTCCCATACCAGATGCTACTGTGCCACAGACTGTTTTATTCTTTTTTTTTTTTTTTTGGGGGGGGGGCATCAAAATCCTAGTATACTGCCATATAAATGCCACCTGTAGCCATAAGGGCTATTGGGGTGGGAGACAGGTGAGTATATCAGGTTTTGGGGAAGTTTTGGAGGGATTACCATACATTAGAAGGGGGTTATGGTGAGATGTCTATCTGGCCCCCTTTATGTGAAGTTCACAGCAGTGCTCTATAAGGTGCCCCACTGCTCTATTGGGATGTCTGTGCGTCCAGTGCTAGCCCCTATCACATCTAAATGGTACCGATTTGGACGTTTCTAATTTGGACTTTTCTTTTTGGTCAAAAATGGCGAAGAAAGTTAGACGTCCTGGTGGCCTATACGTCTTGATCGCCAAGATGTCCAATTAGGGGATTTTCAAGGGAAAAAAAGTTATTTGGATGTCCTGTTCAAAAATGGCCTTTTCTATGCCTCTGACCTTGGACATTTTGCAGGAAACATTCAAAGTCGGACTTAGACATCCTATCAAAAATGGCCCTCCACATCTTGTGACTGTATGTGTGTGTATATGAATGTATATATATTTTTTGCTGTTTTCTATTAAATACCACCGTGAATATGGTGAAACCGCAAATAACATGGTGGGAGACCTCGCCTGGTCCTGAAGGAGAGGCAAAACACGGTGAAGATAGTGCTGGGAATCAGCGATTTTCTCTGTAAACACTTGGAATCAGCGATTTCTCTATGCAAGCTGATGTAATTGGGGGAGAGGGGGGAGAGCCAAGCTAAAAACTGTGAATAATCGAAGCCGTGATTGCTCAAACCGTGAATATGGAGGGAGAAGTGAATATATACTGTATACCGCATCATAGGGAATGTCATCTGAGCAATTTATAAACAATAAAATTACATTTTTGAAACAGAAAAGAACTACAGTACAATATCGATGGAAAAGCAGAAAAGAAAGGGAGAGAATAGAAGAGAGTATACATGGGGCGGAAGGAGGAATAAAACAATCCTTATAGTGTGTTGTGTGGAACAAGTTTGGGGTGTGAGGGAACATAGCAACATAGTATATTTCACCAGATTAAGGCCTGCCCAGTCCATCCAGCCTGCCCAACAAGGTGGCCAGAGTTGAATCTGGCACATGATTAAGCACTGGTTTATTTAATCCCCATCTCTCCCTGCCAATTTTGAGGCATAGACCTGATGGTATAGTAAGAGGGGAGTGGAACACCCCACGTGCCATTTCGTTGGGGGCACTGGCACCTCTTTACCCCCTCCCATGCCACACTCGCACCATCCCTTCCCCACCTCTGTACCTCTTTAAAATCATTGCCAGCGTGAGCAACTACTCTAGAATGTTGCTCGCACAGGCCTGTCTCCCTTTGAAATCACTTCCGGGTTGCGGGGCCAAGAAGTGATGTCAGAGGGAAAGCCTGTGTGAGCAGCAGGAGGAGAAGCTGCTCATGCTGGTAAATATTTAGAGGTACAGGTGTGGGAAGGGACAATGCGAGTGTGACATGGGGATGCGAAAGGAGCGGGGGAGGGGGCGGAGAGGAGGGTATGGGGGAAGGGCACCACCGCCTCTAGTATCTCCCACTCTCACTACACCACTGCATAGACCATAGAAGTCTGCCTAGCACCGGTCCAACTTCCTAACTACTAGGTAGATCTGTGGAGGTAGTTGTCAGTAACTGGGAATAGTTCTGGGGATAGTTGTAGGAAAGGAGGGAAAGATAGACTCAGGGATGGGGTTAGGGAGGGAGGGAGAGATATCAGATTTGGGAGATGGATGGGAGGACAGTGGGGCTAGAAGGGGGACAGGGAGAGATGGCAGGGGAGTAGAAGGGGGATAGGGAGAGATAGACTTCGAGGAGGATGGAGGGGGTAGGGGAGGGAGAGATGGCCTTGGGGAAGGACGGAGAGGACAGGAAAGGGAGAGATGACAAAAGGGGTGAAAGGGGTCAGGGAAAGATGGTAAAGGGTGTGAAAGAGGGAAAAGGAAGAGATGGAAAATGGAAGGGGAAAATGGAGAGAGAGATGGGAATAGGAGTTGGGAAGGGGCAAGATGGGAAATGGGAGAGCTAGAGGGTGAGGAGATAAATATGATAGGTAGGTGAAAAGAAGAAAGGAATAGGGTGAAATTTGAGTGGACAGGAGCAAAAAAAGAAAGGAAGGAAAGAGTTAAAAAGGAAAAATCAGTATGTCAGATACTATATATTGAGGGAATAAGGCAGGTGGAGAGAGGAGAATTGAAAAAGAGACAACAGCCACTGGAAATGGAAGAAAGACAGGAAAGCAGACAAGTAACTGGAACCAGCATAATAGAACATGAAACCATCCAGAAAACAAAGGTAGAATAAAATGTTTTATTTGCAATGTAATAACTGAAATATGTTAGCTCTGGGAAATATTAATTGCAGATGTCTTTGTACTGTATTCAGTACAAGATATGGAGCCCCTTTTAAGGTTTTGTATTTCACAATGTGCCTGGTAGTGGAGAGCTTTGTGTTGCTATTGCTCAGATGACATGAAAATCAGGAATTTTTTCTTTTTTTGGGTATGATGACTTCCATGGAGAAATATTCTAGTTCTGATCTGCACATTGTGATCGTATAAGCTCCCATATAACTAATTTTATTATGGGGTGTTACACTGAGCTTTTCTTTTGCTTTCTTTCTCCTTTGTGTTTTTGCTGAAAAGCAGGTTAAAGTATGTGTGGCAGAAACATGGTTCTTTGAGTCTGTCTGGCAGGATCTATTGTTTTTGCTTTAAACATGGGTAACCTGGGCCTAAAAGGAGTGGTACATGAGGCTCTGCTGCCATTTACTGTGTTAATGAAGCTACTATCCTCTAAGAAACTGTTGCCATAGGCAACTGGCAAATCTTGCCTAATAGTTGGAGAAATCCTTGCCCCACACCCATTTTGGATGCTCGGAGGGGGGAGGCACCAACTCATCCTTTGCCTCATGCAGCAGATTGCCCTGAACCACCCCTAATGACACAGTAGAGTTGCCACTGTTAATTTACACTGTGAACTGTAATAAAAACACACCATAATGGGTTTTTGGTCAAATCTTCCACAGAATTCAGCTGATTCTTATGAAATTTAGTGTGTCGTGTCCTGAATGAAGTTGATGTAAAATATTGTAAATATTTCTCTCCACACCACAACACTACCTTGTGAAAATGAATTGTGAACTGAATACAAACATTTCAAAACATTTTATGGCATATCTTGCAGAAAAATGTAAAGTCAAAAAGTAATGTTTCAATTCAGCAGATGTTTGAAGTGTGCTCCCTTTACACAAAGGCATGCCCTCAACCTTGGCCGCCAATGATCTATGGACTTGTCAGTGAAGCTCTGCTTCAGCTCAGCCAAAACAGATATTGCTGTCTGGTAGATGCGGTCTTGTATCAGCCCCCAGATCGGGTAGTCGACTGGGTTTAGGTCGGATGAATTCGGAGGCTAGAGGTCTGGGCCAATGAAGTCTGGGATTTCCCGATGTAGCAGTTCTACGATGTCCTTTGCCCGATGTACTGGGGCATTGTCCTGTTGGAAGATCAATTAGTCTCCCGACATGTGACAGATTGCTGGCAACAACTTCTGCATCAAGAGGATGTCCCAGTGGTATTCGCCATTGATCTTAACCCTAGGATCAATGACGAGCAGATCTGAGAATCCGAGTTTCAAGATTGCGACCGAGACCATAACTGATTGGCTGAAGGTCGGGCGGGTCTGTAGTAGGCATTTGGCATTAACTTCATGCTTCAGTGTTGTTGAAGGCATGTACAAGCAATCATTTTGTGTGTTGATTAGTGAAACTACTGTAGATATCTTTTCATCTGTAAACCAGATGAAACTGATGCTGTGATCCAGGTACTTGCTCAAAAGCTGCTTGCACCGTTTCAGGCGTGTATCATTGTTGTGTAAAGTTAACCCTTGGGCACAATGCTTTTTAAGAAACTAATCTCAGATCATCATGAATTATCCTAACCATAGTTGTCTAATTTATTCCTGCTTCTCTTGCTTTTTGGTGAGTTGTTGGGTGTGGTTGCAGCGCATCCTCCTGGTTCAGTACAAGATTGCATACAATGTCAATGTGCTTTTGTGTGCGAATCGAGCAATCATCCGTTGCCTAGCTTACGATCCACAGTGCCCGTTGCTCGGATCTTGCATAGCAGCACATCAAGGCTGTTTTTGTTCCAACCCTTCTGTGGGAACTCGTTGACTACTGTAACCTTGTAGCAGTACCAAGTTCTTTATCAGAATTCAGTCATCTGCAGTGAAAAAACCCTTTTTGATACAGAGACTGTATACAAATTACCATCTGCTTCTGTGCGTATCCCATTGCAACAATTCATTTTCACAAGTTAATGTTGTGGTGTGGTGGGAAATATTAAAAACACTGTGGAGAAGATGATGTCCAAGATGCAGACTTTATGAAAAATACAGTCAATTAATCCACATGATGAAATGTCTAGGACCCAAATGATTGGGGACTATGGACCTAACACGGTCCGTGTTTCGACAGCCCTGTCTTCCTCAGGGGTCCCTGAAAGTCCTAATGCAAAAAAAAAAAAAAAAAATGGTGGATCAAAGGGAAAAACCTAAACTGGTCAAATATGAGTGGGCCAGTCCGGTCGGGGTGCGGTGGGTTGGTCGGGGGTGGCACGGTGGGCCGTTCGAGGCAGTTGCAGTCATTTGCTTGGCAGGAGGGAGTTGACATCGGTGCAGGGGGGGGCATTTTTTAGGGGTTTGGGGAGGGAGGAGGCACTTCGGGAGGGGGGCTTTTTTATTTTTTAACTGAACCGTGCAGTTATTTTGCATGTTTAATACACGCAAACTATCTGCCCAATTAAAATTAAAAATTAAAAAAGCCGGCAGAAGCCCTGACAGCAGTGACAGGAGGCTGCTTCTCCTGTCACTACTGTCAGGGTCTGCGCATGCTCCAGGATCGCTCTCTAGCGATCCTGGCCGTGGGTAGGGGGGGCGTGTTAACGATCATCCCCATTTGCATGCAAGCCTTTTGTAAATTCGTTGGTCTGCAAGCAATTGGGAATGGATCAGACACGGAATCAGGGGTTAGTGAATCTAGCCCTATGACCTCACAATGCAAGTGTTAAGAGCCTTAGCCAATAGGGAGAGGAGTAGATAGTGCATAAAGTTCTATGACCTCACAATGCAAGTGTTAAAAGTCTTAGCCAATAGGGAGAGTAGATAGTGCATGCTGCGGATGGGCAAACTGGATGAGCCATTTGACCTTTATCTGCCATCATGTTTCTTTGTTAATTGCTTAACGAGCCAATTAGCACCAATAATTAGCATGATCAATTATTGGTGCTAATTGGTAATAATAGGAATTTGCACGAGCATCTTTATAGTTGCTAATCTTCAAAGATGTGTGTGCAAAGTTTTCTGTGTGGATTCATAAAGGGGTGTGGCCATGGGAGGGGCATGGGCAGGTCAGGGGTGTTTCTAGGATTTGCACGCAGTGTTATAAAATTTGGAAGATCCATGCCTAATTTAGGTGTGGGGATTTACACCAGGGTTCACTAGGTGCAAATCCTCGCACTTAAAATTGGGCGCAGATCCTGGCGCTAAGCGCTTTTGTATGAACAGTGCCCAAGTTTGAGCGCCATTTATAGAATATCACATAGTGCATTTTTACAGAATTTGGTCCAAAATGTTAAGAGCTATTTGGAAAGAAATGGAAAATAAAACAAGAGAAAATCAAAAGACTTACCTGTAGCAGATGTTCTCTGTGGACACAGTATACAAGTCCTCACAACTGGGTGACATAATTAAACAGAGCCTAACTGGGTAAAAGACTCTTCAGCTTGAAAAGATCTGCAAGCAATTGTAAGGCACTAGAGTGCGTGCATGGATGTGCATGACTTCCTTCCTTGCGTCATCATGCAAGACCTCTTCAGTCATTGAATAATACAAGCTACATTTAGAAAACTTCTAGGGGGATTGGGTAGGTCTGCGAGGACTTTTAGTCTACTGTCAGCAAAGAACATAATTAACTTGGTTTTCTCACGATTGCAAGTCCTCACATACGTCAGTCTCTTGCATTGGCTTCAGTCAGACAAGATTACATTACATTAGGGATTTCTATTCCGCCATCACCTTGCGGTTCAAGGCGGATTACAAGTTTTTTGTCAGGACAGAAATATTTAGGGAGTAGTTTTTACATTTCTTTGAGTTGCTAAGGATTACATTTAATTGTCATGGTATTAGAAATACATATGGAGTAGTTGCAGGTGATGCTCGGGACATTTCTGATTGAGTTAGTTATCGTTAATCAAGCTTTACATATGTGTTTAAATGTTAGATAATAATAATAATATAATAATAAAGCTTTATTTATATCCCGTCATACCTGTTCAGTTCAAGACGGTAAACAATAGTGGAAAAGTACAAAGTAGAAGATGAACCTTTTGGATCTAGAAATTATATAATAGTGGATACAGTAGTGGATGATTACAGAGTGGGAATGTGGGGTAATTAACAATATAAGTAAAGTAAGGAGGGAGGGGAAGGGAACAGAGAGGGCTCAGTGGACTCACAGGCTGTATGTTGCCTTCAGCACAAAATGGGGAAGAAAGGAAGGATGACGCCAAAAGGCAGGCACCAAAAATTGTTGGTAGCAATGAGCTTTTTCTAGTTTTGTACCACTTTTTTTTTTTTTTTTTTAATACAATAATATGGGCCCTAGGTGAGATGGAGTTGGATTCTAAACCTGAGGGAGATACCAGAGTAGAAAGTAACACCTACTGGCACATCCAGAGCCTCTGTCCAAATAACGAGATATGAATCCATGGACCAATGTCCATATTACAACTCTGCAAATCTCCTTCATTGAAGCTGACCTTAAGTGGGTTACTGATGCAGCCATGGCTCTAACACTGTGACCTTTGACCAGTGGCATAGTTAAGAGGGGGAAGGCGGACCAACCCGGGCATGTTTGTGGGGGGGCACTGGCACCTTTCCTATGTCTCTGTATAGACCTATAGTATGAGGGCACCTGAGGACTGTTATGAAATTTTGGTCTCCCTGGGACTTGGAAGAATTAAACAAGGTACAAAGGAGCAAGAAAATGAAAGATGGTCTGGAAAGGCCAAACAAGCTATGGCAGTGGTCTTCATTCATTTTTAAGCAGGGCCACCAAATATCTTTCCATGCGGTGCCACAACACAGCTGATCAGTGCATGTCAGTGACATCCATCCCCATCAGCCCAACTTTCAAATTTCATTAGGGGGTTGTCTCAAGGTTATGAGAACTTCCAAATGCATTCTTTTTTATCTATTGAGAAATGCCTTGTCCTTCAAGCGTATGGCTCTTCCCCCACCACCATCCACTTTCCCCTTTTTGTCATGAGACTGGAGAGGGAGGCAGAGTAGCAGAAAAAAACCCAACAACCCAGAAAGACAATAGGGGCCACTCTAGAGGTCTCTGGGGAGCCACCATTGGCCCCTGGGTCTTGTATTAAAGAACACTGGCCTATGTCTTTTCAACACTGAGTACACAGAGAGCTCTATACATGAGTCAGGTGGAACAGGCAAATAAGGAACAGATATTTGTTCTTTCATAGTGTACTAGGACTAGGATACACTCCTTGAAACTAACAGATAGTAGTAGGATGAAAACAAATTGGAGAAAGTATTTTTTTTGCACTCAGTGAACAATGAAGACACGGAATTTGTTTTACCTGAGGATGTGGTCAAGGCCTTTAGTATTGCTATATGTAAAAGGGATTTGGAGAAGTTTTTAGAGAAAAGTCTATAAACAATAATTAGCTAAGTAGGCTTGGGGAAATCACAGCTATGTGAGTGAGTAGCGAGGAATGGAGCTTCTCTTTTTAAGATCAGCTGAGTACTTCAGTCTCCTGCATTGGCTGCAGTCAGACAAGATGCTGGGTTCAAGCCAGTATGGCACATCTTAGTTATGTTGCATTTTTAATTTTCTCAAGACACAATTTACAGGGGTCGTGATTGCTCTTAGTATCAGATCTGGTCTTGGTGGCAACAAGTTGCACAGTTGGTCAGGTTGAATGACGACCAGAGAACATCTCTTTCTACATGGTAATTCAAGGAAAGGAAACTCCACACCTCCTTATCCAGTTCTGTAGCAAGAGAGAAAATAATTAACTCCAAATATGGAGATAGATTTAGAATTGCTGAATTAGTCCATAGCATATCCTCTTGCTATAAAAACACCCAGTGTTGCGGTTATAATTATTTCTGCTGATAAAATACACCATAAATTTCACTTTCTGATTAAAACTATTCCTTCTTTTGAAGCTGGTGAAATCTATTACCTCTTATCCTTACTGGGCATCCTCTCCTTTGGTTGCTTTTCTTGTAGAAAGATACTGTATATACTAATGTGTTTTAAATATTTTCTCAGGCTTGTAAGTTTAATTTAATGAGTTTATGCGATTTGGTTTACCAAGAACAATCTCTTTCTGGCTAGCTGTGCATTTGTTTTCACTTTGACTAAAGCCCCTTCCAGATGTAAAGCGAGGATTGACTCATGCCAGCAGAAAAAGAAAGAGGATGTCTATGAAATGCAGATATCATAGAGTCAGAGTACCGTGGATGCATTAATCTGGCAACAAAGCGGCGTGATTTACACACTCGGCCCAGTCAAGCCACAGATGAGCTTCAGACAGGAAATACTGCTCAACTTTGCATCTGCAAATAATCAAGTTGAGTAAGAAACAGCTGGCATGGCAAATACGAACCCACAAAAATAACACCACAGGCTGTTAGCATTAGCAATTTTTATTTTCCTTTTTTTTGTTGCATAGGAAATGCAGTACTTGCTTCCAGTAATTGTACTGTAATGTGAAAAGGTGGCAGCACTAATGGTTGAATACAAGAGTTAAACTAATCCACACCAGCTCAAAAAAAAAAAACAACAACCCCCCCCCCAAAAAATAAACAAACCCCTGCGGAGATTTAGTTGAAGAATGGACGCCCACAGTGATTTTCAACCAAGTTATAAATTTTCACAGAACACAGTAAAACTAAAATGGTAACCATGAGAGTCAAATACAAGTGTACTAGAGGCAGAACAAGCCCGACTCACAAAACTAATGCATGGTATTAACACTAGGGGTAGTGGGTGCTTCGGTACATCCATGGCGGGTCTGTTGATGTGCCTGTTTAGGTAGGGGAAACCAAAAGTGGATACGAGACTGACACCTGGCCCTGCTTCTAGAACTTTTATTACACCTCTTTCCCTGTAGATTACGAGCAAAGAGGACCCCCTGTATGCATCACACGGTAGCAACAGATGTTCATCCTTTAGGATTTTGCTTCTACAAGAAAAAAAAAGAGCTAATCTGCCCCAAAAAGAGGGAAAAATAAAATGTCAAAACTAAAAGTCTGTAGAAAAACAGACTCGTATTATCTGTGCGTATACATGTGTATCTGCATTAAAATGGGATTCAAATATGGCTCCACTCTAGTATGGCCAAAAGTATGCGTACTGGAGTGGCAAGGAAAAGAAGTGGTGGGTCAGGTCTGGGGAGTGAACATCTAGGATGAGATTTACCGTAATTGCGACACCTCTGTGTGGTCTTCCTTTCTCACGTTCATGATCTGCATTTCTCTGTTACAACAGTATTCACTTTCTGCTATCCCTTTGAAAATGGGCAGATCTATAGTGTTTGCACTCATAATGGGTCATATTTACCAAGGTGTGGTAAGCAGTTAAGCTCCGATTCTATAAATGGCGCCTATCGAGTTAGGCGTTTAACTTAACTTTTTTTTCCAATTGGTTAATTGGCGCTGATAATTGAAAGCGCCATTAAAAACCAGTTAAAATAAAATTAATTCGCTGGTACGTACCTACCTCAGAAGGCACAATGTAGGTGTCTACACTAAGGCACCTACCTGAAAAGTAGGCATGGTTAGGGGCGGAGTTAGAGCATAGATTGGAGTTAGGTGTCGGTATTTTAGGCCAAGAAAACCCTGGCTCAATATACCAGTGCCTAAGATTTTGATGCCTACTAGCGCCTAACTCAAGCTAGGTACCTTTAAGAGACTTGGGTGTGATTGTATGTGATGATCTCAAGGTGGCCAAATAGGTTGAAGAGGTGACGGCGAAAGCTGTAAGGATGCTAGGGTGCATAGGGAGAGGTATGGCCAGTAGGAAAAAGGAAGTATTGATGAATAAGACTCTGGTGAGACTTCATTCAGAATATCGTGTACAATTCTGGAGGCCGCACCTTCAAAAAGATATAAAAAGGATGGAGTCGGTACAGAGGAAGGCTATTAAAATGGTGCAATGTCTTCGTCATAAGACATATGGGGACAGACTTAAAGATCTCAATCTGTATACTTTGGAGGAAAGGCGGGAGAGGGGAGATATGATAGAGACGTTTAAATACATACATAATGTAAATGTGCATGAGTCGAGTCTCTTTCATTTGAAAGGAAACTCTGCAATGAGAGGGCATAGGATGAAGTTAAGAGGTGATAGGCTCCGGAGTAATCTGAGGAAATACTTTTTTACGGAAAGGGTGGTAGATGCGTGGAACCGTTTCCCAGTAGAAGTGGTGGAGATAGAGACTATGTTTGAATTCAAGAAAGCATGGGATAGGCACGTGAGATCTCTCGGAGAGAGAAAGACATAATGGTACTGCGGATGGGCAGACTGGATGGGCCTTTTGGCCTTTATCTGCCATCATGTTTTTATGATTCTAAAAATGACGCCTAACTTTGAATGACATGCCATAGGGTAGGTGTTGTTTTCTTATGCATCTACCGATTTAGGTACCGTTTATAGAATCAGGCTCTTAGTGCAGATTTCAGCACACAATAACTATTAGTGCTAGCCCACACCAATGCCTAGTGCATGTTAAAACAGACTGTAGTGTAGGATGGGTGGGGGATAGGGCAAGGTATGTGTGAAAACTCAGTGGGGACTGCACATTGCAATCGGTGCCTAGTAAGTAGCACATGGTGTCACATGTGCAGTTAAAGGGAGTTCACCTAACACCATTTCCAATCGATGGCATTAGGTGCATCCATGTTCACAGAGCACCCGGGAACATGGTGGTATGGGAATTGTACAGGGAATGTTGGACATGCTCAGTAAACCAAGATCAGGGAAGATGGTTTATGGGATTCCTCAGAAATAATCCACAAATACCAAAAAAAATCCCACAGTAGAGTGTTTCAAGAGAACCAGGAGGATAAAGGGTCTCAGAAACCTACTTGGATAAGGAAAATGTAATCCAATACCAAATTTTTAACGGCTCATAGTTTCCATGACTGACCCAAATAACCTCCACCACCTTTTGTGTTTAACTTAATTCTTACTGTGCTATACATTATTTTTTATTATTTTTTTACTTTTATATCAAACAGCAGGAAATGTTACTTATCTCTAGTGCGCAGAGTTTCTGAAAAGCCCGACGGGGACCCGTTTCGCCAGAGTCGTGGCTTTTTCAAGGGTGTTCAAGACACTCTGCCAATATTTATTTGAGCATTCCGTCTCCTACAGAATTAACTAGCCCTAAATGAGGCGGGACGCACTAGAGATAAGTAACATTTCCTGCTGTTTGATATAAAAGTAAAAAATAATAACAAAACATAATGTATAACACAGTAAGAATGAAGTTAAACACAAAAGGTGGTGGAGGTTATTTGGGTCAGTGATGGAAACTATGAGCCGTTAAAAACTTGGTATTGGATTACATTTTCCTTATCCAAGTAGGTTTCTGAGACCCTTTATCCTCCTGGTTCTCTTGAAACACTCTACTGTGGGATTTTTTTTGGTATTTGTGAATGTTGACATGTCCCCAACTCTTACATCAGGACCTAAGGCATGTTGGCTTGGGCTGTTAATGTGCATTTGGTGTAAAAACCTAACACTCTTTAATATATACGGCCCTTTTACTAAGATGCAGAAAGCACTAATGCGCGCTTACCACAGCAAAAAACGGCACTGCGGGGCGTGCTATGGCATCCCATGGTAATTTTGCCATGCGGGTGCACTATCCACACACTAAAAATTAAAGGCCATAATTCTATAAACGGTGTCTAGCCAATTTTCACATGGACCCTAACATTTTCTAATTGGTTTAAAGGTGACCGGTCAAAAGTGCGTGACAACAAAGGTGCGCCGACAACCCAGCGCAGACAACTGAGTGCAAGGCGGAAGCGCGCCGAAGAAAAACAGTATTTTAAGGGGCTCCGACAGGGGGTGTGGGGGGGAACCCCCCCACTTTACTTAACAGAGATCGCGCCAGCATTGTGGGGGGTTTGGGGGGAATGTAACCCCCCCACATTATACTGAAAACTTCACTTTTTCCTTAAAAAAGAGGGGAAAAGTGAAGTTTCCAGTAAGTTGGAGCCCCTTAAAATACTGTTTTTCTTCGGCGCGCTTCCGCCTTGTGCTCAGTTGTCTGCGCTGGGTTGTCGGCGCGCCTTTGTCTATGAACCGGTTTAAATGACGTGATAGTTGAAAACGCCATTAAAAACCCCAATTAATTTAAATTCCTTATGGAAATCGGCACAGGGCCTACTAGCGCAGAGACCAAGGCGCCTACCAGCGCCTATATGAAAAACAGGCTTGGCTAGGGGCGGATTTTGGGCATGGAAAGCTTTAGGTGCAGGTATTTTAGGTCGGCGAAACCCCTTGATTTGATTGACGTGCAGTAGGCACCGTTTCCCTAGGCACCTACCAATTTAAAATCAGGCCCAAAATGTTTGGTGCAGCGGGCATCTGTGGGGGCAGAGACTATGAGTATGTCGGCATCGCTGCGCACTAACCGATTAGTACAGATTTAGGTGGCAGTTAGGGCTCACACGCTAATGGGATAATTAATGTGTGGCCATTAATGGAAAATTGTGAAAAATCGGCCATTTTAGCCCTGTGGTAAAACAGCCATAGCGCACAAGAAAGACCCACAAAAGGGTGCGTTAAGGTCTTTTTTTGCTGCAGCTTAGTAAAAGGGACCCTATATTCAGTAACAACAAGTGTTTCACTACAACCTATTTTTTAACGTAAAAAACAACTATTGCTCAGAGAACAAATTACTCTGGATAGTCCTACAAATCTTCTTTAGTTAATATCGGTATTTTTTTTTTTTTATATGGTTGATTACTTTTTCAAACAGGGTCTAGTCAACTTTGGATTGCTTAGCATTTAAGGGTGCAAGGAACAAGTTGGGGGGGGGGGAGCCGTATACATTTAAAGTGACATTAAGGCAAATACAGTGTATTTGATGTTTAAAAATTCCCTCCCTCCCCCATCTACACACACAAATCCTGGGTTAATAGTGCATAACCTTTTATGAATCGGGCCCAAAGATTTTACAGATATTTGAAGGAAAAAAATATTGCATATTTGCATGAAATGAAACAGCCACATTTTTTTTTTTAAATAGGTGTGAAGAAGATTCAAGCATGGGAAGCTAACAAAACACGCTGTCCATAAAAAGCTTCGGTCTGAACAGCTCAAGAAGGTGGGACACATTTCCTTGAGGAGAGATATTTGAGTCATCTCCGACAAATCCTGGGGTGCATACATTATGAAAGCTCTGAACCAAAATCTTAGCAGGCACTGATTTTATTTTATTTTCATTTTTAATCCAGAAAAATAAACAACCCATGCTTGCCTTCTAGGAGAAAGAAAGAAGCCTCCCACGAGTAATACTGAATTTAAGTAAATGATATTTGCAAGATACTGAAAACACCAAAAATCAAGAAAGGTAGAAATTTTGCGTTCTCAGTAAAACATCTTTAAACCTCTCTGACAAGAGCCAAATCAGAAAAATAAAAGACGGCTAACATAACTGAGTAATATTCATACAGCTCACTAAGCATTATGGCATGGCATGCATTAATATTGTAGGGTTATTTTACATCAGTTACATCAGAAGATTCTGACAGACAGCGAAGGCTATTGGTGTAGAAAAATCTTACTTCAGAAGAGCAATATAATACAATTTTCACAGGCACTACATTTTAATATATCAGGTATTATGCTGGTTTTCGTAATAATTCTCGTTCTCCTAAAGCTGGCATTATAACAATGACCAAAAAGGCAAGGTTTAAAGTAAATAGAAAGTTGATACCAAAGTCAATAATTTTTTTTTCTTTTTTTTTTTCTTCTTTTTTTTCGTAGATTAGTGCATAGTTTCATGCAGACAAACACTGTTATGCATTTACAGTGTTGGAAAGCAGAGTGAATTGCCCGTGTTGTCACATTTTTGTAAATCATTTTGCCAGCCTGTAATAGCACCATGTAATGGATCATGTAATGCATCTGCTTTAAACATTAAATTGATTTTAGAACTGGTGACACAGTATTCACTGCAGTTAAGTGCTATGGAATAGCTTCAATGCTACCTGCTATATATCAAAGCAATTTTTATCCCAAATGCTTTCTTTATTTTTTTATTTTATTTATTAGAGGAGAGGAAAGTGGAAAGGGAAATCACATAAAAGATACCACTTGGATTTATTGCACAGTCCTGGGTTTGCCAGTGGCTTAGCCAGCTTACTGTTGAACAGTAAACACATGCGTTGATGTCGAGACAAAATTGGTATTCTAAGCACATATTAATGGAAATCCTTCCATGTGGGCAGAGGGTCAACTTCAGGAGCCTCCCACCCTCAGAAAAAAAAAAAAAAATCCCCAATGAGGCTGTTAGGTGCCATTGAAGCTCTCCTTACACAATATTGAGATGGTTGCATTTCAGTTTTGTTCTACAGAGGCCATCTGCCACAAAGTGAAAACGAAACAAAACATAACACTAAAACGATATTTCCAGAGACACAGTGTAAAGAAGTACAATATTAATTGACATTCCGAAAAACAAAAGAAAACAACAGTCTTTTAGGTTATGTATCTGTGTTTTTGTACAGTAAATCTTTTATAACACTGTTACTACAAAGATGCAAATTATATCGTAAGAGAAGTGAAAGTGTGAATGTACAAGGATTTCCTGTGGGCGTACTGAATACTGTGGGGTCAAGAAAAACATCTGAGGCCTTTGGGAACCACCAGAGAAATGTGAATCATACCTGGCTGACGGTAGCCCAATTATTTTATGAAAACTAATAGCCTGTCACAACTGCTTGGATGCGCAGCATTAGCAGGAATATGCTAGACCCGATGTACCAAATACTCGTTCTAGATAAAATAAGGGAGAATCGGACCCTGAATGTTTTGGTCTAGATGGGTTTCTCTGAAGTGAGGTGATGCTGTTTGTTGGCCAAGCAAAACAATTAAGCAAGCCATAAACCACAGAGGCCTACTTCGTCCTTTGACTTTTAAAGAAGGAGCAGATATAGCCTTGAGGAACTCGATTTGTCCATCTTCTCTAGAAAAAGTTCAGGTTGATCCAACAGAAGCCATCACCACTTGCAAAGAATCTGGCTTTCTTGTAGAATTGACAGATCTACTATGTCCAAACGAAAAGAGGGAAAGACCCCAACCTCAGGGCCCGTTTCTCACCAGATTATGTTTTAGTAGGATTGGCACCAAGTTTTGCCATTCAGTTTCCCAAAACAAGAGCTAAAACCTATCATTCCCAGGAGTCTTTTAATAAGGTAATTTAAAGCACGAGTTGCTGCTGGTGATGGGACTGGAAGTGATGGCTAGTGCCTCAAATGAAATCTGATAAATATTTTTGGGGTTGCTTACTTTCTCTTGCTGCCTTGGGCTTCCAGCTAAATCAGAACTGGAACCCTGAGTTTTTGAGCTCCTTTTACAAAGTCATGGTAGCAATTCCTGGTGCAGCAAATGCAACAAAGCCCATAGGAGCTGAATGAGCTTTGTCGCATCTGCTGCATGGGAATCACTATTGCAGCTTTGTAAAAGGAGCCCTTTATTCCCTCCAGAACCTGGCACGCATGCTTCCTGAATTTGAGCACTAGGTGTCACTGTTAAGCCATGCCTGAGACTCCCTCACATTCGTTGGCCTGAAAAACAGCAGCCAAACTCAGGAACTGAGTATGGGTTTCCAAGATGACAATTCAAATCATTCATTACCACTAAGCAAGATCCCTGAAATCCAAAATCTGACTGTAAAGAATGCTCTTATGTACATAAATCTGTTTTATTGTCATCGAAGCTTCCCTCCTCCTCCCCTACCTACTGCCAGATGAATTTATTGTGTTTTTCTCAACCCCCCTAGTCCTCATCACTCCCTCCTCACCCAAAATATACCAGTTTCACAAATTACATGGGCACATATCTTCTGGGACTCGTGCAAGTAGAGACAAGGCATGAGTTCATCCGTGTCTTCTGCCAGCTGCTAGCCAAGCTGGGAGAAGAGCCAAGCGACAGGCACGTTTCCACCCATTAAGGCATGGACTGCAACATGCTGGAGCTTACGACAAAGACACTTACAAAATGTAAACAATTTTTAGGTTAGGTATGATTGGTAGAAAGGTTGAAAATCTGTTGTCCAATCAAACATGAGAAGGCCTACTGGGAATATTATAGTGTCAAGCTGTCCTTTAGCTACAAAGACGATGCTTTTAACGCAGTAAACCGTTTCCTGGCACGCGGTACACTTCACGAAGCTGTCTGGCTCCAGTCTCTGCCCTTTGCTTCATTTCAAGGATTTGAAACACTATTTGTTCTCTGTATCTAAACTGAACCCTTAATTCTTGCTGCTATGTTTTCTGCATAATATGGAAAAAAAAAAAAAAAGAATTTAGTGTTTAATACTTTACAATCTGTGGGTTATCATCCTTGACCACCTTCCTAAAGCCTTTAAAACTGTTTTTTGCCTGCAAATCTGTTCAGAGTATCTTAACTCTAGCTTCATCAAATATAACACCACAAAACACCTTCAAAAATACAGTATACCTGTAATGTCCATTTAGAATGGTTCATCAGAAGACTATACTTTTCAAGTATAGAAATATGCTATACCATTGAAAAAAAAAAAAGAAAAATAACTGTGTATTTAAATACATACAAAAAGGAAACAGGAAAGTTTTTAACTTAAATCCAGTTCCCAAAGGGGACAAATTCAATTCTATGAATGCTGCTTTTATAACAAACAATCGGAAATTCCACTAAGCTAATTTGACAGAAAAGTTTCCTCATTTAAACAACATTAGAAAAGTCCTGCATTATAAAATAGGGTAAGATAAATCAGTGTATAATCAATAAAACTATACAACATACAAATTACGTATCAGCTGATTGGGCAGTTTTATTTCTAAATTTCTCTCTCTTTGCAGCCAAGACTATAATACACTCAGTAAAAACCACAAACTGCCTCAACTATTGCTTACTTTGCTTTTCTTAGTTTTTAAAAAAGGGTACAACTTGATAGTGTGTGTTTATATATACATACACACACAATCAATATACTGGTATCACCTTGAAAGGCTCTGACAAAATGTTTTTTCCAGGCTTTATTTTCCCTTCACTGTGAAGCACTGAAAGCTGATATTTTTAGTGCACATCTGTCATAGAAGTAATGCCCAGCTAAGTGCTAGAGGGAAGGCAAAGGATGCTGGCTGGCTACAGGAAGTGACATCATATACTAACAATCACACAGTACAATTTTGCCAAACAACTACTCAACCACGGTATCAGACACATATGAAAATCCAAAATATTGTATTCATTATATATATATATATATTCACTATATATATATATATATAAATCTTAAATAGAACCGGTAAACAATTGTTTTTCAGAACTTGGAAGTTAAAAACGTGCATATAAAAATGGACATTTAATTTTTTTAAATTTTTTTTTTTTTTTACTGAATGTGGGTTTGATTGTGATCAGCTAATAAAAATGGGCCTTAGGAGTTGAAGAAAAAGGAAGGTTTATCTTTTTATCTTTTTTCTTTTTTTTTAAGGCTTGCTCGTGAAAGGAACAGTTGTAAAATAAAAAAAAAATCGCTCGAAGCAGGGTTCAGCTTAGTGTTTCACAGTCTGACTGCTTCTCTAAGGAGAGCCCTTCTGCCTGTGCATTCAAAACTCACAAAAGTACAAAGATAATTACCTAAAACACACTGCGTCAAATGCAGTACCAACTTTGGTCAAATAAAAAAACACAAACCAACAACTTAAAAAAAAAAAAAAAATCAGTAATTGCTAAGCTCTTCTATATGATAAAAGCAAGGTATTGCATATTTTCATAAATCTGGGGAAAAAAAAACCAAAATAAAGGAAGACTGGAAAATAAAATGTAACAACCCCCCAAAAAAATCCCTACTGGTTGTCTAGCATCTATAAATCTTAGAACAGCGCTACCTGTACAGGACAATACAAGCTACAGTGGAATGCCTAACAATCTACTCACTGCTAGATAAACAGCTGATATTAAAAAAAATATATATATATATCACATTTCCAAAAGAAAAAAAGTGTCTCCAAATGCCTGACTAGGAAAATATTAAACAAGAAACAAAGAAAAACCCTTTTCAATATAGCAACATGTGCAATAATTCCACAGATTAATTGCTACTGGGGCAAGGCACATTGATATGGAATTTTTGTTTCGTGCAAATTAAGAAAAACAAAAAAAAAAAAAACAAATCCCCATGTCCCCTCCTCTCGATTTTTTAGGAGCTTAGGTGAGGGCGGTGCGGTTTTGGGGGGGGGGGGGTTATGTGGAATAAATGGAAAGCAAAGGAAAAGTGTTTCCTTGATTGTATGGGAGAGCATTAGAAGCCCCTTTTAGAGGGCTGTACAGTTTAAAGGCAAGTGCCTGGAACAGTGATTACAATATGATGATTTAATGCACTCTACTTTAGCCTACAGTAACTATATAAAAATTAGTTTACTAACACTAGAACATGCAGAAATGTTGTTTCTGATCAGCTGGACTTACTAACCAGAACTTATATATAAGTGTATAGTATAAGAAAGCTTCTTAAAGTTTCATGCGAAGCCAGAGGGTTGCTCCGCTGTCTGATAGAAAAGAATCAGGTGTACTGTCATTTCTTTGTTTAAATCGGTATCATGATTTTGTTTTGTATACAGGACATGACGTGTAAAGGTCCAATGCTTTTGTTCTTTTTTTTTTTTTTGTACTTTTTTTTTGTTTTTTTTTTGCAGCAAGTGCTCTACTTCTGAACTGGCTTGAGTTGTAACAAGTAATAACAGCATTCATTCCCTTCTGCGTAATTTTTTTTTCCTCACGAATAATCCAGAAAAGAAAAAAACCCCCCCCCCCCCCACAAAAAATAAGGAATCAGCCCAAACACCAAGATGGTTCTGTTTGGGAACCAGGTGCATACCAAGGTGTTTCGGAACTGATAAATCCTTTATGGTGGGGGAAAAAAATGCAAAACTTGTCACTATTGCGAAACTCTATTAATAGTGAATTTTAGCTTATAAAATTAACAGATAACTATGATTTAATTTTAGTTATGTGCTTCAATAACAGAAAAATGATTAATTAGCATTTAATGTAGATAACATATCATGGTAAAAGCACCATAAGGTTTGTATATATTTTTAAACATTTTCCTTCAGTTTTAAAGGGATACAAGTTGAACAATTTAAAAAAAAAAAAAAAAACCATAAAAGTAAAAATATAGCTCCCCTTTCTCTTGCAAGGCTTGCTTTTTCTCTTTTTTTTTTACCCCAATAATTTAGAGTCCTGGGGTTGAAAGACTTGTAAAAGAAAAATAGAGTTTTCAACAACCTATCTTACAAAGATATGTAGCTAGCCAATGAAATTGCACTTTACTCAATCTAAAATTCAATTGTTTTTCGATTGATTCCTGTCAGTTTCTGTCAAAACAGACCATCATCCCCATTTTGTTGTGTCATTATTGAAACATTTTGGAAACAATGCAAAAAAGGTTTGTGTAACTGCAGCATTTAACTTTTTTTTTTTTTTTTTGTGACCGTTGTGTTTGATGTTTCCTAAGTCGTTCTGCAAATCAAATGTGAAAAAAAAAAAAAAAAAGAGTCGACAATGTCCTTTGGGGGAGGGATCAGAAATCTAACCTATTTGTTGTAAAAAAAAAAAAAAAAAAAAAATTAAATTAAATAAGAGGCTAAGAAAGTCTGTCTGTTATTTGTATGCAATATATCACAGAAAACCAGAACCATGCCTTTCATCTGTCATGTAATGCAGAATTCAGTTACTCATTTTAGCGTGTCATTATTTAAGAAACACCACATCCCCATAGGTAAATCGCTGCAAATACTGTGAAACAGGGCTGCGATGGGAAGAGTGCCACAACAGGTCAGTAAAGCAACAGCAGGCTACACCTACCCAGTCTCACCTAATGCTTACACTACCAATGAAATCTGTCAAAAACCTACGAAGTCTAACCATTTCTGTACTATATGAGAAACTACAGTAGATCCTAAGGTGTTGAAAATAAACAAACAAAACAAAAAAAATCCTAAATGATAATGGTCTCTGCCATTTGAACAAAACCATTGCTTTGTTTCTTATACTAGTGAACTTTGTTGTCAATATCGGTTTGTCTCCCCTTCCGCAGATGTGACGTAACTGAGCTCTCGTGACCGCTTTAGTCCATGCTGTCCCTGTCGCTGCTGCTGTTACCACAGTTGCTTCCGAGTTACAGAGTCGGGAAGGGGGTCCGTTGGTCTGTCTGCTTGCTGTACGACGGAAAACTGTGACTTTTATCCCAGGTACCAGGACTGCAAATGAAGGACAAAGACAGGAGTCAGTTTATTCAACCTGTTCTTTTGGTCAGTGTTCTGAAGTTTTCAGTAGTCATTCAATTTTAACACACCAAAGGGGGAACTCATCAATATGTGATACTGTTAAGAAAGGTTATTTTACCACAAGCTGTGTTATTTTAGCACAAGGTCTCATTGGACAAATGACACCCTGTGTTAAAATAGGATGACTTGCGTTAAAACAGTGGTCTCAAACTGAAACCCTTTGCAGGGCCATATTTTGAATTTGTAGGTACTTGGAGGCCCGCAGAAAAAATAGTTAATATCCCCCCCCCCCCCCCCCCCCGAAGGCCTGCATTTTCCTCCCTTCTTTACAGCGTCCTCCAGCTTCCCCCCTGGCCTCCTGGTCTTAGTTTCAGCTAATTACCGCAGCCTGCAGAGAAGATCGCCGGTGCTGTAACGTTCCTTGCAAGCTGCCATTGGCCTCTGCAGCACGTTCTTTCTGCTGCGGTCCTGCCCCTCTTCTGACTTCAGGGGCAGGATCGTGGCAGAGGGAACATGCTGCTGAGAACGACGGCAGCCTGCAAGGATTGCTACAGCACCAGCGATTCTCTCTGCAGGCTGCGGTAATTATCTGAAGGCAAGAGCGGGAGGACGGGGGGAAGCTGGAGGATGCTGCAAAGTGTGGGCAGCACTAGTACAGACAGCACTAATACAGACTGCGGGCCACAAAATAGTACCTGGCGGGCCGCGAGTTTGAGACCACTGCGCTAAAATAACCCGTCTTAACAATAGCACATATTGATGAATTCCTCACTAACATACATGTTGAGAGTAATGCTGTAAAGTAGATACTAAGGGCCCAATTCTAAAAACACCACCTGAAGGCGCCCTAATGCTGCCTAATTTAATTGGTTCTAACCGGTTTAATTGGCGCACTAATTGGCTGTGCTGATTAAAACTCAATTAAAAGTCAATTTTTTTTAAAAAACGGAGGTGCCTAAGGGTGCCTCCAAAAAGGCCACTGTTATCCCGCCTACCTAATGCCACTTGGGCGTGATTAACACCAGAAGTGGCGCTAGGCGGTGTAAAGCGCCGCCATAGATGTGATTCTCGTTGAAAGGTAGGCGCTGGAAATATAGGCTTTTAAAATTGTGACCTACATTTCTGGCGCCTGCCTTTCACATAGCCGTAATTCTGACATGTGATCGGCAGCCATTTTTTTTTTTTTGGGGTGGCCACTGGTAATGGCGCCATTTACAGAATCCGGGCCTAAGGGTCAGATTCTATAACGGACACCTGTGTTAGAGTGGCACCTACAAAGTAGGTGAACTTGGGCGTTGTTTATAGAATCCGGCCGAAATACTCTAATGCTATGGACATGACTCAAAATTGTGCACCCAAATTTGGCACACATCCAATTTGTGCATTCAATTTAATTGTATAATAAGCCAATTAGAGCCAATAATTGGGCACTAATAATCAATTAATGGTGTTAATTGGCAATAGCACGCAGATCTAAAAAGT
The DNA here is from genome assembly GCF_902459505.1 of Geotrypetes seraphini. Taxonomy (NCBI): domain Eukaryota; kingdom Metazoa; phylum Chordata; class Amphibia; order Gymnophiona; family Dermophiidae; genus Geotrypetes; species Geotrypetes seraphini. The sequence continues at coordinate 50,185,423 of NC_047095.1, forward strand.
GGGTGTTGCCATGGGAGGGGCATGGGTGGGTCAGAGTTGTTTTTCTAGAATTTGTGCTCAGTTTTATTGAATAGGGCAGATCCACTCCTAATTCAGGCACGAGGATTTACACCAGTTTTCAGCTGGTGTAAACCCTTGAGCACAGATCCCTGCACTAAGGGGCACATTCTATAAATGGCGTCCCAATTATAGGTGGCGGTAGGCATCTTACCACTGTCTAACCAGCCAATTGGGATGCGCTTTTTTTAAAAAAAATAAAATACCCTGAGGCAGGCAGAATACATTGTAGCCATTTTTGTGAGCCTAGAGAGATGTGTCGGGCCACCTAAGTGCGCCCAAGGCTTGGTGTGGACGTGGCTTCTCCCTAAGGCTGCGATAGGTGCCTGAAATGAAGGCCAGCAAAATGCTGGCTTACATTTCAAATAGACACGGCTGCTGAACTGATCGTGGTGAAGGAATCTTCTAGCTGCAATCAGTTTAGTGGCCGCAGCAGGGAACTCATCCCACTGCAAAGTCAGCCAGCAGTAGGGCTGCCCAGTCCCTCCTGCTGGAACCCCTGAAGTTCCCCCACCCCCCGAATGTCCGCAGCAGGAGGAGTGCCCATTCCTCCTACTGCCATCCCCCAAAGATCACCAGCAGGAGGGATGTCCAGTCCCTCCTGCTAGATCTTCCCCCCGAAGATCAAAGGCAGGAGGGATGTCCAGTCCCTCCTGACAGAAACCCCCCAACCCTCTCAAAGATCAATGGTAGGAGGGATGCCCAGTCCATACTGCCGGAACCCCGCCTGAAGAACAATGGCAGGAGGTATGCCCAGTTCCTCCTGCTGGAACCCTCCCCCTGAAGATCAACAGCAGGAGGGATGCCTAGTCCCAACATACTGTTCGTGCTGCCATGGGGAGGTGGTAGGGGTGCAACCCCCCACATTATAGAGAAAATGGAACTTCCCCCCCCCAAAAATCAGAAAAATTTCTGTTTTCTCTATAATGGAGGGTTCCAACCCCCCAAACCTCCCCCAACAGCAGCGCGAACACTATGCAATAAAGTGTGTGTGTGTGTGGGGGGGTCCCCACTCACACCCCAATTCAGAGCTCTTTAAAACTAAGTTTTCCCGCGGCGCGCTGGTGTCTTGCGCTGAATTGTCTGCCCTCCATTGTCGGCGTGCTGGTGTCTCGCGCGTGACTATGAACCCCATGAAACAACTTGGAGAAGCATAAACAGACTGAGACAGTAGGCAGGCACAGGAAGGACAGGGCGGGAGTCTAGAATGTCTCACCTATCTAAAGGAAAAGAACTTACCAGTGTAAGTACATAATCTTTTTTCCCAGTGCAATAGGTGAGATATTCTAGACAGATGGGACATAAAAGAAGCCATCCCCAAAAAGCTGTTGCGCCAGCCTGTAAGACTGACGACCAAAAGGCAGAGTCCTGTCTCACCGCCACATCCACTCTGGAAAACTTGGCAAACATGTGTAGAGAGGACCACATTGCCACCCTGTAGATTTCCTCAGGTGAGACAGCTCTAGCTTCAGCCCACGAAGAAGCAACACTCCTGGTAGAATGCACCTTGATGATCAAGACTGTGTTTCTGGTTGCTATTACCTCAACATGATGGGTGTCGGAACTCCAGGCTCTCTCTTGAAGGGAACTGTTCCTCTGCCTCTCGGAGACTGGGTTTTCCCTTAGTACGGTTCCCTCCTTCCTGCCAAAAGTGGTTTCAGTTTTCCATGTTAATCAGGAAGTGCATTTACCTGCTTTTCAGCCTAGAAGCAAGATCACCTTTTGAAGAAACCGGATGTGTGCAGAATGCTTCTTTGCTACCTGGAGGTCACTAATCAATTTTATCACTCTGGCTATCTGTTTGTGCTGACTCATTCTGGTAAGTGGGGCGCTCCCGCTTCCAAGGCCACAATTTCCAGATGGATCCATAAGGCCATTTCCCTACAAGAGAGCCTGGAGTTCCAAGACCCACTGCATTGAGGTAACAGCAACAAGAAACTCAGTCTTGATCGTCAAGTTCAAGAGGGAAACATCCCAAAGGTGCTCAAAGGGAGCTTTGGTAAGCCTAGACAGCTCCAGGTTAAGGTCCCAGGAAGGGAACAGCTGCTTGACCGGAAGTCTGATGCGAAGAGCCCCTTTCAGGATGAGACGCCAAAGAGCAACGACGATCCCAGGCTCTAAAACAAGAGAACCCGGCTACCTGGACCCAAAGAGACACTCAGGCCTTTATCAAGTCCAGCTTGCAGAAAGGCAAGAATTACTGAGATCGGAGCCTGGATGGACCATGATCTGCTGAATGACTAGGCCTATCATGAGCCAGTGAGGAAAGACATACAGGCGAATCTCCTGAGGCCATGGATGCATCAGAGCAGAGACCCTCGCTTCCAGGCTCAGATCATCAACTGAAGAAACGATCCACTTTCTTGTTCTTCGCCATGGCCATGAGGTCAAAGCATGGACTTGCGAGAACTTGTGGCAGCCATTCAGCTAGCAGCTCTGCATGAGGCAGGAGTGCAGGAAGATCGCTTCTGCTCCAGCTCACCGTTCGACCACCAGGGATTTGAAAGGTACGTGTGGGAGGCGGGATTGAGGTAAAAATTGTCACTGATGGCCAGGACAGGAGGCAATCCCTCCTATCCCGGCGGAGGCATGGAGGAGGCCTGAAAGGCTTCAGGAGGAGGGGAGGGTACATTGCAGGGAGGGAGGGAGGGGGACAAGGTGCAGAGCCTGGCAGGGCAGGGGAGGGAGTGAGGAGAGCTGGGTGCAGAGCCTGGCAGGTTGTGCAGGGCACTTGAATATTAACTCTCCTTTTTAAGTGGGAAAAGGTTATCTCGGTTTATATTTGAGTATATAGATTGAGTACATTCAGAATTGTATTATAATTAATTTTTGTTGGGCCATCATAGTAACATAGTAGATGACGGCAGATAAAGACCCGAATGGTCCATCCAGTCTGCTCAACCTGATTCAATTTAAATTTTTTTTTTTTTTTTTTTTTTTCTTCTTAGCTATTTCTGGGCAAGAATCCAAAGCTTTACCCGGTACTATGCTTGGGTTCCAACTGCCGAAATCTCTGTTAAGACTTACTCCAGCCCATCTACACCCTCCCAGCCATTGAAGCCCTCCCCTGCCCATCCTCCACCAAACGGCCATACACAGACACAGACCGTGCAAGTCTGCCCAGTAACTGGCCTAGTTCAATATTTAATATTATTTTCTGATTCTAAATCTTCTGTGTTCATCCCACGCTTCTTTGAACTCAGTCACAGTTTTACTCTCCACCACCTCTCTCAGGAGCGCATTCCAGGCATCCACCACCCTCTCCGTAAAGTAGAATTTCCTAACATTGCCCCTGAATCTACCACCCCTCAACCTCAAATTATGTCCTCTGGTTTTACCATTTTCCTTTCTCTGGAAAAGATTTTGTTCTACGTTAATACCCTTTAAGTATTTGAACGTCTGAATCATATCTCCCCTGTCTCTCCTTTCCTCTAGGGTATACATATTCAGGGCTTCCAGTCTCTCCTCATACGTCTTCTGGCGCAAGCCTCCTATCATTTTCGTTGCCCTCCTCTGGACCGCCTCAAGTCTTCTTACGTCTTTCGCCAGATAGGGTCTCCAAAACTGAACACAATACTCCAAGTGGGGCCTCACCAATGACCTGTACAGGGGCATCAACACCTTCTTCCTTCTACTGACTACGCCTCTCTTTATACAGCCCAGAATCCTTCTGGCAGCAGCCACTGCCTTGTCACACTGTTTTTTCGCCTTTAGATCTTCGGACACTATCACCCCAAGGTCCCTCTCCCCGTCCGTGCATATCAGCTTCTCTCCTCCCAGCATATACGGTTCCTTCCTATTATTAATCCCCAAATGCATTACTCTGCATTTCTTTGCATTGAATTTTAGTTGCCAGGCATTAGACCATTCCTCTAACTTTTGCAGATCCTTTTTCATATTCTCCACTCCCTCTTCGGTGTCTACTCTGTTACAAATCTTGGTATCATCTGCAAAAAGGCACACTTTTCCTTCTAACCCTTCAGCAATGTCACTTACATACATATTGAACAGGATTGGCCCCAGCACCGAACCCTGAGGGACTCCACTAGTCACCTTTCCTTCCTTCGAGTGACTTCCATTAACCATCACCCTCTGGCGTCTGTCCGACAGCTAGTTTCTGACCCAGTTCACCACTTTGGGTCCTAACTTCAGCCCTTCAAGTTTGTTCAACAGCCTCCTATGAGGAACTGTATCAAAGGCTTTGCTGAAATCCAAGTAAATTACATCTAGCATATGTCCTCGATCCAGCTCTCTGGTCACCCAATCAAAAAATTCAATCAGGTTCGTTTGGCACGATTTACCTTTTGTAAAGCCATGTTGCCTCGGATCCTGTAACCCATTAGATTCAAGGAAATACACTATCCTTTCTTTCAGCAACACTTCCATTATTTTTCCAACAACTGAAGTGAGGCTCACCGGCCTGTAGTTTCCTGCTTCATCCCTGTGACCACTTTTATGAATAGGGACCACATCCGCTCTCCTCCAATCCTCAGGAATCACTCCCGTCTCCAGAGATTTGTTGAACAAGTCTTTAATAGGACTCGCCAGAACCTCTCTGAGCTCCCTTAGTATCCTGGGATGGATCCCGTCTGGTCCCATCGCTTTGTCCACCTTCAGTTTTTCAAGTTGCTCATAAACACCCTCCTCTGTGAACGGCGCAGAATCTACTCCATTTTCTCGTGTAACTTTGCCAGACAATCTCGGTCCTTCTCCAGGATTTTCTTCTGTGAACACAGAACAGAAGTATTTGTTTATCACATTTGCTTTCTCCTCATCACTCTCCACATATTTGTTCCCAGCATCTTTTAGCCTAGCAATTCCATTTTTTATCTTCCTCCTTTCACTAATATATCTGAAAAAATTTTTATCTCCCTTTTTTACATTTTTAGCCATTTGTTCTTCCGCCTGTGCTTTCGCCAAACGTATCTCTCTCTTGGCATCTTTCAGTTTCACCCTGTAGTCCTTTCTGCTCTCCTCTTCTTGGGTTTTTTATATTTCATGAACGCCAACTCTTTTGCCTTTATTTTCTCAGCCACTAGGTTGGAGAACCATATCGGCTTCCTTTTTCTCTTGTTTTTATTGATTTTCTTCACATAAAGGTCCGTAGCCATTTTTATCGCTCCTTTCAGCTTAGACCACTGTCTTTCCACTTCTCTTATGTCCTCCCATCCTAACAGCTCTTTCTTCAGGTACTTTCCCATTGCATTAAAGTCCGTACGTTTGAAATCTAGGACTTTAAGTATCGTGCGGCCGCTCTCCACTTTAGCCGTTATATCAAACCAAACCGTTTGATGATCGCTACTACCCAGGTGAGCACCCACTCGAACATTAGAGATACTCTCTCCATTTGTGAGGACCAGATCCAATATCGCTTTTTCCCTTGTGGGTTCCGTCACCATTTGTCTGAGCAGAGCCTCTTGAAAGGCATCCACAATCTCCCTACTTCTTTCCGATTCCGCAGACGGAACATTCCAGTCCGCATCCGGCAGGTTGAAATCTCCCAACAACAGAACCTCCTCTTTCCTTCCAAACTTTTGGATATCCACAATCAGATCCTTATCAATTTGCTGCGATTGAGTCGGAGGTCTGTAGACTACACCCACGTAGATAGAAGTTCCATCTTCTCTTTTCAGAGCAATCCATATCGCTTCTTCCTCTCCCCAGGTCCCTTGCATTTTGGTCGCTTGGATATTTATCTTTACATAGAGAGCTACTCCTCCACCTTTATGACCATCTCTGTCCTTCCTAAAAAGATTATATCCCGGTATGTTTGCATCCCATCCATGTGATTCACTGAACCATGTCTCTGTGATAGCAACAATATCTAGATCTGCCTCTAATATCAGGGCTTGCAGATCATGAACTTTGTTGCTTAGACTGTGAGCATTTGTGGTCATCGCTTTCCAGCTATTTTTCAGCGATAATCTCCTTTTTCGTATGGATTTTTGTGTCGTTTCACTTTCCGTTGCAATACTAAGAAATGAGTTGCTGATATTGCTTATGTTGCAGCCTTTACTACTATCACATCTTTTCTTTTGCCGGGGGTGGTCTCTACATACACCACCCCCACCTTCTAGTTTAAATGCCTAGAAAAATATTGTCTAAATTTCTCTGCAAGGTTTCTTTTTCCTGCTGTAGTAATATGTAGCCCATCAGTGCAATATAGCTTCTTGTCCTTCCATGTATTTCCCCATCCTCCTATGTACCTGAAGCCTTCTTGATGACATCAGGCTCTGAGCCATCTATTAAAGTCCTCTGTGTTTTTCACTCTTTGCTCTCCTTTTCCATATGCAGGCAGTATTTCAGAAAAAGCTAAAGTCTTTACAAAAGGTTTCACGCCCTCACCAAGCTCCCGAAAAGCTTTCTGTGCTGCAAGTGTGGAGTTGTTGGCCAGGTCATTTGTTCCCAGATGGATAACAACATCAGTTCCCAGATGGATAACAACACCCCCGGTTAAAATCCTTAGTTTCTTCCTTAATTATAGTCAGTATTTGCCTGGAACTCCTGGTAGCTGAGGATCCTGGAAGACATTTCACTATTTTGGTCTCCTCGCCCTGTGTTCCAAGGTTAATGCCTCTGATGATGGAATCCCCCAACAGTAATAGTTTTCCGTTTTTGGCTTTTTTATTTGTACTTAGGGTGCGCTTGTTCTCTTGAGTTACCTTCATTGGTTCCAGTCCCACCTCCCTTCTGTTTTCTTGAGTATCGCAGTGCACTAGTGGAGCGAAGGAATTCTGTAGAGGTAATATAAGTGAAGGTGGATGTTTCTGTGTTACATGTCGCAGTCTTCCTGAGCCTACTGTGACCCATTTATTCCTGGGCTGTTTTATTCTTTGAGGTAGAGGTGGTAAGTTGGTATGATTTTGTGGAGTGATGGAAGCTGCTTTAATTGTATTCAATTCCTGTTTAAGTTTGCAGAGCTCCTCCTTAATACTGGCAAGTTGAAGACAGATGGGGCAAGCCTTAAGCCTCAAAATAGTATGTATTGGAATTAAAGCACCACAGTGATTGCATAGAATAAAGGTCATCTTGATTGGTTGTGAAGTGACTTGATTTGAGTAGTCCTGATTATATGGGTCTCTATATATGAATAGTGGTCCCTGGGGTTGGTGGGACTATAAGTAAGACTACTAGTAAGGCAGAAATATAGGCTCTATACCACCTAAAACACAGTATTTTAAACAAAACTGCAGGTTCTATCAGTGCTACCCTAAAACACAGGATTTATAACAGGATTTTCCCTACTTTAGTCACCCTGAGCCACAAGCACCAGAAATATAGGCTCTATACCACCTAAAACACAGTATTTTAAACAAAAATGCAGGTTCTATCAGTACTACCCTAAAACACAGGATTTATAACAGATTTTCCCTACTTTAGTCACCCTGAGCCACAGGCACCAGAAATATAGGCTCTATACCACCTAAAACACAGTATTTTAAACAAAACTGCAGGTTCTATCAGTGCTACCCTAAAACACAGGATTTATAACAGGATTTTCCCTACTTTAGTCACCCTGAGCCACAGGCACCAGAAATATAGGCTCTATACCACCTAAAACACAGTATTTTAAACAAAAATGCAGGAAGAGGAAATAAGATTTAACAGAGGAAAGAGAAGGATTTATTTTTTTGTGCTTTTTTATATTTTTAGTATTTAGCATTTATTTTCTCTCTCTTCTGAGTCTCCCTGGATTTTATTTTCTCTCTCTTCTGAGTCTCCCTGGATTACGGGAACTCACGGCAGTCATTTCCTATTGGCGATCCGCACGGGGCAGGAGTGTAGGAAGATCGCTCCTGCCCCGAAAGCCCGCTAGACCACCAGGTAAGGATGGGATGCCGGGGGGGAAGGCGGGAGGGAGGTGGGGGTGGGTCAGAGCCGGACGAGAAGATATTTGTGGTTTTTCTGAATTTGCGGTCCTGCTCTGCCCCTATCCCCCGCGAATACCAAGGGAGAAGTGTAGTAGAAAACAGACTCCTAGCTAGTTCCTAATGCTCTAAGATTATTACACTATTCTTCCTTTATTCCTCTTCTTGTGATCAATGTTCTGCACATAGCTCAGACATGTCAAACTCTGGACCGCGGGGTACCGAAATTTGGCCCGCCAGCCAATTTCAAATTTCCCCCAAAGCTGGCCCGTCGGTACAAGTGGCACATAATTTGTAGGTTCATGCCGCATCATCTGTAGGTTCACGCGGCCTGCAGAGGATTGCTGGTCGGCAGTAGCGATCCTAGCAGGCCGCCATAGCCTCAGCTGCACGTTCCCTCTGGCGTGGTCTCGCCCCTCCTCTGACGTACGGGACTGCAGGCGGGACTGCGCCAGAGGGAACATGCAGCTGAGGCTATAGCGGCCTGCTAGGATCGCTACTGTCGACCAGCGATCCTCTGCAGGCCGCGTGAACCTACAAATGATCCGGCGTGAACCTGCAGAGTCAGGTCCCAAGCAGACACAGAAATATCTTCCACTGCCCTTCTGATCCCCAGTGCTGGGAATCTCTCATATACACACACTGCTGCATGGGGCAAGCAGAAGAAGAAATGAGCCCGGCACTACTCAATCCATCTCTCAGACTCCAAAAAAGAAAGGGAAGAAGAATGAAGAAAGAAGGAGAGCTGTTGTTAGACAGCGAGTGTGAACTAGGACCTAAAAGAGAGAGGAAAAGTCTTTTTTATTTATTTTGTTTACATCACAGAGCCGGCGTGGGGTTGGAGAGGTTGTAACCCTATACTTATACTAAGACTAAGGGGTCCTTTTTATTAGTGTGTGCTAAATCGGTTAGTGTACCTTAATAAAAAGACCCCTAAGAATCTAAAAAAAAAAAAAAAATTGGGCCCGCGACTTAGCCTTTTTTTCAGATTTCGGCCCCTTATGCGATTGAGTTTGGCACCCTCTGACATAGCTGATTAATCAGATACAAGGAAATGGAACAAAACCAAACCCAGATAGGTCCTGATGAATCCAAGGCACATTTGTATACCAGGGTTTATATAGCCACTGGGTTTTTGCTTTGCTTCCAAAGCTGGCATTTATTCCCAGCACACAGCCATTTATCCTCGATGAGGGATTCAGGCATTAGCAATTCGGCTGTAATATTTTAAGCCATGAGGTGCACATTGGTTATTTTAATGCTATCAAAATGTAAGGCTTTAAAGTGCTTTCTGAAATTATAAAGGATATAAACAAGCCTGAAGAAACTACAACTCTACTAGACAATAATAGGTAAAGCTACAGCTTGCCTGACTGCTTGGGGTTAAAAAAAAGACAATTCTATTATCCTAAGAGTCTGCATTCACACAGCCCTTGTGAATGTAAATATCTAGGATACTGGCACATAAGTGCGTAAATGTATGCTCACCCACATAATTGCCAGAAGGGTACCTAAGTGGCATTTTGTAAATTAGCGTATTTTTCGCTCCATAAGACACACTTTTTTCCCCCCCAAAAGTGGGTGGAAAAGTGGATTTGAAAGGTATGCATGGGAGGTGGGATGGAAATGAGAGTTGTTAGAGTCAGCCAGGACAGGAGGTGGGGGGGATCCCTCCTGTCCCAGCCCACCGCTGGACCACCAGGGCTTACGGCATTTCTATAAATGCGTCTACATTGTAACCCAGTAAATGACAGCAAAGATCTGAACGGTCCATCCAGTCTGCCCATTAGTTGCATGCATTATAAATTCATGATTAAATTGTCTTTAAAAAAATAAAAAATTTCTGGGCCGACTGTAAAGTTTACCCAGTACTATCCTCAGGTTCCAACTACTGGAGTTCCCATCAATGTCCTCCCTAGCCCATCCTATACCAAATACACCAGACCATGCAAGTCTGCCCAGTATCAGCCTTAGTTCTTCATTATATACCATTCATTTTCTAATTAAAGATCTTCTGTGTATATCCCACTGTTTTCCTTTCTACCATCTCCCTTTGGGATGGCATTCCAGGCATCCACCATCCTCTCTATGTAAAAAAATTTCCTAACATTACTCATAAGTTTACCTCCCCGTAACTTCAATTTATGCCCTCTAGTTTTAACATTTTCCCCTCTCTGGAAAAGATTTGGACCTATATTAATACCTAATATTTATATGTCTGTATCATATATCCTATGTCCCTCCTCTCCTCCAGAGTATACATATTGTCACAGGCAGGACAGCACTGCGCCATCTGTAACATCCGCGTGCCCTAAGCAGACCCAGAAAGGGACCTATATTTCTTGCCCAGAAGGTGCCAGGGCATCCCAAACCCACAAGAATGACAGGGATGTGGGTAAAAGTAAAATCCCTCACATTAACATGAAAGAGGTTAGTTGTCAAAACCAGACCTTGGGTTGCAGTTTCACAGGGGAAGGAAAACAGAGCAACACCAGGATCCCTGGAGATTAATGGCTATACTAAATACACAGAAGAAGCACCTGTGAGGAAAAGCAAGCCTTATCAGGGTGTGCCCCGATACACAAAGGGGAATGAAAAGAGAGTGGAAAGGGAGAGGAGAAAGGAACCCAAACTCAGGCAGCAGGCTTGCCAGAGGGAGGACTTGGAGGAAAGTTCCAGCCTTCAGGAGAGAGCACACATAGAAATGTTGGATGCTGCTGACAGTATTGGGGAGTCCTCATTAGAACAGCTCCAGCCCATGGAAGTCACTCCTGAGTGGGCAAGCAATTCCCAGAATGGGGTTGGAGAGGAAGTAACCATGGAGGTACTACTAGCCAAGCCAAAAGTTTGGAAACTGTAAAGGTTTTTCTTTCAACTTTAAAAATGAACTGTTTGTGTACTGCGAAGACTTGCTGTGGCTGTTACCTAGAATGGGGAAGGGATAGATATCTCTGTGTAGGGGCTGAGGGAAAACGTTCCAGCTGGGTGATTACTGCTATCTCCGTTTGCTCTAACCTGAATCCTTATCTGATAAAGCCATTAAGGACTAGTGCCCTGCACAAAGCCTAAGCTTTTGTTACGGCCCTGAAGCTTTTGTTATGTTTGTTTTGAATGATAAGCTCGCCAGTCTGGGAGAGAGAGAAAGTTGTAAAACCCTGCTTTCAGCAGAGAGAGAAGGGAGAGACCTCTGTTAAAGCTGTTCCAGTTTGCCCTAGAGACAAGGGTTGTTTTTTTTTTCCACCAACTGTTTGCATTTCAAAGTTTCAAGTTTCTTTATTTTTGATAGACCATTTATCATACAGGTATCTAAACAGTTTACAATAATATATAGTAAAAATTAAAAGAATAAAAACTTATCTAAACTAAAAAAAGGGGAGACATTTACGCATGAACATACATGATACATTAGGAAAGGATGGGAAGGAAAGATTAATAAATACATTGAGATAAAAATTTTGCCCTGTTTGAAGCTGAAGCGGATTATTTTGAATTGTTAAGGATTATGGCAATTCTTCACAGCACTGTTTGTGGTCAAATTCAGGGTTTTTGTGGCAAGAAAAATAAAGAAATTGCTGAATTTAAGCCTTGGACCGTTCTATTATTTGGAGGCTCATGGAAATGAGTAACCACGTGTCCGTCCAGCTGTCCAGAGGTGTGCGCAATGGCTGGTAGCACAATTTTCAAGTTTTATTAAAAATTTGATATACCGCTTAAAAAAATTGTCTTAAGTGGTGTACAAAGTCATAATTATTAAAATCAAAGGGGAGTACAATAAGACAATAATAGATGTAAATGACTTACTGAAACAGAGGGGATGGGGGGGGAGAGAGAGACAGAAAAGGTCAACACAGAAGGTGGGGGATATGCTCTTCTCGTACTTCTTTTAGCGCAGATCCCCCCCCCCCCCATTTTTGCTGCCTTTCTCTGGACCGCTTCAAGCCTTCTTATATCCTTCCAAAACTGATTACACTACTCCAAGTGTGGCCTCGCCAACAACCTGAACAGGTTGTCTTTATTTGACTGACAGATTTTTTATAGCATCTTATATACATAGAAGAGGATCACATGCTTTGTTTATTTTTCCATCTGCTCAGGGTTGTAAGAGATCAGATTCCACAGGTGACCCTTGAGGGAAGGAATGCCTATCTCTCAGTAAGAGAGAGGCTGCAGACTAGAGGATCTGCAGTGAACACAGTTTTCACAGCAACCTGTAAACTGCATATATAATTTGCATAAATTTGCTTGAGGAGAGAGCTGTTGATAAAAAAGCTTCTTTGGATGGGTTTAGGACCTTTTTGAGACTTGGGGAGTAATAAGTGGGAGAGAGGCCTAGAACAACTGTTAAGTCAGGCCAAGCATACCATACGTCACTCTGGGGGGGGGGTGGGGGGGGGGGGAAATCCTCTCACCCTAACCTAAAAGTGCTCCTCGAGAAGATATCTCTGGCTGATTTCAGTCTGTTTTAGTTTGAAACTCAACTCTGAGGACTTTCAGAAATTTTTGGATCACACATTAGCATTCCAGGCTGCTTTCAACAATAAGGAATTTCAACCTTTGTTGCGTAGCGCTTGCGCTTACAAACATTTTAGAACCCAATTGAAAACTTACCTTTTCTCAAAGTACCTGGCTAAATAAAGCACAGTTACTTACCGTAACAGGTATTATCCAGGGACAGCAGGCATATATTCTCACACATGGGTGACGTCATCTACGGAGCCCCAGCGCGGACAGCTTTTTAAGCAAACTTGCTAGAAGTTTCAAGTTTGCACACTGCACCACGCATGTGCTAGCCTTCTCGCCACTAGAGGGCGCATCCCCACCTCGTGGTCCTCAGTTCCATATCCAGCAAAGAAGCCATCCCCGGGGAGGTGGGCGGGTTGTGAGAATATATGCCTGCTGTCCCTGGATAACACCTGTTACGGTAAGTAACTGTGCTTTATCCCAGGACAAGCAGGCATGATATTCTCACACATGGGTGACCTCCAAGCCAACCAGAAAGAGGGTAGGTGGGAGGATGGCAATTTAGGAAAATAGGTTACGTAACACCGACTGGCCAAACCGGCCGTCACTCCTGGACAAGGAGTCCAGACAGTAATGGGAGGTGAACGTATGAACCGAAGACCAGGTGGCAGCTTTACATATGTCCTCCATAGGAGTAGAACGGAGGAAAGCAACCGAAGCTGCCATCGCCCTGACCTTGTGCCCCGTAACTCGACCCGAGAGCGGGAGACCAGCCTGAGCGTAGCAAAAAGAGATACAAGCAGCTAACCAGTTGGATAAGGTACGCTTGGAAACCGGATGTCCTACCCGATTAGGATCAAAGGACAAAAACAATTGAGGAACCTTCCGATGAGACTTAGTACGTTGGAGATAAAAAGCCAACGCCCTCTTACAGTCAAGCGTGTGAAGCGCCGTTTCACCAGGATGAGAATGGGGCTTCGGAAAAAATACCGGAAGAACAATGGACTGATTGAGGTGGAAATCAGACACAACCTTAGGCAAAAATTTGGGATGGGTGCGAAGAACCACCTTGTCATGATGAAATACAGTAAAAGGAGGGTCCGCAACCAAAGCCTGTAGCTCGCTAATCCGACGAGCTGACGTGAGCGCAATCAAAAAGACCACTTTCCAAGTAAGAAACTTAAGGAGAGCTTTATCGATCGGCTCAAAAGGCGGTTTCATCAGTTGAGCCAAGACCACATTAAGATCCCAGACGACAGGAGGAGGCTTGAGAGGAGGATGAACATTCACAAGACCCCTCATGAAACGAGAAACCAGAGGATGCAGAGAGAGGGAACGACCCTCGAGATGTTGATGGAATGCAGCAATGGCACTAAGATGCACTCGAATGGAAGTCGTCTTCAGACCAGAATTCGAGAGATGTAACAAATATTCCAGCACCGAAGACACTGGAACAGAACCCGGTTCAAGGTGGTTGGTGGAGCACCAGGAAGAAAATCTGGTCCACTTCTGGGAATAGCAAAGCCTAGTCGAGACCTTGCGAGAGGCCTCTAAGATTTCCCGCACTGAGTGAGAAACTGGAATGGAAGTCAAGGGGAAAGGAACCAAGCGGTCAGATGCAACGACTGAAGATTGGGATGTAACAGCGAACCCCGACTCTGAGACAGCAGAGAGGGAAAGACAGGCAGAAGCAGAGGCTCCCTGACACTGAGTTGAAGAAGCAGGGAGAACCAGTGTTGTCTTGGCCAGCGAGGCGCAATGAGAATCATAGTGGCCTTGGTCGATTTCAGATGAACCAACGTTCTCAAAATCAGAGGGAAAGGAGGGAACGCATAAAGGAACCTCCCCTCCCAGTCGAGAAGAAAAGCATCGGCCTCGAGACGGTCCCGTGAGTACATCCGAGAACAGTAGAGGGGTAGTTTGCAAGTCTCGGGCGAAGCAAACAGATCCACCTGAGGAGTCCCCCAGCGGTCGAAGACTTCGCGTAGGACTCGGGAGTTCAGCGACCACTCGTGTGGCTGGAGGAGACGACTGAGTTTGTCTGCTAGACAATTCAGCTCTCCCTGAATGTAAACCGCCCGCAAGAAAACGTTCTGAGAGACGGCCCATGTCCAAAGCCGCAGGGCTTCCTGGCACAGAGGCCAAGAGCCCGTCCCTCCTTGCTTGTTGACGTAATACATTGCCACCTGGTTGTCTGTCCGAACGAGAACCACTCGATCGTGCAGAAGGTGACAGAAGGCACGAGCGGCCAGATAAATGGCCCGAAGCTCCAACACGTTGATGTGACACCGACGGTCCGCGGCCGACCATAGGCCTTGCGTTCGCAAACCGTCCAGATGCGCTCCCCACGCATACTCCGACGAGTCCGTGGTCAGGACCTTGCAATGCGGAGGAACTCGAAAGAGCAAACCTCCGGACAGATTTGTAGAGTTGGTCCACCAACGGAGCGAGCGTCTGAAGGACGGAGTCACAGTCAAACGTCGAGATAGCGGGTCGCGGTCCTGACGCCATTGCGAGGCCAAGGTCCACTGAGGGATCCTCAGGTGCAACCGGGCAAATGGGGTTACTTGGACCGTCGATGCCATGTGCCCCAAAAGCACCATCATGCGTTGAGCTGACACTACCTGCAGTTGCGCAACCTGCCGGCCCAGGCGAAGCAGGGCCTCCAGTCGCGGAGAAGGAAGGAAGGCACGGAGGAGAACCGTGTCCAGCACGGCCCCTATAAACTGGAGGGATTGAGTCGGCTGCAAGTGAGACTTGGGAAAGTTCACCTCGAACCCGAGACCCTGAAGAAGCGTGATAGTCTGTTGGGTCGCTGAAATAACTCCTTCCCTTGTCGGGGCCTTGATCAGCCAATCGTCCAGATAGGGAAAGACCTGCAACCCCCGGGAACGCAGAGCAGCCGCGACCACCACCATGCATTTCGTGAATACCCGAGGGGACGAAGCCAGACCGAAGGGTAGTACACGGTATTGTAGGTGCAAGTCCCCGACCTGAAATCTTAAAAACTTCCGAAAGTCGGGATGCACCGGAACATGGGTGTACGCTTCCTTCAAATCGAGGGAGCACATCCAGTCCCCCTCGTCCAACAGAGGATATAGAATCGGAAGCGATAACATACGGAACTTCTCCCTGACCAGGAACTTGTTGAGCTTCCGGAGGTCCAAAATGGGGCGCAAGTCCCCGGTCTTCTTTGGGACCAAAAAGTAACGGGAATAAAATCCCTGGCCCTGCTGGTCGAGAGGCACCACTTCGACCGCCCGGAGGCTCAACAGGGCCCTGGCTTCCTCTCGGAGAAGGGCCAACTGGCTCCGATTGGGCGGGCACGCCCCGGGGGGCATGTCGGTAGGCTGTCTTGAGAAGTTTAATGAATAGCCCTCTGAGATGGTCCGGAGCACCCATGCGTCCGACGTTATCCCTGACCAGACCCTGGCAAAAGCCGAGAGCCGACCCCCGATGGGGAGGGGGTTGGATGCCGACGCGGCGGGGGCCAGCCCCCTGCCGCTCATCCCGTCAAAAGGACGGTGCCGGCTTAGATGTCCCCTGCGCAGCGGGCTTGGGAGGCCCCCCTCTCCCCTGGGGTGGACGTCGAGGCGGAGGTCTCGAAAAGGCCGGCGTTGTTTTTTGAGGATACCGCCTAGGTGGTTGCTTGAATGGTCTCTGAGGCAACGGCTTAGGCTTCGGGCGAACGAGAGCCGCCAAAGAGCGCTCCTGTTCAGACAGCTTCTTGGTAGCCGCATCCAGGGAGTCGTCGAACAATTCCGACCCGACACAGGGTAGATTGGCTAAGCGCTCCTGTAGGTTGGGGTCCATCTCGAGGGTCCGCAGCCAGGCCAGCCGGCGCATGGCAACCGCACAAGCCGAGACCCTCGAGGCGAGCTCAAAGGCGTCATACACCGCATGGAACAGATAAAATCTGAGCTGGGATAGGTTGGACGCAAATGAGGCAAATTTCTCCCTATGTGACTCCGGTATCAGCCCCTGAAATTCCGGCATATCCTTGACCATGGACCTGAGATAGGAAGAGTAGGCGAAAGCATAGTTAAGGACCCTCGTGGCCATCTGGGAATTCGCGTACAGGCGACGGCCAAATTTATCTAGGGTCCGTCCCTCTCTCCCCGGGGGGACAGCAGCCGAGACTCTCGAGGGCTGCGAGCGCTTAAGAGCCGACTCAACCAAGAGTGACTGATGGGAAAGTTGTCCTTTTTCAAACCCCTTAGGGGGAAGAGTCCGGTATTTTGATTCCATCTTGGTGGGCACTACCGCCACTGTAAGAGGGGCCTCAAGGTTCCGCAGCAAGGTTTGAAGGAGGACCTTGTTAAGCGGGAGGCGGGGGGATTCCCGTTGAGGGGCCGGGGAATCCTGCTCTTCCAAAAACTCCTTAGTATAGATGGACCCCGCCGCCAGGTCCACCCCCAACGCCTTCGCCATATCATGGACGAATTTCGAAAAAGAAGTAGTCCGTGCAGGTGGGGAGGGCGACCGAGACTTCTCAGCGGAGTCAAAGGGAGATGCCTGGCGAGAATAGCCAAACTGCCCTCCAGACCCCGAACCCCAAGAAGCACGATCCCGCGACCTCGAAGGGGTCGGGGAGACAGCCCGCCGAAGAGACCCCCTCGGGGAACCCCCCGGGGTACGGGGCCTGGAGGTCCGTCCCTTCCGCCTCGGTGAGGAGGCACGGGAACCCTCCAGTGTTAGTACCAGATTGGGGTTGTCGAGGCGAAGATCCTCGACACACAGTGCCTCGGTCTCGGGCGGGGTCGAGCGACGACTCCTTCGGGGCGAGGCTCGAGCCCGCTTGGCTTTTTTGAGGCGATGCTTCGGCCGGGGCTTGCTCGAGGGTGAAGAACCCCGCGAAGACCTCGGGGAGGAGGATGAGGAAATCCGGCGTACCCGACGCTGCTTGTCTCGGGGTCGCACACTGACCTCAGGCTGTGTCATCGAGGTCGGAGCCGAGGGAAGCAACTTGGTCGAGGCCGAGGGAGCTTCGGCCGCTGAAAGGCCGGTGCCCGAGGCCGAGGTCGCCAACTGCGGGGCCACCGAGACCGAAGTCGAGGCCGAAGCCTGCTGCAAAGTCTCAATGGCCCCGGAGAGTTCCGAGGAGATTAAAGCGCGAAGCAACTCCTGGAATACCGGGATAGTAAGACCCTGGGGCAATACCTGGGGGCGCTCCACAGAGGGCGACCTCGGTCTCGAGTATTCCCTCGGGGCGCCCCCCTTCGATCCCTTGGTCTGGGTCGAGGCCGGCGGTCCCGCCGACGAAGAGCCCGAGGATGGCTTCCTGACAGATGGAGCTGAGGAAGGAAGTGGAGACTTACCCGAGGCTTGCTTCTGCGAAGCGACCAGCTTCGAGGGAACCGAGGGGTCCGAGGTCGAGGCCGAGGTCGAGGCCGGGGCCGAAGCCGAGGCCGAGCTCGAGGCCTTCCCCGCCGGGGTATCAACGGCGAAGAGATCAGCCATCCGAGCCTTTCGACGGTTAAGAGCCCGTTTCTGGAAGGTGGCACACTTAGGGCACGACGCTGTCGGGTGATGGGGCCCCAAACACCTCAGGCAGCACCTGTGAGGATCAGTGATGGACAAAAGTCGATCACACCTACCACACTTCTTAAATCCCGTTACGGGCCGGGACATGGGCCCAAAACAAGGCCGGGAACAAGCGAGGTTCCTCGGCCACGGCTACCGGGAGCCCCCGGAGCGCGGAAACGAAAAAATTTTTTTTTTTTTTTTTTTTTTAAAAAAAGAAAGAAAGAAAGAAAGAAATAAACCAAAAACGCAGCGACCGCGTCAAAAATGCAACACAGCCGCGGCGACAGAAGGCAATCTTAGCACAGATAATCCACAGGGCTTCTGGCTCCGCGGATGAAAACGAACTGAGGACCACGAGGTGGGGATGCGCCCTCTAGTGGCGAGAAGGCTAGCACATGCGTGGTGCAGTGTGCAAACTTGAAACTTCTAGCAAGTTTGCTTAAAAAGCTGTCCGCGCTGGGGCTCCGTAGATGACGTCACCCATGTGTGAGAATATCATGCCTGCTTGTCCTGGGATAATTTGTGTTTCTTATATAATTTATCTTTTGTTAACCGAGTGGAACTTACGGTTATGCGGTTTATAAGTACGATGTTATGTTATGTCCCTCCCTTTTTGCAGATCCTTTTTCATGTTTTCCACTCCCTCCGGTGTATCCACTCTTTTGCAAATCTTGGTATTGAACAGAATCGATCCTAGCACTCCACTATTCACTGTTCCCTCCGCGCAAATTCCATTAATCACCACCTTCTGACGTCTGCCTGTACATCAGTTTCTAATCCAATTCACCATTTTGGGCCCTAACTTGTGCCCCTCAAGTTTATTCAAGAGCCTCCTATGAGGAACTGTGTCAAAGACTGCTGAAATCTAAGTAAATTACATCTAGCGTACATCCTTGATCCAATTTTCTGGTCATCCAGTCAAAGAATTCAATTGTATTCATTTGGCATGATTTACCTCTAGTAAACCAATCAAAAAACCCAAAATCACACTCACTATATTGTATTTTATTCTTTTACTGCTTGTTTCAATTCTTCTATAAATCTCTTAGCCATTCAGTAAACACCATTTGAATATAACATCTTGACATGCCATTCTCATGTGACCTTAGTGGCTACACTTGGACTTCATATTTCATGTAAAGCCCAAGCTATACCGTAGCCAGCCTCCTCATCGGTCACTCTTCGATCATATCTTTATTTATATATTTTTAAATGATTTGATTATTTAAAATAATTTATGGTATTAAAACCTTAAATAACTTATCTCAAAGTTGATACACTGAATGGGGCTCCGACGTGAATTCAGCGTTTCGCAGAGAAGCTGTTTTAAGGAGCATCCCCATTTAGAGACTTAACAGTATCGTTGCTTGATACTGTGGTCGACACATCGGACCACAGTATCAAGCAACGATACTGAAACAGGAAATGGCGATAGTGGACTAGAGACAAAATGGACACTTTATGGACATAAACCCAAAGATGCAACGCAGGGACCCGAGAGGCAACTAGAGCTAAAGAGCAAGACAAGGAGGAAACAGTCGGAATCAGAGGGCTACCAAAGAAAGAATCGGGAAGAGGACGGGATAGACACACCACAGGAGGCAACACGTGAGGAGACCAGCAGGAGCAACAAATCAAGAGTAGATCCAAAAGAAAAGGTAACAAACTGGGACTTAAATTGCCTATATACAAATGCTAGGAGCCTAAGGACCAAAATGGGGGAGCTAGAAGTGATAGCCGGAAATAAAGACCTAGACATAATAGGAATCACAGAGACATGGTGGTCAGAGGTCAACAAATGGGATGTGGCCCTACCAGGGTACAAACTCTACAGGAAGGACAGGGCACATAAGAAGGGGGGAGGAATAGCACTGTATATAAAGGACTCCATTCCTTCATCCAGAACAGAAACAACAATAAGGGCGGACAGTCTGGAGTCATTATGGGTTAAGCTGACAGGAGGGGAAGGAGCTGACATCAAATTGGGACTGTACTATCGCCCACCAGGACAACCAGAAGCAAACGACCTGGACCTGGAGGCCGAACTGAGGCAGGTGTGAAAAAGTGGAAGGGTGGTGGTTATGGGGGATTTCAACTATCCGGGAATAGACTGGGACATTGGGCACTCAAATTGCACGAGAGAAACTAAATTCCTAGAGGCGGTAAGGGACTGTTTCATGGAGCAGCTGGTCACGGAACCAACGCGAGGGGATGCCACTCTAGACCTAATCCTCAACGGGCTAGAGGGACCCGCAAAGGAAGTGGTGGTACTAGCACCATTAGGGAACAGCGATCACAACATGATCCAGTACAAATTAAACATGGGAACATCAAAGGTGAAAAGAACCACAACGACAGCACTCAACTTCAGAAAAGGAAACTACAAGGACATGAGGAAAATGGTAGGAAAAAAGCTCAGCAACAGCTCAGGGAAGGTAAAGACCGTAAAGGAAGCCTGGACACTGCTTAAAGGCACAGTGCTCGAGGCACAAGACCTGTGTGTCCCAAGGTTTAGGAAAGGGTGCAAAAAAAAATCGAACTAGAAACCCAGCATGGATAACTACTGCAGTTAAAAAGGCGATAAGCGACAAGAAATCATCCTTCAAGAAATGGAAAAAGGAACCAACAAAGGAAAACCAGGAAGAGCACAAAAGACACCAGAAAGAATGTCATCGAGAGGTCAGGAAAGCAAAGAGAGAATATGAGGAACGACTGGCAGGAGAAGCAAGAAACTTCAAACCCTTCTTCAGGTATGTGAAAGGGAAACAACCAGCCAGAGAGGAAGTGGAACCACTGGACGACGGAGACAGGAAAGGAGCAATAAAGGAAGAAAAAGAGATAGCTGAAAGGTTAAACAAATTCTTCTCGTCAGTCTTCACCAGAGAGGACACATCCAATATCCCAGAACCCGAGGAGATTATAAACGGAGAACACGACGAAAGGCTGGTACAACTAGAGGTAAGCAAAGAGGATGTCCTCAGACAGATAGACAGACTAAAGAGCGACAAATCACCGGGCCCGGACGGCATCCACCCAAGGGTAATAAAAGAACTGAGAAACAAAATAGCAGAGACACTTCGCCAAATATGTAACCTCTCCCTAAAAACTGGGAAGATCCCAGAGGACTGGAAAATAGCAAACGTCACGCCCATCTTTAAGAAGGGATCAAGGGGTGACCCGGGAAACTACAGGCCTGTGAGCTTGACCTCGGTTCCAGGAAAGATGATGGAAGCAATGGTAAAGGACACAATCTGCGAACACATAGAAAACAATGGACAACTGAAGGCGAGCCAGCATGGCTTCTGCAAGGGAAGGTCGTGCCTCACGAATTTGCTGTACTTCTTTGAGGGAATAAACAGTCAGATGGATAAGGGGGAATCCATAGACATCATTTACCTTGACTTCCAAAAAGCCTTCGACAAGGTACCTCACGAACGGCTACTTAAAAAGCTGTGGAACCACGGGGTGCAAGGGGATATCTACCGATGGATCAAACACTGGTTGGCGGGCAGGAAACAAAGGGTTGGAGTAAAGGGCAAATACTCAGATTGGCAATGGGTCACGAGCGGAGTTCCGCAGGGGTCGGTGCTGGGACCCCTACTGTTCAACATATTTATTAATGATCTGGAGACAGGGACTAAATGTGAGGTTATCAAATTTGCTGACGACACCAAACTCTGCAGCAGGGTTAGAAACACGGAAGACTGTGAAGACCTGCAAAGGGATCTAACGAGACTGGAAGACTGGGCAAAAAAGTGGCAAATGAGTTTTAACGTAGAGAAATGCAAGGTCATGCATGTAGGGAAAAAGAATCCGATGTTCAGCTACAAAATGGGGGAAACACTGCTAGGGGTGAGTAACCTGGAAAGGGACCTGGGGGTGATGGTCGACACATCACTGAAACCATCGGCGCAATGTGCGACAGCCTCAAAGAAAGCTAACAGAATGCTGGGCATCATCAAAAAGGGTATCACAACCCGGACGAAGGAAGTCATCATGCCACTGTACCGCGCAATGGTGCGACCGCACCTGGAGTACTGTGTTCAATACTGGTCACCGTACCTCAAGAAGGACATGGCGGTACTCGAGGGAGTGCAGAGGAGGGCGACTAAACTGATAAAAGGTATGGAAAATTTTTCATACGCCGACAGGTTAAAAATGCTGGGGCTGTTCTCCCTAGAGAATAGGAGACTTAGAGGGGACATGATAGAAACCTTCAAAATCCTTAAGGGCATAGAGAAAGTGGATAAGGACAGATTCTTCAAACTGAGGGGAACCACAAGCACTAGGGGTCACTCGGAGAAATTGAAAGGGGACGGGTTTAGAACAAATGCTAGGAAGTTCTTTTTTACCCAGAGGGTGGTAGACACATGGAATGCGCTTCCGGAGGATGTGATAGGCCGGAACTCTGTACAGGGGTTCAAGGAGGGTTTGGATAGGTTCCTGGAGGATAAAGGGATAGAGGGGTACAGATAGAACTTGAGGTAGGTTATAGAAGTGGTCAGAAACCACTTCACAGGTCACGGACCTGATGGGCCGCCGCGGGAGCGGACCGCTGGGCGAGATGGACCTCGGTCTGACCCAGTGGAGGCAACTTCTTATGTTCTTATGTTATGTTCTTATAAGATCACAATATAATTTAGAGACTAACATCCTTTCTAAAGTTAAACAACACTTAAGATATTTAAACATTTTTCTCCAAAGACCTCTGTTAACAGGCAGTAGTGCAATTCTCAGTTACCTTTTCCTTGTCACTAAAGCAGGATGCAGGCACTAATTTCAAACCGCAATCTTAGAATTAAAAGCTGTGATAAAAAGCAAACAAAGCCTTAACATAAGGCACCCTTTCATGTCTAGAAAAGCAACAGTGGAAAAAA
Source organism: Geotrypetes seraphini (assembly GCF_902459505.1). Classification (NCBI taxonomy): domain Eukaryota; kingdom Metazoa; phylum Chordata; class Amphibia; order Gymnophiona; family Dermophiidae; genus Geotrypetes; species Geotrypetes seraphini. The sequence goes on from NC_047095.1 coordinate 50,208,212, forward strand.
AAAATTTGGTGCAACTGTGCAGATCATCACTCACTGTATATTCATGAAGAAAGCTTCATTTGAAACAAATAGGCCCCCTCTTTTACTAAGGTGCGCTAGACGATTTAATGCGCACTAAATCAGTGGTTTTCAACCTTTTTACACCTATAGACTGGCAGAAATAAAAGAATTATTCTGTGGACCGGCATCGGTCCGTGGACCGGCGGTTGAGGAACATTGGGCTAAGTTGTGGGCCAGACCCCACCCATCTCTACCCAATCTCCACCCCAGACCCCGCCCCCATAATAGTGCTAATTGCACTTTGCACGTCTAGTGCCTCATCTGGAACCTTCCCTCTGACGTTGCGGTTCAGGCGCAGGATGCCCGTAGGAGCTTTGTGCACTGAATCAGTAAGGAAGAGGGAGCTGGCTCGAAGGTAACGCCGCATCGATCGCACCGTGGACTGGCGGTTGAAGAACACTGTTTTGGGCCTGATGCACGTGCTGGCCCTGTGGACCGGCAGGAAATTTCTGTGGACCGGCACTGGTCCATGGACCGGTGGTTGAAGAACACTGCGCTAAATGATAACGCGTCCATAGAACATAATGGACACGTTAGCGTTTAGCGTGCGCTAAATCGGCTAGCGCGCCTTAGCAAAAGGACCCCAGTATGAGTTATCAAAGCACACTTCAAAAAAACAACATTTAGGTCAGTTCAGTGTAAACCCCCTTTTTCTCATGTCCTCTTCAAAGAGGAATTCTGACAATATTTGGACCTAATACAGACATTAAACTACTTCTAAGATAGTCAATCACAATTACAATGTACTTAAGCAAAGAATATTCCTAATTTTTTTTTTTTTATAAGACGGAGGTAAAATAAAATTCCTTAAATTTGCTCCAAGTGAGATGGCAAGTAAAACTTCATTCACTGACAGCACAGGCACAGATTTAACAATGAGGAGGAGAGGCTATCAATCAGACACAATCACAAATAAAACTACATCCCATTTACTTCCACTCAGTAAATCACAATTATTGGGGCTTAAATAAGAAGAGAGACAAAGGATACATCTTCAAGTAATTTCCTGTTAGAGCAATCTCTGCAATATACTACTCTCTAAAGGGAAGACAACTACATCTCCCAGAATTCTAAGACACTAGCAATATACGTTCTGTAACGCATTCCTCTAACAGGCAGATTCAATTAAAAAAAAAACAACACACTATTTTATAACATGTCACACGCAAATACACTATTCTAAATTATGAGGTTCTGGGATGCAATCCTATATAACTACAGTAGAAACAGGGGATAACATTAGACAAAGAAATTTAAAAGTCCATCAGCACCAACTTTAAAGAAAGTTTGCATTCTTTTCCCCATGCACATCGAGTAGCAGCAAAGTAAAGCATTAGAAGATACAATTTATAGCACTTCTCTTACCTATTCATACTGTGTGTTGTGAAAGACTGGAAGTGATCAAAACAGGTTATAGTTATGTGGCACCATGAAGGGAAGTGAGAACGGGCTTGCCAGCATGTTAGCTTCGCCTGCTAGTATGACTGCAAGCAGGGAGGGAGGCTAGTGACACTTCTCAGAACTTTAACCCACAGTTCAAAAACTGTGGAGCGCTGGGCTGGGAAACGGTGTGTTTCCATGTGAGAGAGGAGTGCTAATATGAAAAAAGAATATCTGACAAGAGACTGCTACTATCAGGTCATTTTAATTCTGGAGCCTCTGGCCACAGATAGCAATTACAGGGGAATCCTGGAGAATCCCCTTAAAAGTGCACAATTTTAGAATGATGATAGGATCCCAATTGGAGTCACTGATTTTCGCTACTGTGCATTGTAACCTCCGGCCAGATCTTTAACCTCAGCTCAATATACTTTCCTGCCTTTTGTTCTCTTTTTTTCCTAACCTCAATGCCTTCCTCAAACTGGCACTTAAACATAAATCTCTCTCAATCCTGTCTTGTGCGGTTCTTTACCACACATTGTACCAGTCATGACTCTTCCTGGCCCTCAGACTGTAACTGGGTTGCCAGATAACACAGTTTCTCCACGGACACCATTCCATTTAGGGGAGGTAGAGTTGCCTAACTTGGTAGGTCAAGCTCCGTCTCTAGCAGTCTTCAAATCCAGACTCAAAGCCCACTTCTTTGAAGATGTTTTCAGTTCCGAACTAGAGAATGACATGGTGACAACATTCATCACCGTTCCCGTCCCCGCGGATAACCGCGGGAAATCATCTTCATGTCATTCTTTAAGGAGAGAGGGAAGAATCAGAGTATGAATGGCCACAACCACTGACCCGCAAGCTTTGCTCTGAAGAATGCTGGTGTAGAAGGACTGAGGTTGAAATAGACACTACAGAATGACAGTCTCTGGTATCCAGAGCAGATATTGTGATGTCATAATGCCTCATTCCACCAGTGCCTAAGAGTCAATCACATCAGTGATGTCACAATGGCTTCATAATCCTTGGCTCACATAAGAATCAGAGTATGAATGGCCACAACCACTGACCCACAAGCTTTGCTTTGAAGAATGCTGGTGTAGAAGGACCGAGGCTGCAATAAACACTAGAAAATGACATGGGATTATTTCCCGCGGTTATCCGCGGGGACGGGAATGGTGATGAATTTTGTCACCGTGTCATTCTCTATTCCGAACTCCAAACCACCTGCTAAGCACCAATATCTGTCTTATCATTCCCTCCATAATTCCCCCATCTGAGCACATAATTCCCCCACCTTCTTGTCCAGTTTGTCCATCTTGACTAGATTGTAAGCTCTTTTGATCGGGGACTGTCTCTTCTGTGTTTTGATGTAAAGCGCTTCGTATGTCTAATAGTGCAACAGAAATGATTCGTAGTAGTAGCACAGTGTTCCCCCGCGAATTCATGGTTTGCGAATCGCAGACTCACTAATTTGCGGTATGCTCCGACTGCCTCGTCCTGTACTAAAGCCAGGCTACACCAATCAGGAGCTGCATGTCAAAAGCAGCTCCCGATTGGTGTAACCTGACTGTAGTAACAGGAAGAGGCGGTCAGAGCAAACCGCGAATGATTTTCTGCATCCAGAGCCCCAGATGCCCTCTCCTGCCTCCCCACATTTCTATTTTTTTAAAAAATTTGCGGGTGTTCCTGGAACCGAACCCCTGCAAATTTTGGGGAAGTACTGTAGTAGTTTTTATTCTCAGAAGTCTGATTTTAGGAGTTAAAAAAATACATATCTTCTTTTAGCATCCTTTGCTTTAGTGAATTAAAATATATCTTAATTTTTGCAATAGCAACCTGTGAGACAAAGAATTGAACATATCTAATCTAATCTAATCCTTAGGTTTGTATACCGCATCATCTCCACGTTCGTAGAGCTCGACGCGGTTTACAGTAGGAGAAATAGGAAGGAACTACAACAGAGGGTTAGAGGTAGAAGTGTGAAGAAAATTTAGAGGACTTGGGATGCCAAGATATAAGAGTTTCCTTGATTCCTAAGTTGGAGGGAGACTTACATTTTTTGAGAAAAGCCAGGTTTTCAGATGTTTGCGGAAAACTTGGAGAGAGCTCAAGTTCCGAAGAGGGGAGGCAAGGTTGTTCCAGAGCATATATATTTTATACATATATATTTTTGAGTCCTAATTACTAAGGTACCCTGAGGCTTTGCAAGTACTGCAATGTGTGTAAACTGGAAAAGTTAAGATGTGTTAGTTGCAACTCCTGGAGACATTCCCAGCATTTCTTTTTTTTTTTTTTTTTTTTTTTTGAGGGGGGAGGGGAAGCTATATAACACTGAACAAAGTTCATTGCCACGTGTTAACAGCACGATAATAATAAGAATAGTAAAACATCTCTTACACATATCCGATGTGGTGGTTAGCATAGAATAGAGTTAGCTACACCTGTTGAGGTGTAGCTAACTATACCACTTTTAAGATCTGCTGTATTAATACTTGATCTGTGGGGGTGGAAATGTAAGTGCGTATTACGAAGTGAAGATATACATTTTTTTTAAACCCGCCCGCTGGAGTATTTACCGGCCAGTGGCGCATAGGTCAGGAGCACGAAGATCAGGAGCAAGCTTTCCGCGCTCCCGCTTGGGCCCACGCTGATTTCTGAATGGCTGCTGTCAGTTCTCTGACTGCAGCCATTCAGAAAGCAGTGCGGGGCCAGGCGGGAGCGCGGAAAGTTCGTGCCTGATCTCCGCGCTCCTGACCTGTGCGCCGCTGGCTGGGAAATAGATGAGACAGCCATCTAGGGAGGGATTTAAAAAGGTAGCGGGGGGAGGGTGTTATGATTAAAGGTACTGGAGGGGGATGATTAAAAAAGGTACTGGGGTATACGTGGGGGGTATAGGGGGATGATTTAAGGGGGGTATGGGGCCTGCCTTCCTGTCACTAGGCCACTAGGCCTGCCTGCCCTGTCCCTGCCCACCTTGTGTCCTGTCCACCACTAGTCCAACAGAGGGGAGGACAGGATACAGAGCCTGGCAGGGAGAATTTGGTTCAGAATATTTTTTTTTCTTGTTTTCCTCCTCTAAATCTAGGGTGCCTCTTATGGTCAGGTGCGTCTTATGGAGCGAAAAATTCAGAATTTAAAATAGAAATCAGTGATTTCTAACAGTTAATGCAGCGCCACACCAAAAGCATTAATCCCTGTATTAAACAGCACAGGTTAGTAAACAGGCTTCATATATTTGAATCACAAATGTCACTCAGGGGGAAAGTTATCAATGAAGAGGTTTCCAAGTTTATTTGTTTATTTATATACTGCTTATCAATGGAGATTGTCTAAGTGGTTTTACATTCAGGTATATGAGCATTTTTCCCTATCTGTCCTGGCAGGTTCACAATCTACCACCTCGAGCAGGTAGATTAGGGCGACACCAAAGAATTACTATCCTTTATCACTTCTCTCGACTTCCTTGTCCCCCCCCCCCCCCGACAGAACCCATCAAAAAGGACATCAACTAGATCTTGTTACCTTTTCTTCTAAAGCCCCAGCCCATCCCAAAATGCACTGGCACCAAACCACTTGGACCGACACCCTATGGTCGGACCATTGTTTATGCAGTTTCCAATTCAACTGGCAAACCAAATGCTCCCCAACCAAACCCCTGGAGAAAAAAAGGATTAGGAAAATGACAGCCACCAGAGGCTTGGTAAACCCAGTGGAATTCTGGTCACATTCCAACATCTCATCAGACTCAAACTCCCCCTCTATTGACACCTGGACCAATACGAGCACACAGATTCTTAACAAGATGGCCCCCATCAAACTAAGAAAAACGAGAAACCAAAACCTAGATGGCTGGCTTGACGCCGAACTAGGAACAGTGAAACGAGAATTACGAAAACTGGAAAGACAATGGCTGAAATCGGGTGATAACATAAAAAGACAAAACTAAAAGAATACAAAAAACTCATAACTACAAAACGCACAAATTTCTATGCAAAAAAAAATAGACTATCCCAACACCAACACCAAGAACCTATTTAAACTAGTTAACAATCTCTACGATATACAGGCCTTTTCACGCCACACCAGACTCCCCACCTTCAGCAGATGCGTTGGCTGAATTTTTTAACAACAAAATCAATATCCTAAGATCCAACCTACCACCCTCCACAACCAACCATCTGAACTACCCAGTCGCCCAACACACAAACGAACCCAGAGTAGACATGTACTGGAACAACTTTTCTATCCCTACCTGGAATCACTTCAGCAAATTCTTCTCAAAATATGTCGATTCATACTGCAGATTAGACAGCTGCCCACCAAACATCATGAAAGCTGCTCCAGTTATCTTCAAAGCCACGTTATATGATTGACTCTCCTCCCTAGTACTGTCGGGTACATTTCCCGAGGAGTTAGGTCACATACTGATCACACCGATTGTAAAAAATCCCAAGGAATCTATCAAGCTGACATCTAACTACAGACCCATCGCAAACATTCCCTTTTTTGTAAAGCTGATGGAAGGCTTGGTAAACCAGGATTTAGTAACACACCTGTACAAATTCAACATACTTCATGACAACCAATCAGGCTTTCGATCCGAGTTCAGCACGGAAACGGTTATTGCTTCATTACTGGATTCCCTCCTGAACCTACTCAGCCAAGGTTCCAGTGCACTAATCCTTCAACTTGACTTAAGCAGCGCCTTTGACTTAGTCGATCACACCATCCTAATTGACTGCCTGGAGACAATTGGTCTCTCAGGCAATGTACAAAAATGGTTGCAAGGCTTCTTGACCAAATGATCGTACTGAGTCTATAGCGACAATATCCAATCCTCCAGCTGGGTAAACCCATGCGGAGTCCCACAGGGCTCCCCCCTATCCCCCACTCTGTTCAACATTTACCTAGCCCCATTGGCAAATCTACTGGAAAAATTAAAAATCAAATTTTACATCTACGTCGATGACATCATCATAGTCCTGCCCCTAACAAGCCTGACTCTTGAGACGAAGAATCATCTAGCACTAACTCTAAAACAAATCGAAACATGGATGACAGAGTTCAAACTGAAACTCAACCCTGAAAATCCAAATTCTTCCTGGCAAGCCCAAATGATAAAATCAAAGATACTACAATAACCCTGAACAGACAGAACTTCCCCATTGTCGATACCATAAAAATCCTGGGAGTGACACTGGACCAATTTCTCACTCTAGTTATGCACTCAGAGCTACTGATCAAAAAAGGCTTCTCGATGCTATGGAAACTAAGAACCATCAGAAAGTACTTCGACAAAACATCATTCCGCTTACTGGTGTAATCCTCCATTTTAAACCTACTCGACTATTGCAATATCATTTACCTGGGGTCTCTCAAGAAAACCATTCAAAGACTCTGAATCATACAAAACTCAGCTGTGTGATTGATTTTCGGCTTAAAGAAATGGGATCACATAACCCCCTACTACCAAAAACTCCACTGGTTGCCCCTGGAGGTAAGAGTATTGTTCAAATTTGCCTGCCTCTGTTTCAAATCCATTCTCGGTTTGGCCCCTCTATACCTGGTCTCCCACTTTAAACTAGACTGCTCCACCAGGCCTACACGCAGAATACGTATGTTTAGCCACCCTACAATAAAAACCTGCCGTTACAAAAGATTCCTTGACAGAACGATTGCCTTCCAAGCAAGTCTGCAAAACAACTGGCTAAGTAGCATCATCAAGCACTCCTCATCCTACCTCAATTTCAGAAAACCTGTTAAAACCAACCTGTTCAACCGATTTGTGACCAAGGATTCCTAAAGTCTTCACCGTTTACTCCACGCTGTATGACCAACCCGTCTTATTGTAAACCGCCTCGACCTACTTCTTATTGTAAACCCGCCCCTACAATGTAACCTTACTCTGTACAAATATTCATGTACTCAAAAGACTTCATTGTTCTTTTCGCTGAATGTCCAGCTCTTTTTTTATTGTAAACCGCCTCTAACTACTTTGGCTTTGGCGGTATATAAACAATAAATTATTATTATTATTACTACCTGGCAATGGAGGATTAAGTGCAGTGCAGGGTTTGAACCCACAGCCTCAGTGTCAGGGTGCTGAGGCTGTAGCTTTAACCACTGCACTACTCTAGAAATCAAAATGTAGTAAAAGTGAGCCAAGTATAGGACAATCAAGCGATTGTGACATCACTGATGAGGCTGGCTCTTAAGCATTGGTGAAATGAGGCATTATGATGTCACAATACCATCAGAGGCTGAAACTTTTCACACTATTCATTTATTCAATTTTTTATAGTGTTCTCCCAGGGGAACTCAGAACAGTTTATATGAATTTATTCAGATACTCAAGCATTTTTTCCCTGTCTGTCCCAGTGGGCTCACAGTTGTGTACCTGGGGGATTAAGTGACTTGCTCAGGGTCACAAGGAGCAGTGCTGGACCTGAATCCACAACCTCAGGGTGCTGAGACTACAGCTCTAACCACTAGGCCACTCCGCAAGCTATTTCAACACAAGTCCCTTTTTATGCAATAAGGTCTATTCACTATTCGGGTAAACAGAAAACTAACACATTAACAACTTCTCCCTATATAGCTGACAGTTGTATAGGAGAAATGCCTTTTTTGAATGAATATATTTTCTTTCACATGTACGAGTTTCTCAGCTTATACCATAATGCTCAAAGCATGTTTTTAACCTAATAAATAAACTTATGCCACATAGATGTACAATAATAGAATACAAAGAGCCACAAAAACACGCTTAATCTCCCTCCCCCACATGAACCCAACGCTGGACAGACACAAACAATCATACAGTTACTTTCATTAACGGAAGAAAATTGTACACTGCATTCAGCCCTCCTCCAATGTTCAGACTGCATTATTTTGTGATTTATTAAATGGTCTTCCTTAGTTTGAATGTCTAGAAAATAATGTTCACTAAATCCACCTTATCATTCTGAAATTCTCTAGTTTCACATAGTCCATCTAGTCTCCTTTCCCCAATACTTGGGGAAAGCAAGGAAGCCTATCAGCATTTAGTAATTTGTGCAACTTTGGAAACAAGTTGGAAAGTGTAAATGAGTTTTTAAAGTGCATTGAAGTGCCCTGTTTCCAGACAGGAATCTCCTTCCACACTTTGAACAGCAGGGGAGGCACTTCTCCACAGCACAGGTCTCCCCCAAGCCATTCACTGGATCACAGGCACACACAGATTCCCCCAAACCTGCAGTACTTCTAAAACTCTGCTCTTAAAAAGCCAAAAAAAAAAAAGTCCCCCAACTTTGTTCACACATCTTACAATTCAGTGTGCGCCTTGCAGACAAGGTTACCCCAGAGCAGTTCTGTAATCCTTCACTGAAATAGGCTTTATTGATTGCTCTGGTCTATTGTTCCCTTTTCAAGTCCCCCAAGTTCAAGTTCATCCTGGTGTTACATCATGTCTGGTTGCTAGGGGCAACCAGACAGCCCCAGACGTGACTATCATTAGGAAGAAACGCGCCCATCTCCTCCCACCAGCCTTCCAGTGACTCTGACGTAGCAGGGCCCTCTGCACACACAGTCAACTATTTATTTTGCCTAATTTACGATCTCACACAGCAAGCCCCCTCTCCCACACCCAACCCCCCCCCCCCCATAACCCAACATGGCTGTGTGTTTAATTAATCTGTCTTTCTTCTGCACTTGGGGAGAAAGTTAGACAAAGGTCTAATTATTGTGTTGCACTCCCCACACATTTCTTTTTTAGGAAAGTATTTGCATGGGAAAGCAAAACTTGTAAGACCCCAGTCTGGTTTGTGTTTTTAAAAAAAATCTATTTAGTCCCTTCCCCCCAATCCCTCTCTTCTACCACCTCCTGCAGACCCCCCCTCCCCCCCCCCCACTTTCATGAAATACTTTAGCTGCTTAAGGGAATTAGAAAAAAAAAATCTGATGTGAATGTTACTCCTTCTAAGTTGGTATTCAGTAACACAAATCAACTTGTGACATGTTTAAATTTAAATGCTAACCACACGCTCTGAGAGTTACTTTAAAGGTTAGTTTTTAATCAATAGAAGTTGCTGACTATGGAGATTTTTTTTTAGCTGTGCAGTGCAGCTCGTGTGCCTTTGTCTAGCATTAAAGCTTTCAAAGTTTTTTTTTTTCTCTCTTCTTACGGATTTTTTTTTTTTTTTTGCAATGATTTGCAGACAGAGTGCTTTTGTATTCTCTACTAGCGACATGTCAATAAGGGAGTAGAGTTACCCAGCACTGGGGGTGTCAATTTGACTCCTGCAGACAGGAATCCCTCTCTGCTAGGGTTAGGAAACTTATTTAACCCTTTACCTGCTGCTTTGGAGAAAACACTCTGGATTTGCTAATCACTGACTGGATTTAAAGCTGCATAGTTCCAAATGTCTCTTACCATACTTTTCTGAGAAAGAAAAACTTAGGAATGTGAAGATCAACAAATGAGCAGCAGATGACATTAGACTAACTTAATGCATTTGTGACTAGCTCTCCAGTGCAGTACTCCCCTTCCTCGGGTCATCCTCATTGACCTGAACAAAGGAGCATAGCTCTCAAAAGTTAATCCGGAGTGTGCTGCAATAAAATGGTGACCTTTAGTTCTGGGCTGAGCCCCTCCTCTCCCACCACCCAGCTGCGACACCACCATCCTGACCTCCCAAGGCGATGTTTATCCCAGCGACAGGCCTCGTTTCTGTATATCCAAGTGGACTACCAACATGCCAGTCACACTGCTGCACTGAGGAGGAAGAACATCAGAACTTTAACCGTGTGATTTTTAGTTGTACAGTAGAGCTTCAAAAATTATTTCCAAGAGCACTGTTTTTTCTGCTTTGGTTTTTAAACTTTAAGGGCAATTTTATAAACTAAGTGCTAACGTGTATGCATCTGTTGCATGTATAGATGATTAGAATACACACATAGGCAGGTATTTAGAGAATACACTTCCCCCTACCCATTCGCGGTTTCAGTAATCGTGATTTCACATATTCGCGATTTTTTGGGGAGGGGGAAAATTTTTTTTAAAAAACCCATCCTTAAGTCTTCCCCCCGGCATCCCGGCCTTACCTGGTGGTCTAGCGGGCTTTCGGGGCAGGAGCGATCTACCTATGCTCCTGCCTCGTGCAGATCGCCATTAGGAAATAGCTGTAGGGAGTGCCCGTCGTAGTCTCGAGAGACTACGGGAACTCACAGCAGCCATTTCCTAATGGCGATCTGCACGGGGCAGGAGCGTAGGAAGATCGCTCCTGTCCCGAAAGCCCGCTAGACCACCAGGGAAGGCGGGAGGGAGGCGGGGGTGGGTCAGAGCCGGATATTCGCAGTTTTTCGCCATTCGCGGTCCGGCTCTGCCCCTATCTCCTGCGAATCCAGAGGGAGAAGTGTAATACTTACACTTCTCCCTCCATATTCGCGGGGGATGTGGGCAGAACATAGCCGTGAATACCGAAAAACCGCAAATAACTTTATGCATGTTATTCGCGGTTTTTCGGTAAAATAGACCTGAAAAAGATAATAAACCGTGACTAACCCGACCTGCGATTTGCTCCGTACAACGCCGGGAGCAGCGATTCCCTCCATGAACCGCCGGGAGCAGCAATTTCCAATGTGAAACGCCGGGTTCAGTGACGAAAATTAAGGGGCGGAGTCAGCAGCTAAAAAAAATTGCGAATAAGCGGATCCGCAAATACGGAAACCGCGGATACGGAGGGAGAAGTGTATCTCCAACTTGCAAAGTGTGTATTTGCAAGGGGGTGGAAAATGTGTGAGATATAGATGAAAGTTCTATACATTGCTGTCACATTCTGCCGCTTAATGCTTCCACCAGCTCTGTGACTGGGATAAGTTATGGCTAGAGGAGAGCACATGGATACCAGATTACGCTTGTATTCTTTTAACGCAGTGTCCCGCAAACTTTTTTTTTGTTTTGTTTCGGCACACTAATGGACCTACAACCCTGCCCCACTCCACCCCGATCTCCACCCTGCTCCATACCCCCAGCCTTGACCCATACTAACCACGTCTCGTTTTCCCTGAGCTCGGGGCTGTCTGGAGGCCTCTGAGCATGTGTGGATGTCCAAGCGATGATGCCGCACGCATGCGCGCATGCATCATGCTGCACACATGCGCGCATGCATCATGTCGCACACATGCGCGCATGCATCATGTCGCATGCATATGACATCATCTGGAGTAAGTCTTAAACTGAGATTTTGGCAGCTGGAACCCAAGCACAGTACAGGGTAAAGCTTTGGATTCTTGCCCAGAAATAGCTAAGAAGAAAAATTTAAAAATTTAAATTGAATCAGGTTGGGCAGACTGGATGGACCATTCGGGTCTTTATCTGCCGTCATCTACTATGTTACTATGTCTGCATGCTTGGAGACCTTCCAAACACGGCCCCGAGCTCAGGGGAGATGAGGTTCGTGGGGGGCAGAGAGAAGGAGAGGTGCCGATGCTGAAAATGACTCAATCGCTGGCGGCATGCCTGGAATCTCACCGCGGCACACTGTTTTAACAGAATCTAGGCACCTAGGTTCCATCAGAGAAAAGTTTCAAGTTTATCAAAAGCTTGATTATATCGTATTATCAAAAGATTTCAAAGCGATGTGCAAGTTAAAAATTCAAAATAAAATATGACAAAACAATATGTTTTGGTGAAGAAAAGACTTAACAATCAATAAACAAATTATAACATGAAATATTTAGGGAAGTGGGAGGAACTACAATATGTAAAGAAATGGAGGACATGGAGGGAAATAACAGTAGGATAGGTCCTAACAAAAATTAATAGCCTTTGAAGGCGTCTTTGAAGAGAAAACATTTCAGTTTTCCTTTAAATCTGTCAAGGTTGGTTTCCTCTCTTACATGTACTGGCAATGAGTTCCAAGTGTGAGGGGCTGTCACCGAGAAAATTGTGTCCAGCCGGGTGTTAATAGTTCTTAAGGAGGGAACTGAAATCAGAAATACCTCACAGAAATACACACAGCTGATGCATTTAGGGTCAACTGTTTACACCAGCCACATATATGGCATAAGTGGTCATGCCTAAAGTTTGGCACATAACTGGATGCCCACTCTAGTATCCCATAACAGATTTGGCATGGAAATGAGAGAATGACAGGGTGACAAAACTCATTACCGTTCCCGTCCCTGGAAATAACCATGGGAAACCATCTCCATGTCATTTTTTAAAGAGAGAAGGAAGAATCAGAGTATTATGGGTACAACCACTGACCCTCAAGCCTTGCACTGAAGAATGCTGCTTTAGAAGGACTGAGGTTGAGAAAGACACTACAGAATGACACGGGATGGTTAGAACTGACCATAAGTGTTGCTAAACTGGGACAGACCAAAGGTCCATCAAGCCCAGTTTCCAACTGTGGCCAATTCAGGCCCCAAGTACCTGGCAGAAACCCAGAGTAGCAACATTCCAGAGCTAAAATTGTGATGTCATAATGCCTCATTCCACCAATGCCTAAGAGCCAACCTCATCAGTGATGTCACAATGGCTTCATTATCCTATACTGGGCTCACATAAGAATCAGAGTATTATGGGCACAACCAATGACCCTTAAGCCTTGCACTGAAGAATGCTGGTGTAGAAGAGCTGAGATTGGGATAGACACTAAAGAATGACACGGGATGGTTAGAACTGACCATAAGTGTTGCTATACCGGGACAGACCAACGGTCCATCAAGCCCATTTTCCAACAGTGGCCAATTCAGGTCCCAAGTACCTGGCAGAAACTCAAGGAGTAGCAACATTCCAGAGCTGAGATTGTGATGTCATAATGCTTCATTCCATACTGGGCTCACATAAGAATCAGGGTATGAATGGGCTCAGCCACTGACCCTCAAGCCTTGCATTGAAGAATGCTGGTGTAGAAGGACTGACGATGAGGTAGACACTAAAGAATGACATGGGATGGAAACGGTGATGAATTTTGTTACCATGTCATTCTCTAATGCAAATGTGCCATCCTAGAAGAGCAGCTTAGCTACTGAAGTTCTGGCCCCTAAGCTTCTGAGCCCTTTGCTTTTAGACTGTATTTTTAATTGTCAACTTTTCTTTCTTGAAGGATATCTAGCTTCAACTCTGTATATTTAAGCTTTCTATATGCTAATATGCCTTAGAGAGGGCAATTCTTTAAGGTATGAAAGGGTATCAATAAATATGGTGAAGTTTTGCTTTTTCTGACATTATACTTCAATTTGCCTTACTCATTGACTCCCCTTTGAGTTCAGCTGGCTAAAATGGCTTGACAAAAAGTAGTCTCACTTGAAATGGGGTTTAAATATAGGCAGCATAGTGCTGCTTTTTGTTTGGGGGGGGGGGGGGTAGGAGCTCAGCCCTAGTGCACAACCTCTCAGCAGCTCCTGAGTCCCCCTCCCACCGCTATAGATTTAAATCTAAAGGCAGCTGATACGCAGCGTCATGAGCAGGCCTGCTCCCGGAAGTAGAATGAAGGGTTCCAGGGCAGGCCTGCTGTTTTGATGTTGCGCGGCAACTGCCCGAAGATTTAAAATCATAACAGGAGGCAGGAGGGAGGGTGGGCAATAATTGGCGACCGAAAATGGTTTGGGAGGCCATGGCCTCTGTGGCCTCCACCATTCCATTGCCTATGGGTTTAAGGAATACTTAGTAACCATAGAAAATGGATGTTTAGAGCTTTTAAAATATTCCTTTGCAGGCCCAGCACTAAGTTTTTCATTAGCATATGGCACTTGGGAAAAAAATTAATGCTCCATTCCGCCCACAGCCCTGCCCCTTCTGTTCCTCCCCAATCCCGGTCCCACAGAAACGATGTCTCTTTGGGGCCGCGTCTGGAGGGCATCTGCACATAAGCGGATGTTCTCCAGCCACGGCTCTGAGCTCAATTGTTTTGAAAACCCATCTGGATGCCTGGACTGTCCTCTAAAAAGAGGACATGTCAGGGTAAATCCGAACATCTGGTAACCCTATGTACAGTGCTGTGTATGTCTGGTAGCGCTCTAGAAATAACTAACAGTAATAATAGTAGTAGTAGTACATTTAAAGTATCCTCTAGACCAGAGTAGGCAAACTCAGTCAAAAGAGCCAAAGATCAGCAGTACAACGATTACTTTTGGGAGCCATACCTGCGCCCGCTTGCGCTACGACGGCTATGTCAACCCGACTGACAACCCGCTCGCCCGCACGTAGTCGAAATCGATTCGTGGCAGAGCCTAGAGAATGACATGGGGAAAAATTTGTCTCCGTCCCTGCGAGCTCGGTCCTCGTCCCTGCAAACCATCTGATCCCATCCACACAAGCCTCGAAAAGTTTTATACTGAACTTATTATATTAAAGAATAAAAAGAAACAATATTCTGTACAATTGTCAATTTATAAATCAGCGTCTTCTCCCTACTCTCTCTTCCCCATTTCCCTTCAGCGTCCTCAGCCCATTTTTTTTTTTTTTTTTTGGCAATCTCAGTTTTGCAATTTTTGCATTAATGAACTGCTTTGCATGATTTTGCATCACAGCTGCTCCTTAATGCTCCTTAGTGCGGGGGTGGGGAGGGGGTGTTATGTACTTATTATATAACTTGATTGTAATGAGTGCTGCTGTTAATTTATTAATTGTTTGTTAACCTGTTGCACTTTATGTTGGCTTTTAGAAATGAATAAAGATTTACAAAAAAAAAAATAAAAATGCAACATTTACCGAAACCTTCATGCAAAGTGTGCTTCATGTGGAAGCTGATTACCGTAAAATGTACTTTTGCAAAGTGACTTCACAAGAGTACTCCTTGTGCAGATAAATAGTGCAAACGACCTGCATTTTAGCATTCTCAAGCTTAATTGATTGATATACCTCCCATTCAGAAATATATTCTTGCACATTTCACAGCATTTTGCACTATTTTTCTCTCGATGTTCAAGCCCCTTTGTACTTTAGTACATGAGGACCTCAGGTGCTCCCAGCTATGTGAAATAACACCTGTAAAGCTGTTACTATTTGGGGGAAGACCCTGGGCACCCTTCTCTCTAGTCCTAGAGAGAAGTTGACTGCCCTTGTCCAGTGCTCAAGGTGAAACATCCAAAAGGATTCTGCAGTCTAGTACAGGATCTGAGCGTTCTGTTCTCCAGTCAGATGAAGACATAATCTCATCAGGTTGAAAAGTGCTGACTAAGGATTTAATAAAGTGGCTGCAGATGTGTGTCATCTCTAAGGTATTCAACTCATGTAATGCAGAACAGTTCCACACAGAATGTGCTTATAAAATTCCATCTAACCATTGCTAACTGAGCCCTGTTTTACTGTCCTCTGAGGAATATTATTATACCTTTTTTTTTTTTAAACGTAATTTACTGCATCATGAAAGCTGAATCTCTGCATAGCCAGTATCCTCAGATCCTCACCGCAGAAAGGTTTTTATGATCCATAAACCTTATATATAGTTGACTGAATCCTAAACAGGAAGTCTGAAATGGCAGCCATGTATCTTTGGACAGGGCTGGCCTCTTTTCGACAAGTGCAAAAGCACGTTTTGAAAACGCCATTCTTTATGCTGGAAGAAAGCGCAGGGCACCAGAGGCTCAGTTCAGTAAATGGTGCTCACATTTAGGGGCTAAGAAACTCAGCTTTTTGAATCTTCTTTTGATTTTGGTCTCCTTAGTTTTTGGACTTCTATCTGGTCTGCTCCTTAACTCTGCTGCTCAAATTTAGGTGCTATTTTATAAAGGGCGCTCTGGGCCGAGTGTCCTTTATAGAACAGCACTTTGCATGGATTTCTTCGAACAACTCTGGGTGCGAAAACTTATGCCTGATGAAAACTGGTATAAATCCTGGTGTGCATGTTCGGTGCATAACCCTGATATTCTATAACAATGGTCCTCAACTCTGTCCTGGAGGTCCACCAGGCCAATTGGGTTTTTAGTGCATGCCTGTCACTTCCATTATATGCAAATCTCTCTCATGCATATTCATTAGTGCGAGCCTGAAAACCCGATTGGCCTGGTGGTCCTCCAGGACAGGGTTGGGGACCACTGTTCTAGAACACTATGCACAAATTTTGGGAATGTCCCTGACCTGCTTTTGCCCCTCCCATGGCCACGCCCTCCCCTTTGAGTTGCATCCGAAAACCATTTAGGCACACAGCCTTATAGAATAGCGTACAGGTAGATCCACACACAAGTCCTAATTAGTGGTAATTAACATCAATACAGTGAGCCCTCTGAATCTGCAGTTTCAGTATCCACGGATTCGGTTATTCACAATTAAAAAAAATAAATAAATAAAGCTGCATTCCCGACCTTCCCTGCCTCCCTCCCAGCATCCCAGAACTTATCTGGTGGTCTAGCGGGCTTTCGGGGCAGGAGCAATCATCCGCTCCTACCCTGCGCAGATCACTCATAGCAAATGACTGCGGGGAGTTCCTGTCCTAGTCTCGAGAGACTATGGGAACTCATAGCAGCCATTTGTTATGGTCTGGGATGCCGGGAGGGAGGCAGAGGTGGGTCAGAGCCAGCCCAAAAGTAATTTGTGAGTATTCAATATTCGCGGGCCGGCTCTGTCCCTAACCCCCGCGAATATGGAGGGGGGAAGTGTAATTGAATGTTAGTGATGTGTTAACTAATTAGTTTGTGCATAGATCTGGGCTCTGTGCACACTTTTGGGCAACCTATATAGAATTCAAGGATAAATGCTGCTCTGTGGACCTAGAAGGCGAACAGGAAACCTTTATAAGCCACCTGTCAAAACTGCATCTTGTCCTTACCCTATTTCAGCATACACTGAATTTTTGGGGAGATGAAAGACAAAATGGAGTCTATATAGAGTTCTCATGTTTCCGGCAACTCAAGTGTTTATAGAGTATAATAAAATGTCTTTATAAGAAGTTCCTAGACAGAATGTTATCATTCCAGGCAGCCAAACTGAACACATGGCTCGTAAAACCCATTCTCGAGGCCACTTCTTACGCCGACTTCAGAAAATAACTGAAGACCCGTCTCTTTAACAAATTCTAATTCCTAATTCTTGCCCAATCCCCCTCAGATATCCTCATCCCAATCCCCAATTCTCTTGATTTTAGATTAACTCATCCTTCTTCCCATTTGTAAAGGTATTCCACCCAAATTGTTTTCCCCTGCACCCCAATCTCTGACTAGATACTTCCTTTTGATTCAAACCATCTTGGTTCTCTTCCATTTGCAATTTGTATCCCAGAAAGTACTTTTTCTGTTCCCCTTACATCTCATACACTCATTGTATGTATCTCGTTGTAAACATCTCTTACTTCTTGTTGTAAACATCTCTTACTTCTTGTTGTAAACATCTCTTACTTCTTGTTGTAAACATGTCTTACTCTCATTGTATGTAACTTGTTGTAAACCGCTTTGAACTTATGGTATAGCGGTATATAAGAAATAAAATTATTATTATTATTATTTTTAAAAACCCAGGCCCATCTAGTCTTCCTAAGTTCCTTCTGTCTTATAATACAGCAAATTGTAATTGATGAGTGACTGTACCTTCATACCACATCTATGATATGGAACAAGTTAATAGGGAAGTGTTATTATACTAGCAAATAATACTAAGTGTAGAAAACACACCCAAAAAAACTAACTACCGGTACTAGCAAATTTCAAACAGATTTAAGGAAATATTTTGACCAACAAACAATTCCACAACCACAGAATTTGTGGTCTGTAAATAAGGTCTGGACAAATTTCTAGAGGGCATAATTATTAACCAGTCTGATATGGGTGTCTCTGACATCCAGAATACAGTATTCTGGACAATCTGATGCAGGATGGCTAATGCGATATAAAATCTTAAACTCCAGGAAAAACATGAAAAAAAAAAATCCTCATTGAAATCACAGCCATAACAGCTAAGAGTATAATGAGGGTGTCTTCCATTTCACTATCACAAAATTCCTTGGTAAACGCAGTCCAGCACCAGATGTCGAAAGTGGCTGCTGCTTAGAGATAACAAATATCTTTTTCCTGTCATGCAACGTTAATCAGTAGCTACACTAACGGTACTATCAAAAAGCAAAAAGAAGAGAAGAGTTTGAGGAGTTACGTAAGGGTATGTCCAGATGCAATCCAAAATACATTCAAAAGAATCATCTCCTTAAAAAAACAACTCTGCAGATCAGTAAATATGCATTTTCCATGACAGTAGGGCAATGTCTCAAAATACTCAAATGGACATCCATGTGCTTTGAAATGTTCAAATCCCAATTTTGCAAAGGTTAGGGTTACCATATGTCTGGATTTATCCAGACGTGTCCTCTTTCTAGAGGGCTGTACAGGCGTCCAGGTGGATTTTCAAAACCCGTTGTTCGTGATCATGTGCAACGTGCAGGTGGGACAGCACTCGGCTGCGTAGGCTCAGATAGAGGCTCTCCAACATGCGGAAGGCACCCAACGTGGAAGGCAGCTGTAAGTGCTCGTTTATCGGGGCAGTGCTCGGTTTGCGGGACATAAGTTTGCTGAGTGTTTTGCTTGTCTTGCAAAACACTCGTAAACCGCGTTACTCGCAAACCGAGGTTCCACTGTATTCTTTATTCATTTTTAAAGTCAAATACATAGTGCAAACATATGAACAATCAAGTAATATAACATACTGCACTGTATACCAATAAATAATATATAGCTATTTACCCCCCACCCTAGCCCTTCCCTCCGCCCTTCCTGGATATGTATAACAGTCTTTCATGAATTAAAGGGAAATAATGCTAATAATTCACATTCATATCCTACAATCAGGGCCGGATTTTCCTATAGGCTAACTAGGCTTCAGCCTAGGGCCTCAAGATCAAGAGGGGCCTACATTCAAATTGTTAGCAAAATTAAAATTATACTATTCTAAAAACAGTGAACACTAAAACACTGAACCGAAAATAAGGAGAAATTCTACGCTTCGGGATCGGAACCGGCTCCGGCCGCAACGGGGCGCCGACTCGGCTTCTCCCTTTCTTTTTCTTGCCCTGGGAGAAGGATCGGGGAGGGAAAGACGTCAGTCCGGAAACAGCTGGGCAAAGCCCAGCCCCGCGGGGAGAGAGGCAAAATGTGGATCCGTCAAGACAGGGTGGCCCAGACTGGCATCGGGGGTGGGGTGGGGTGGGGGGTTTCAGTGGAAGGGGAATGGGAGGCAGGCAGGCTGGCGTCGGAGGGGGGGTGGGGGTTTAATGGAAGGCAGGCAGGCAGGATGGTATGGGGGGTGTTCAATGGAAGGGGAATGGGAGGCAGGCGGGCATCGGAGGGGGGGTGAGGTGAGGAAGGACGCACTTGGGGCATTATGGACATAGGAAGGGGCAATGTTGTGTGTTATGTTTGATTAGTTATTGTTACAAGTACTATATATGGTGCTGAGAATAAATGTCCAAATAAGTGTTCTCGACCTTTTTTTATTTATTATCCGTGTCACATTTTTTATAAAGGTTAGTACCAATAACAACATGTTTCATTTAACATATTGATATATATCACAGTAATGATGTATTTTATTATCTCTCATGTAATTTACAAACTTAAAAATGGGAGGTGAAAGGGCCTCATAAGTGGAATAGCCTAGGGCCTCTTTTCATTTAAATCCGGCCCTGCCTACAATATTTTGTTAACGGGCCCCAAATTTCCTTAAATTTGCTATGGTGTCCCCTCCGTAAAGAGTTAATGTTTTCAAACTTATAAATCTGGCATAAGGATTCCCACCAGAAACTATAATTTAAGTTTATCCCAATTTTTCATTATCAGCTGCATGGTTACTCCTGTCTTGATGAGGAGCAAATTATTCTGGTTTGCATTAATTGGTTTCTTGGGGAATAATATTGTTCCAAACAATATTATATCATATGATAGTGATAGTGGAACTTCCAATATCGTAATAATTTGACCCCAAATGGATTTCCAGAATTTGAGTATCAAGGGACAATAATATAGCAAATGATCCAGTGTTCCTATATCGAGATGACAGTACCAGCATATATTAGATTTAGAACTATCCAACCTTTGCAACCTAACCGGGGTCCAAAAAGATCTATGTAACAAGAAAAACCATGTTTGTCTCATAGATGCTGACGCTGTACATGTCATCCTCCCAAGTCCAAATTCGTAGCCATTGAGATGCAGAAATCTGCTGCTTTGTCTGGTTAGTACAAATAGACCTTAAACCAAGGGATCCAGGTTCAAATATTGCTTTAATTCTTTTTTATTTAGTTATTTTTAGCACTCCAGAAACAGAAAAATACCGACTGTACCTAAATATATGTCTCACTTGGAGGCCTGAAGGCTATTGAAGTGGTGTATATTCAGGCTCAGTAGGTATTTTTCTGTTCCTGGAGGGCTTACAATTACAAAATAAAAGATTTAAAGTGGGATTTGAACCTGCATCCTTTGGTTTAAAGTCCACTGCACTACTAGGCTGCCCCTCTACTCTACAGGGACATCTGTGATGGAAAAGGCCAAGTTGGATTCAGTGGCAATCATAGAGACATGGTTCACGGAGAACCATGACTGGGATGTAGTTATACCAGGCTATAATCTGTTCAGGAAAGACAGGGTAGAAAGAAAAGGAGGAAGAGCGGCGTTATATGTTCAAGATCATATTACAGCTACAAAATTGCAGGATCTGCAGGATCATGAAGAGGCATTGTAGGTCAATCTGGAAAAAGGGAATGGAAAATGTATTTACATTGGTGTGACATTATAGACAGACAGAAGAAGTGGACAGAAATTTAACAGTAGACATCTATATATATAAAATCGGAGGTATGTATGTGTGTATGTATGTGCCGCGATCACGCAAAAACGGCTTGACCGATTTGAACGAAACTTGGTATGCAGATCCCTCACTACCTGGGATGATATGTTCTGGGGATCTCGCGGCCCACCTGCACACGTGGGCGGAGCTACAAACATAAAATCAGATTTCACCCATTCATGTCAATGGAAAAAATGTAAAACGCTGCCATTCTCACAGTAATTCAAAAACGGCTTGACCGATTTGAACGAAACTTGGTATGCAGATCCCTCACTACCTGGGGTGATATGTTCTGGGTGTCTCCCGGCCCCCCTGCACACGTGGGCGGAGCTACAAACAGAAAATCAGATTTCACCCATTCATGTCAATGGAAAAAATGTAAAACGCTGCCATTCTCACAGTAATTCAAAAACGGCTTGACCGATTTGAACGAAACTTGGTATGCAGATCCCTCACTACCTGGGGTGATATGTTCTGGGTGTCTCCCGGCCCCCCTGCACACGTGGGCGGAGCTACAAACAGAAAATCAGATTTCACCCATTCATGTCAATGGAAAAAATGTAAAAAGCTGCCATTCTCACAGTAATTCACAAACGGCTTGACCGATTTGAACGAAACTTGGTATGCAGATCCCTCACTACCTGGGGTGATATGTTCTGGGGGTCTCGTAGCCCTCCTGCACACGTGGGCGGAGCTACAAACAGAAAATCAGATTTCATCCATTCATGTCAATGGAAAAAATGTAAAAAGCTGCCATTCTCACTGTGACCAATTTGGACGAAACTTGGTATGCAGATCCCTCACTACCTGGGGTGATATGTTCTGGGGGTCTCGCGGCCCTCCTGCACATGTGGGCGGAGCTACAAACAGTAAATCAGATTTCACCCATTCATGTCAATGGAAAAAATGTAAAAAGCTGCCATTCTCACTGTGACCAATTTGGACGAAACTTGGTATGCAGATCCCTCACTACCTGGGGTGATATGTTCTGGGGGTCTCGCGGCCCACCTGCACACGTGGGCGGAGCTACAAACTGAAAATCAGATTTCACCCATTCATGTCAATGGAAAAAATGTTAAAAGCTGCCATTCTCACAGTAATTCACAAACGGCTTGACCGATTTGAACGAAACTTGGTATGCAGATCCCTCACTACCTGGGGTGATATGTTCTGGGGGTCTCGCGGCCCTCCTGCACACGTGGGCGGAGCTACAAACAGAAAATCAGATTTCACCCATTCATGTCAATGGAAAAAATGTAAAAAGCTGCCATTCTCACTGTGACCAATTTGGACGAAACTTGGTATGCAGATCCCTCACTACCTGGGGTGATATGTTCTGGGGGTCTCATGGCCCACAACTCTATTTTGCTTGCTCAAGGGTGGGTTCAGCCAATAATTTATATGTTCTTGCTCCAGGAGGTGAAACTAAAATTGTTGTTTATAATCACGTTTTGCGTTAGTTGTATTGTATTCATTTTGTCAAATATTTCACTTTATAATTTGAATATTGTACTTTTTATTAAGCTGTAAAAAAATACTTTCATTCACCACTATAAAGTATCTTTATTTGAATCCATTTACAGTGTTATTGCTATAATTAAATACCCGTGCAACGCTGGGGCATCAGCTAGTTCAGAATAAAGTTGTAAAAAGGAAAGTATTACTAATAGGTGATTTTTAACATGCCAGATGTTGATTGGGGTATCCCTACAGCGGGGTCTTCTAGAAGTAGGGAGATCCTGGATTCCCTCAAAGCAGAACTATTCCAGCAGTTGGCAATGGAACCCACTGGGGCCATACTGGACTTAGTGCTTACAAACGGGAAAAGTGTTTCTGATGTTACAGTGGGTGATCATCTGGCATCCACTGATCATCACATGGTGTGATTTAATATTAAGACGGGTGTAGAGAGGGCTCGTAAAGGTTCTAGACTTTACAAAAAATCCTAACTTGGTTCAGGTGGAGATTACGTCAAGGAATTGTCTGGATGGCAACATCTGGAAGAACTAGGAAAGCAGTGGGTAAAACTGAAAGGAGCTATTGTAAGGGCAATAAACCATTTTGTAAGGAAAGTAAGTAAAAGTAAGAGGGAAAGGAGGCCACTTTGGTTCTCAAAAGTAGTAGCTGAGATGGTAAGGAAAAAGAGGTTAGCTATAATAAACTACAAAAGATCACAGGAAGAGGAAGACAGGCAAAAATATCTGAAAATGCAGTCGTTAGAAAAAAAAAATTCCACTTATAGATTTGTAGAAATTTAGGTCCGTAGCTCACTTGAAAAAAGTTGAATCAAGAGTTTCTATCATGAGTAATCTCACTCAGAGACAGGTCCATACATCTAACAAAATATTGCCCACTTATCTTACAAGTTGTCCAACCGTTGCATCTGCCACATAGAAATCTCAATAGGAGTACCCTATTTCAAAAGCTGCATCATCAGGGGACCCCCCCCCCCCAAGAGCTCCTTACCATTTTTGTCACTTTCTTCTGGACCACTTCAAATCTTTTTATATCCTTGGCCAGATGCAGCCTCCAAAACTGAACACAATACTCCAAATGGGGCTTCACCAATGACCTATACAGAGGCATCAACACCTCCTTTTTTCTGCTGGTTATGCCTCTCTCTATACAACCTAGCATCCTTCTGGTTACAACCATCGTCTTGTCACACTGCTTCATTTTCTTCACATCCTTAGACACTACCACCCCAAAGTCCCTCTCCCCATCCGTGCATATCAGCCTCTCACCTCCCAGAACATACATCCCCCCATGGATTCTAATCCCCAAATGCATCACTCTGCACTTCTTTGCATTGAATTTTAGTTGCCATACATTAGACAATTCTTTCAACTTTTGCAGATCCTTTTTCACATTTTCCACTTCCTCAGGGGCATATGTTCTGTTACAAATCTTGGTATCATCCACAAAAAGGCAAACCTTTCCTTCTGACCCTCAGCAATATCGCTCACAAACATATTACACAGAACTGGTCCCAGAAACGATCCTTGAGGAACTCCACTTCACATCTTTCTTTTCTTCGATCAAATTCCATTAACCACCACCCTACAACATCTTCTGTCCATCAACCAGTTTCTAATTCAGTTCATCACTTTGGGTTCTAACTTCAAGTTTGTTCAAGAGTCTCCTATGAGAAACCATGTCAAAAGCTTAACTGAAAACTAAGTAAATTATATCTAGCGCAGTTCCTCGATCTAATTCTCTGGTTATCTAGTCAAAGAATTTAATCAGATTCATTTGGCATGATTTACCTTTAGTATAGCCATGTTGTCTCGGATCTTGTAACCCATTAGATTTCACTGTCCTCTCCTTCAGCAGCACTTCCATTATTTTTCCAATAACCATACTTTGGAATTTGTTGCTGGAGAATGTTAGTGAAATCATTTAACTTATCAGGGTTTAAAAAAAAGGTTTGGATAATTTCTTAAAAAAGAAGTCCATAGGTCAATATTGAGATTGCTTGGGGAAATCCACTGCTTATACCTAGGATAAACAGCATAAAATCTGTTTTACTACTTGGGATCAGTACTTGGGACCTGGGTTGGCCACTGTTGGAAACAGGATACTGGGCTTGATGGACCTTTGGTCTGTCCCAGTACGGCAGTTCTTATGGTTTGCTCTCTTTCCATACAATGGAGATGATGCATGCACATTTATTATAGATATCCTGAAAATCATGAGCAACAGGGCACCCAATGACAGGTCTGGGAAAAATCTATTTACAAGTTTCAAGTTTATTAGGTTTTTATATACCGCCTATCAAGGTTATCTAAGTGGTTTTACAATCAGGTACTCAAGCATTACAACTCCACATTTCAAGTGCATTTCCCCCTGCACCTTCCAGAGAAACCACAGTTCCCAAATCTCACTGTTTTGAGCATGCCGGTTAAGGCAAATTCTGCTAGAACTGGTGCAGTGGTTCTGTCTGCCTATTAATAGCATAAAAAAATCAAGCTGTTACTACACCCCTGGGATGAATGAGTTTCTACCATCCTATCTAACAGAGACCCAACTGCATTTAATCACACAATCTACTAACATTCACACTTGGTTTATAGTGTATTGACCCTTGAGCTTCCTCATACACACCAGCCAATAATGATTCAAACCACACAGTATCAGAAAAAAGGCAAATACCCAAATATACAAAAAAAAAAGACATGGAGAAAAATGACCTCAGTTATGCTTCACAGTTACGCTTCATAAACTCCACTCCTTCAAAAATGTTTAAACATGGCTGACATCAAGGAGAAGACACCAAGGGGCTCAAAATAAAAAAAAAACCTCACATATAAAAAGCAGGCTAAGTCGTTACTTGGACAATCAAAAGAGATAGTTCAAGTACCAATAATCAAAACTGGTTTTAGATGTATCTAAAACCAGCTTAGGCCTTTACCCTGCCTCTGTACACATAAAGCGAAAAGGGGTGTTTTTGGAGGAGTGGATAGGGCAGGAGATGGGCCGACCTAGACTTAGTCATCTGGCAACCATAACCAAAAAGATTTGACAGGCTGCCTGATAGAACTTACACGTTTTCACTTAGACTAAGTCAAAACAGGTATAAGTTCTGAATCGGGCCGCTGAGCTGGTCTCTCGTTCGCCTAAAAGGTCTTGTTTTGGGTGTTTGGGACTTGGGCGATTTTTTGGTTGGGAATGTATTTTAAGGATAGACGTAGTGGTGGCCTGGGTGATTAAACTGCTGAACATAGAGGTAGGCCATTCTAAAAAAAAAACCTTCATTTTGGACTTTTTTTTTGAAAATGGACATTTGCCTGCTGCCTACTTTCTGCGTCTAAGGACTTAGGCCAAAAGAGGACTTAGACGTTTTTTTTCATTATGCCCCTCCAAGGGTTTAATAATTAACATTATAATGTCTTTAGTTGTAGTGAATATGCAAACAGAAGAGGCAAGTGAGATGTGTAAAACCAACTAACAGTTACATTTATTGAATTAACATATCAAATCCAAAGTTCACAAATCTAGGAAATATGAGTCCAATAGTGTCCAATAAGTGAAACTGAGAACCATCCAAAAACTCTCAAAATTCCCACTGATGCAAAATACTCAGATGAATCCATGACAAACTTTCTTCTTCCTTGTGTTCATTTTTGTCATTGGATGGTGAACATAAAGATGATTGCTGAATAAGAACCCAACAGGGAATTCCCGTTTCGCCAAAAATATCTGCTTCAGGGGTTAAAATACCACTTCACGATCCACATCCTCACTTTATAAACTCATCTCTACAGCCAACATGACGCGGGGGCTTTAGTAAACGCTTGCATTCTTAGCTCCGCTCATCTTTCTCCAATTACCAATCATCCATTTCCCGATCTTTCCACCAATCACCAGACCTTCTTTGATTTCTCCCATGCCCGTTCATTAATGAGTTTCCGCAAGGGTTTCTGGAGTTTTTTTTAGACCTATGGAGAATAATTGAAGGCTTTTTCTCCACTTCTTTTTTTTGTATATTTGATGTTTTTTGCCTCTTCTCTGATACTGTGTGGTTTGTTGGCTGGCGTGTATGATAAGGCTCAAGGGTCAATACACTTTAAGCCAAGTATGTATATTGCTATTAGATTGAATGAATGAGTTTTCCCCTGCCAAAAACTAATGCTTCAAGGAGCGAGTCATCCATCTACTCAGAAAACTTTATAAACTGTACCTATTCTTCAATATTGCGGGGTTTTACTAGGACTTCCAGCTAGACTCTGATGTTTCTTTAACACCGAACAGTGACCTGAGGATGCCGTCCCTATCAAATGGACCACTGGGCTCTGCATTTACCAATGTGTGAAATATAAACATAGGATAGGGAGGTGGGAAGCTACTTAACAATAGGGTCCTTTTAAAATGCTCAGGTGTTCTAGGGCAAGTGCCATTTTAGCATGCGTAAATCCAAGCACTAAAAATATTTGTATTTGCGGGGGGAGGGAGTGTGTCAGGGGAGTGTTCTTTTGCTAATCAACTGGAGCACCTAAATTACTGTGAACTAGCTAGTTAGCACCTAGGATTACCACATGCACCCTTACCAGCTATGCAATGAGTGGCAGGAAATGCTCACGTGGTAATGTTTATTAATGGATGCATATTAGCGTACGGCTATTAATGCATAAAAATCGGCAATTTTACAGCTGGGGCAAAAGTGGTCTTGGCGCACATAGAAAACCCCACGTGAAAACCCCTGGCAAAAAGAGGCCTCAGGATTTGCTAAGGCCTTTTTTGCCACAGCTTAGTAAAGGGCTCCAATGTGTATCAATAATGGATGGGAACCAATATTTGCAAAAGACGTCCCTTTCCCTCAGCATCTCAAGCTCTTGAAAAAAAATTTCTCCTAACATATACCACTGTCAGATTGGAGGGGGTGGGGGGGTGCCATGTCAGTGATCCTGTACAGCAAGAAGGCTGAATTATAATTCAGTAAAGGTGACAAAGACAATTTTTTTCCTCCCTTCCTTCTTTACTAAATTAAACTCGGTGCACAAAAGAAATGATAGAAACAAAGCTTGTCATTCGTAAGATATTATAAACCAACTGCCGCCAGCCCCTGTGCCAGCCTCTGCACACTAGGGGAGTATCAGAGCAAGCGACAGCCAGGGGAACAATCCCCTTTGGTTCAGTTTTGTTCGGAAACGGCGCACTACATAGATGAGAGACTTTTCATAAAACACAGCCCTGTCTGTACACAAAGCACAGGAAAATGTGAGGAGGCTGGGGGGTGCAGGGGGAGGGACAGGGAAGACCCCCCCCCCAAAAGCAGCTTAGGATGTGTTAACTCCGCTATTCTGTCAGCTTAAAGACTATTTTATGCTTGATCACCAGTCTCTTTTTATTCTGCTTTCTTTCATTCATTTGGAACATCAAAGAACTGGCCCCAACTGTGTACCTGATCTAGCTGAGGGACTTGTAAGGGTCTTCTAAAGAAACGGGGCATTGGGAGCCAGAAACCCCTGCGGAAACGGCACTTCAAAGAGAATAATTCAACAATGATAACATTTTGTAAATCTTTTTTTTTTTTTTTTTTGTAAACTAAGGACTGCTTGTTTCCTGCTTTTTCATAAAAAGAAAATGATTCTGTCCAATACTGAGTCTCTAGCATGGGCATTTCTTGGCAGAAGGATTAAGCAGTGCATGTGAAGCAGCAGCTGAAATATGAGCCAGGACGCCTGGCACTGCCTACGGCTTCCCATTTTTCTCATTTGGTAAAGTAACTACAAACTGGAAAATTATTCTCCATAGCTCGTGCTGGAGCTATAGAAGTGTTTCAGGAAATTTAACTTGAAATTATTTACTCTGATCAGGCTCTAACTAATATAACTCAGTGCAGCAGACGTTTCAATAAACTGATCTATGTGAATATGGGCAACTTCGTGTGAAGGGGGTAATTCGATAGGGAGCCACCTAGATTTAGCTGGAAAGAATGGTGGTAAATCCCAGTATTATAGTCATTTAAGCACACAGAGGGGCATAATCAAAAGAAACGTCTAAGTCCAATTTGGACGTCACCCAAAGTCGGCAGCGGCAAAATGTCCATTCTTGAAAAGTACGTCCAAAATAATTTTTTTCCGAAAATCTTCTATCTATATGTCCAGGTGTTTGATTGTCTAGAGCAGTGATTCCCAACCCTGTCCTGGAGGAACACCAGGCCAATCGGGTTTTCAGGCTAGCCCTAATGAATATGCATGAGAGAGATTTGCATATGATGGAAGTGATAGGCATGCAAATTTGCTTCATGCATATTCATTAGGGCTAGCCTGAAAACCCAATTGGCCTGGTGTTCCTCCAGGACAGGGTTGGGAACCACTGGTCTAGACCAGGCCTGCCCAAGTCCAGTCCTCGAGATCTACTGGCAGGCCAGGTTTTCTGGATATCCACAATGAATATGCATGAGAGAGATTTGCCTGCACTGCCTTCTTAGTATGCGAATCTCTCTCATGCATGTTCATTGTGGATATCCAGAAAACCTGGCATGCCAGTAGATCTCGAGGACCGGACTTGGGCAGGCCTGGTCTAGACCACCACTACATCTATCTTTATACCACATTCTCGAGCAAAAATTCATCAGAACAAGACCTTTTGGATGTGGGAGGGGTCAGCATTGTGATGGCCATCCAAACATGGCAATAGAGCAGTGGAGCAAATGTTACCTTTTTTCCAGCTTTTAAAATCCTGGTGGTCCAGCAGTGTATCGGCAGGAGCAAGCTTTCCACGCTCCTGCCTGGCCCCCATGCTGCTCCCTGAATGGCTGCCATCAGTTCTCGTGAGTTCCGCAAGAACTGACAGCAGCCATTCAGGGAGCAGCGCAGGCCCAGGCAGGAGCGCGGAAAGCTTGCTCCAGCCGCTACACCGCTGGACCACCAGGATTTTAAAAGCTGGAAAAAAAGGTAACATTTGCTCCATAAGACGCACAGACATTTCCACCCACTTTGGAGGGGGTGGGGGGTGCATCTTATGGAGCAAAAAATACAGTATTTAGAAAATGTAGGTGCTAGTCAAGAGGAGGGCAAGGATTTTGTTTTTAAGCCAGGTTGCTTTTGTTTTCTTGTTTACACTGAAGGGCTCTTTTACTAAAGCTTAGTGCGTGCTATGAGAATTAATATACTGTACATCGCTTTTCTTCACTCTTGGATTTTTTCGTGTTCCCTTTTTCTCTCCCCTCTGGGTACCATCTTCCTGATTCCAGGCACCCTCCTTTTATCTCCAACTTCTTTGCAGCTTCATTTCCAACCACCAGGTGCTTCCTCCCCCCAACCCCATTTTTCTTCCAGCTCTTTCCTTGTCCCTTCCCCATCCTTCTCTCTACACTACCCTCCAGCTTAACCATGACTGCCAGCAGCAGCCTCTGTAAGCCTCCCAGTCTGGGTCCCGCTGGGCTCTGTATATTAAGCAGCTTGGCACTTGGATTATTCTAACCCGGATGAGTGGCACCAGCAATATTTCTTTTAGGTTACAGTCGGCAATTAAAGAAGACAAACCCTTTTTGTTTTCTGTCATTCCTAAGGAAACACTGGCATTTACAAATTTTGTAAATTTGCCCCTCTTATCATGGGGGCGCAGTGGTTAAAGCTACAGCCTCAGCACCCTGAGGTTGTGGGTTCAAACCCACACTGCTCCTTGTGACCCTGGGCAAGTCACTTAATCCCCCCCATTGCCCCAGGTACATTAGATAGATTGTGAGCCCACCAGGATTGACAGGGAAAAATGCTTAAGTACCTGAATAGATTCTTGTAAACTGTTCCGAGTTCCCCTGGGAGAACGGTATAGAAAATTGAATTAAATAAATTAATCTTGTGTAAATTAGAGCCCTTGCCATGCCCATCCCTCTCAGAAATGCCACACGGGCACAATAATGATAGACGCCAAGCTTGAAAAAAAAAAAGATGAACTAGTGTGAAATGGACTGTGTAGAGAGGCGTGCCGAAAAGTGCAGGCTTTTATTCCGAAAAATATATACGGTACAAATAAAATGAACCTATGACTGAGACTGAAAAATAAAAGCAAGAAATAAATGTTCTGCTACTCTGAGGAATTTAGAGGCTTATCATACCGAGCAGCTAATGTAAACACTCCACGAATAACTGTGATCGTTCTAACCCTACAAGTGTATTTCTAAAAAAAAAAAAAAAAAGAAAAAAGAATTGCAGAGAAATTTGTATACGCAACATTCTCCCCCGAAAACTAGATCCATATGCTTAATGGGGAGAAAAAAAAAATCACTTTTCTGTTTCTGAGGAAAACAAACTTTTATTTTCTAGTTTCTATATCAATATGCCTCGCCTGAAAATCTGGTTACATATTAACATGGTAGATGACGGCAGATAAAGACCCCCTGGTTCAATATAGATTGATTGCTTCAGGAGAACATGTGGGTACAGAAAGTCATAAAACCAAATACAATTTATTTTAAAGAAAGAAAGAGCCAAAAACTGAAGTACTCGTGTGCTCCAGTAAACTAAATGTGTGAGAACATTCCAGAAAATAACAGAGGGCGCTGCGGCGTCACTGCACGCAGCGATTCAAGACATGGGCTTGTATCATGCAGGTTTGGGCTTTCTAACTCTCTCTAT
Source organism: Geotrypetes seraphini (assembly GCF_902459505.1). Classification (NCBI taxonomy): domain Eukaryota; kingdom Metazoa; phylum Chordata; class Amphibia; order Gymnophiona; family Dermophiidae; genus Geotrypetes; species Geotrypetes seraphini. Next base: position 50,239,487 of record NC_047095.1, read on the forward strand.
GGGAACACATTTCCAAGATCAAGTTCAAGTTCAGGTTTAAAAAAAAAATCCTCCTTTGGAGTTTACAGACGGCCCTTGTTTCCATCTGGTCCCTCTGAACTTGGCCTGCGCATACCCTGTTTCCAAGGGTCCGGCAAAGGAATGTTTCCCAGTTAAGAGCCTGCAGTGCTTTCTCAGGCACATTCGGAGCCACCAGCTGGAGTTTTGGGCTGTGGCATGAAATGTTTTCGCAGAACTGCTGCAGAGCGGTGGCGACGGAATGGAAAACACTCCTCTGCTGTAGCGCCTTAATTATCGTAAGATAGATGGAACTCCCCAGCACTGTTCTGGGTCAGCAGAGTTCAGCTGATAGCTGGTGAAAGAATGAAACCCAAATACATTTTCCATTATCATACTGAAATTCATGAAAAAATTTCATGGGGGCTGCTGGAATGCATGACCGACAACGAGCCGAGGGCCAGATTGAAGGATCAAGCAATTCGTTTCTCTTGTCCCCCCCCCTACCAGAAAACAAGTTACATGTCAGCTTTCTTGCAGAAATAACACTTTTATGTAGGTCAATATTTATTTATTTTGCCAAAAGCTTGAACTTTCCTGCAACTTCTGGAGGCAAAATTACATTTAACTCTTAGGCCTCTTAGACTAGTTATTATTTTTCCCTGAAGGTATATAATTATAAGATTGGGATGGGGGGTGGGATCTTGATTTTTTTAAATTATTAATTACGAAGAGAATGAATGATTTTATTATATTGTATATATTAATTATTGATAGTAGGGGGGGTGGGAAGGGGATAAATTTTATTTGGGGAAATTTTGTGATATCTCAAGCGATGTATTAAGTTAATCTGTTATTCTTTCTGTACACTTGATGCAAATATAAAATGAATAAAGAATTTTTAAAAAAATAACTCAGGCCCTCTTTTACAAAGGCACGCTAAGCGTTTTAGTGCGGATTTAGCACGTGCTAAAACAACGCGTGCGCTAACCATTAATACGTCCATAGGATAACATGCACACGTTAGCGTCTAGCACACTTTTGTAATAGGGGCTTGGCGTCCTTTTTGCCTATACAGTATTTCTATGGAATTGTTTTTCTTTGCAAAAGTTACAGAGACACTCCATGTTTCAAAATGACAAAAACAAAGTGCCTTGCAGGCTTTTTGTCTCACAAAATAAGTCCCTGGCATACCTTAGGAACTTTCACAATTTCACGTACGAGTTGGTGCTGAAACGTTCTCAGCCCAACCAAGAAGAGAATGGCGTGGATATGGTTCAATCACTGATCGGAAACAATGTCAAAAGCATATGGAAGAATTTCGTTTCTGCCAATTGGCACAAAATAAGATAACACTCTTTTCAGCTACAGTGGCACAATAACGTTCAGAATTTAGGAAGTTGGTCGGGCTGAGAACGTTTCAGCACCCCCTCGTACTGATAAATATAAATGTTGTAATTCACAGTCTTATTCTGATGTTTCTGTTCCAACAGAACTTCCCTCAAGGTTGGAGCAGACTTAGAGGGGCATAATTAAAAAAAAAACCAACAAAACAAAATCACATGTGTGTCCCTTTTTGGCCTAAGGCTTTAAGTGCCCAAAGTAGGCAGCAGGGAAATGTCCATGCTCGAAAAAACCATCCAAAATGTGTTTTTTTTTCTCAAGAATGGCCTACCTATATGTTCAGACGTTTAATTGCCCAGACCACCACTACGTCTACCTTTAAGCCCTATTCTTGAAAAAAAAAAAAAATGCCCAAGTTCCAAATGCCCAAAACAAGACCTTTTAGGCATGACAGGGACCAGCACTTCGCCTAAAAACACGATTCTCTAACCGGCATCTGTAATAAGCGCTGGTTAGAGAATCGTGGAACTGCCCCCTTGCAACGATCATGACAGGAGAGATGCCCAATCTCTCCTGCTGACACCCACTGCAACCCCCCCCTCCCCAAATGATCGCGGCAGGAGGGAAGCCCAGTCCTTCCTGCCTGGCACTCCCAAACTCCCCTGAAAGTTCGCCGGCAGGAGGGATGCCCAGTCCCTCCTGCTGGACACCCCCACCCGCCAAAGGTAGCCAACTCATACCCCCACAAGACCCCCCATCTGGACCCCACCACAAGGACCCCCACTAATCTTTTTTCTGATGGCTGGATGGACGGATCCTTCCTGCGTCCAGCCGGCAGGCCCATCTTCGCTGAAATGGCAGGCCTGCCCCATCCCGGTGCATCTTGGGATGCACTGGAGAGGGGCCTAAGGTCCTGATTGGCTCGGGCGTTTAAGGCCCCTCTTGTAGGAGGGGCCTTAGGCACCTGGGTCAATCGGAATCTTAGGCCCGTCTCCAAGTGCATTATAGGATGCGCTGGGAGTGGCCTAAGATTCCGATTGGCCAGATCCCCTATAATGCACTGGGCCTAGAATGCACTGGGAGATGGGCCTAAGATTCCAGTGGGCCCAGATGCCTTAGGCCCCTCCTCGGTGCATTTTGGGATGCTCCAGGAAGGGGCAGGCTCGCCATTCTAGTGAAGGCGAGGCAGCTAGCCTGACGCAGGGAGGACCCATCTATCCAGCCATCAAAAAAAGATTAGAGGGGGTCCTTGTGGGAGGGGGGATCCAGGTGGGTTCTATATTGTAACTTAAGTCTCATCCTGTTTTCACCTCCCCAATTTCTTTTTTGATTATTATCTCATGTAAACTGCCGGTTCACTAACCTTCTGGCCGCACCAGATCTGATCCACGCATGCAAATTAGGGAAATGGCATGCAAATCTAGCAAGGATTCACCAACATTTTTCAGACACACCGACTGAGCTGGCTAATCACAAAAGAAGCAGCTGCTGGAGACCAGTCGCTCAAGCCCTTTCTGGCTGCTCTGCTTTCTGCCGCCCTGCTCTCTACCCTGTCAGCCCCGATCTCTTGCTGCCCTGAACGCCTCCCGTTTCCCCGATCTGCCTCCCATTGCCTCTATTTGCCTCCCATTGTCCCAATCTGCCTCCCGCTGCCCCGATCTGCCTCCCGTTGTCCCGATCTGCCTCCCATTGCCTCTATTTGCCTCCCATTGTCCCAATCTGCCTCCCGCTGCCCCGATCTGCCTCCCGTTGTCCCGATCTGCCTCCCGCTGCCCCAATCTGCCTACCCCGCAGTGCTTGCCCGTGATATTAACCCGCGGGCTTCTAGCGGGTTAAAACCACGGGCAAAAGAAAAATAAAAAGACGGCCCAGAGGTCTGCGCATGCACGCAGATCGCACAACAGCGATCCGTGCAGACAGATGGGGGCATTCTACCGATCACCCCCATCTGTATATGTTTCTTTCCTGAATTCGTCGGACCTGCCCGGAACGTGCCCGATCGGGCAGGTTAGTGAATCTGTGCCAATGTGCCTATGTCTGTTTTATCATTCCCTCTGTAAGAAATTCCCTAACCCCTATTTTGTCTGTTTTAATTAGATTGTAAGCTTTATTGAGCAGGGATTGTCTCTTCCAGGTTTCATGTACAGCGCTGTGTATGTCTGGCAGCTTTATAGAAATGATAAGCAGTCGAAGTAGTAAGAAACTAGGTACTAGCAACTAAATGAGCGATAGTCATCAGAAGGTTGAACAATGGAGTGTCTTAGTAATTAGTCTTTCAGTTATCTCCATTTAATTATTTCATACAGCATACTACAGCTGGGAAGCTCTGTATTAGAGAATGACACAGTGAAAAATTCATCACCGTCCCCGTCCCCGCGGATAACCGCGGGAAATAATCCCATGTCATTTTCTAATGTTTATTTCAACCTCGGTCCTTTTGTTTGTCACCCAATCATAAATTTAATATGTACACCACTTAGAAACTTGATGGGTGGTTCATCAAATTTTAATAAAAGTTAAAACGTGATAATGCGTGAACCACATATATTTAATAGCACTATAGAAATAATAAGTAATAGTAGTAGTAGACGATTGGTTTGCTTAGTGAATCTAGCCCTTTAAGAGTCAAAAGCAGCCAATGACAAACAGGCCACAGGTCATGCTGAAATCTTAAGCACAGCTCATTTCTTTGTGACCTGTTTCAAAGTAACCTGCTCAAAAGAAGCAATCGGTATCCTATATAATAAAACCCTAAGCGCACATGCGCACTTAGGATTTCGTGTTCCCTGCCGCTATTTTTTTCTGAGGCCCTCCAAGTACCTACAAATCCAAAAGGTGGCCCTGCAAAGGGTTTGAGACCACTGGCCTAGTGGCTAGTACAGCGGCCTGAGAATCTAGGGCAGTGTTTTTCAACCTTTTTTGGGCAAAGGCACACTTGTTTCATGAAAAAAATCACGAGGCACACCACCATTAGAAAATGTTAAAAAATTTAACTCTGTGCCTATATTGACTATATATAAAGTAATTCTCTTGAATAGGAATCAAATAAACACAAAGAAAGTATTTTATAATTACTTTATTATGAAATACTAGCTGATGCCCCGGCGTTGCACGGGTATTTAATTATAGCAATAACACTGTAAATGGATTCAAATAAAGATACTTTATAGTGGTGAATGAAAGTATTTTTTACAGCTTAATAAAAAGTACAATATTCAAATTATAAAGTGAAATATTTGACAAAATGAATACAATACAACTAACGCAAAACGTGATTATAAACAACAATTTTAGTTTCACCTCCTGGAGCAAGAACATATAAATTCTTGGCTGAACCCACCCTTGAGCAAGCAAAATAGAGTTGTGGGCCATGAGACCCCCAGAACATATCACCCCAGGTAGTGAGGGATCTGCATACCAAGTTTCGTCCAAATTGGTCACAGTGAGAATGGCAGCTTTTTACATTTTTTCCATTGACATGAATGGGTGAAATCTGATTTTCTGTTTGTAGCTCCGCCCACGTGTGCAGGAGGGCCACGAGACCCCCAGAACATATCACCCCAGGTAGTGAGGGATCTGCATACCAAGTTTCGTTCAAATCGGTCAAGTCGTTTGTGAATTACTGTGAGAATGGCAGCTTTTAACATTTTTCCATTGACATGAATGGGTGAAATCTGATTTTCAGTTTGTAGCTCCGCCCACGTGTGCAGGTGGGCCGCGAGACCCCCAGAACATATCACCCCAGGTAGTGAGGGATCTGCATACCAAGTTTCGTCCAAATTGGTCACAGTGAGAATGGCAGCTTTTTACATTTTTTCCATTGACATGAATGGGTGAAATCTGATTTTCTGTTTGTAGCTCCGCCCATGTGTGCAGGAGGGCCGCGAGACCCCCAGAACATATCACCCCAGGTAGTGAGGGATCTGCATACCAATTTTTGTTCAAATCGGTCAAGCCGTTTTTGAATTACTGTGAGAATGGCAGCTTTTTACATTTTTTCCATTGACATGAATGGGTGAAATCTGATTTTATGTTTGTAGCTCCGCCCACGTGTGCAGGTGGGCCGCGAGACCCCCAGAACATATCATCCCAGGTAGTGAGGGATCTGCATACCAAGTTTCGTTCAAATCGGTCAAGCCGTTTTTGCGTGATCGCGGCACATACACACACACATACATACACACATACATACCTCCGATTTTATATATATAGATTAAGTAAACAGAATAGTGAAAAATTATAAAATACTTTATTCAGTGCGAAACCTGGGCCTGTTTGGCTGAACACAAAGCTGATATTCTGGCTGGAATCGAAGAAAGACACACACGTAGCTCTTCGTCAACAGCTCTCAGTCTCTCTCTGTATTTGGTTTTTATAGCATACAAAAATAGACAAATATACCCTCCATCCTTTTTATTAAACCACAATAGCAGTTTTTAGCGCAGGGAGCTGCGCTGAATGCCCAGCGCTGCTCTTGACGCTCATAGGCTCCCTGCGCTAAAAACCACTATTTCGGTTTAGTAAAAGGTGACCATATTGTAAAATTTAGACAGCAGATATAAATTCAGAACTGTGCATAGTAAGTGAAGGGAAGTTTTCATCTCTGGGAATTTACCCAGTTAACTATTAAGTTATTTGGGCAAATTCCTTTGAAAACTGTGGTAATACTGCCTCCACTTTGCTAAATTTAAAATAAAATCATTTTTCCTACCTTGTCTGGTGATTTCTGGTTGCACTTTCTTCTTCTGACTGTGCATCCAATCTTTCTTCCCTTCTATCAGCCTGTATGCTTTCTCTCCTCCACACCTCATTCCCTCCCCCAACTTTTTCTTCCTCTCTCCCTGACCTTTCTTTCTTTTTTTCTGTTTCTCTTCTTTCCTTCTGTTTCCCTGCCTGCCCCCTTTCTTTCTTTCTCCCTCCCTGCCGTTCCCCAAGCCACTGCCGCTGCCATCGGGGAACAGGACCCACCAATGGATAACAGGCCCCAAAGCCGACGCCGACGCATGCTCTCCCTGACGTCAATTCTGCAATCGGAGAGGAAGTTCCGCCCAGCCAGGCAGCGATTGGCTGGCCCGAACTTCCTCTTCGACTGCAGAATTGACGTCGGGGAGAAGAAGACGGCTCGATAGATTAGATCGCCAAGACAAAGTGAGTCCTGGGTGATCGACTCACTTTGCCTTGGCGAGCTACTGGCGCCCCTGCCTCGGGCCCCCTGTCAGCTCCGGGCCCCTGAATGCAGGACTGGTAGTACTGCCCTGATGGCGGCCCTGCGGCACACCAGGCAACATCTCGCGGCACACTGATCTAGGGAACTGGGTTTGATTCCCACGGCAGCTGCTTATGACTCTGGGCACGTCACTTAACCTTCCGTTGCCCCAGATACAAAATAAGTACTTGCATATAATATGTTAACTGCTTTGATTGTAACCACCGAAAGGTGGTGTATCAAGTCCCCTTCCCTGCCTTTGTTGGAAGTGGAGCCAAGAGGTAAAATGGGAGTGTATTTGAGGCACAGCTAAAACCTACAACTTATGCAAAATACAGCTATCAAAATTATTTCGGGCTCCAAAAAATTTGATCAGGTCACCCCTTTGTTACAAAAAGCTGATTGGCTACCTATTTCACATCGTATCGCCTATAAAATCGCTCTTTTAACCTTTAAAACTATACAGACTAATACCCCTGCATTCCTAGATAGACTTCTGATCCCTTATGACCCTCCCAGAACTTTAAGATCAGGCTCTCAACATTCCCTTAATGTCCCATCCTTACAAATAATTGGTACTCGTCGTACCCTCATTTTCTCAGTCACTGCCTCATTAATTTGGAACTCTCTTCCTCTATACCTCAGAGCAGAACAAAACTTGCAGAAATTTAAAAGTAGCTTAAAATGCTTTCTCTTTAAAGATGCCTATAATTGATTTCTTACATATGAATTTACTTCCGCATTAACATAGGGAAATGCAAGGTCATGCATGTAGGGAAAAAGGACCCGATATTCACCTACAAAATGGGGGGATCACTGCTAGGGGTAAGTAACCTTGAAAGAGACCTGGGAGTGATGGTAGACACAACATTGAAGGCGTCGGCACAGTGCGCCACAGCCTCAAGGAAAGCAAACAAAATGCTAGGTATCGTTAAGAAGGGCATCACGACCAGGACGAAGGAAGTCATCCTGCCACTGTATCGCGCAATGGTGCGCCCGCATCTGGAGTACTGTGTCCAGTACTGGTCGCCGTACCTCAAGAAGGACATGGCAGTACTTGAGGGAGTCCAGAGAAGAGCAACTAAGCTGATAAAGGGTATGGAAAACCTCTCATATACTGACAGACTAAAAAAGCTGGGGCTGTTCTCCCTGGAGAAGCGGAGACTTAGAGGAGACATGATAGAAACCTTCAAAATCCTGAAGGGCGTAGAAAAAGTAGACAGGGACAGATTTTTCAAATTATGGGGAACCACAAGTACAAGGGGGCACTCGGAGAAATTGAAAGGGGACAGGTTTAAAACAAACGCTAGGAAGTACTTTTTCACCCAGAGGGTGGTGGATACATGGAACGCGCTTCTGGAGGCTGTGATAAGCAGGAGCACGTTACAGGGCTTCAAAGAAGGTTTGGATAGGTTCCTAGAGGACAAAGGGATTGAGGGGTACAGATAGGAGTTGACGTAGGTTATAGGGATGGGAGTAGAGATAGGTTATAGAAATAGTCAAGGACCACTGCTCAGGCAATGGGCCTGATGGGCCGCTGCGGGAGCGGACCGCTGGGTGAGATGGACCTCTGGTCTGCCTCAGCGGAGGCAACTTCTTATGTTCTTATGTTCCCTATTGTATTTTCCTTTTATGTATTCTTTTGAAATAAAATTCTAGTTCTTCCCTTTCTCCTAATGTTTTCATGTCATAAGTATGTTTGTTTTGTTGTTTAATGTTTAAATATTTAACATGTTCATCTCCTATCTATTTAAAATTACTATGTGCAACGCTTCGTACCTTTGGAGAAGCGTTTAATCAAAATTTAAATAAACTATGAACTATCTGTCCTCCTTGGCAGCTTTGAAAAGGGCAACTGCATCAGGCCCAGCTTAACAGGGAGCCCATATGTATAAGTGACCCCGAGTACAGGGCCAACTGCAGCCCACCATGCTTCTTCCCTCCCTGGTGCAGCTGCTTCCTAGGGTAAAAATCAGCATAAAGGTGTGGAGCCACCATCAGACTGTGCTAATGATGGCTCTGCTGTCACTTCTGCTGCTCCCCTGTCACTTCCTGTTTCTGAATTGACTCCCCAGTCATTAGTAGCAGTGTAGAAGCTTCCAATAAAGACAGAGGTGCAGATTGGTGATGGCGTCATGCTTTTATGCTGCTTTTTATACCCAGGAAATGAAGGTCGGACCAGGGGCGAGGGAACTGTTTACGCAGGGGCTCATGAGCAGTTCATACAGCCTGCCTTTACAAGTCAGACAAACTGACCTGTAGCTGACACTCCTTCTGGCTTTCATCGCTATAGTGGCTGGACACTGTATTCCTGCATCTAAGTCTTTGGCACAAATAGAGATCAAGCTGGAAAAGAAACTGTACATGACACATCTCTATGGAACTTGACAGACAGATAAAACAATTACCTAAAACTTATCTTATACAAAACCAGGAACAATCTTTACTTCATATACATAAAGGCTTACAAGGCAAATTTTCCAAGCCTCAGGCCCCTTTCCACAGATAAAAAGAAGATTAAACTGGAGTGATAACGTGTTAATGGCCAGTGTTAGTAAGTAGGTCCCGATGAGATGAACAGAGTCTTTAGGCAAATAACAAGTAACGTGCCTGTTTTAGCAAAACAGGCCCCAAATCAGTCACATCCTCTGAAGTGGATTTTTAGCCACCAGAAAGAGCACTTGTAAGGTCATGAGCAGGTGCTTTTGGCTTCAGTAAAAAACAAGCTCTTTTACAGGACATGGTGGGAAAGTATAAATGTATGTTCCATTTTTATTAATGCATGCATGTGGAATGCATGCTTCCAACGCATGTGCCTTTTTGGCATTGTGCAATACCACATAGGTATATTTTTGGAGTAATAATAATACAACTGATGTAGCCTGTTCATGTTCCATTGTGCAGTCTTCTCATTTTAGAGACGTGTAAATCTTTAACAAGAAAAGCAAACAAGAGACAGATGTATTAGGAGGCGCTAAGATGGCGGCTGATCATTGTCAGTGTCGCTGAGAGCTGAGGCAGTATGTTTGCTGAACTCTTTCTTTTTTGCCTAATTTAGTATGCCTGTAGGTATAACGTCGACTCCGGTACAGCAACAGCTCAAATGCAATGCTGTCGATGGAGAAGCCTGCTGTTCTATGCAAGAGACAACCTTGGATAGCCTAGGCCTGAGTCATCTCTTTCTCCTTTGGATTGTAACTCATCTCCATGTCCGGCAGCAGTGATGGAGAATATAACGGGGATGGGTGCTACAGAGCCCTGGTGGAGGGAGCATCTCATCAAGGGTTTATTGCTGCTGACGATAATGTAATGGAGGTGCAAGCCTTCCCTCCAGTGCCTCTGAAGGGAATATGAAGGCTTCTGATGAAGGTGCAAGAGGGAATCTCTGAAAGTGATGTGCATTGGGAAGAATAACCCAAATCACAGTTACTGGATGCTAGGGTTCACCATGAGGGTTGGTGCCCACGAAAAGGTCATCGTAGACAATACGATGAAACCTTCTGCTTAATGTATGGCGGCAAGGCAAACAGGATGTTAGGAATTATTTAAAAATGGATGTTAACAAGACTAAGGGATGGTTAACAAGACTAAGAATGTTATAATGCCTCTGTATCGTTCCATGGACCTCACCTGGAGTATTGCGTTCAATTCTGGTCTCCTTATCTCAAGAAAGATATAGTGGCACTAGGAAAGGGTTGGAGAAGAGCGACCAAGATGATAAAGGGGATGGACCTCCTCTCGTATGAGGAAAGACTAAAAAGGTTAGGGTTCTTCAGCTTGGAAAAGAGACGGCTGAGGAGAGATATGATTGAAGTCTACAAAATCCAGACACTTTATAGAACGGGTACAAGTGGATCGATTTTTCACTCCGTCAAAAATTACAAAGACTAGGGGACACTCGATGAAGTTACAGGGAAATATTTTTAAAACCAATAAAAATATTTTGAACTAAAACCAATAGGAGGAAATATTTTTTCACTCAGATAATAGCTAAGCTCTAGAACGCATTGCCAGAGGTTATGGTAAGAGTGGATAGCATAGCTGGTTTTAAGTAGGATTTGGACAATTTCCTGGAGGAAAAGTCCAAAGTCTTTTATTGAGAAAGACACGGGGGAAGGCACTGCTTGCCTTGGATCGGTAGCGTAGAATGTTGCTACTCCTTGGGTTTTGGCCAGGTACAGGTGACCTGGATTGGCCACCGTGGGAATGGGCTACTGGGCTTGATGGACCATTGGTCTGACCCACTAAGGCTATTCTTATGTTCTTAGTGCTCGTGAGTACAATTGATGGGCTAACTGAAAACTTAGATGAAGTTAAGATTGAAAGTTTCAATCAGATTTAACAAATTAAGATTGAAATTAAATCATTGCACTAAGTACTTCTGCACTAATTTCTGATAAACAAGATTCATAGGAAAATTGAACAGTTTGAAATCTATCCCCCCCTTTTACAAAACTGCGTAAGAGGTTTTTAGCCCCAGCCAGCACGCTGAATGCTCTGCGCTGCGCCAGTGGTCATAGAGTTCCTCTGAGTGTCAGAGCAACACAAAGCATTCAGTGTGCCGGCAGGTGCTAAAAACCTCTTGCGCAGTTTTGTAAAAGGAAGGGTGGTATAAGAGAAGGTTAAACCTTCGGGTCCTAAACGTTTCTAAGCTACTTGGGACTGACCCCAGAGGATGCCTTTAAGAAGTATTTGCAAGACATTTTTAAATATTCTTCTGATTCTATTCCTCCTTTAAATAAATCATACTATTTACCAGTTTCCCCTCAAAACTCCTCTTGTGTTAATTCTAGTGGGCAAAGACAAGAAATTACCCGAGTTTGTCCGTCAAGCCCCTTCCCTTGTTTAAAAGCAGACTAAAAACCCACCTTTTTGATATAGCTTTCAATCCTTAACCCTGCTCCTCTGACCTCTAACCCAGCCAGCTGATTAACCATTCCCCTTAACTGTATCCATGACATCCTATTTGTCTGCCTTGGCTGTTTAGATTGTAAGCTCTTTCAAGCAGGGACTGTTTTCTTCTTCTTTACGACTCTGTACAGCGCTGTGTACATCTGGTAGCGCTATAGAAATAATTCATAGTCGTAGTAGTGTGAAGAGTTTCAATCTTTGGGAAACAGCTGAGATTGTGATGTCATAATGCCTCATTCCACCAGTGCCTAAGAGCCAACCTCATCAGTGATGTCACAATGGCTTGATTGTCCTATACTCCCTCTGCCCTCCAACCCAGCCCGCTGATTAACCGTATCCATGACATCCTGTTTGTCTATTTAGATTATAAGTTATTTCGAGCAGGGACTGTCTCCTTTGTGACTCTGTACAGCGCTGCATACGTTTGGTAGTGCTATAGAAATAATTCATAATAGTAGTAGTAAGAAGCAGGACTTAAGTTAAATAATTTGACTAATTCACTTGAATCTTCAATGTTGGAGGTCACTGGAAGATCAACATTATTAGTTTCGTTTGTCTTCAAGCAAGATCTTAATTCTGTTTTGCGTCATTTTGAAGAGCTATGTTTTGGTCAGAAAATATGGATATTTTCTGATATTTCTAGAACACAAGATAGGAAAAAAGTATTCCTAGGTTTAAGACAGCAAACTACCTTTCTACTGAGTTATTAATGCAACTGTTTAGTGCATTATACAAGAGTTAAAAGTGTTTTTCCATCTCAAGCAATTGAAGACTTTTCTGGACTTGAAAAGGACTGCTGGAACAACTTCCACTTACTCTAGATTGAGTTACAAGGGTGTTGTTAACTCAGGATGTCTAGATCAGCTTAGGTCTTTCTTCAGGAAATTACCATATTTTTCGCTCCATAAGATGCATCTGACCATAAGACGCACCCTAGATTTAGAGGAGGAAAACAAGAAAAAAAACATTCTGAACCAAATTGTGCACCCAGCTTCCCTCACTCCCTGCCAGGCTCTGCACCCAACCCCACACTCAGGCTCTGCACCCTGTTCCCCCTTCCCTGCCAGGCTCTGCACCCTGTCCCCCCTCACTGCCAGGCTCTGCACCCTGTCCCCCCTCACTGCTAGGTTTTACATCTTGTCCCCCCTTCCCTGCCAGGCTCTGTACCCAGTCCCCCCTCCCAGCCAGGCTCTCCTCCCAGCCAGGCTCTGTACCCTGTCCCCCCCTTCCCTGCCAGACTCTGTACCCTGTCCCCCTGCCCTGAAATGTAACCTGTCTGAGGTGAAGCTGCTGAAATATAATGTAGTGAGATATAAATATTGTGTTATAATCTGATGGGTGGGTTCCATACTTCAGAACAATTTTGGGATGTAGAACCCCGTTCCTTTGAGCAGTGCCTCCTCTATAATGGCACTTAGTTATGCTTAAGCTGTTATAAAATACTAGAGCAAAGCTGTATTGATGCACTGAAATTTGGACCCACCCACTCATGATAGGCATAAATTCACATACCTAAGTGCATCTAGCATGCACGCAGCTAATAGTATGCTCTAAGTTGCAAGCATCACGTGGCGTTACACCAAACTTCCTTCACAGTTATAAGCTAAACAACTTTGGCAACTGTGTTATAAAATATAGCCTAGCACTTGCGCATATAACAGTCAAAAGCTGGCACCATCTTTCTAGTGACTGCCAAGGGTATGTGTTCATCCTTGTAAGGAGAAGATTGCAGCATACCAGTGACGGACAATCCTTGATCATAAGAACATAAGAATTGCTGCTGCTGAGTCAGACCAGTGGTCCATCATGCCCAGCAGTCCACTCACGCGGTGGCCCTCTGGTCAAAGACCAGTGCCCTAACTGAGACTAGCCCTACCTGCTTACGTTCTGGTTCAGCAGGAACTTGTCTAACTTTGTCTTGAATCCCTGGAGGGTGTTTTCCCCTATGACAGACTCCGGAAGAGCGTTCCAGCTTTCTACCACTCTCTGGGTGAAGAAGAACTTCCTTACATTTGTACGGAATCTGTCCCCTTTCAACTTTAGAGAGTTCCCTCTCGTTCTCCCTACCTTGGAGAGGGTGAACAACCTGCCCTTATCCACTAAGTCTATTCCCTTCAGTACCTTGAATGTTTCGATCATGTCCCCTCTCAATCTCCTCTGTTCGAGGGAGAAGAGGCCCATTTTCTCTAATCTTTCGCTGTACGGCAACTCCTCCAACCCCTTAACCATTTTAGTCACTCTTCTCTGGACCCTTTCGAGTAGTACCGTGTCCTTCTTCATGTACGGCGACCAGTGCTGTACGCAGTATTCCAGGTGAGGGCGCACCATGGCCTGGTACAGCGGCATGATAACCTTCTCCAATCTGTTCGTGATCCCATTCTTTATCATTCCTAGCATTCTGTTCGCCCTTTTCGCTGCTGCCGCACATTGCGTGGACGGCTTCATCGACTTCTTGATCAGAACTTCCAAGTCCTTTTCCTAGGAGGTCTCTCCAAGTACAGCCCCGGCATCCTGTATTCGTGCTGGAGTTAACTTCAAGTTTAGAATAAAGAATAAGTAAAGAATAAATATGGAAATCCAAGTTTTCTCATATTCATAAAATGTAAACCTGAACACACGACGTCATTGATGGTACAAAAGAAGGCCACAGACATTCACCTCATGCCTGTGCTATGGTATGTTGAGAATGATCACAATCTCTCAGGTGTAGGATGCCAACGATAGACTCCTTCTTGACTTCTTCACCGAGGTGTAAGTAACCAGGTCATCCAACAGAAAGTCCAGACACTTACTATAAGAAATACAAACTTTGCAATTTTCCAGCTTTTGGGGAAGATTTGTGGATTTTTTTGTTCTTAATTCACAGTGTCATCCCTTCTGCTTCTTATAGGACTTGGAAGTACAGCATACGCCCCACAGAACTAGATTTATTCATACTGGCAAAACGCAAGGAAAAACATTTTGTCAGCTACAGTCTTATGTGAAAATGAGTATATTTTTGTTTAAAGAAAAATCACCACCAGTTACCGCCAGCATATTTTGCTTATGGCAAAGTCCTGCATACCCAGAATACTTTGCAGTACATATTGATTAGACATAGAACCAGGTCCACAATCTTCTTGAAGAAACAACTGAAAGGCTCGTAATGCCAGGTAAGAAGCTGGATGGAGTCGGGCTATATTCCAAGATAAATGATACATAGGTATAAAAAACAATTAAGACTATTGCAAAACTAGATCTGGTATTTCACTTTTTCATTATAATTCTATTTCCCCAATGTTTGCGTAGACTCATTCAAAATATACCCTCAAGCCAAAGCAATACTAATTATCAAGTTCAATAATACTAATTAGATTATATTAATGAAATTAATACTTGGACAGAGAGTACAAATGTACAAGTGATTGCTATTCAATTTGGCCACTTACTGCATGGAATTTGTGGAGCCCATATAGCCATCAACCCTGAAAGATAAAATTTAATGAGCTACCTATTGAAAGCAAGCATTCTGTTTTTTAATCCCTCATAAAAAAAAAATGTGGCACGTATCCTCTATGTAATAAAACAGTATGCATATGTTCTATATAGCAATCTAAACTACATCATAACAGGGCTTCCTTAAACACCCCAGCTAATTGCTAAACTACAGCTCTTACTGCTGCTTGTAATGAGAGTTTATCTTTGCATGCAATGGCCAAACCATATAATTAAAAACACTGCAGAATAACCGACAATTTGAATCCAAGCCTGATTCAGTAGTGGAATATTCTAGAGCTGCTCTTGCCAACGGTAATTTTTTTGCACGTCACTCCCGTCCAAAACAAAAATCAATTGGATTGGCCACACAAGTTCTATACTGTCAATCAGGAAAATGAGATCTGACAGCACCCTAAGGCAGGCAGGGGAGAAAGGGTGGAATACAGGACCAGCTCAAGCCCTGCACCACCTGGATGGGATCAATAATTCCAATCGTATGTTTGCCTTCATGTTGCTCCCTAACTGCCGCAATTAATAATGCAGAAGGGGCTGATTAACTTAAGTAAAGTGCTCTTTGCTGTATAAACACATAAAGATCCATAAGGCAGAAAAAGAAGAAAGATCCAAATGTCAGCTTTTATTTAT
The DNA here is from genome assembly GCF_902459505.1 of Geotrypetes seraphini. Classification (NCBI taxonomy): domain Eukaryota; kingdom Metazoa; phylum Chordata; class Amphibia; order Gymnophiona; family Dermophiidae; genus Geotrypetes; species Geotrypetes seraphini. The sequence goes on from NC_047095.1 coordinate 50,255,067, forward strand.
TTATTTTTTTTTTTTATGCAGACACGTTCTCACTTTCCATTCTTCTCTTGTAACAATTACTGTAGTAGCCGTTCTGACATACAGAATCAATATATTGATCGGAGACCTGATGCAGCAGCTCAGTACACTAATCCAATATACCATTATCTGCAATATGGGGGAGGGGGGATGGGTGAAGAGGAAAAATATTTGCAAAGAGAAATCAAAACAGGGAAGATGTATAATTATTGTCTTCTTCTGTGCTTGTGCATTCAATGTGGCAGGAGCTTAAAGAAATGTTCAAAGCAAAAGACTCTGGTTCATCTCTACCTCTGTGCTTAGCAAAGGCTTCAGATGTTCACAATGAAAAGTGGTTTCATCAAGGGTTCAGCCCTTGACAGCTAATCATGCCAAGTGAAATGTATTTGTTAAAACTTGGATGTATATTCATATTCAAAAAAAGCAAGCTCATATCGTTTCCTCTTATAGGCATATAAAATACAAAACGGGATGATTCATCGCAACTGTTTCCTCACGGGCCATTCCATCACGGCTGCGATGAATCATCCCATTACATTACCCAGTTTCTCTTGTATAACCCCCCTTCGCTCAGCCTGCCTGTGTCTCTTGGAGCCGGCCACCTAGTCCCCTCATGTTGCTGTCTGAAGGGAAAAAAACAATACGTTTCCAAGTTCCCCACTGTGATTTGCAAGGTGAAGATTTGAAATCTTAAATAGGCTTTAGTGGCAGAGGGCGAGTACGATGACGGACCAGCTTCAGCGGTAGCTTTGCCTCCCAGGGCTCAGGCTTCCCGCCAGCCAGCAGGATCAAGTTATATTTATTTTTCGGGGGGGGGGGGGGGTAGGGGGGCAATCATTTCCCAAATGCTGAAATTGGACAATTCATTGAAACCAGTTCATCCCACTTAAATGGCCGCGCTGAACCGGCTGTGATGAATTGTCCTAGACCCTAAAAATATTTGAAATAGGACCTTCATATCAAGGATCACACTATTAAAGAAACCATCTCTAAATACATAACCATTAGTCTCAAGAAATATATAATTCCTATGCATGAAATTTGCATTTACTACCTTCATTGTATGAGGACTGGGTTGAGAACCTCTGTATGAGAGTTTGACTTCCTGAATGTATGGACAGTCAAGTTTCTGAGCAGCATATAGTAAGGGAAAAAGGGCAAATATCCTTGTTGGATGATCTATATATATCCAGTTGAATGAGAGAGTTCTTTTAGTTTTGGGTGATCTTTGATATGGTCAATCACAACATATCTATGAACTTTGTGAAGGTCACAGTTCGGGTAGTATAGAGGGGCATTTTCAATATGATGTCTAAAAATCTGATTTTGGACGTTTCGGGGAAAAATGTCCAGAAATCCAGTAGAGAAAATGACCATCTTCAAACCAGAAAATTTTTCTTTTCCTGAAAATGGTCATTTCCTAAATGTGTTTGTCCTCAGTACATCCATCTTTTTGAACCACTTTAAACAACAACAACAACAACAACAAAAAAGTCCAAATAATCAAGTACGGGTAACAACCACTGGGATGTAGGAGGAGCCAGCATTCTTAGCAGACTGGTCACACAGATATCCTAGTAGAGCAGTAGGGCACCCCTAGAGGGCATTGCAAAGAACTACACATAAAAGGTCCAAGGTACACATCTCCCCATAACCCCTTTACATTGTAGGGTTGCCAGATTTCCCCTTTGAAAAAAAGAGGATGCCTGGCCCCTCCCCATTCCACCTCCAGCTCTGCCCCTTCCTCCCCAGCCCCGCCATCACACGAACCTCCCCGAGCTCGAAGGCCGCATTTGAAAGCCTTCCGCGCATGCGCGGATATTGACGCCATGGCATCACGTTGACGTGTGACGTCGCAGCATAGGACATCACGGCGTATGACGTCATCATGGTGACGGTTGCGCATGTGCAAAGGCTTCCAAACACGGCCTCCGAGTTCAGGATTTCCAAAACCTGGACCCAACTGCTGGGTTTTGGAAATCCCTCTGGGCGCCCGGACAGTCCCCTAAAAAGAGAACATGTCCGGGTTTTCTTGGATGTATGGCAGCCTTAATGGTGAGCCCTCCACAACCTACTGTATGCAATTGTACACCTCCAAAATAGGCCTTAGGTCAGTACAGTAGGTTTTGGGTGGGTTTTTACTTTCTACTACAAGTGTACTAGAAGCTACTTGGCAGAGAGTTATTGCTTTTGCCCCTCCCAAACTGTGGCGACTATTGAATAGGACTATCAAAATGATATAGTAAAAGATGTATATCAGCAGTATCAAAACATGTACTTCAACAAGTTGATAGTACGAAATCTACCTTAACATAAGAACATAAGAAATGCCTGCACCGGATCAGACCTGGGGTCCATCCAGTCCGGTGATCCGCACACGCGGAGGCTCAGCCAGGCGTACCCTGACGCATACATTAGTCACTCGTATCCCTCAATGTGTCCTGCAAGAAGATGTGCGTCCAATTTTCCCTTAAATCCTAGAATGGTAGTTTCCTCCACCATCTCTTTCGGGAGAGAGTTCCAGGCGTTCACCACTCGCTGTGTGAAGCAGAACTTTCTGACATTTGTCCTGGCCGTGTCCCCTCTCAGCTTCAGGCCATGACCTCTGGTCCGAGTCTGGGTCACATTCGCCAATGTGAATAAGGCTATTTCTTGCTCTCCATCCTTTCCCCCTGCTGATGAGTGAGCTTGCTCCATTTTGTCGATTCCTTTTAGCAATTTAAAAGTCTCTATCAGATCCCCTCTCAGTCTTCTCTTCTCAAGGGTGAATAATCCCAGTTTTCTGAGGCGATCCTTGTAGCTCAAGTTCTCCATACCTTCTACTAGCTTCGTCGGAGGAAAAGATCTCAGATTTACCACATAGGGAACATGTATGTTTTCTCCCTATAATATTGTGGCATATGGTTTCTTTCATTGATCAAAAACCTCCTGTGAAAAGTGCTAATTTATATATTTTTTTTTAATATCCTTTTTGTTTATCTTTTAATCTATTAAATCTTTAACCAAAACGTGGAATGAGACTTACTTATAGCATTAAATTTTTAAAAAACTTTATAAAGTGCAGGAAAAGTTACTTGTCTGCCTCTTTGCATTTATGGAAGCGTCTGTGAACACAGAATTAAAGTGCTTGAGTGCTGTAAACAAAAGTACTGCAGATTAAGGTGCTCCCAAGTAAAGTGCTGAACGCCTAGGCTGAAAAATATATTGCACATAAGAAAGAACAATAAAGTGCAAATGCTCAAAGCTGCCGAGATCAAACTAGCAAAAAAACTAGCCAAAAAAACAGCACTTATCTCAAAAAGAAGCTGAAGACTGGTAAAGTGCAACGTGCTAATGAAGTCACTCAAACAATCATTAGATCGGAACAGCACTCGTACAGCAACCTTTCACATTGCTTCAATATCTGCTCAACGGGCCCCGTTTCACCCTAAGGGGGCTTCATCAGGAAACAAGTTTGTGCCTACGATAAATCGCACTAGATCCCAATTTGGCAAAGATCATGCCAGAGTGATGAGGTTCGGATTTATATTTCCTCTTCCTACTCGTATTGACCCAGGGGGAGCTCAAAAATAACACATATGAGAGCACTTAGATTCAGTATACATCAGACATGTCAAACTCTGGCCAGATTTGGCCCGCAATGTAATAAAATTTGGCCCACCGGACAATTACAAAATTTCACTTAAGCTGGCCCGCCGGCAGGCAGGTACAAGTGCTGCATCAGACAGAAACGAGTGACTTGCAGCCATGATTGAAGCTAGGAGAGCAAGCACTACCGCGCATGCGTGACAACCCGACAGCCATAGAGCGGCGGCCAGAAGTGATCTCACTAGCGGAAACCAGCTGAGCGCGTCAAGCCTGCTGGCCTGGTGCGACCAATAGGACCTCTTAACATCATTTTCGCGGGTAGTTTAGAGCTGTTCATGCTAGATCTCCACAGGAAGTGTGGTAGTTCTATATTTTTTCCTAATTTTTTAGTGCCACAAAAAAAAGTTATTGGATTATCATAGAGTTTAAACACACTTTTCTTGAAAAGGGTATAGTTGTTTGGGTTTTTTAAAACCTGATTCGGATGTGATAAGTAAAAGAGAGAGGAAAAGTCTTTTTTATTTATTTTGTTTACATCACAGAGCCGGCATGGAGTTGGAAAGGTTGTAACCCTATACTTCTACTAAGACTAAGGGGTCCTTTTGACCGCTAAATCGGTTAGCGTACCTTAATAAAAGGACCCTTAAGTATCTTAATGAAAAATTTGGCTCGCGACTTAGCCTATGTTTTAGATTTCGGCCCCTTATGTGATTGAGTTTGACACCCCCATATATAGTGGCCATCTTCCCCTCATTGTTAATTTGCATCTCTCTGGGTTCTTTCTAACATGGCCAACAAATATTGGCCACTCACACAGACCTGCTTCAGTACCTTGTAATCCAACTATGCACCAGCACTTGCTCTATTCAAAAAGAATTGAGAAGAATTAAATTTGTAGAATGGTTAACAAAGGGAGACTAATCAGTTCTGGGAACTTCCTGAGAGAAAAGGCTCCAACGGAGTTCACCTGGGTGTATCCTCAGCGCATGAGTGCAAAAAACGCCCTACAGGATTATACCCACAAACATCACCTTCAGTCTCCCCATGAACCTTTTAAAAAATCAAAGTGTCTTTCTTATATAAAACAATCAATAAATATTGGCAACATGAATATACCTGAATGCCAAATAATTTAACAAACAGTAGGTCAATCAAATGAAAACCCATAATATTTGCTATCCTCAGATTTCAATTTTTGTGCAAAAGGATTGGCTTTTGAAATGAATTCAACACTCTGCTCCAGGATTGGTTAATGTAATCCAGGGATCTCAAAGTCCCTCCTTGAGGGCCGCAATCCAGTCGGGTTTTCAGGATTTCCCCAATGAATATGCATGAGATTAGCATACAATGAAAGCAGTGTATGCACATAGATCTCATGCATATTCATTGGGGAAATCCTGAAAACCCGACTGGATTGCGGCCATCAAGGAGGGACTTTGAGACCCCTGATGTAATCATATGGTCTTCTAGCACCATCATTTGACTTATTTACAATATAAGCCGCTGTATTTACTGTCTCAGATTTTTGCTACAACTAAGTACCAGTGTGGGTTAAAGTAACTGTTTTCAACTATCAGTGCTTAGAAATTTTGGGAACCAGTATGATTTTTTTTTCCACTGCTCTAACCATAGGCTACCTCTCTTGTCCTATACCAGGGGTGTCAAAGTCCCTCCTGGAGGGCCGCAATCCAGTCGGGCTTTCAGGATTCCCCCAATGAATATGCATGAGATCTATTAGCATACAATGAAAGTAGTGCATATAAATAGATCTCATGCATATTCATTGGGGAAATCCTGAAAACCCGACTGGATTGCGGGCCCTCCAGGAGGGACTTTGACACCCCTGTCCTATACAGTACAGTGGCTTGTATACCGAAACTACCAAAACAAATGGTTCAGTGCGGTTTAACAAAAAGATTGAAAACCATGCAGATCTTGACAAAAATATGACTAGGAAACGGTTCATAGACAACGGCGCGAAAGACAAAGGCGCGCCCAGACAATTGAGCGCAGCGTGGAGGCGCGCGCCGCTCAAAATTACTGTTTTTAGGTCTCCGACGGGGGGTTTTGTTGGGGAACCCCCCCACACTTTACTTAATAGACATCGCGCCGGCATTATGGGGGGTTGTAACCCTCCACATTTTACTGTAAACTTAACTTTTTCCCTAAAAACAGGGAAAAAGTTAAGTTTTCAGTAAAATGTGGGGGGTTAGAACCCCCCACAACGCCCCCACAATGCGGCGCGATGTCTATTAAGTAAAGTGGGGGGTTCCCCCCCACGCCCGCCCGTCGGAGCCCTAAAAACAGTAATTTTGAGCGGCGCGCACCTCCGCGCTGCGCTCAATTGTCTGGGCGCGCCTTTGTCCCGGCGCGCTTTTGACCTGACACCCTAGGAAACATAGGAATAAGTAAATGGTATCTTAATCCTGTATTAGGTTTTACCCTTTAGATTCAACTCTCTATTCTGAGCTCTTAAGAGGGTTTTTTTTTCCCCTTTTTGCCATCAGAGCTGCATTAAGGTACAAGCAAAAAATAATGAACAGTTTCCAGTAAGTCTGCATTTTGGCACTTCTTCATATTCCTCATTTATCTTCAGTCCTATGTACATCTAGACTTTGCTATATTACGCTCGTGTGAACACGCAGAAGACAATCAACATAAATAATCTTATGATCTGGGAAGAACCACAAGGATATTTATATATAGATTACATATCAATTAATCATTGCAATTCAAGTCCCAAGCAGTAAAAAAATATACTTCTTATTTAAGGAAAACAATCCTTTTTAACATCCTGCCCACTGCAATCGGCTGTAAGACTTTCCCTTTTCATCCTGGCTTTTTTCTTAGGAAGACGATGAGCCAACATGATCAAACAGCTGGCTTTTCACATAACAGTAACTGAATTCAAGTATGGTCGGGGCTTACCGTATTTTCGCGGATATAACGCGCGCGTTATACGTGATTTTACGTACCGCGCATACCCCTCGCGCGTTATATGCCTGAGCGCGGTATACAAAAGTTTTTAAACATAGTTCCCACCCCGCCCGACGCCCGATTCACCCCCCCAGCAGGACCGCTCGCACCCCCACCCCGAACGACCGCTCGCACGCGCTCCCACCCGCACCCGCATCCACGATCGGAGCAAGAGGGAGCCCAAGCCCTCTTGCCCGGCCGACTCCCCGACGTCCGATACATCCCCCCCCCCGCCGGACCACTCGCACCCTCACCCCGAAGGACCGCCGACTCCCCAACAATATCGGGCCAGGAGGGAGCCCAAACCCTCCTGGCCACGGCGACCCCCTAACCCCACCCCGCACTACATTACGGGCAGGAGGGATCCCCGGCCCTCCCGCCCTCGACGCAAACCCCCTCCCCCCAACGACCGCCCCCCCCCAAGAACCTCCGCCCGTCCCCCAGCCGACCCGCGACCCCCCTGGCCGACCCCCACGACACCCCCACCCGCCTTCCCCGTACTTTGCGTAGTTGGGCCAGAAGGGAGCCCAAACCCTCCTGGCCACGGCGACCCCCTAACCCCACCCCGCACTACATTACGGGCAGGAGGGATCCCAGGCCCTCCTGCCCTCGACGCAAACCCCCCTCCCTCCAACGACCGCCCCCCCCAAGAACCTCCGACCGCCCCCCCAGCCGACCCGCGACCCCCCTGGCCGACCCCCACGACCCCCCCACCCCCCTTCCCCGTACCTTTGGAAGTTGGCCGGACAGACGGGAGCCAAACCCGCCTGTCCGGCAGGCAGCCAACGAAGGAATGAGGCCGGATTGGCCCATCCGTCCTAAAGCTCCGCCTACTGGTGGGGCCTAAGGCGCGTGGGCCAATCAGAATAGGCCCTGGAGCCTTAGGTCCCACCTGGGGGCGCGGCCTGAGGCACATGGGCCAAACCCGACCATGTGTCTCAGGCCGCGCCCCCAGGTGGGACCTAAGGCTCCAGGGCCTATTCTGATTGGCCCACGCGCCTTAGGCCCCACCAGTAGGCGGAGCTTTAGGACGGATGGGCCAATCCGGCCTCATTCCTTCGTTGGCTGCCTGCCGGACAGGCGGGTTTGGCTCCCGTCTGTCCGGCCAACTTCCAAAGGTACGGGGAAGGGGGGTGGGGGGGGGTCGTGGGGGTCGGCCAGGGGGGGCGCGGGTCGGCTGGGGGGGAGGGGGGTTTGCGTCGAGGGCAGGAGGGCCTGGGATCCCTCCTGCCCGTAATGTAGTGCGGGGTGGGGTTAGGGGGTCGCCGTGGCCAGGAGGATTTGGGCTCCCTCCTGGCCCAATATTGTCGGGGAGTCGGCGGTCCTTCGGGGTGGGGGTGCGAGTGGTCCTGCCGAGGGGGGAGAAGAATCGGACGTCGAGGGGGGGCATCAGGCTTTCAGGATGGGGACAGGACTTCAAGGGGGGACAGGCAGATCTTCAAGGGGGACAGGCAGACCTTCAAGGGGGACAGGACTTCAAGGGGGGACAGGCAGACCTTCAAGGGGGGACAGGCAGACCTTCAAGGGGGGACAGGACTTCAAGGGGGACAGGCACGGAGAGGCGGGGCAGTGCACCGAAAGTCAGGGCGGGTGAACGGTGAGTCGGGGCAACCAGAGGAGAGTCGGGGCAGTGCACCGAAAGTCAGGGTGAGTCGGGGCAACCAGAGGAGAGTCGGGGAGGGCGAAAGGAGAGTCGGGGTGGCCAGAGGAGAGTCGGGGAGAGCGAAAGGAGAGTCGGGGTGGCCAGAGGAGAGTCGGGCAGCATGCGCGTTATATGCCTGAGCGCGGTATAGAAAAGTTTTTGTACATATCATCGTGATTTCTGCGCGCTATACCCCTGTGCGCGTTTTACAATGGTGCGCGTTATATCCGCGAAAATACGGTATATGGAAGGAGACGATGAGGTCAAAGGACAGACATGACCAGAGATCAGGCAGGATCTATGGTGATCCGGCAAGCAAGAGCAATGTTACTTAGCTTGTAGTTTGACCGCAAATATCCACGTGACGCTATTTCCCTATTCCTTTTTCAAGCTGAGCTGTTTGTAGCGGTGCTTGCAAATCAGGCACATCCCCATTTTCCAAATGGGTTCGCACTAAACATAGAAAGGGGGAATGCAAGGTTCATCGGTTTTTTAATTGGATGAATTACATTTTGGACTGTACCATGCCCTCCTTCCATTATGCCACAGGAAGAGTGGTCAGCAGTCACACATCCTTATTCCTTGGGGGCCGTCAGGCTCGCCATCAGCCTCCTCCCTGCTATAACCCTTCTCCTGGGTGCCCATTGTGCATGGCAGAACCTGTAATGTCAGAAAACCACCATGAGTGGTGGAGAGAGACGACAGTCTTACACCAAAACATCAAAGAGTGTTTAGGTGCAAGACCATCGTCTCTCCATTACTTCGCTTCTCCAGAATCTATCATGTCTGCAGCTAGAAAACCTTGATCATGCTCTCCCTGGTGTGGAGAGTTTTGCCCATCTGCCCTGTTACAGAGGCATACTCGTGTTTTCTGAAGCAAAGACTTGCACACAGAACGTTATGGGAATCAAAAAAAGCAGCTCTGTGCTGTGATTTTTCAAGTGCAAACAAGGGATTTTCTCTTTTCTGAGCTAACAAAGGGCAGGATGCCCAAGGACCATGCTAAAAGGCAGGAGACATTTCCTTTTATGACATACCCTGTGCCTTGTGATTGCTACTGAGAGGAAGATACAGATTATTTCCAACTGTGCTTCTGCTTCTCCCCCAGTTACATAGTCAATGAAAAGCTTCTCTTTCAGGATGGCTGATGAGCACTGTAAAGTCTTCAGCTTCTAATGGAAATGGCTGGGGGGATAGTACAAAATATGCTGTGATAGGGTCCCACCTATGATCATTCTTCACCACAAAACTGATGAGTAATAAGGTAAGAATGGTGGAATATGGTATGGTAGTGGTGTGGTATGTATGTTTGCATCAGGGGAGTAGCCACAGGGGGGCCTCAAGGGCTCAGCACCCTCCCCATTCTTCATTCAGGCTTCCTCAGTTGCAGTGCATATACTGTCCGGCATTCCTTCCACAGCACAACCTGTGCAGTCCAGTGTCTCCCTCCCTTCCCTCCTCCCTGCAGTCCTATGCCCTTCACTTTCCTCCCTCCCTCAGATTTCCAACCTTCTAGTGTCAGCTCTCAAGGCAGTCTCGCCTCTTGCCGGCCCCAGAAGTTTTTCTCTGCACAACTTCCTGTTCCTGGTAGGTGGGACACTGTAGAGAGAAAGCTTCCAGGTCTGGCCTTGAGAGCCGACGCCAAAAGGTTGGAGAACTGCAGCGGCCGTATGTGTGTGTGTGTGTGGGGGGGGGAGGAAAGCGAAAGAGACGTTGCATCTCTCAAGGTTATTTCTATCACGGCTACCAAATATTATTAGCAATATTAATGGAATGTAGTGGGGTAGTAAGGGATGCCGACCACCCCGGGTGCCGTGTCGGTGGGGGCACCGGCACCTCTCCGTCCTGCCACACCACACCACACTCCTCCCTTTACCTTTGTAGATCTTTACTAGTGCGAGCAACTTCTCCTGCCTGTTGCTCACGCCAGCCTGATTCTCCCCTGAATCACTTCCAGGTCATGGGGCCAGGAAGTGACATCAGAGGAAAATCTAATGATGGCGCAAGGAAGGGAAGCACGAGTGTGGAGCGAGAAGGAGCGCCTCCTACCCTTACTATGCCACTAATGGAGTGAAAACAAAACTGTAACTGAATGTAATGCAACAGGGAATGAAGTTCTTTTGTGACAGAAGTGTGGAACTTGGGGGTGATTGTATATGATAATGTTAAGGTAACCGAACAGGTAGAAAAGACAATGGCAAAAGCTAGAAGGATGCTTGGGTGCATATGGAGAGGAATGGTCAACAGAAAAAAGGGAGTGAAAGTGCCTATGTATTAGTCTCTGGTGAGACTTCATATCAACTACAGTGTACAGTTCTGGAGAGCAACAAGAAAGTTGACCCTGATCCCTCCACAAAGGAGACACGACTAAAAAAAACCAAAGGAATTGTGGAGAGTTGATGTCCAAGATGAAGGCTTTATTAAAACAAATAGATAATCCACATAAAAATGTCTAGGGCCTGAACATGTGGATCCAACGTGGTCCGTGTTTCGACACTATAGTCTTCTTCAGGGGTCCCTATTGGTCCTAAATGCAGGCTTGTGGATTAAATAATAAACATAAACCTCTGCACTGTGTATGTCCACAGTGCAGAGGTTTACGTTTATCAGGCCCTAGACATTTTTATGTGGATTATCTATTTGTTTTAATAAAGTCTTCATCCTGGACATCAACTCTCCACAATTCCTTTGTTTTTCAGTTCTGGAGAGCACAGGATGGAGTGGGTCCAGAGAGTGGCTGCTAAAACAATTATTACTCTTTGTCATAAAGTGTATGGGGACAGATTAAAAGATCTCAATTTGCAAAGAAAGGTGGGAGAAGGAAGATATGATAGAGACATTTTAATATCTCTATGGCATAGATTCACAGGAAGCAAGCCTCTTTCAATTGGAAAGATCTGCCACGAGTCATAGGATCAAAGTAATATGGAACAGACTCGGGAGCAATTTAAGGAAATACTTCTTTAAAAAAATACACTAGCGCACCCGTGCACTTCTATCACTCAGCTTCTGCAATCACTTGAAGAATTTCATTTTTTTACTCGGGTTTCTCCCTAAATTTTCAAAAATCCACTGCTTTAGCGATCCCGTCTTCCCTACGGGATACCTGGGTTGGTGATTTTCCTTTTTACATGGGCACCTACATCCATTAAATATTTGGGGGTGTGGATACCAAGGGATCTCGCTACTTTGTATAAGTGTAATATAGATCCTATACTGGATGACACCTTGAGGTATCTTCAGCTTTGGGCCTCCTTCCCATTGTCTGTACTGGGACGCGTGGCCTTGTTTAATGTGGTATTGTTCCCCACATGGTTATATAGATTCCAGGTACTTCCCCTCTTATTGTCTCATACTCATAATCTCCAACTTATTAGAGGGCTTCAACGCTATATATGGGGAGGCAAAAAAACCACGCATGACCCACTCTAGGATGTCAACAACAACAGATAAGGAACAAAAATAGAAGCTTTTAATATCTTCCGAACCAGAGTGGCACTCAGAATCCAAGAATGGAATGGCAAAGCTCAATGTGGGGAACAAACTCCTATAGAGTCTTTCACAGAATCTATCATTGCACCAACTTTTTTTGATAGAAAGGTGATTAAAAATACTTCTTAAAAAACAGTGTAATTTCTTATATGTCCATGAAGTGAATTGAATGTTCAACACCTTATAACTTCAAAAATTGTGTAATCAAAAATCTTAACTTAAATGTCCATACAGCGATGGTCCGGCGGGGCTCTAGGATGTGCCTGCCACGGGATAGGGGAGGCTATGGATTGTTGAACATTCGTTGGTATGCTCTAGCTTGCCAGATTAATGACTGGTTTAGAGGAACCTCTTATTTTACTGCTACTCAACTGGAATTATCTTTGTTAGCTCCTTACCACGTTGGCTGTTTTCTACATTCTTCTGCTGCAGTTTTTCGTTCCCTGGTGGCACATTATCCTATAATTGCTCCGGCAAAGAGGGCATGGCGCTGGGTGTGTAAATGTGCTAAGCTATCATCTGAATTTTCTTCATACTTACCGATTCAAGGCAATTGTGACATTTTACCGGGCCTCCAAAATGAGACGATCAGGCGCTGGTCTACTCAGGGATTACAGTATATATTTCAGCTGTTTGATGATGCAGGTCATCTGGCTTCATTTGCCTCCTTGCAAACTACATTCGATTTGCCAGCTCAGGATATTTTTGCTTACTACCAAGTTCGACATTATGTACACTCCTTGCCAGCCTGTCACTTGGTGGAGGATTGCCGAGAGGCCAAATCTGAACTTTTCAGTCTCTCCGCACAACTGATCCCCCTGCGCTTTCATCATGTGGGTTTACGGGACGCTCAACCTGGCCCTAATTTGGATGTTGTAGCAAATTCATGGGCAGCGGATTTGCAATGCTCATTGATTGCACTGCAGGTACAAAGAGTGCTAAAAACCATGAGACGGCTATCTACTAATGTACTAAATTGGGAACTTCAACTAAAGTTCATCTTACGTCTTTTTATATCTCCCATTCGAGCATATCGGATGGGATCACTCCAATTCATACTTGCCCTAAATGTAGTGGAGCGTATGCCTCTTTGGGACTCATGTTTTGGTCTTGTCTGCATATTTCTCATTTTTGGCAATGATTGGGTCACTATGTTACATCCTTGTGGGGCCGGCGATGGACTCCAGCCCCGTGAGCACTTTTTGGACATTATATCATTACAACAGCAAAACCCAAAGAAATGTCAGCGTTTATTGCCAGGGTGATGCTCCTTGGTAAGAAAGCAATTTTAGCTAACTGGTTGTCTGTGGAACCACCGACTTTTGCCCAATGGAGATCACTGATGATTGTACATGCTTCCCTGGAGCGCAGGCATGTCGGTGACCTGGATTCTACTTTAGGTCGTCGCTTTTGCTCTATTTGGGAACATTTTGGGATGGACCTTACTCCTCATGCCCGTGGTAGACTTTTGAACTTATGATTTTCTCTTCTCTCTTTTCGTTGCTCATGACATGCAGATGATGTGTGGGTCTGTGGGACTGGGGGGTGGTAGGAGGGAAGATTGGGGTACAGCAATATTTTGTGCACAATTTTGAGAATTCTGTTTGTAGTTTCAATGTTGTTTACTGGCACATTTTTGGAAACTTTAATAAATATATTTAAACATACTTCTTTACAAAAATGTGGTAGATGTGGGGGAATAGCCTCCCAGTGGAAGTGGCAAGGATGAGGATGGTATAAGCATTGAAGATCTCTTAAGGGAGAGGAAAGAAAGGGAAGAGATTTAGATTTAGCTCAAACCTTTTATTTATTTCTTATATACCACCTGCAAGCCGAAAAGCTATTAAAGTAACATAGTTTCAAGATACAGAAGATATTTTTCTCTCCTGGAGAGCTCACAAAGTCTGTACCTAAGAGTGAAGGGGAGGAATATGGCTAAGTGACTTGTCCATGATCACAAGGAGATGCAGTGGAATCTGAACCTGGTTCTTAGCTCCCTGCTCTAACCATTAGGCTACTCATCCACCATCAGCTCATGGCAAATATTTCTAGTGTATAGTAGGAAGGAATTGTAAAGCTTAGCAATTAATAGGCATGGACAGATTGACTAGGCCATATGTTCTTTATCTGCCATCATTTTCCAAGTTTCTGTGTACAGTAATTAGGGCTCTCTGTGCATGCAAAAATATCTTTAGTGACCGTAGATAAACCACAAGGATTAAGATACTGCCCACCTATTTAGCAGTTGATGGGAAAGTGCAAGAAAATAGGGCCGTGGAATAAATGTTTGGATCAGATGAAAAAGCATGGCTGAGAAGCTTCCGTAAGTTGAAAAGAGGCTAAATTTACTAAATGTAATTTCAAATTGGAAACCAGGCTGGAAAATCTCTCTCTTATCCTGTATGACTGTATGCATGATTTATTATTATTATTAGAAAAGGTTCAAAGAAGAGCGACCAAGATGATAAAGGGGCTAGAGGAAAGACTAAAATGGTTAGGGTTCTTCAGCTTGGAAAAGAGACGGCTGAGGGGAGATATGATTGAAGTCTACAAAATCATGAGTGGAGTAGAACGGGTACAAGTGTATCGATTTTTTACTCCGTCAAAAATTACAAAGACTAGGGGGGACACTCGGTGAAGTTACAGGGAAATACTTGTAAAACCAATAGGAGGAAATTTTTTTCACTCAGAAAAAAAGTTAAGGCTCTGGAACGCGTTGCTAGAGGATGTGGTAAGAGCGGATAGCGTAGATGGTTCTAAGAAAGGTTTGGACAAGTTCCTGGAGGAAAAGTCCATATTCTGTTATTGAGAAAGACATGGAGGAAGCCACTGCGTGCCCTGTATTGGTAGCATGTAATATTGCTACACCTTGGGTTTTGGCCAGCTACTAGGGACCTAGATTGGCCACCGTGAGAACGGGCTATTGGGCTTGATGGACCATTGCTCTGACCCAGTAAGGCTATTCTTATGTTCTTATTGATACAGAAGTGTATACAAAGCACTAGGTACTTGTGACCTGGGTTGGCCACTGTTGGAAATAGGATACTGGGTCTCTTTTCCCTGGAGAAGAGGAGACTTAGAGGGGATATGATAGAGACTTATAAGATCATAAAGGGCATAGAGAGAGTAGAGAGGGACAGATTCTTCAAACTTTAAAAAAAATAAAAGAACAAGAGGGCATTCGGAAAAGTTGAAAGGGGACAGTTTCAAAACGAATGCTAGGGTTCTTCTTTACCCAATGTGTGGTGGACACCTGGAATGCGCTTCCAGAGGGCGTAATAGGACAGCATACGGTACTGGGGTTTAAGAAAGGATTGGACAATTTTCTGCTGGAAAAGGGGATAGAAGGGTATAAATAGAGGTTTACTGCACAGGTCCTGGACCTGTTGGGCCGCCGCGTGAGCGGACTGCTGGGCATGATGGACCTCAGGTCTGACCCAGCGGAGGCATTGCTTATGTTCTTATGGGAGAGGAGGAGATAGTGGATGCTGCAGATGGACCATTTGGCCTTTATCTGCCATCATGTTTCTAGGTTTCTATAACCATAAAGCTCTATGACATCACAATGCAGGTGCAAAGAGCCTTAGCCTATAGGAAGAGGAGATGCAAATCTTAAGAGCCTTAGCCAATGCGCTTCCAGAGAGCGTAATAGGGCAGAGTGTGATACTGGGGTTCAAGAAAGGATTGGACAATTTCCTGCTGGAAAAAGGGATAGAGGGGTATAAATAGAGGTTTACTGCACAGGTCCTGGACCTGCTGGGCCGCCGCGTGAGCGGACTGCTGGGCATGATGGACCTCAGGTCTGACCCAGTGGAGGCATTGCTTATGTTCTTATGTTCTTATGGGCTTCGGCTTGTCCCAGTATGACAACTCTTATGTTTTTGATTTACAAAATTTCATAGTAACCTAAGTGCTTGAAAAATGAGCCCTATTGTCTTACAAGTATTAAGAAAACTATGCTTTTGTTCTGCCGCCAAAACTTTATTGCTGGCAAACAATGCCAAACTACTATGGTACCAATGTTCTATGCTGGCCAAATGCATTACAAGTGTTTCTACAGTATATATACCAGCTTTATTAGCTAGTAAAAGACCATCAAGAAGGATGGGGAATAAGGGTCTGAATGCCAACATAGCCACTCTTCTGCCCTTCCTCCTGTCACAAAATGCACTGTATCTCAAGTGCAAATCAATTGCACAAATATTTCAAAGCGCGCTTCACTTGCGTACACGTGTCGACAGCTGAAAGCAGCCATCTTAGTTTCCCATCAAAAATCATTTTCTCTTCTATTTATTCAATTAAGGCACAATTTTAGGCGTGAGGGGCTACTCTAAGAAAGCAATATTAATCATTAAATCTCCCAACACGGTGTGAATATGGTTTTTGAAGCATGACATACACAGTGATCAGTGCCATCCAAAGTAGCAAATTATATAAATAGGATGATGCTACGGACTACAGTAGAGAACATTGCTGTTCTCAGACAGCCCTCGGTAAGAATGGTATTTTCGGCTACCTGCCAAGTACATTTTGAAATGGAAATTGCCGATTCAGCTTCCTTTTCAAAATCCACTTAGCAGCCAGTGCTGCAGAAATTCTGTACCTCACATACTATGCAGGTGGAACAGAGATGGAGAATATAGCTTTGGTGGGGAATTGCTGCTACGCGGTTAGAAGCAGGAGCACAGTCTGTGGAATGGAGCACAGGGGTTGGTTTTGAATATTTTTGGAATTTTTTTTTTTTTTTACAGTTTTTAAGGCATGGTTGAGCCAGGAAAACAATTTTAAAATGAAAATCAAAACATAAAAATGGCAATTCTATAAGCTGGTGCCTAAAGTCAGGCACCAAAATACACGTGTAGGTAATAGAAAAGTAGCACTTACGAATGCCATTGGCGCCAATAATTTGCAATAATAATGTAAGTTACGGATGCAAAAACTGGACACTACGGAAACGAGATAGAAAGAAGATTGATTTATTTGAGCTTTGGTGGTGGAGAAGGATTTTAGGCATGCCGTGGACTGCCAGAAGAACTAACAAATCGAACCCCAGCACAGACGGAAGAAACAGATGCAGAAATGATAGAGGAAATCAAACATGGATGTAGAACAGGTAACGTAATGATCATGGGAGACTTCAACTTTCCGGGGATAAACTGGAACCTAGGAACCTCAAACTGCGGCAGGAAAACAAAGTTCCTGGAAATGATAGGGGACTGCTTCCTAGAACAAATGGTGGGAGAACCGACAAAAGGAACCGCGACCAAGGACTTAGTCCTAAATGGCATAACTCGAAGGATAACAGATGTAGAAGTCACGGACCCGCTGGGGACGAGTGATCACAGCATGATCAATTTTAAAATTGGCATCAGGAAGGGGAAACGAACCAAGACCCAAACCACAACCTTTAACTTCAGAAAAGGGAAATATGACAGCATGAGAACCATGGTTAAAAAACGGCTCAAGAAAAGGACAGCCGAAATCAAAACGGTCGATCAAGCTTGGTCCCTACTAAAAATACCATCACCGAAGCACAGAATCTCTACATTCCGCAGATATCCAAAAGAAGGAAAAATAAGAACAAAGGAGAACCAGCTTGGCTAACTAAAGAGGTGAAGGATGTGGTAAGGGAAAAGAGGAACTCGTTTAAAAAGTGGAAACGTGAACAAACAACGGAGGCCTGGAATAGTCACAAAGTCGACCAGAAGAAGTGTCACAAGGCGTAAGAGACACCAAAAAGGTCTATGAGGAAAAGATAGCACAAGAAGCCAATTTATCTAAAAAACTTTAAGGCCTTTTTTAGATAAATAAAAGGGAAAAAAACAGCAAAGGAGGCAGTGGGCCCTCTCGACGACCAAGGAGGAAAAGGGTGCATCAAGGAAGACAGATTGCAGATAGGCTAAATTCATTCTTTGCGTCTGAGTTTACCAAGGAGGACACTGCATCAATGCCTGAAACAGGGAGAGTATTCAAGGGAGAAATTGAGGAAAGCCTCACCACAGTGAATGTGGATTTGGACATGATATACTATCAGATCGACAAACTAAGAAGTGACAAATCCCCTGGACCAGATGGAATTCACCCGAGAGTGCTTAAGGTAGAAATCGGAGACCTATTGCAATCCCTAGCTAATTTGTCAATTAGAACCGGGCAAATACCAGACGACTGGAAGATAGCGAATGTCATCCCAATCTTCAAAAAAGGATCGAGAGGAGAACCAGGCAACTATAGACCCGTGAGTCTTACGTCGGTTCCTGGGAAGATGGTAGACGCACTAATCAAGGATAGCATAGTGCAACACCTAGAAAATCACGACCTGATGAGAGCCAGTCAACACGGCTTCAGGAAGGTGAAGTCATGTTTGACGAATTTACTTCAGTTTTTTGAGGAGGTGAACAAACAAATCGATAGCAGAGACCCAGTGGATATAATATACTTGGACTTCCAGAAAATGTTCGACAAGGTTCCACATGCAAGGCTTCTGAGGAAACTACAAAGCCATGGAATAGAAGGGGATATACTAAGATGGATAGGCAATTGGCTGGAGAACAGATTGCAGAGGGTGGGCATAAATGGGAAGTTCTCGGACTGGGAGAAGGTGACAAGCGGTGTGCCCCAGGGCTCGGTTCTTGGGCCCATCTTATTCAATATCTTCATAAATGATCTTGAAGAGGAAACAACAAGTAATATAATCAAGTTTGCAGATGACACAAAACTATGTCGGGCAGTTGGGTCACAAAAGAACAGCGAAGAACTCCAGAGAGATTTGAACCAGCTAGAGAAATGGGCGGAAAAGTGGCAGATGAAGTTTAATATAGAAAAATGCAAAGTGATGCACCTGGGCAGGAAAAACAAGGAACATGAATATAAAATGTTAGGTGTAACATTGGGCAAGAGCAAACAGGAAAG
Organism: Geotrypetes seraphini; assembly: GCF_902459505.1. Taxonomy (NCBI): domain Eukaryota; kingdom Metazoa; phylum Chordata; class Amphibia; order Gymnophiona; family Dermophiidae; genus Geotrypetes; species Geotrypetes seraphini. Next base: position 50,273,692 of record NC_047095.1, read on the forward strand.
GGACCTGGGGGTACTGATAGACAGGACCCTGAAGCCGTCGGCTCAATGGCAAAGAAAGCAAACAGGATGTTGGGCATGATAAAGAAGGGAATCACAAGTAGATCGGCGGACGTCATAATGCCACTTTACAGGGCAATGGTCAGACCACACTTGGAATATTGTATCCAACACTGAGCTCCCTACCTAAAGAAGGATATAACACTGTTGGAGAGGGTGCAGAGGCGAGCCACTAAGCTAGTAAAAGGCATGGAGAATTTGAGCTACAAAGAACACCTCGGAAAACTGGGATTGTTCACCCTTGAGAAGAGAAGACTGCGAGGGGATATGATAGAGACTTTTAAAATGCTAAAAGGATTCGATAAAATAGAGCAAGAAACATCGTTATTCACATTGTCAAAGAGGTCATGGACTGAGACTAAGGGGCAGCAGGCCCAGGACAAATGTCAGGAAGTTCTGTTTTACACAGCGAGTGGTGGACACTTGGAATGCTCTCCCGGAGGAGGTTGTGACGGAGACCACCATTCTAGGATTCAAGGGCAAGTTGGATGCACACCTTCTTGCAAATCACATTGAGGGATACGAGTAAACAAGGTCTTCATCAAGGAACACCTAGCTTGACCTTCGCGTGTGCGAGTCGCCGGACTAGATGGATCTATGGTCTGATCCGGTGAAGGCATTTCTTATGTTCTTATGAGATCAAACCGGCTATGTCACTCGAAGCCCACATGATGAAGTCACGACAGTCTTATTTTGGTCACACCATCAGCAGAGAGAAATCACTGGAGAAGGACATCATGTTTGGGAAGATCGATGAAACTAGGCGAAGAGAGTGATCTGCAATCAGATGGCTGGACATGTTGAAAAAAACCATAGAGACGACGCTGGAGGACCTTTCTGGACTAGCACAAAACCGATTTCTTTTTAGATCTGCAATTCATCAAGTCGCTAGGACTCGAATACAAGTCAATGGCACCTAACAACAACAATGTAAGTACTAGATACTATTCTTTAAAGTATGCACCAAATTCGCTTAGCATGTACTTGCAAGTGGGATCGTGGGCATAAGGTGGACCAAAGGAATGTCACGACACAACTTACCGAACACTATCACTTGTACGTGTGACATGGTGCACTGATGTCCAACCGACACGAGAAGAACTCACTCTGCACCAAACCCAAAGCACGATAAAAATAGCAGAGAAAACCACGCCATCAAACTGAACAAACTGCACTTTAATAATATAAAAACATGAAGTGCAATCAGAAACAGGACCCGACACGGACTGTATTTCGGTTACAAAGCCTGCATCTCGAGTCGAAGGATTCTTGGATAATTCCAATTACCATTGGTGATGTATAGCACTAACAAATCTATGGAGGCATTTGCATGATGCTGGTGAAAACAGATGTCATGAACAGCACTTAGACGTGCCATCTTACAGCAGCCATTAACCTGCAGTAAGTATGCACGCCAATGAGCCTTGACACTAGTTTTCTACTGTAATTGCTTAGGCATGCCTAAGCTCCGTTATAGAACATTGAGGCATTAAATTTTAGAAATGCCCCATAATGGTCTTATTTTAGAAACCTTATTTGTGATTTATATGCGAATGCTGACATTTCTATGCATAAATACTGGTATTTACACAATTTCAGAAAGCTCTGTTTACACATGTATATCCTCACAGAGGCGGGGATGATCCACAGCCAACAGCAGCAAAAGAGAATGGATCAAAGAAGCTGAAGTGGAGCACTTTGTGAAAATTAGTCCAATATGGCCACGTTTCGCCTACTGCAGGCTGCTTCAGAGTGGTCTCTGACAAGATGGAGTCCTGTGGGGAAGAGTGCCATGGCTGCTGCCTGCACTCTTTTTCTCCTTTAAGGAGAAATGTGTTGTCAATGACCCCCTTCAGATGCTGCCCCTGAAGCAGCCTGCAATAGGCAAAACATGGCCACATTGGGCTCGTTTTTATAAAGTGCTCCATTCTCTTCTTTTGCTAGCCTCACCAGGTTTACAAATCAAGGGGATATGGTCTGGACGGGTCAAAAATGTAATGTGTAGTTCCCAATTCATAAAGGGAATGCACATGAGAGTTACAGCTGCTCCCTTTCATGTATGGTCGCCTGGGTTAGCCCTTTACAGGAAGAATAAGGGAGTTCACCCCCTTCATTTCTCCATCAAAATGAAAAATAAAAATTGCGATCTCCATTGGAAATTAATGGCATGCATACGTGAAGTTTTGGCAAAATGGAAGGCATACACAGGTTAGTTGCAAAATACCAATTTACACGTTTTAGCACTTACATGTGTATGTTGCTTAGTTTTCTCTGTTTATTGTTTCAATGTAAAGTCTGTTCTTGTTGTTCGCTCGTTCACGATACACAATTTTGCCTATCCGCAGTTGCATCAATTGAAACCAATATTCCCCATTCGCACTGCTGTGTTCGCATATTTGCAAACTGACACTGCAAAAAACCCAGCTTTTTTGCTTTCACTTCCAACTCAGTCAGGTTTTGTTTCCAGATACGGCCCCCGGGCGTCCTGTCCAGAGAGTGAATTACAGGCACTTCAAGTGCTGTCCCATGCAGGAACCTAACCCTATTTTCCCGATAGGACCCACTGTTCGCTTTCCATGGTTTTTAGGCGCAACGTGTATTGCTGGAACCTAACCTCTATTTTCCCATAGACTCAACATTTTGTTATTTGCGATCTAAATTAAAACTCGACTACTGTATAATGTTAAGGGTAAAATAATAAAAAGGAAAATTTACAATTTGGTGAATAACCAAAGGCTCCTTTTACTAAGCTGCGATAGTGGTTTTAGCGCATGCTAGACGCTAACACCAGCGTTGAACTGGCGTTAGTTCTAGCTGCGTAGCGCGGGTTTAGCGCTTGGTGCAAATTCTGCACGTGCTAAAAACTATCGCCGCTTAGTAAAAAGAAGACCCAAGTTTTTAGATGTTTACAGAAGATTTGAAGAGAATTTAGTTCTCTCAGTCAAAGAGGAATATTATTCCGTAATTCAGTTAGTTTGAAGAACATAGACTTCCCCAATTTACTAGTAGAAGCTATTAGGCCTTTCAAAGGGAAAAGACAATTTAAGTTTTTGCATAGTTCTAACCAGTCCATATTTTTGGGAGTTCCAAGACAAGGGAATTAGTAACAGACAAATGCCAAATAAGATCTTAAAGGTTAGACATGCGCATTTAACGTGTATTCTGGCAAATATTGGAAGCCAGTGTAATTTCGCAAAAAGTGGCGATACATGCTCAAATTTGCCTTTACCAAAGATCAACCTAGCGATTTTGCAGTTTGCGAACATTTTCGCAAACCATACTACCACGAATAATGAGAACGGACTGTATATCTGAGTGAAATGGCTGCTAACATTGTATGGCAGGAAATCCTAGGTGCGTTGATGCATAGTATTTAGAAAAGGGCCTATATTGGCAGATCCTTTTCTAAAATACTGCCGGAACTATACACATCCCAACCTGGACTACTTGTATTGCAGACAAATGCATTTGTTTCTGCAGGGCTAGGGCATTGTAGTAGTCCTTTAACCAAATGGAAAAATGGGCTAGCGAATAATCTATTAAACAGAAACCATATGTTGTTAATTACACTCACTCCGTGCATATTGGTTCTAGGTTTTTTGGGAGCTCAAACAATAACTTATATTTAAATAGCAACTGAAGGAAGAAGGCTGGAAAGGTGTGATGTTATACAGAATAATTAAAGAGAGTAAGAGAGGGAAGATAGAGCAGTGGTTCTCTCTGTTTTCATTTTAAGTTAACTAGAGAGAACCACAACAACATATTGGAATCATCAATTCCACTGATGTATGAGGTGGTCATATGTGGAACGTTATTACATGTTAAACCCCCTATGGATCGTTATAAATGCCGCTTTTTTCTTGTCATGACCGGGATAGCCATGCAGATGGTAACCCGAAATTGGAAGAACTACGACCGCCTAAATTTCCCTTTCTGGTGGGCAAATTTGTGCTCCAGCTATAGATATGAAAAAATGAATGCCGGTAGTTTGGGGCACAGTAATTTATTTAAGCTGGTTTGGGGGCCGTTGATATCATATATTACCTCATTATAGTAGGTCTTTGATTATGAGTCAGTTTTGGTTTATTTTCGTACACATCCAGGAAAGAGTGGGGGGGGGTAGGGGCTATTTCTGTCCTAATTTGACTTTTGAGTTATGTCCACCTGGGGTGGGAGGATATTTTTAATCTGAATAGGGTAAGGTTATTGGGAGAGTCTATGTTTCTGTGTTTTATTGAATGATCATTGGGTGGGGGGGGGGGGAGAAAATGGTTGGTTATGCATATTTGTAAGTTGAATGTGCTTTTATTAACTTATTATATGATATATAATAACTCAAAACCTATTCACCTTCCCACCTAATAATGGAACCCGTCTTAAGAAACTATACGACAGCCTTCTAGCGACACAGGCAGCAAAAATTGACCCCACAATCACCAAACTAATGATCAATACAACAGACATCAAAGTGTTTCGAAAAGAAATCAAAACATTTCTATTCAGAAAACACGTCATTACCAACTAATATCCTCCCTTTATGCACAAGCTCTCCCTCGATAGAATAACACATTAATTCAATTCTTAGAACCTTTCCTATCATACATACTCTGATTCCTATATAAACATTTTCCACACTATCCAATAAATTTCTTACTTCATTATTAGGTAACTTCCAATCTGTAAACCGTATATACTGATAATCTCCACTATATTCTGTTATCACTTGATTCCCTTGATTTGTAATTCTCAAAATTGAATCCTCTACCACACCATTTAATGTACACGAATCACTGTTATGTAATTTATCTAGATAATCTTTATTACGCAATTCTTTTGGTAATTCCTATAATTTGTATTCCGCCTTGAACAATATATAATGTATAATGTATTCGAAATTAATTTTCCTATGAACTGTTTTCCTACCTTCTTCTACTCTATGTTTATAACCTAACTAATTTATTTTTCTCAAGTACTTTAGCAAGAATGTGAGCCTTTGGGACAGTCAGGGAACTCTAAGTACTTTCTCTTCATCTTAATTAATCTTACTTACTGCATTTCTTCTGTTTCTACTGTAAACCGCTTAGAACCTCACGGTACAGCGGTATATAAGAAATAAAATTATTATTATTATTATTATCATATATATTTTTGTATCGCACTTTTGAAGTTTAGAAAATCAATAAAGAATAAAAAATAAATAAATACATTTTAAGTTAAATATTTGGCCATCTCATCTGGTTTCCCAGGTATTGCACTTCTCAGAACCTGCTGTTGAGCCAGATCCGATTCAGGACCAGACCTTCTGCAGGTTCTTCTGACACTAATGCACACTCACATTTCAGAGACCCTTCAACGAATTGCTTTGATGGGGAAAAATGAAATGGCTTTCATTCTCTAAATGATTGTCTTTCCCCTCTTAATGACTCTCACGTTAAAGATTCTGAATAAATTACAACTCATTGTCGATCAATACAAATTTCAATCACTGAACCTCACAATGGCCACCAGGGTATTCAGTCCTGTCCTGCTCTGCCGTTATTTCAGGGCTGAACGACAAACAAAAGGTTCAGATGTGGGTTTTTTTGTCTTGTTATGGCTTTAAAAAAAAAAAAAAAAAAAGCTCTTCTCTTCCATCATTTGGCTCCTGATCATTTAAACACATGAGTAACTACGGGCAAATCTCTGTAAGACATGACCCTGAATACTATTTCCAGGAAAAAGATAATTGCACTTCATTGTGCTTTCTATCAGGGTGAATTTGGACCAATTCTTATAGACCAAAAACATATGTGCAGCCTTTACAATTCATACTCTATCGAGCGTTATTTTGCAACTGTATATGAAAAGTGTTATTTTATTTTGCAAAGTGCCAATTGGCAGAATTATAATGCTATGTTTTGACGTTGCTTCAGATCGCCGATTGAACCATGTTAATGAAAAGTGCGGAATTTTCAAGTATGGAACTCGGAGCTGTCATGAAGTTTCTCTTCCTGCAGAATAAAAGTTCAAAAGAAATCCAAGAACGTATGATGTAAACATTGAGTGACAAATGCCTATCATACTCCACAGTGAAGAAGTGGTGTGCAAACTTTGACTGTGGAGATTTCAAAGACCGAAAATGCAGCGGCGTCTGGGAGGCCTCAAATGGCGTCAACTCCTGAAATTGTTGACCATGTCGATGACCTGATTTGGGCAGATTGGCGAATATCGGCTAAAACCATTGTTGAGACACTACGGATATCCAGGGGACATGTTGGATGTGTAACCCATGAACAGCAGAAGCTGTCAGCCAAGTGGGTGCCCAAATGTTTGAATGCTGATGAGAAACGACATCGAGTGGACACTTCCAAGTTGATTTTGCAGCATTTTCAGCGAGCTGGTGCCAACTTTTTAGACCAACTAATTACCGTTGATGAAACATGGTTATATCACTATGATCCTGAGACAAAACAGTCCCTGCAATGGTGGCACTCAGGTTTTCCAAGGCCACAGTGACTTGGAATCAGGAAGGTGTTGTAATGACTATCTTCCAAGGGGCCAAATAGTTAATGCAAAATACTACATAACCTCTTCCTACCGACATAACTCCTTCCTACCGACTCCTTCATAGAGAGTTGCGCGGGGACAGAAATCCCACCCGTCCCCGCCAAAGTCCCACCCGTCCCCGTGAGGACTCCCACCCGTCCCCGCGAGGAATCCCCTCCGTCCCCGCGAGGAATCCCCTCCGTCCCTGCCCGTCCCTATAAACTACAGAAATAGTTATTTCATTTAATTATGCTACTGAATTAAAGGCTCTGGTAGAAACCCATTTAAAAATAAGCAAAAAGACTTTATTAATTTGGAAATATTAATTGGGAAGACCGGAGGGTTAGGACTTCGATGGGAAGATAGGACTTCAATGAGAAACCAAGGTGGCAAGGGAGCCCTTTCTGGTGATTCAGACAGGTCGTGACCTGTTTGGGCCGCCGCGGGCAGGATGGACCTATGGTCTGACCCGGCGGAGGCACTGCTTATGTTCTTAAGAATACATACTTTGTAAATGGGTTTCTACAGAGCCTCTAATGTTTATAAATTTTTATCAACACAACTAATATACTACTTTATCCTGAAGCAAAAAAAAAAAAAAGAATTTTTTTCCTACCTTTGTTGCCTGGTTTCTGCTTTCCTCGTGTTCTCATTCAATTCCTTCCATCCACTGTCTCTCTTCTCTCTGCGTCTTCCATTTGCTCTGTTACTGTACCTCTCCCTTTCTCCCCCCTCCCAAATTGGTCTAGCACCCATCTTCTTCTCTCTGCTTCCCCCATAGTCTGGCATCTCTGTCTTCTTCCCTGCCAGCGTCTTCTCCCCACTCTCTCTTCCCCATTTCCTTTCAGCGTCCTTCTCCCCCCCATCTTCCCCATGTCCTGTCAGCATCCTTCTCCCCCCTCTTCCACTTCTCAACTAATAGACACAAGAGAGGCACAAAGTTCATCTCCCCACCGGTTAGAGGATGTAAATTTAAAAGACACCACCAACATCTTCTCTCTTACCAGGCGGCATTATGGGGCAAAGACCTGGAAAAACTAATTATAAACACAATTAACTATGGTGAATTTAGGAAACACCTAAAGACATACCTGTTCTTGAAATACCTAGGTAGTGAATCTGCACAATCTCTCCTATCACAATCTCCCACCTCAATCCCCCCCATCATAACCGTTCCCTTAAACTGCTAGCCACTATTACATTACATTACAGATTTCTATTCCGCCATTACCTTTCGGTTCAAAGCGGATTACAAAAAGAGTTATGGAAGAAGGGTTACACCATTAGCTGATACTGCATGTAGTGTATGATGTAGATGACTACAGGGAGTGCATTGCTCAAGTAGGGAGCACACAGATTACCATGCCAGCAGCACATGCTGGGAAGTGATGGGCCGTCAATGGCTGATAACGGTGTACTCTTCTTAAAAGGCTACACTCTTCTTAAACAGTGGGTGTTCTTTCCCGATAGCGCAGGCATGCACCATGGTTTTTCGCATGAATGAGGGTTTGTGCATGAGTACAGTATTGGGAAAAGGTGTGCACTCTTTAAGAAGTGTGCATCCTCTCTCACAGAGCACGCTCTCTTTTGTAAAGCGTGCACATTCTCGATGACCTTTGCCCTGGAATTTAAAAAAGAAAAGAAATAAACCCAACATGGACATTATTTAGCTGTCCATCCCTACTACTGGGAGCACTGATATTTTTTTCGCTCACAAGGATTCTTAGACATCGTCGCCAGTGTCATGCTTGTGAAGGGTTGTGAATCACCAGTGGCCCATCTGATAGCAGATATGTGACCACCCGATGAAGGGCTTTGTGTAGAAGTTTGGAAAGTTCATTTAACAGTACTCATTCACTGATCCAGCAAAAGGTGAGATGCAGAAGGAACTACCTTCCCTCCTGAATGGTTTGAGTCAGCTCTAGTTTTAAATGCATAATCTCAATTTACCTACGGAAATCATTTTTTTGACCATGCATACTGTATAGTTTTGAAGTCAGTTGGTAGCCAGATCATACAGCCTATCATATTTCCCTTTACTCAGTGCCTGTTATCACTTATATCACTTCGCGTGTTGCTTATTCTAATACAGCAGAACCTCAATATTCGCGGTTGTTAGGGGCAGAGCCGTTCCGCGAATAGGGAAAATCCTGAATAATTTTTTGGGCTGGCTCTGACCCACCCCCGCCTCCCTCCTGCGTCCCCCGATCTTACCTGGTGGTCTAGCAGTGACACAGGGCAGGAGCGATCTTCCTAAGCTCCTGCCCCATGCAAAATTGTCATTTCTTTAATAAGACATGAACTATTTTTTCTGTGGCCCTCCAAGTACCTACAAATCCAAAATGTGGCCCTGCAAAGGGTTTGAGTTTTGAGACCACTGCTCTAAGCAGAGCAAGAGAACGCCATGTATACTCCTGCCAGTAGGGGGTGCTGTTTCACTATAACATTTTCATAAGCTCTGTAGGGAACCTGTCTGTACCCTTGTGAATGAAAACACAATACTGAAGTACCCTCACTCCCCCCCATACACACACGGGCAGCAATGCAGTTGGAGGACTCTTACCCAGCTTAGAAGGAACAGTGTTTTGCAAGCATGAAACATTCAAACTTTGTTCAGCTCTATAGAGAGTTTTCTTATATATCTGCATACCACATAAGCCAATGCAAGTGATATTTGGCCACCTTTGCCAAAGAAGGCAGGCGTGGTTACTCAACTGCTGAGAGAGCAACGTATGCCATTGTATGCACACACAGACAGACAGACGTAGACCAAAGAATAACAAGAAGCACTGTATATGGAAAAGTTGAAAGCTGCCCACCTGTGTCTGTTGAGGGATATTTACAAAGCTTGGATCCCGTGGTCCAACACTGATGAATCGATTTGCGGGGGAGGTGCTGGGTGTCGAGTAGGCTGTGAAGGGAAGGGACATATGAATTCAGGAAGTAGCTCAGGAACACCACCAAAACAGTCTCAGAGCCCCAGCAGATGTTCAAATATAGAAATATGCCAATTTTCAGACACCAGTATAGTATCAGAACTCATTGACGTCTTTCGCATTTGTTTGAAAACCTCATAAATGCTCATTATCCACTTTTTAGCTGTAATGCACCTTGGAAAGTGTTTTCATAGACACGGTGAACAAAAGGTATCCTCTGGAACCATGAACTGACTCTGATGCTTATTTTTAGTGGCATTCATTTGTGTGGAAAATAGTTCCGGATAGATTATTTGCAGAAAACAGAGTCATTCGTATATCTACAGAAAATTATTATATCGCAGGCAACGTATACTTCTCCACAGTGCTCTGCTAATGTGCTTTCAGCAGTCTCTTCGGGGGGGGGGGGGGGGGGAGGGATTGCTTCTAGCAGATAATGCAATCTTTGGCATCTCTAGTACAAACACAACCAATATTAGTGTTGATTGGGTCTCGCTATAACACCTTGTATCCCTTTTCTACTAATAGCTTGACTGAGGCCAACAAATTATTTGATTTAGGCCAAACAGTTTTTTAAGTTTTGGTCTCCACCTGACTGGGATCACTAGTATGATTGAAATGTTTTCTTTTCTTTTTCTTTAATAAAAGCTTCCCAAATATTATTTCCTACAGTGACAAGAATTAGAGAAAACGGAGACCAAGTGAGCCTTTCTGGCTGGGGCAGGAGGGATTGTACCATTCTTCCTGAGAGCCTCTGCTCCTGATTTTGACTTTTTAGGGATGCAATTTTTAGGGCTCCTTTAACGTTTTTAGCGCACGCACGAAATTACCGCACGCTACACTGCTCGGCATGCTTCTAGATTAACGCCAGCTCAATGCTGGCATTAAGGTCTAGCGCACGGGGCAATTTAGCGCGCGCTATTCCGTGCATTAAGGCCCTAACGCACCTTAATATAAGGAGCCCTTAGTGTACAGACAAGGGATGTTATTAACATGAGCTATTGTTAAGTCAGATTATTTTTACCATAAATTGGTTCGTTTTAGTGCAGGCTCTCCTTGCTAAAATAACCCCACTTAACAGAAGCCCTCACTAACTTCCCTCTTAAATGTATCTATTTTTTAACTTGTATGATCACTTTTATGTTAATTAATGTTTAATGATGATGTATCCTGTCTGAATCAAATCTGGATGGGTGAGCTAGAAATATCTTTACACATATAAATTTGGAAAGCAGGACCCTAGATCTTAATGCCTAAAGATATAAATTCATAAGTAGTAGATTAGGCAGATTTTAATCCTTTAATATCTTCTCCCTCATCTTTGCCTGTCAATTTGCTGTAATCCCAAAGCATAGAAATAAGGCTGGCCCCTCAGTTCCACAGAGGTGCTGCATACTGCCACATGGGAGACCTGGATTGCATTCTCTTATCAGGTCCGCCCAGTCTGTGGAGGCAGTGTTTGCAAGCCCCTATCGCAGGGGTGTCAAAGTCCCTCCTCGAGGACCGCAATCCAGTCGGGTTTTCAGGATTTCCCCACCGAATATGCATGAGCTCTATTTGCATGCACTGCTTTCATTGAATGCTTATAGAACTCATGCATATTCAGTGGGGAAATCCTGAAAACCTGACTGGATTGCGGCCCTCGATGAGGGACTTTGACACCCCTGCCCTAAGGGGTGGGAGTGTCAGTCATTCCTCAACGGGGACATTCCGAGGGCAGATCTGGAGACCACATCAGTCAGAAGGAGCTGCAGTTTGTGGCCACTGGTTGAGGTCCATCACCACAATGTCAGAGTTTGGAAAGGATGGCAAAAATATGGTAGCTGTGCATGATGAAGGTTCATGCAGCTGTAACCTGACAGAAGCCATTTCTGATTGAGCTGGAAGCCCAAAAGTGCAAGCAAATGATCCCAAGCCCTGCCCCCCTGCCTAAGTATGAATAATACAATAATCTAGAATATTCAGGAGACATTTTATATTGCAGGGGGTGGAAACCGCAGTCATTTGTAAAGCGTAACCTCCTCCTACAAAACTGGAAAATTGCCAATACATTTCATAGTATGCAAGCCAAGCACCCAGATCACTTCCAAACTCAAGTGCTCTAATAATTTTATTATCACTTTCCATTTTCTCCACTACATATGTCCCAAACCGCAATCACTTCCAAATTCAAGTGCTTTTAAAGGTTCTGAAGCATTCCAATTGTTTAAAAAACCCACAGCCGAGAGTAATTTCCATTTATTGAAGATCTTAAGGGGCAATCTGCACGGCGTGCGATCAAAATAGTTTCAGCAGGCTACGCTTCTAATGTCGCCCCACACAACAGACAGGCTTAGTCCTAAGTGTTATTTATTGAAATCATTTTTGTGTGCTGTTTAGATCAGGAAAGAAGGGAGCAGATTTTGCAGGAAAAGTGGGTCCTGCTTTGGCTTTATCCCCTTTGGATGCCTAGAGCCACAGTCCTGCTTCACTTTAACAAGTTCATGCAAGTGAAGCAAGGATTGCATGTGGTTAGTGGCATCCCAACCTGTCTTGGGGATCCCTGGGTCAGTCAGGTTTTCGGGATATCCACAACGATGTCATAACTAGACCTGCTATTTTGGGTGGTCCCTTCTGACACCCCTCCCCACCTTGTAGTTCAGAATCTCCCCTGTCCTGACACCCTTCCCCCCCCCATAGATATATAGGACTAGATTCACTGCAGGTCATTGACTTGGGGGGGGGGGGGGGGCCGCAGCGGGAGTGGACTGCTGTGCATGATGGACTTATGGTCTAACTCGGCAGAGGCAATGCTTATGTGCTTATGATTCAGTAAACAGCACTCAGATGCTCAACAGAATCCACATCGAGCACTATTCTATATACAGCGCTCTGAGTTAACCACTTACAGCCAATTTCCATGCCAACTTCGGCCATGGGGATTTATACCAACAGAAACCTGGTGTAAATTCTGGTACATAATTTAGGTGCGGATCCCCAGTATTCAGTACCACTGCATGAAGAAGGACACGGTACTACTTGGGTCCAGAGAAGAGCGACTAAGATGGTTATGGGGCTGGAGGAGTTGCCGTACAGTGAAAGATTAGAGAAACTGGGCCTTTTCTCCCTCGAACACAGGAGATTGAGAGGGGACTCTCTACCACAATATATTAAAAATGAAAAAGACCCCACCTCCTTTAAAAAAAAGTCTAACGACTCATCTTTTCAAAGACGCTTTTAATATCTAAATTTTAGATTTGCTTTTTATACTTAGATTTTATATTCCCCCGTCCCCTTTTGTTCTTCTCCTTTTTTGTTCTTTCTTCTCAATGAAAAGCTTGTAACTTTCCCCCCCCTCTCCTCCCATTTCAAGTTTGTCTTGTCGTTAAATATTTACCATTTGGTTTTTTGTTAAATATTTGTCAATTAGTTTGTTCTTCCTTGTACTTCTATTGTTAATTTATGATTCTGTACATCGCTTAGCATATCGATTAAGCGATTAATCAAATATTAATAAACTTGAAACTTGGGCCATGATCGAAGGAGATAGACTTAGTAGATAAGGACAGGTTGTTCACCCTCTCCAAGGTAGGGAGAACGAGAGGACACTCTCTAAAACTGAAAGAGGATAGATTCCGTACAAATGTAAGAAAGTTCTTCTTCACCCAGAGAGTGGTGGAAAACTGGAACGCTCTCCCGGAGTCTGTCATAGGGGAAAACACCCTCCAGGGATTCCAAGACAAAGTTAGACAAGTTCATAATGAACAAGGACGTACGCTGGTAGGACTAGTCTCAGTTAGGGAACTGGCCTTTGACCAGAGGGCATGTAAAATTCCTTCTGCAGTAGATAGACGGTGTTGAATTTGTTAAACAAATCATGGGTCATGGGGACTGTTGTGTCTACAGCAACGACATATACAATCCAATTAAAAAAAATGTTGCAGAATCTAGGATTTCTAGAAGAGATGGAAACGCTTGGCTGTTTGACCAATTCCCATACCCTGGGCTTGTTCTGTATCTAAATTAATTGTAGTTGACAGGTTCCTGTTTTTGCAGGGAAATCCTGACATTAGTCATAATTACATAGTTTATTTTCATTACTGAGGATGCTATTTCACTATTGTGTCCAATAAATAAGGCTGTCTACCAAGCTGGATGGAGATGCAGTTTTTATTCACTACTTACTCAAGACCTGTCCCTTTCAAGTGCTACAGCAAAACAAAGAAACTGCATCAGTGAGTTATGAAACGTTGTCAGAAATACAGGGCAATGAAGAATCAACCAGATGTGCAAAGCAGTGCCTTATAGTCTTCAGGACAGCTGCTCCATTGTATGCCAATTGGTTAATCCATAAGATTTGCAATGGCCAATGAGAACTTTATGTATGCTACTGTACACAACCATCTTTCAACCTATAAGTGAGCGCCTCCTGATGTTACGCAGTGAAAGCCTATTCTATAACGGCATCTGGGCACTGGGATTCCATTCTAGCATAGCCTGCTTTCGGTGTGCCGAGTATTTACAAGCAGCAACATGCAAGGAGATATGCATTAAACCACTTCCATGTATGCCTTGGTTTTGTTTAGGAACTATGAAAAATTTGTGAATTGTACACTCTAATTTTGGACAAATTGCTGGAGGAAAAGTCCATAGTCTGTTATTAAGACACGGGGGAAAAGCCATTGCTTGCCCTGGATCGGTAGCATGGAATGTTGCACCTCTTTGGGTTTTGGCCAGGTACTAGTTTGGTCACTGTGAGAACGGGCTACTGGGCTCGATGGACCTTTGGTCTGTCCCAGTATGACAATTCTTATGTTCTTATGTGAGCCAAGTATAGGACAGTCAAGCCACTGTAACATCACTGATGAGGTTGGCACTGTGGAATGAGGCATTATGACATCACAGTCTCAGCTCTGGAATGTTGCTACTCTTTGGGTTTTGGCCAGGTACTAGTGACCTGGATTGGCCACCGTGAGAACGAGCTACTGGGTTTAATGGACCATTGGTCTCACCCAGTAAGGCTATTCTTATGTTCTTATGAGTTAAATCTCAACAATTTATAGTTGATTAGCACAGCGGGCAATTCCAGAATTCAGGCTAGCATCAAACAGAAAAAGGCATTTGAATACTGGAATCTGGCAAGTTATTTTAGTACTGACTTGTAGACAAGCGGAAGGTGATTTTCAGCACAGACTTGTACAACAGGATTTCATTTTGTCTTTAGATTTGCTGTTAAAAAATGGCAAATTACAAAAATAACTCAACAAAAATAAAAGAGGTCAGGGGCCGTAATGAAGTGTCGCAAGGATTCATAAACTATTTCAAAATAAAATAGTCGACTTGAAACCTGAAACTTTCTTATTGCTGGTCTAATATAAATTTAAGCTGGTGGGATTTCAAAATGTAAACTGAGAAGAAAAGCAAGATGGAGAATTTAAGTCATGAATCTCTTTGAGCCTGTAGGAAGATTAGAGCCATGATTCGAAAGGCATTAATCTTATTGTTCTTGGACAACTTCTTAACATTCTATGGTTCTTTGAGAGCATTAGAATAGATGTAACGTACTATATTATGTCACATTCTCTTTTTACCTCACTAGAAAGCTATGAACAAACTTATTAGGCATATGGATAAACACGGTTTAATGAGAAAAAGCCAACACGGATTCTGTAAAAAGGCATTGAGGGGCATTTTCAATAGGACGTCTAAGTCTGACTTTGGACATTTCCTGCAAGATGTCCAAAATTGGGGGCGGAGAAATGGCCATTTTTGAAGCTAGTGAAACTGCTAGCTGTCTAATTTTTTTTTAATTTGACTATTTAGATGTCTTGGCTGCCAGGATGTCCAGCCTTAGGGCATTTAACTTAAACATCCAAGTTTAAAACGTTCAAACCCAGGCCATGTGGATGGGGGAGGCACCAGCATTGTAATGGCCTGGCTACACAGACATGCCAGAAGACAAACAGAAAATCCACCAAAAAGATTCCACATGGAAAGCAGCAGAGGAGGAAAAATGGTTGACTCGAATATAAGACGGGGGCTTAATATTCAAGTGCCATGCCCTGACAGGATCTGAACTCAGTGTCCCCCTCCCTCACGCCCTCCCATTGCTAGGCTCTGCGCTCAACCCCCCTCCATTCCATGCTCTGAACCCAGCCCCCCTCACTCCCTGCTAGGTTCCCTATCCCACCTTGCTTCCCTGTACCCTCTTCCCCCTCTGGTGGTCTAGTGGTAGTCTGGGACAGGAGGAATCCCTCCCATCTCGGTCGATTCTAACAATTTTTATGCCCCCCTCCCCCGCCTACCTTTTTTCGCAACCCTGATGGTCCAACAATGTATGGGCAGGAGCCAGCTTTCCGCACTCCTGCCCCATGCTGAGCCCCTCCCTCCCTCCCTGGAGGGCTGCCTCAGATCTCACAACCAGTGGTGCACCCGGCAAGCAGGAGCAACCTTTTTGAGCTCCCGCCCAGCCCTGCACCGCTCCCTGAATAGCTGCCGCCAGTTGAGTGAGAGAGGCCACATCCTCAAGCTTTTAAACTGAGATGGATAAGGCAGATGATAGGATGCCAATCCCTTGCAGCTAGTCACATGCATTTTTTGTCATACTTACTCGGTGACGTGGGAGATGCAGCACCTCCTTCTGTTGATGTGGTTGGAGGTTTTGTGTCTGGCACAGGCAGAGGCACAGGCCTAGCCATTGGTGGCGGGGGTGGTGGTGGCAACATTGGAGTAGGAAGGAATGGATTGTGCACCTTGCCTTGGCTGCTACCGTTAGGCTGTCAAGAAATAACACCATCATCATAACTCATATCTGATAAGCAAAGATGTTATCTTAAGATGATCTACAATAAACCAACAAACACACAAAAAAAGTAAACACCAGAGATGAAAACAGTATTTCATAAAATAAAATAAAAAAGGCAAACAATTATACTATTCAGTTTTTCAGCTCTAGCAATACACTGATTTTACGGACTCTTCAAGGGGCCTTGGCCCCTTGTTTTTCTTTGGACCTCTAAAACATGAATCGCATCAGGCACCTCTAATTCTGTAAGATGATGTGATGGGTGGCAGACCGAGAATCTCGTGCTTGCTTTAATATTGAAGTTCTCTTCAGCTTCTTGCATTTTGTGAGATACTGTATATGCTTATTGCTAAGTTACCCACAATGCTGTGCTTTTAGAAAGCTTTTTCTGTGTGGGAAGTATGTTTTACACATGAAGAGTGGCTTATAAAAGTATTCTTAGGATACACAGCATAAAATAATATCTATTTTACTACTTGGGATCCAGCTAGGTACTTGGGACCTAGATTGGCCACTGTTGGAAACAGTCTGCTGGGCTTGATGGACCTTTGGTCGGTCGTATTATGGCAATTCTTATGTGAGCCAAGAATAGGACAATCAAGCCATTGTGACATCACTGATGAGTTTGGATCTTAAGCATTGGTGGAATGAGGCATTATGACATCACAATCTTTACATCACAATCTGAGCTCTGGAATGTTGCTACTCTTTAAGTTTCTGCCAGATATTTGGGGCCTCGGTTGGCCACTGTTGGAAACAGGATACTGGGCTTAATGGACCTTCAGTCTGTCTTATTACAGCAATTCTTATGTTCTTATGTGAGCCAAGTATAGGACAATCAAGCCATTGTGACATCACTGATGAGTTTGGATCTTACACATTGGTGGAATGAAGCATTATGACATCACAATCTCAGCTCTGGAATTTTGCTACTGCTTGGGTTTCTGCCAGGTATTTGGGGCCTGGGTTGGCCACTGTTGGAAACAGGATACAGGGCTTGATGGACCTTCTGTCTGTCCTAGTATGGCAATTCTTATGTTCTTATGTAGGGGTACTCATATGTAAAAAGCATGTACGCTGCAATCCTGCTTCTAGTTTTAAATGATTTGCACATACTGCTCCTGATAATGCAAATACATAGATTTATAAAATATGTACGTACCAACATATAATTCACACATACATTTATGTCTTCCTCAGTGCAGGTATAAATTTGTGTAAGATCTTTTTTGCCTTACTGGGTGTCATAGTAAATGCCTAGTTATAAAGGCAGACGGACACCTGTGCTGTGCTTTATGCTTGGAATGGTCTTCCTGAACTAGCTATAGTGCTCTGATCCCTGACCTTGCTCAATTAAGGTCTCTTTGAGACTGCTTTTAAACACCTAAAAAGTGCTTAAAAATTCAGTGCCCACAAGGTCAGCACTTAGCACAATTCTAGAAACCACCTCTGGAGTTAGGCATAGTTTACCGAATTACACGTATCCCCCCCCGTCTGCATGACTAACATTTAGGCGCAGGCATTTATGCCAATGAAAACCAGGCCTAAATGTCTGTGCCCAAATTGTATATTCTATAACATAGAAACATAGAAATTGACGGCAGAAAAGGGCCATAGCCCATCGAGTCTGCCCATACCAATGACCCACTCCCCGATTCTTACTCCCCCTATAGATCCCACATGAATATCCCATTTTCTCTTAAAATCTGACACGCTGTTGGCCTCAATCACCTGCTGAGGCAGCTCGTTCCAATGATGTGTGCCTAACCTTTAGGAATGCCCATGACCCACCCCCATGTTCCTCGCCAGGCCATGCCCCCCGTTTGAGATCCACGCACTAGAATTTAAATGCACCACTTTATAGAATATGCTTAGAAAGTTGTGTGCATAAATTCTAATTATTGCCATTAATTGTTTGTTCATTGGCAATTATAGGCGCTGATTGGCTTGTTAAACAATTAAGCTGCAAGTGAAAATCGGCAATGCACACAAATTTGGGCATGCAGCTATGGCCGCAGTATAAAGAATGCGGCCCAAAGAGTGCAATTCTATAACGGGCGCCTAAAGTTAAGTATGCAATTTAGTGCACAGTAACAAAATGGGGGCAGTTCCTTGTGTAACACCCACTGCTTGCCCTGGATCGGTAGCATGGAATGTTGCTACTCCTTGGGTTTTGGCCAGGTACTAGGGCCCTGGATTGGCCACTGTGAGAACGGGCTACTGGGCTTGATGAACCATTGGTCTGACCCAGTAAGACTATTCTTATGTTCTTATATGAGCCAAGTAAGGGACAATCAAGCCATTGTAACATCACTGATGAGGTTGGCTCTGAGGCATTATGACATCACAATCACAGCTCTGGGATGTTGCTCTCATTGGGGTTCCAGAATCTTGCTGTTATTTGAGATGCTGGAATGTTGCCACTCTTTGGGTTTTGGCCAGGTACTAGGGCCCTAGATTGGCCATCGTGAGAACGGGCTACTGGGCTTGATGAACCATTGGTCTGACCCAGTAAGACTATTCTTATGTTCTTATGTGAGCCAGGTTTAGGACAATCAAACCATCACTGATGAGGTTGGCTCTGAGGCACTGTGCAATGAGGCATTATGACATCACAATCACAGCTCTGGAATGTTGCTCTCATTGGGGTTCCAGAATCTTGCTGTTCTTTGAGACACTGGAATGTTGCCACTCTTTGGGTTTTGGCCAAGTACTAGGGCCCTGGATTGGCCACCGTGAGAACGGGCTACTGGGCTTGATGAACCATTGGTCTGACCCAGTAAGACTATTCTATGTTCTTATGTGACCCAAGTATAACACAATCAAGCCATTGTAACATCACTGATGAGGTTGGCTCTGAGGCATGTGGAATGAGGCATTATGACATCACAATCACAGCTCTAGAATGTTGCTCTCATTGGGGTTCCGGAATCTTGCTATTCTTTGAGACGCTGGAATGTTGCTACTCTTTGGGCTTTGGCCAGGTACTAGGGACCTGGATTGGCCACGGTGAGAACTAGTGGCTACTGGGCTTGATGGACCATTGGTCTGACCCAGTAAGGCTATTCTTAATTAACTGGCAATGAATACCAACAATTGGCATTAACAAGCACTACTTGCAGTGGCGTAGTAAGGGAGGGGCGGGAGGGCGTTCCACTCCGGGTGCCATCTTGGTGGGGGGTGCCGGCACCCGTCCTCCTCTCTGTCCCTCCACTACCGCACGCGCCCCTTCCCTTTCCATACACCTCTTTAACAGTCCATGCCAGCGTCAGCTCTTCTTTGCAGTTAGACACTAGAACGCTGAGGTGTCAAGTTACAGAATAGCGCCTAAGTGCCTTCGCATGCGTACCTGCAATGTCACATTTGTTTCTTCATGTAATTGGGGGGAAGGTGTGGCTCACTGGTAGAGCTGCTGCCTCTGCACCCTGAGGTTGGGAGATCAAATCCCAGTGCTACTCCTTGTGACCCTGGGCAAGTCACCACTTTGAATGTCGCCTTTGAATGCCAAAGCCACAAAAAGGCAGTATACAAGTCCCCTTGCCCTTTCCCCTTATAGCATGAAAGTAACATGCCGAATTTTGGCACACTATATAGAATGAAGAGGAACCTCCTAACTCTTCCTGATATTAACCCTCTTGTGCTAAATATGCTTTTACTGTAATACTTAAATAATAGTTCATAGACAACCCCGCGAAAGACAAAGGCGCGTGCCGACAACTGAGCGCAAGACGGAGGCACGCGCCGAAGAAAATTACAGTTTTTAGGGGCTCCGATGGGGAGTTTTGTTGGGGAGCCCCCCCAGTTTACTTAATAGAGATCGCGCCGGCGTTGTGGGGGGTTTGGGGGGGTTTTAACCCTCCACATTTTACTGTAAACTTAACTTTTTCCCTAAAAACAGGGAAAAAGTGAAGTTTTCAGTAAAATGTGGGGGGTTACAACCCCCCACAACGCCCCCACAATGCGGCGCAATCTCTCTTAAGTAAAGTGTGGGGGGGTTCCCCCCCACGTCCCCCCATGTCATAGCCGTAAAAACTGTAATTTTCTACGCTGCGCGCCTCGGCGCTGCGCTCAATTGTCTGCGCGCGCCTTTATCCCGGCGCGCTTTTGACCTGACACCCAAATAATAACTAGAGTCGGTCCAAGGAAGGTTACTAAAATGGTGCATAGTCTTCATCATAAGGCTTATGGGGACAGACTTAAAGATATCAATCTGTGTACTTTGGAGAAAAGGCGGGAGAGGGGAGATATGATAGAGACGTTGAGATACCTACGTGATGCAAATGTGCATGAGGTGAGTCTCTTTCATTTGAAAGGAAACTCTGGAATGAGAGGGCATAGGATGAAGTTAAGAGGTGATAGGCTCCGGTGTAATCTGAGGAAATACTTTTCTACGGAAAGGGTGGTAGATGCGTGGAACAGTCTCCCGGAAGAGGTGGTGGAAATAAAGACTGTGTCTGAATTCAAGAAAGCCTGGGATCTCTCAGAGAGAAGAGATAATGGTTACTGCGGATGGGCAGACTGGATGGGCCATTTGGCCTTTATCAACCATCATGTTTCTGTTTCTTTTCACCTTGTCCTTGTGTCTCCAACTACTGAGTAGAGACTGTTTCTGTTTTGTGTGCCTGAACACATCAAGTCATGCTACTGAAATATTTAATAGTGGCACTAATAATATAAGTCTACTCTATTGTTATAGATTGTTTTAGAAGCAGAGCTGTGATTCTTGCAGCTTTACCCAATTATAATAAGTAGATCTGGTCTGAAGAGCTTTGCTGGTTTTCATCAAAGTCTCTTGTTTGTTTCTTGTTCTGCATCTTCTCACTTTCGACTATATTCTAGTCCCAAACGGTAGGGATTGTCTACTTATGTAGACTGCTGTACACATCTGGTACACACTATCCAAATCATGGCAATAAAAAATATAAGAAACATAATGGAAACAGACTGCATGCCTCGTGTGCCTGAGAACACTGCATTTCTTTGTGTTTTGAGTGTCTCCCTTATCTGCCATCCTGGGTCAGCTCAGTTTTTTCTTTCCTCGGTGCTTCTGAATGAAGAAGACCAGTAACACTATCTGGCTAAGTCCTCTCAAATAATGACCTCTCCCCCATCAGTCACCTGAAGCATGCAATTCTAACCTCCCTCACATCTGATCTTCTAAAGAACTGTAAGGCTTGTAGGTTCTCCTCCCATACAACTCTCTCCGGAACTAATAAAAACTGTGGGACCCAACAATCCCTCTATCTCCCCATCTGATGTCTTCACACAAACTACGGCAGGATAACCCTCCTGATCCTCATCAGACTCACCAAAACTTTCCAACAAAGCTTAATGGCAAGCTGGCAGATCACAAACTCCTACTTTCAACCATCTTGGGGAGGAAGTTATCGAGATATGGTAAAGGGTGAGCTTCTAATACACCTTGACTTACCATGCAAAATCACCAGCCTGTAGTAACCTCTGTACCACAGGTTGCTAACGCCCAAACTGCATACAAGCCGCCTTGCAAGCAGTGATATTTCAGTGGCCTGGGAGCATTGGACCTCCAAGAGCAACCAAATGTTCCTAGACCACATCTTAAAGGGGTTGCAGAACTGTCCCCTCATCTCTGATCAGCACCAGCACTACCCCCCACCCCATGCATGCACAAGACCCTGAGCCCACAATCAGAAACCCCAACCCCCCTTACACAAGACCCTGAGCCCCAATCAGAAGCTCCCTACTACTCATAAACCCCCCCCATCCATCAAATGAACCCCCTCCCTGACCCCCCATGGGCCTTGGATCTACCTTTACTAGTCCCTGGTGAGCTGCTGGAGGTCATGGGCAGGAATGACTGGGCATTACTCCTACCCCAAAGACCACCAATGACTGCAATGGTAGACTCAGAAGAGAGCTTACTAGTGTTGGGGGATGAACGACTATCAGAGGAGCCTTGTTTATTGGGGGAGAATGGAAGAAGAGAGGGCCTTGTTGTGGGGGGGGGGGGGGGGAAGAAGAGGACCACTGTTCATCGGGGTAGGAGGAGGAAGAAAAGACACAGCATCTCCATATGTGGGTCCAAACTTAATATCAGCCACTCTTGGTGGCAAGAAACAGTCCGCCCAACCCTGACTCTTCAGTGCCAGTGGCTGGACATGGCCTAACATTGAATACTGGGGGGGTCTAATTCTGCCTGCAATGGTCAACATTTAAAAAGTGATCATTGCCACTGGGTTAATTGCTGCTGTTAACATGCAGTAAATGCAAATCCTACCGCAAGATTAGTAAAAGAGCACCCCAGTTTATAGTGCCATGTGCTTCCAGCAATGATAAGGGTTGTGGTTTCTCAGAGTTATGCCGGCCATAGAACAAAACCACATTTCTCCAGACTACTTTTCTTGAATGCTATTTGAGAATGCGCTTACTCTGCCCAGCAGCAAACAATTGTTTCAACGATGCAAAGGCAAAGAAACCCAGAAAGGAAAAACCAGAATATTGATCTGTTGTCTAGGCAGATATGTATCTGCTATCATATTGCAGACATTATTCAAATCAGGAAGACCTGGAATATGTAGAATGAGATATTCTGTACATACTGAGCAGAGCATGATTTCTTAAACAAAGGTCATAAGCTGACTGCGAAAGCAAGCTGAATCCGAACAGTTGCTTGAACTGTCATTGCATTATAATATTACAGAAAAAAGCTTTAAAAAAAACATTGACCCCTTATATCAAAACGTTTTCAGCAGAGAAAAAAAAGGAAAAGGGGGAACAAATTTTCAAACAAACAATGGAGTCTTTAACTAATTATAACCATTGTGATAACAGATAAATTATATATGAATTAATAATAAATTTTTGATAAACTCTAATCAACTGCTTTAAATATAATGTTACTTATTTCCTTTCTAAATATTTTAATAAATTCATGGTGGACATATCATAAATTATACAGACATCAATATTTGGAACCTCTTATGATATATACCATTCCAGGTTCCTGTCTTGTATTTTGTTATAATCATCTATGTCCACCACCTTCTATCAAACTATTTAAATGCTAATTAATCTTTATTATTTATATACCTTACTTAAATAAAATCTTTTAATTCATTTTTAACGTTAAACATTTAATTCATTTTCAGTATCCTAAATTAATCTTCTTAAAAATGTAATAAATATAGAAAATGTCTATATAAGGCCTAAAAATTTGTCTTTTTAAGAACCTTATGGATGTAATCATACATAACTTAAAATTCTAAAGGAAAGACGACACTTAGCTTTGAAACTCGGTGGAACCTGCCACCATCAATGTTGATATTATAACAACTCCCGACGCCCTCTCCTTTGTTGGGCGTTTCAACCCTCAACGGGTCTTCTTCGGGGGATAATAAACATAAGCTGCCTCTCAAATCCAAGTGGCTTAACGCTCAAAAAACTCTTTGATAAAAAAAATGCTTCTTTTGCCTTCATATGTTGAGGAAAGTGAGATCCTGCTTTCATCATTCTCACTTTACCGTCCTCGTTCAATCTACCATCCTCTCTAGACTGGACTACTGCAACTCCATCTATATAAGCCTAACTAAGAAAAACCTCCATAGTCTTCAGCTAATTCAGAACGCCGCGGCTAAGCTTATTTTCGCAAAAGGCAAGCTCGATCACGTCTCCCCACTCCTCTCCAAGCTTTACTGGCTCCCAGTATACTCCAGAGTCCTCTTTAAATGTGCCTGCTTAGCCTTCAAGATCCTACATGGCGACTTTCCTCCCGTTATCCCACTCTTTTGGAATTCCTCAAAACCACACTCCACCAGACCTTCCCAAAAGCTGAAACTATCATTCCCCTCCATAAAAGGTATATCCCGCGCAGGAAAACTTGGAACATCTCTCCCCTTTAGAACCACAGAACTCTGGAACAACCTCTCATCCCCACTCAGAAACTCAAGCTCCTTCCAATCCTTCCGCAAACACTTGAAAACTTGGCTCTTTGCAAAAATCTAATCACCTCCCTTTCTCCAGTACTCTGTCCCTCTCTATCCTCTTAGTCCCTCTCCTTTATCCTTCATTGTAGTTCCTTTCCTCTTAATTCTGTAAACCGTGCTGAGCTCTGTGCTTGCGGAGATGGCGCGGTATACAAACCTAAGGTGTAATGTGTTTTCTTACTATCTTAAATTTCAAAACTAGAAAGCATTCTGCGAACCGTAGGTATATTTAAATTATTTCTGTATTGGATTGAAGGCAGTAGTCAGACCTCTGAAGTGATAATGAGGCGAAGATTGGGTTCTCTGCAAAATTAGGATTTGTATAAGGTGAGCTCAGGGAAGTCTCTCTCTCTCTCTCTGGAATCATGCCAGGCTAGGGCATATATCCTCCTCCCTGCTCGAGTCCCGCCCCTCTGACTCAGTAACCAAAAAATCGGCAGAGTGCTAGAAGCTGCTGATGCCGGGAGTCCTGGGTTACTGCAGCAGCATCAGGAAGAGGGGAATAGCTTGGCAGGGCATTTCTTGGCCAGCGGGGCTTTGGCCAGCAAAGGTCTGAATTTTAATGCATGGGGTGCAGGGAATATTTTGTCCCCCTCCAGTCTACCTCTGGGTCCCTCCAAAATCAAGAGGGCTGGCTATGCCTCTATATATGCCTGTACTATATAAGAGGCTTGGGGAGGTTAAATCTCCCTAGCTCCAACTGCAACTGTCCCAGCCTGCAGACCTGCTGCCTCCTCTCTTTCCTGTTCTACTACTCTTGGGCTCATGTTAATAAGCAACTAAGGAAGGAGCAGAGACAGCAACTCTCTGCAGCCCCTACTGCTTCTTGTGCTGGTTAGAGAATGACACGGGGACAAATTTTTCCCCGTCCCTGCAGGAACTCATTTTCCCGTCTCATCCCCGCAAGTTTTTTTTCCTGTCCCTGCCCCATTCCTGCAGGCTCCGTCCTCATCTGCACAAGCCTCAAACACTTTCAAATCATAAATAGCAACATTCTAGAGCTCAGATTGTGATGTCATAATGCCTCATTCCACCAATGCCTAAGCTCTGTCCTCATCTGCACAAGCCTCAAACACTTTCAAATCATAAATAGCAACATTCTAGGGCTCAGATTGTGATGTCATAATGCCTCATTCCACCAATGCCTAAGCTCTATCCTCATCTGCACAAGCCTCAAACACTTTGAAATCATAAATAGCAACATTCTAGGGCTCAGATTGTGATGTCATAATACCTCATTCCACCAATGCCTAAGCTCTGTCCTCATCTGCACAAGCCTCAAACACTTTCAAATCATAAATAGCAACATTCTAGGGCTCAGATTGTGATGTCATAATGCCTCATTCCACCAATGCCTAAGCTCTGTCCTCATCTGCACAAGCCTCAAACACTTTAAAATCATAAATATTCAAGGCTTGTGTGGTTAAGGCAAAGCTTACAGGAATGGTGCAGGGACAAGGATAGTGACAAAACTCATGGGGATGGGACGGGGAAATTGAGTTCCTTCGGGGACAGGGACAAATTTGTCCCCGTGTCATTCTCTAGTGCTAGTTCCATATATGTTAGAGGAGATGGGACCAGCACAGCAAGTAGTAACATGGACCTGGCAGAGATACAGTGGGCGGAAAGAAATTATGCTGCAAAGAGGTAGATGGGATGGTAGCCAGAGAGAAAAAGGGCAAAACTAGATGGATGAAAGAGAAATGGGCAATACTGGATGAGAGGAAAAGAAAACAGAAACAGGACAAGACTGGATGGGAGAGGAGAAAGAAAAACAGGATAGGGTGATGCTAGATTAGGAGAAAGAAAAGAGAGAGAAAGGGCAATGGTGAAAAAGGAGGTTGGGGGGAGAGAGAGAGAGACAGGTGTTAAATGGGCTGGAGAGACAGCAGAAAGGGGAAATACTGCAGAAGAGGAGGGAGAGAAAGAGATAAGCAGTGCTGGACGGAGGAAGAGAAATAGGCAGGGGCAATGCTGAATGGTGCAGTTGTTTGGGGGGGGGGGAGTAGAGACACAGAAAGAAAGACAGACAATGCTGGATGTTAATAGGGAGAGGAGGAGATACTGGATGGGAGAGGGGGGAGTGAGACAGAGGCAATATTACCTGGGGGAAGATGGGAGGGAAGCATAGGAGAGGGAGAGCGTGAGCGTGCTCATGTATTGTATTTATTTATTTATTTATTCAATTTTCTATACCGTTCTCCCAGGAGAGCTCAGAATGGTTTACATGAATTTATTCAGGTACTCAAGCATTATTCCCTGTCTGTCCCGGCGGGCTCACAGTCTAGGCTCACAGTCTTTCTAATGTACCTAGAGCAATGGGGGGATTAAGTGACTTGCCCAGGGTCACAAGGAGCAGCATGGGTTTGAACCCACAACCTCAGGGTGCTGAGGCTGTAGCTTTAACCACTGCACCACTCTAGAAATCAAAATGTAGTAAAGGAGCCAAGTACAGGACAATCAAGCCATTGTGACATCACTGATGAGATTGGCTCTTAGGCATTGGTGGAATGAGGCATTGTGATGTCACAATACCAGCTCTGGTGATCAGAGGCTGAAGCTTTTCACACTATTTATTTAGTCTATTTTCTATACTGTTCTCCCAGGGGAGCTCAGAATGGCTTACATGAATTTATTCAGGTACTCAAGCATTTTTCCCTATCTGTCCCAGTGGGCTCACAATCTATCTAATGTACCTGGGGCAATTGGGGGTTTAAGTGACTTGCCCAGGGTCACAAGGAGCAGCATGGGTTTGAATCTACAACCCCAGGGTGCTAAGGCTGTAGCTTTAACCACTGCGCCACACTCTCCCCTTAATGTATGTGTCTTGGCCCTCCAAATGTTATGAAATATTAAATGTGGCCCCAATACAAGAAGGTTGGACAAGCCTGGTTTTATCAGCTTATTTCTTCCAGTCATCATCTGGAGGAAAGGGATAATTTCCAGCTTCAGGCACATATAGAGCTGGTTTTATTTAGACCAGCTCTCTGTATATTCAAATTTGTGCACCTAAGTTAAACATCTGGAGGGTAATTTTAGAAGGGGGTGCATTCTTTAAAGTGGTAAAAACAGACCTTCTTGAGTGTATCTTAATCATTTACATGAGGATCTGGTCACATACATGCATAAATGACCTCTTCCACGATAGCAACAGCGCAAAAGTGCACACTTTAAAAATGTGCCTGCCACTTCCAATAGTATCTTACAAAGACAAGTAGGTGCTCACTTGTATTTATAAAATAACCTTAACATAGGCACCTTACGTGGCACTTTAACTAGGTGTCCCCTTTAAAAATTATCTCGCTAGTGCTGAAAATTAGTGTTAGGTTTCTAACTTCTCTCCCTTAAATAATTTCAATCGCCCGGGCCACCCATAATTAGATCAACTAATTTAGCCACTGAGGAGTAAATTCTCTATAGTACGTCTAAACTTAGGCGTGCTTTAGACGTCCGAAGTAATTGAATAATTACGGCGTTAAGGGTCTTAATGAGCGTTAATTAGGAGTTAGACGTAGCTAGACGCCAGGTAGACGTCCAAAAAAGATAGACGTAAGATAACGTTTAAGGAAGGCATAGTGACATGGGCGTGGGCGTGACATGGGCGTAACATGGGAGTGGTGAGGGGCAGGCACTACTTAGACGCTACTTAGGCGGCATAAAGACGTATTACAGAGAATTTACCCCTGAGCGTCCATCAGCATTGATCTAGATATCTTTGTTTAGTATGCTGTTGAAAATTCACTTCATATTTCCCTTTTCCTCCAGAAGTCATGATTTACCTTTCCTGCTCGACAAATTTAAAAAAAAAAAAGAGAAAGGGAATGATTTGGGAATACTTGTCATTGCATACGTTAACAAGCACTTGTAAATGAATTAAAAATGTTTCCTTACATTTAGGAATCCCACCTGTCCAGCCTGCTGGCCAGCATCGGGACAGACAAGTTGGACAAACTCTTTCAGAGTCTCCTGAGGATGATAGCGGATTGCTGGGTGGGAGAAGTATGGCCCGGGCTGTTGAATAATAGGCGATGTTGGAAAGTGAAGTGTCGATGGGGTTGCATGTGGACTTGCTATAGGAAAGAAAAAAAGAAATACAACAGTTTAAAACACAAGTCAACAGTTGTTCTTTTTATGACACAAGAGCTTGTGAAAGCATTCTTAATGCTATAGTTCCTTACTGTTAATTTTTTTTTTTAACTATAAAATCTAGGAATTAAAATTTTAAGAATCTTATCAATGTTTCTTATAGGTGCCTTTACTTTTTTAGATACCTGAGCCTAGATGTACTAAAGAGGGTTGGAAAGACCTTATATGTCTCTCTGATCTGGATTTTTGACTGATTCAAAAAGAGCTATTGATGCACTAAAAGGTTTGCATGCAAATGACTCACGCAGAGGGTCGTTGTAATCCCCGTCTCTCCCGTTCGATTGATGGCTGTGAAGAGCAACTCTCACACATGCGCAGAGCCGGTAGGGAAAGTCCGAACAGCTGAGAGGCAGGGGAAGCCCCGAAAACAGCCTCCTGCCACGCAGCTGTTCAAGGCAGGAAACATTTTTTTTTTTTAATGGGCACAGATTCTGTGCGTGTTACACACACACACAATATCTGCCCCATTAAAGAAAAAAAGAAAAAGCACCCCCCCAGCTGATAACAGCCCTCCCCGATGAACTGGCACCGAAAACCGACCCCCGACCCCCACCCTGCGGCAGTGAAAACAGCAGGAGGAATGCCCATTTCCTCCTGCCATGTTGACCCCCCCCCACCTGCATGAGAAAAAATGGCAGAAGGGATGCCCATTCCCTCCTACCATGGCGACTCCTCCACCCCATGTGAAAGAAAATTGGCAGGTGGGATGCCCACCCACTCCTGCCATAGTGATTTCCACCTCCCACCTCTCTATGAAAGAAAATTGTCAGGTACGATGCCCATTCCCTCCTGCCACCAGATGCTCCCCTGAATCCCCTCCCAGTACCTTTTCTATTGGACGCAGGAAGGAAGCAAGATCCCTCCACTTTAATGGCCCGCTGATCCAAAATGGCAGGCCTTCCCTCCTCGGTGCATCATGTGATACACAAGGAGGGGCCCAAAGCCCTTATTGGCTCAGACGCCTAAGGTCCCTCACCAATCAGGGCCTTGGGTTCCTCCCTGTGCATCACATGATACACCGAGGAGGGATGGCTTGCCAATTCGGATTGGCAGGCATTGAAGGTGGAGGGTCCGTGCTTCCCTCCTGAATCCAACGGAAAAGGTATCCAGGGGGCGGGGGGGGGGGGAGAATTCTGAAGGTTCAGTGGAACATCCGGTGGCAGGAGGGAGTGAGCATCCCTCCTGCCTTTTTTAGGGGTGGGTCGAAGGGAGATATTAGGGGATGGTTAGGGGTGGTCTCGGTTGGCAGGAGGGAGTGGGTATCCCTCCTGCCAATTTTCTTTTGCGCGGGGGGGGGGAGTCGCCATGGCAGGAGGGAGTGGGCATCCCTTCTGCCATTTTTTCTCACGTGGGGGGTTGAGGTCAGCATGGCAAGAGGAAGTGGGCATTCCTCCTGCCATTTTCACTGTCACGGGGGGGGGGGGGGCAGTTCCAGGTGCTGGTTTGTTGAGGAGGGCCCTCATTGGTGGGGGGCTGCTTTTTTTCCAATGGGGAGATATTGTGCATGTTTGGATCGCTAAAAGTGGTCATTTTCTTTTGTGCATCGGGGAGCCATGTTAAAGCATCAATCGCTCTACTAGTTTACATGGCATTTCAATATTAATGAGCTTATTTGCATGGTCAGATCGGGGAATGAGTGATCTTGCAGAAAATCACGTGGTGAGCCGTTTTCTGCATCGAATCAGCAAATGTGACCGTCGCTAAAGCTGTTAAAATAGGTTTAGCGACGATCGCTGGCTTTAGTACATCTGAGCCCTGATTCTTCTCCATGCTAGTTTTCCCAGAAAAAAAAAAGATAATTACTTTTCCTCTGGTGTGAAAATTAGGAACCCACTTTCCAAAATTTGTGAATCACACTAAAATCTTATAAGAATAGGCTATCACACAAATGTATAATCACCTGAACAGGTATTTCAGAGAGAAACCAGGGGTCTCAAGTGCTCCCAGCCAGAAGCCCGATGTGTATTACAAAGCTAGTGGCTTATTCGGGGAGCTATCATCGGTCCCGTTTATGCTCTCTATACCAATAATTTATAGTTGTTTTTATATTTTTATGTTTATATATATTTTATTTTTTTATGCTTTTTTGTGCTATTTTCTATATTTAGCACAGCTGAAATACTCATATATCGCTCTTCCGTTTTAATAGAAATTACTTAGCTTTCATGTTCTTTGGCTGAAAATATCATATATCAATCTTCTTCTCAAAATTGATATATGATATTTTCAGCCAAAGAACATGAAAGCTAAGTAATTTCTATTAAAACGGAAGAGCGATATATGAGTATTTCAGCTGTGCTAATTATAGAAAATAGCACAAAAAAGCATAAAAAAATAAAATATATATAAACATAAAAATATAAAAACAACTATAAATTATTGGTATAGAGAGCATAAACGGGACCGATGATAGCTCCCCGAATAAGCCACTAGCTTTGTAATACACATCGGGCTTCTGGCTGGGAGCACTTGAGACCCCTGGTTTCTCTCTGAAATACCTGTTCAGGTGATTATACATTTGTGTGATAGCCTATTCTTGTGAAAATTAGGAAGCCTGACAAGATTTTGCAAAAATTTAAAAAAATCTAAGTTGTTAATCATGATCCAGGTGCAACAGCTGATATATTCCATGTCCCTATTTCACAACTGTACATCATCTCCCACATTCTATATATGGCACCCAAAATTGTGCACACAAATTTGGGCATCCGACAATTTGAGTAATAAGCCGTTAACTATCAATAACTGGACGCTAACAACCAATTATTGCAGTTAATTGGCTCCAATTAAGATTTGTGCTAAGATCTTGCCAAGTGCTATTCTATAAAGATCTTCCCTCAAATTTTTTAATGCACAGCTGGAAAAGGGGGCGTGGTCGGGGGGCATTCACTAAAGGTATTGCTTCGGGGAATCCGTGCCTAACTTACATGTGAGGATTTGCACAAGGTTTCAGTTGGTGTAAATCATTGCGCCCAAAGTTGTGCACGGATCCCAGCGCTTCGCCCTATTCTATAAATGGCACCCAACTCAGAGTACTTTTTATAGAATAGCGCTCAGCATATTTTTTTCAGTGCCCAGATTTTGATGCCAATTTCTGAATCTACTCCTATATGTGATTACATGTCAATAATCAATATGCCCTTCAGGTGAGCATAAGCTTGTAGATTGATAAAAGAAAAAAGTACACTAAGCTTAAATTTACAATTCAACTAAAGCTTTTAATATGAGGGTCATTTCATAAATAATCAACACTATTTTTTTTTTTTTTTAATTTACATGTTTTATTTTCTTTTTCCCAAGTATTTCTTTACAATCCTTCAATATAGTCTCCCTGCTTTGAAATGACTGAGTTCCAACGTCCGGGAAGCTTCATTCTTCCATCCAAGACACTGTTTTTTGTTCCGTTGCCGAATGGCTCGGGTAACGGCGGAAGAAAGCTCTTCCAGAGATGCAAAACGATGTCCACGCAGAGGTTGTTTCAACTCTGGAAAAAAGTCGAAGTCTGGTGGACTCATGTCTGGACTGTAGGGAGCATGAGGTAACACCTCCCAGCCGTATTCGCATAATTTTTCAATCACATTCCCTATGTGCGGGCGAACGTTGTCGTGAAGAATGAGTGGCTCAGCCAAGAGCAACTGAGGTCAGGTTTTGTGCATTTTTCTGCGCATTTTTTGCCAAATAAATCACGATAATCCACTGCTGTGACACTTCTTACACATGGAACTTTGTCTGTATGATGATGCCTTCATGATCATAAGCAAAAATCATCATTTGTTTGAGTTTTGATTGAGCTCGTTGAAATTTTTTGGGTCATGGGGAAGATGGAGCTCTCCACTCGTCATTGAAAAACTACGCGAATATGGCTGGGAAGTGTTACCTCATGCTCCCTACAGTCCAGACATGAGTCCACCAGACTTCGACCTTTTTCCAAAGTTGAAACATGCATGGACATAGTTTTGCTTCTTTGGAAGAGCTTTCTTCCGCCGGTACCCAAGCCATTCGGCAATTGAACAAAAACAGTGTCTTGGATGGAATAATGAAGCTTCCTGGACGTTAGGACTTGGTCATGACAAAGCAGGGAGACTATATTGAAGGATTGTAAAGAAATACTTGGAAAAAAAAACCATGTAAATTAAAAAAAATAAATAAAAAGTGTGCATTATTTATGAAATGACCCTTGTATGTCAAATCTCTCTTTTTTTTAAAACCCTCTTTCTATAGCAAAGGAATTTAAATTATCTTGCCAACCTACAACAAGAAGAGCATTTCCTTATATCCCCATTAAACCTGGGAAATCTGTATTTTAATGGCCGTCACCATAATTCAACAATGATTGCCTCCATTTTAGACCTTGATGGAACCATGACACACCCAAGATTCCATTCTATAGCACATGGCTGTGGGAGTCTGGGAAAGAGAAGTCTTCAGATATCATTATAATTTTATATTCCTTATGATGGGTAGAGGGAAATAATGGTTCTCTTTGCTTCAGGCAAGCATAAATCAATATTTCAAGGCTCATGTAACTCTGGTTTTCCTGAAGTTCACTTGAGACTGCTAAGGCTTTTTGCTCTAGAAATGAAAGGATAATGTCATCGTCATACTAATATCATAATAATTCTTCTACTGAGGCTGTGCAATTGTGTGCCACAGCTGTTGCATTTTATATTAGATTACTGGCACCCTTTCCGTGTTTTCTTCGTTATGCCACAGAACAGATAAAGATTATTGTAATGCTGCCTGCATGTAATTGTTTGATTATAAAGATGACTCTTGTCTGTTCCTTTCACTGTTGACTTGTGGTAGCTGGTATGAGTAACAAATTATTCATAAAACAAGTCCTACTAATGGATCGGATCATCACTTCTGAGAGATTAAAAAACCCCCACAAACCCAGCTAAAAGATCACATAACAGATTGGAGGCAGACTTACTTCTAGGCCAGGGGTAGGCAATTCCGGTCCTCGAGAGCCGGAGCCAGGTCAGGTTTTCAGGATATCCACAATAAATATGCATGGTAGGGAGAACGAGAGGGCACTCTCTAAAGTTGAAAGGGGATAGATTCCGTACAAACGTAAGGAAGTTCTTCTTCACCCAGAGAGTGGTGGAAAACTGGAACGCTCTTCCAGAGGCTGTTATAGGGGAAAACACCCTCCAGGGATTCAAGACAAAGTTAGACAAGTTTCTGCTGAACAAGAACATGTGCTGGTAGGGCTAGTCTCAGTTAGGGTGCTGGTCTTAGACCGGAGGGCCGCCGCGTGAGCGGACTGCTGGGCATGATGGACCACTGGTCTGACCCAGCAGCGGCAATTCTTATGTTCTTATGAGATAGATTTGCATTTTCAAGGAGGCAGTGCATGCAAATCCATCTCACACATATTCATGGTGGAGATCCTGAAAACCTGACCTGGCTCCGGCTCTTGAGGACCGGAATTGCCTACCCCTGTTCTAAGCCATGAGGAAATGGTTAACCCCACTTGGACTTGGGTGCAGAAAAACTGTAATTTTTCATAGCACTATCAAATTGACCATAAAAGAAAGCAGGTCATGGTTAGCAGCATGATTCCGGCTCAGAGAGTGTTGTTAAATGTGACACCATGCCCAGATTTAAGAGTACACAACCAGTGTTCCCTCTAAGCGGGCGGGTGTTGTGAGCAAACTTTTTTCACTGTGAGCTAAAAATATCGGGCGCCAGCAAGTTATGAGCCAAATAAATATGTTGCTTTCTACCACAGAACTTCCTTACGTTTGTATGGAATCTATCCCCTTTCAACTTTAGAGAGTGCCCTCTCGTTCTCCCTGCCTTAGCTACTAAGTCTATTCCCTTCAGTACCTTGAATGTTTCTATCATGTCCCCTCTCAATCTCCTCTGCTCAAGGGAGAAGAGGCCCAGTTTCTCTAATCTTTCGCTGTACGGCAACTCCTCCAGCCCCTTAACCATTTTAGTTGCTCTTCTCTGGATCCTTTCGAGTAGTACCGTGTCCTTCTTAAAGTACCAGTGCTGGACGCAGTACTCCAGGTGAGGGCGTACCATGGCCCGGTACAGCAGCATGATAACCTTCTCTGTCTCTTCAGTCCAGCATCTGCCCCTTCCATTCACTGTCTGTCTTTCCCTGCCATCTCTCCTCCTGCCCCCCCCCCACCCTCCAATTTGGTCTAGCATCCATCATCTTCCTTCTGTTCCCCTCATGGTCTGGCATCTCTATCCTTCCCTCCCCCCTGTGGTTTTTAGCATATCTCTCTTCTCATTTCCTCCACTCAGATCTGATCATTCTCTGCTCTCTTCCCTTTTCTTCTCTGGTCTTCCTTCTCTATTTTCTGCCTCCATCTAAATTAAATTCTTTCTTACTATTTAGTCCCGTTTCCCTCTTTTCACTGTGTCTACACACAGCTTGTCACCCCTTTCCCTCACCCCTCCATTATCTTACTATTTTCTTCCCCCTTTATTTATCTCCTCCTTCCATCCAGTATGTGTTCTTTCCCCACTTCCATTCAGCATCTGCTCTCCCCTCTCAACTGACATCCATCTGCCTTCTGCTCTCTCTCCCTTCTTCTCACTTCCATCATCTGTCCCCTTCTCTCTCTCTCTCATCTCCTCCATTCCATCATCTGCCCCTTCTCTCTCTCCCCCCCCCAACTTCCATCATCTGCCCCCCTTCCCCTCACCTTTGTGGGTCACTTTCTTTCCCCTGAGGGTGGCTCATGTCACAGGGGAAGCTTTGGCCGAGCAGAACCGCTTGATTGACAGTGGAACTTACTTGATTGATGTCGATGCTGGGGCCCGTTGCCGTTTGAAGGAAAAAAAAAAAGGTGGAAAAAAGGAACCTGTAAGGCGAGAGGAAGGGAAACCTCCAGGATAGCTGCTTTTTGCCCTCCTTCAGCGGCCCAAGAGTTCAGACCAGCAGCGGCAGCTCTGTATGCTTTTAACTTCGGCACAGAGCTGCCCCTAATCAATAGTTTAGCGCGGTTTCATGAGGCAGCCTCGGGGCCTTTGATAGCCGGCCCGCTTCGATGATGCGATGTGGGCCGGCCTAGCAAAGGCCCCGAGGCTGCCTTATGAAACCGCGCTAAACTATTGATTAGGGGCAGCTCTGTGCCGAAGTTAAAAACATACAGAGCTGCCGCTGCTGGTCTGGAGGTGCGGAGACAAGGCAGGAGGCAAACGCGGTGGAAGGCAGGAGTCCCGGCGAAGGCAGGAGTCCCGGCACAGCGACTGCAACAGGAAGTTGCAAGTCAGCTGACGCCGGCCTTTCGTTGCGGCGGGGACCGAATCCTTCGCGGACCGGCAAGATTTTGTTTGCGGACCGGCGGTTGAAGAACTGTGCTCTACAATGTGTGCGCTGTGACGAGAAACTTGTGCGCTGCCAGGTAATATTTTGTGCGCAAGCGCACACCAGCGCACCTTAGCGGGAACACTGTACACAACATAGCCCACTGCCTAGGATGCCACCAAACACTTGCTGTGTGCCAGGGCCACAACCATGGCTCTTTGCCCCTGGTCTTTACTACTACCTATCATTTCTATAGTACTGATAGACGTATGCAGCACAGCACACAAACATGTTCCTGCACAAAAGAGCTTACAATCTACAGTTCTCAAGACAGAGAAAAAGGACAAATAAGGGATTAGGGGCTTACATTGATTATGGGAAGGATTAAAACAATATGGATGAATAAAGGGTTAAGGGTTTAAAAACAGTCTCAAAATGGTTGGCTATAGCCTGGATCTGAATAGACTCCGAAAGTCTGTACTGCGCCACAAGATGGAATGAAGAGAGTCTGGAGCTGGCAGTGAAGGAGACTGATAAGAATGACTTACCTGTTGAATGGAGTTCCCAGGGAAGGGTCTAGGAAGGGGTAGAGAGAGGAGAGATGCTGAGCATCTGCAGATCAAATGCAGATATAAAAGAAGCAGGAGAAGGAGCTAACTGTATATAGAGATGGATAGGGATCTAACGGAAGTGACTTGGGGAGAGGTGTTATGTGAGCGTGGCGACACTGGTGGAAGATGAATTGTGCAGCAGAATTTTGAACAGACAGAAAGGGGAGGGAGATGGTTCAGGGAGAGACCTATGAGGAGCAATCTTTGGTTTTTAAATTCTCTCAACTTTGGAATGATCTTCCTTTTATTTTAAGGAGTTCTGGTTCGTTTCAATTCTTCCGTAAATCTTTAAAAAAAAAACCTCCCTGTTTGCTAAATGCTTTGCTAATTAACTTTTTTGAATTCTTTTTATGGTTTCTATTTATTAATTTAACTGTTCTAAAACCGAGTCGAGCTTTCTTACAATGATGACTCGGTATATAAAGTTAAGCTTTAGATTAGATTAGAACGTTTATTTATTTACGAGATTGATATTCTGCTCATTCTAAATGTC
The DNA here is from genome assembly GCF_902459505.1 of Geotrypetes seraphini. Classification (NCBI taxonomy): domain Eukaryota; kingdom Metazoa; phylum Chordata; class Amphibia; order Gymnophiona; family Dermophiidae; genus Geotrypetes; species Geotrypetes seraphini. The sequence continues at coordinate 50,310,475 of NC_047095.1, forward strand.
CTGCTGTAATCTAAACAAGAGCTGATGAAACTATGAGCTCCTTTTACTAAGCCGCGTTAGGGCATTAACGTGCCGAATAGCGCGCGCTAAATTGCCGCACGTGCTAGACCCTAACGCCAGCATTGAGCTGGCGTTAGTTCTAGCCGGGTTTAGCTTTAGCTCGGGTTTAGCTCTAGCTCGGGGTTAGTTCTAGCTCGGGTTTAGCGTGCACTACAATGCTGCGTGCTTTAAAAACGCTAACGCAGCTTAGTAAAAGGAGCCCCTATGTAAAAGGGTTTTAGAGGTGGGTTCAGAAAGGTAGGAACAAATTCAGGTGACGCTACAGAGGAAGAAACAACAGATTTTAGCAGTTAATATGCAGAGAAAGAGTCAAAGAGGACCCTAAGATTATGAGCTACGAAGACAAGAAGGATGGCAGTATTATCCACAGAAACAGAGAATGGGGGGGGGGGGGGGGGGGGTTTGGAAAGGAAAAATGGTAGGTTTAGAGCAGGGGTAGGGAACTCCGGTCCTCGAGAGCCGTATTCCAGTCGGGATTTCAGGATTTCCCCAATGAATATGCATTGAAAGCAGTGCATGCAAATAGATCTCATGCATATTCATTGGGGAAATCCTGAAAACCCGACTGGAATACGGCTCTCGAGGGCCGGAGTTCCCTACCCCTGGTTTAGAGGGAAAGATAAGTTCTGTTTTGGTCATGTTCTGTTTCAGACATGGCCACAGAACAGTGGGACATCCAGACAGCGGTGACAGACACATCTGGTACAGAGGGGTAGCTCTGGGAGTTATCAGCGTAAAGATGATACAGAAAACTACAAGAGCACCAGGGGAACGGAAAGAAGAGGCCAAGAGCAGCAGACAGGTTACAAAGTATGAGGATACAGAAAAGGTCCCTTAGATCTGACCATTGGCAAAAGCTACTTCTATAGAATATACGAGATGGCAAAAGCCAGATCGTAGTAGATCAAGGACATCTTGGGATGAAAGAAACTCAAGACAGTAGCTGTGAACAGTACGTTCAAGTAGCTTGGATTAGAAAGAAGGGGGTGGGGGGGGAGGGAGGGTGGTTGGAAGGGTGGATAGGGTCAAGTGAAGTGTTTTTTGAGGAGTGCTGTAACCACATTCTGAAGGCATCAGGACCCGTTAACAGTTCATCCCGTCTACGTTTCATTGAAGCTATGAAAGACAGAAGGGACGACAGGAGGAGAAACAGAGCTAGGTACATAGATGAGAAGGGAATCGGAGGAACAAGCAGAGAATTTGGAGGGAGATGCGCAGTTTCCTCCTCTGTGATTTTAGAAAAGGAAGAAAGGTCAGCACGTATTGAAGGAAGACTGTGAGAATGAAATGGGGGGGGGGGGGGGAGGGGAAAGGAGATGGAGATGACTTGGTGGAGAACTCACGATTAAACTCTCTCTCCCCCGCCCTATTTATTTAGTTACTTACCCCCCTCTTCTATGAAACCGCGCTAGCAGTTTTTAGCGCAGAGAGCCGCGCTGAATGGCCCGTGCTGCTCCCGACGCCCACTGAGTTCCAAAGAGGGTCGGGAGCAGCGCGGGCCATTCAGCGCAGCTCCCCGCGCTAGAAACCGCTAGCGCGGTTTTGTAGAAGAGGGGGTTAGTTTTCTGTCCCATTTTCCCCAAGGAGCTCAGAACGGGTTACAGGTTAAACATACATAAAATATAGTTAACAGGATACAATATGACATAATTACAGGACAAGTTTACGATAGAAGGTTGTATCCTAACTTGATACAAACTAGGGGTCTAATACAAACATAATATAGAGTTTACAGGTTACATACAATTTGCCATAGTTTTCCTGAACAGTGCAAGTTTTTTCAATACAAGTTTTTATCCTAATGAGACACACACTAGGGATCTAATACCAAAATACATAATGTACAGTTACAGTGGAAGATTTTTCAATACAAGGCTTTATCCTATCGTGATAGATATTGGGATCTAGTACCAAGATTAAATATATATATAACTAGTGTTTAAGCCCATTACATTAACGGATGCTAGAATAGATGTGTGTGTCTGTCTGTCTTTCTTTCTCTCTCCTTGGCCGCTGTCTGTCTTTCTTTCTGTCTCTCTCTTTCCTTGGCTGTCCACCACCACCCCTTGCCTGCTCCCCCCTGTCCAGCAGCAGGCCTTCTCCCTTCGTTTTACCTCCCCGTCCCTGTATTTCTCTGTTGTGCCATGCCTGCCTGTCTCTCCGTGGCCCCCTTCTGTTCCCCTCCTCCCAGAGCAAAGCATGATTGCTGTCTGCCCCCCTAGCACACCCCTCCCCCAAAGTAGCCCCCTTTCCCTCTCCCCCTCCACTTCTTACCAGCATGGGACAAACTCTTACCGCACGACAAACTCCTGCCATTGCTGAGACAAACCGCCGCAAGCTGGTGCATGCGCCACAAGCCGCCCCAAGCCCACGCACGCGCCGCAAGCCGCCCCACACATCGCAAATGGATTGCGGCCACGGAAGCACACATCACGACTGCAGGGATCACAGCCTCCTAAGTGCGCATGCGCGCTTAGGGTTTTATTATAGAGGATGTTCAGTCTTCAGAAAGAAGAACATCCACCTTGTTTTCTGATCTCATCCGACCGCTTACCAGGTCTGCTTACATCAAACTCTTAAAATCTAGCCCTGCTTGACATTTTAGGGGTTTTCCCCCCCCCCCACCTGACTGCTTCCACTTGGCTACTAATAGTACTATTTATTATTTCTATAGTGCTGAAAGGCTTATGTAGCGCTGTATATTTTAATATACAATAGACAGTCCCTGCTCAGAAGAGCTTACAATCTAATTTAGACAGGACATTTCAGGGTTGGGGAGGTTATAGTGGGTATTGGTATCTGACAGCAGTGAGTGGGAGTTAAGAGTTGAAAGCAGTTTCCCCTAGATATCTAAGCTCTGCCCACTATAAATTCTCTCAAGGCTGCATGGTGGCATATGTACCAGTTTTAAATCACGCCTGATATCTCCCTCCCTGATTATTTTTCCATGCACTTAGGTGTCATAATCTTCCAGGTTAGAATGCTTACCGACCGCATCATCATACTGGCTGCAGTGAATGGCTTTCAAACACCACCTAACAGGTATGTTCATCTCCCTACCCCAAGGGCCTGCCGTTACAAAACATTTTGGGACAGGACATTTGAGTATCAGGCTGGGAAGATTAACTTCTGGTTAAATCCGATCATCGCTCAAACCTACTCTTACTTTACATTTAGGAAATCATTAAAAACTTACTTATTTGATAAACAAGAATGTTGATTTTATATTTAGGATGAGGTTTTTTATCTTTTTAAAAACATTTTTTTATCTTATGTCTTAATAGATAATAATATTTTGGAATTATATTTTAATCAATGCTGTATTTGATTAATGTATGTAGTAGTGTTATTATGAAATTGTACTTTTCGCTGAAATGATTCAGCTTTTATTGTTGTGAACCGCCTAGAACTATTGGTCAGGTGGTATATAAGAAAATAAATTATTATTATTATTATTACTAACAGCTGAATTTATCAGACCAATACAGACAGACTTTTTAAAATAGGGGGGCCAGGCAAGAATCCGAGTTCCTGAGGAAAGTCTGCACCTCTGTGCATAAAACAAAAAGCCAAAGAATTAAAAAAATAATTCTAAAACCATAAATTTCATCTTTAACAAGGAGTTTATTCAAAGCAGTTAGTAAAAACAATCAGTACATCTCCTGGTACTTATTGGGAATATTTTAATGGCATCCATTAGAAAGGAAGACTGACGGATATTTAGCCTGTAAGATACAGAAAGGAAAGGGTTCAAATATATTGAACTGATCTTGAATAATGTAAAGTTGCTGCCATATTAGTCCACTTGGCTCAGAAGAAACCAGGTTGTAGGAGACACCCTTCTCATTGGGCTAGCTTACCACCTTGCCACCAAGTCAATGCAAAATAAGCTAAAGATGATGCCCAATTGTACGAGCAAATTACAGGCTGCTTTACCAAGTGCTGTGGATCATGCATGCTCTTAAAGTTGTAAGAATCTGTACCGTAAAATGATAGGGATGATGGTAGAAAAATTAGGGGTCCTGACACCCCCCCAGCCCAGTCTACAGTTATGAAACAAGACTGCAAAGGTAATTTAGGAACAAAAATTAACACGTGCAAAGACAGTGCAGTAACAATTAGGGATGTGCCCAGCCATGTCCTTTCTGGTTACCACACAGAAAACTTCTGTACCATGAATTAAGATTATTCGCAATCAGCGTGGATGCGCTTAGGAAGCTATTCTGTACCAGGTTGCCATCACTGAGGCACCATAACTCAACGGGTAGTGCGTCTATTCTATACAGCATTTACGCACATAATTTCCATGACAGAATATTAGCAGAAATTGGCAAAAGCACAGCTACATTTAGGTTGTTAAATAGATGGCTCCAGATGGTTGATTGTCCTCTGGTCCACTGCTGGCTGTTGTATTGTGGATGAGAGGGGAATGGAGCTCTTGTCGTCAGTTCGGATTTCAGCTGCTTTTGCGAACTGCACAATGAAGCGCCTTTGGCATGTGCCTCAGGCACACAGCAGGAGTGTCAGGGGAGCACAGCCACTCTCCCACAGCAGCCTGACTCGTTCCTCTCCTCTGCCAACAGAGGTGGAGCTGCCCTGTGTTTAGGTTTGGTGCCTTTGGGCTCCCATTAATGGCGGCACATAGTAGGAGTATTAGAGGGGAAGAGCGACTTTCCCCACGCTGGCCTGACTCACTTCCCTCCTCTGGTTCCCCGGTGGGGCATTTAAGCTTGGTGCCTTTGGGCACCCATTAATGGTGGTACATAGCAGGAGCTTCAGGGTGGAGTGATTCTCTTTTTTTCCAAGTTCAATAAATTTTTATTGAGTATTTTGAAAAATACAGAGAGCAATTCAAATACATAAAAAAATAATATAACATTTTGTATATATAGGGTCTATAAGTATAGAATAAATTATAAAGGATCACAGTATTAAAAAAAGCTCAGAGTAATGGAGTTATTTGTGAAGACTGTATGAGAAAAAGATGAGATAGAACAGAATAAAAGTTAAGGAAAAAGGAAAGAAAGAGGAAAAGTGAAGAAAAGGAAAGGGAGACAGGAGTGTTTACAAGTCAGAGCGTACATATGAATCTAAGAATGACCAGGGTGATTTTTTGCTTTTCAAATTCTTAGAGATTCGGTGTGTAATTTTATTCTCATATGCATATGATTCAAATCTATGGTACATACATAAAGAGTTCCACCAAAACGCATAATCTAATAACGAAGATGATTTCCAATTTTTCATAATGTGCATGAGGGCAATAACCGCCCGCTTTTATCTGCTAGAGTTTCACAATCGATGTTCTTTATTATGTGGAACGCAATATGGACCCCATTTCGCATGTGGAAAGCCAAATTAAAACAAGACTCTGTTTGCTGGAATTGTTTGAAAGAGGAGGGAACTCTTGATCACATGTTTTTTCACTGTACTTTGGTCCGCTCTTTTTGGACCCAAATTTGGAACACCATACAATCTATCACTAACTGCTCGGAAGAGATCTCTATGGACATTATAATCCTTCGATCTCAACATCCCTGCTTTGCGCAATCAAATTGTCCTCCTAAACTCATTGATACCATGATGGTTATTGCCCTCATGCACATTCTGAAAAAAAGGGTGGAGTGATTCTCAAACGCTGGCCCGACTCACTCCCCTTCTCTGCCAATACTGGATCCCAGTGAGGCAACTCCTGGTGGCAATGGAGCTGCTCTGTGTTTAAGTTTGGTGCCTTCGAACTCCCATTAATGGCGGCATGTAGCAGGAGTGTTTGCGTGTGTGGGGGAGGGGGGAGGGCAAAGTGACTCTCCTACGCTGGTATGACTCACTCCCCTCCTTTGCCAGCCTTGAATCCTGATGAGACAGCTCCCAGTGGCAATGGAGCTGCCCTTTGTGGGTGAGGGACTGCTGAGATGTCCTGTCTGCTTCCGGGTGGGAGTGGCAGTTCTATTTGACTCTCTCCAGATGTGTTGGAAGAAGGTTAAAAATACTTTTATTTCTACCTTCTCTGATTGCTTTGGGCCAAGGCAGGCAGAGCTGGTGAAAAACATTTAACATAGCAATAGATACTTAAGTTTAACGACCCTCTGGAATTTGATCCGAAGAAAATGCTTTCCACAGGTTTTGAATCGTTGGTCTTTTAAAGTTTCACAAACTTTAGTTTTCTTGGTTAAACGTTTTGAAATAATTTCTTGAAACAAGATAAAATAGATTTTATAGTCCAGCACCTAATATCTAACAAGACACTTCTGATCACTGGAGATTAAATCAAATCAAATGATGGTATAATCACTTCTGTGAAATTTTTGGGACGTTTTAATGCAGAGGGATATTCAGCAGAATTTCAGAAATCTATAGATAAAGTTGAAGAGAGGAACTTCAACTCACAGATCGTAGCTATGGTTTCTTCGTTTTGCAGTTTCTGATCCCAATGTCTTTTGGTGATCCAATTGATGCAGATTTTGTGGTAAAAGAGAAGCAGCTCAGAACAAACCCAGAGAGAAATGGTGCTTGCTTGAAAAGTGCAGGAAAGCAAAAGGTTGACTTTATCCAAACAAAACAGATGAAAATAACTAATTGAAGGAGAGAAAACGCAAAATAAAACCCAGGACTGGTATCCCAACGTAAACTGAGCAGAAGTATGTAAAAGCTTGACCAATACAGTAATAAATATTGTATTATTTAACTTGAATCATAGGAGCCTGACGTGAACACAGCCTCTGCCAAAGAGTACTGCAGTCAAAGCCCTCAGAAGAGTCAGAGCTTCCCCTTGAATCCCCTGAGGGTGGGCCACTTTTGCTTGATGGAGTTTGATTGGTTACGTAGGCTGCCTGTTTAACCAATCAAAATCAGAGCAGTGCCTTGCGGGCATTCAGGGGGCTGGGTGAATCAGCTATGCCTTTTTGAGGGGTTTACTTTTTTGCTGATGCAGTTTGATTAGCAGTCTGTTCAACAATCAAACTGCATTAAGCCAAAAGTAAACAAAATAAAAAAGTTAAAAATAAAAAAAGCATATAACTGTAGGGCTGGGTATTCATTGAAGGCCCTGACCGCACACCACTGTCTTCCATCAAAGGCATTCAGCTTGTTCAGTCACCCTCTAGCAACATTTAAAATTGCTCCAACACTGCTACAGTCCCGACACATAATAAAACGTTATTTGTGAGAAATAAAATAGAAATAACCCTAATTGAAACAGCAATTGATATTTTAAAAAAAGACATTAAAATTCTCTCTAACACCAACATTTAAACGCAACTAGGTGATATGGCTCTGCTGTCCATTAAGAGGGGGCGCAGTTTTGGAACTTATAACTGGTGAGAAAAGACCCCGCGTTTCTATTTCCCATATCATAGGGACTTTTTTCTTCTTCATTCCATAGATGGTAACGTGATACGTAGTACATAAACATTGTTAAAGCTGCAGTATCATGCTGCAGTAATTCACTTAACTTTAATGTGATTTATGGTTCCATCAGTAGCAGAAGATTGAAAATCCTGGACCTGATGCCCAAAACGTGGGTTACATATTTAAAGCCCTAATGCACTTAGGGACTGATTTACTAAGGTTTTCTTTTCCTCACTCTGAGCCTATGGTAGAAAAGCTTAGCAAATAAGAACATAAGCAATGCCTCTGCTGGGTCAGACCTGAGGTCCATCGTGCCCAGCAGTCCGCTCACGCGGCGGCCCAATAGGTCCAGGACCTGTGCAGTAATCCTCTATCTATACCCCTCTATCCCCATAAGAACCATTGCTTGAGTTAAAAAATGCAAGCATGAAACAGAGATATGGTTAAAAGCTGTGAAGTCCACTCTTTTCTTAAAGCAGAAAGTGTAATTTCACTGACCTACACAAGAAAGACGAGCAAGGCGTGGCTTTGTGTCACTTCTACAAAATGTGATAATGGCCATTTTGTGGCTGCAAAGGAAACTGATGTGAATAACATATTCCAGCTGGCACTGTGGCAAAGGTGGCAAAGAATAAGGCAGAACAGGGACATGGGGATAATTCTATGAAATGGGCACCAACAGTTAGGTACAATACTGGCGTATACCTGTGCATGGACATATGTACTTGTGTAACAGTGGTGCAGTTATAGGTGGGCCAACCAACCCATTCTAAGCTCAGGCTCAACGTCTCTGCCCCCCCCCAAAAAAAAACAAAACAACAACCCAGTTCATCAATGGCCACCTCACTTCCCTGTCACCCTTTCTTCCACAAATGGATCCAGCATTTATCTCTGAACTTCCCCATTCCCAACATGCATTGCCACTTTGGTGGATGACAACAGCAATGCATGTCCGGTGCCATATCTGGCTTCACTCCACCATGCTCTGTTCTCACTGACATCGCTTTCTCTTTCCTCTCTGGTGCAGACAGTGGATGTGTGTCATTGCTGCTGCCTATGAAGGAGCTAAGGTATCTGAGGGGGGTGCTGACGGGAAAGGAAATGCCACATCTGGAGACAGAGGAGAGGGAGAGAGATGCAGGACAAAGGGGAGGGTGCTGGCCCAACTTAACTGTGGGCCCACACAAAATGACAGGTCTGGCTATGCCACTTCTGTGCAAATACCAATAATCTGGCTATATGCTGTTCTGTAACTATTTACATATCATCTACATCTAATCTTGTAATAATTTTATGTTGCATTTCCCACAAATTTGTAATGAATGAATTGCATTTTCTTTGACATTTTCTGGTACCTGAAATCCCAAATCTGTAGTCCAACCCTACTAAATTTAAGGAAAATTAATTGGGGAGTGTTCCTTGAGATGCATATGATGAAATCTAAGGGATCCTTCATTTGCGATTCCAATGTAAATGCTTATGATATTAGGGGCATAATAAAAAAAACACCCGTTTAAGTCCTTTTTTGGCCTAAATCACTAGATGTTGAAAGTAGGCAGCAGGGAAATGTCCATTCTAAAAAAAAAAACCCGTCCAAAATGAGTTTTTTGGGGGGAGAATGGCCTACTTCCACGTTCAGCAATCTACTCGCCCAGACTGCCACTACTTCTATCCCTACAACACATTCTGGACCAAAAATCGCCCAAGTCCCAAACATCCAAAACCAGTCCTTCACCTAAAAGCAGGATTCTGTAACCAGCGTCTGTCAAAAACAACGCCGGTTGCAGAATCCTGTAACTGTCCCCCCTCCCCCCCCATGATCGCAATCCCCCCCCCCCGAACCCCACCAATGCCCGGCAGGAGGGATCCCAAGCCCTCCTGCTGGTAAACCTACAACCCCCCCCCCCCCCCGAAACACCCCTGAACTGACAGGAAGGATAAAAAGCCCTCCTGCCAGCAAACCTCCCTCTCCCCCGACTGCCCCCATGGAATTCTAAAAGGTGCATATTTGTTGTACAGCGCTGCATGTGTCTGGTAGCGCTTTATAAATAATAAATAGAAGTAGTTGTGGTTGTTAAGTGCCATCGACTCACGCTTGAGTCTTAGTGACTTAATGAATTGCGGATCTAAAAAGAAATCGGTTCTGTGCAAGTCCGGAAAGGTCCTCTTGCGTCATCCCTATGGTTGTTCTCAATGTGTCCAGCCATCTGATTGCAGGTCACCCTTTTCCCCTGGTTCCCTCGATCTTCCCAAACATGATGTCACTTCTCCAGTGATCTTTCTCTTCTGATGGTGTGCCCAAAATAAGACAGTCGTAACTTCATTATTTGGGCTTTGAGTGACATAGCCGGTTTGATCTCTTCCAGAATCCATCTGTTAGTTCTTCTGGCAGTCCACAGCAGGCCTAAAATCCTTCTCTAGCACCAAAGCTCAAATGAGTCAATCTTCTTTCTGTCTTGTTGCCATAGTGTCCAGCTTTCGCATCTGTAACTGACAAGTCTGATCTTCGTTTGGAGTGTTACCTCCTTGCCTTTGAATACTTTGTCGAGAGCCTTCATTGAAGAGTGACCAAGTGCCATTCTGCGGAGTATTTCCTCTCTGCTAGTTGCTTCTTTGTATCACCTTCAAGCTCAATATCTTCATCATTTTCCATGTTCATGATCTTCGTCTTGTTCATGTTCAGTTGACTTTTCTCAGTAGATATAGCATGCCTTCTTTGCTGCTGCTGAGCATTGTATCATCTGCATAGCGCAGGTTGTTTATATTTCAGCCACCAACTTTGAAACCGACATTCTCTTCTTCCAAATTTGCAACCGACATTCTCTTCTTCCAAATTTGCTTTTCTGATGATGGTTTCACTGTACAGGTTGAACAGGTAAGGTGACAAGATGCATCCTTGCCTGACACCACGTTTTATTGGAAACTAGTCAATGTTGCCATAGTCAGTTCTCACTATAGCTTCTTGATTTTCATATAGGCTCTTTATCAGCTGAGTTATGTGTTTGGGTATTCCCATTTGCACTAGAGTTCTCCATAGTTTATTGTGATCCACACAGTCAAAATCTTTGCTGTAGTCGATGAACCAAAGATACATGGGTTTTTGATATTCTTTGCTCTTCTCTAATATCCATCTAACATTGGCAATAATGTCTCTTGTTCCTCAACCTTTTCTGAAACCAGCCTGAACTTCAGGTAGTTCTTGCTCAACGTATGATTGGAGCCTTCTTTGTAGCAGTAATGGTATGTTTAGTTCTGGACAACTGGGGAACAGAAGAAGTCTGAGAATGTTGACAATCTTGGCTCCTTGGTTTTAGACATTGCCAAACAGTGCCGCTGTTGGTGTAAAACACTTTAGTGAGATTTTAGGGAAACTGTCTATCATGAACCTGACTGGGTGGGTTGTTCTTTCTCCCTTCATTTCCCCCTATTTCTTAACTCTTCAAATTTAGAATATTTTTGCATAAGGTAAGAAGATTTAATCATGTCTGAACCCACAAATGTACACCGTCTTTTTGTTGTTGTTTTGTAGACAACTCTTGAAAATTTCCCAAGCTCTAGTTACAAATTCTGTGAAGACAGATGTGAAGGAAGATACCATCTGGTGGGAGGAAGGGAGCAGAAAGAACAAGTAAACGTGGAGAGAGACTTTTTTCAGCAGGGTCACAGTTACATCATTTCAAAGAAGCCATGAACTATTAGGAGAGTGGAAAAAAAAGCAGCTGTTAGTATTTTACAGTGCATTTTTAGACACAAAGAGAACAGCCTGTCATTGTTTTCTGAAAACCCAGATGACCAGGAATAAATTCCAACTAATCACATGTCAATTTAAGGTTATATGGTAAGAGAACAATGGCACACGAAGAGTAGCATTGCCAGGATTATCTGTTGAGACTTTGGTTCTTTGGGTGTTTTCTATTTTTACAGCTACTACTGACATTTAAACAACATGCAAACATTTGTACTTAGGGCCTCTTCTATCAAACTGCGCTAGCAGTTTTTAGCGCAGAGAGCTGCGCTGAATGGCCCGCGCTTCTCCCGATGCTCTTAGGAACTTTATGAGCATCGGGAACAGAGCAACTCACTGATAGAAGAGGCCCCCAAAGTGTTTTGTGATCTAAGTTACAAAAGAAGAGAATGCTACAATATTCTTCTTGTACTTATTGACTATTAGCCAACCAATGCACTGGCCACTTGACCTTTGCAATCTCCAATGAACATACTTTAATTAACTTACTGTAGCTAAATTGAAGAATACAACAAAGTTGTGCTTCCCTGGCTTGTAAAGATTTTAGGTCATGGTTGCTTAATTTGTTTGGATTATTTTAATGTTCTATGTTGTTACATAATTTATTGTTTTTTATGTTTTTAATTATTGTAAACCACCCAGATATTGCATAGTAGCATAGGAAATGCCAACAGATAAAGACTTGCACAATCTATTCAGCAGGGTCGGTGTTGGGTGGGCGCAAACAGGGCAGTTGCCCTGGGCCCCACAGTTAGAAGGGGTCCCCAACTGCCTGATGAGGCAAGCTTCCCTCTTTTCCACTCACTTGCTGCCCTCTTTCTCCTGCTGTTACCGTGGCAGCATGCAAACAAATCTAACCCAGGCCATGGGCTCCTAAAGGTGTGCATTATGCTGCTGGCTTTCCTCCTCAAAACAGGAAGTTATGTCATGAGGGGGAGGAAGGAAGCTGTCGGCAGCACGCACAGCATTAGGGCCCTCTGGCATGGGTTAGTTTTCTTTGCATGCTGTGGTGGTGGTGAGAGAGAGGCAAGTGACAACAGGCAGGGAACGGTGAGAAGCTGGCAGCAGCATGCATAGGGTTAGGACCCCACAGCACAGGCGAGAGGCAGGGAAGTGAGCTCTTGATTCTTACAGGCTCTCCAGAAGGAAGGGGCCAGGAAGATACTTTCATGAGTAACCAGGAGGAAGAGGGAGAGAGAATGAGAAATGGGTCCATGAGGCATGATGGGGGGGAAGAAAAAAGAGAGGGACAGAGTATTGGGGGAGAGACAGATGATGCTGAATAGGGAGGACAGATAGGCTAATGCCAAGGGATAAGAGACAAAAAGGCACGTTAGATGGGGAAAATATAGAGATGTTGGATTGTGGGGATGTAAGAGAGACAGAGGAGATCCTGAATGGCTGTAGTGGAAAAGGGGGAGGGGGGGGGAGAGAGAAGAGATTCTGGATGGAAGTGGGGAAAAGGGGCAACGCTAAATGGAAATGGAGAGAGAGGGGGAAACAGTGAATAGAAGGAGAAAAAGAGAAGGGGAAGAGGAAATATTATTACTACATTTAATTACATTAAAAAAAATCACAGAACTTAAAAAGCTTGATCATGTTGACCGTTCCATTAGCCAGGAGTACTATCTATCCAACATGTTTCAGAAGAGTGTTATCCACGATTCCCCCCCCTAAAAAAGGATCCAGATTATTTCACAAGCTAACCTTATCATGCAAAAATCACTCCAAATTTATTTTATTGAAATGACCTCTCTCTGTTGTCACAGACACCATTCATACCCCTCTCTTCTTGGAACTAAAATGACCTGCGTATGTTTCTGAATAGGGGATGAGACATCAGTTGATAGATTAATAGAAAGGGAACAACACGCAGATGCCATTTTTGTTCCAAGAAAAGAGGGGTATGAGTGGCGTCTGTGAGAAGAGAGGTCATTTCCCCTCCCCTTCCTTTACAAAACCATGCAAGAGATTTTTACCACCAGCCAGCACGCTGAATACTCTGCGCTGTGCCAGCGCTAAAAACCTCTTGCACAGTTTTGTAAAAGGGGGGGGGGGGTTAAATAAAATAAATTTGGACTGATTTTTTGTATGATAAGGTTAGCTTGTGAAATAATCTTGATCCTTTTTTATAAGGGGAGCTCCTTGCAAAACATGTTGGATAGATAGTACTCTTGGCTAATGGAAAGGCCAACATGATCAAGCTTTTTAAGTTCTTTGATGTATTTGTAATTAAATGTAGTAATAATATTTAAATACTATCCATGAAAGAAAAAAGATTGACATAATAGTGAAGACCGATGACAACTAGACACGTAAAGCTTGAAGATGAAAGCTTTTTGAGTCTCAAGTGGTGACGCCGAGGTCTTGGTGAAGAAATTATAATTGAACAGACTGAAAATGGTTTTTGAAACTATCCAGCGATAAGTGTGGTGCATAATGTGTGTTGAATAAGCACGCTAGTTTTGAAAATATTTGCCGCACTGTGTGGCCCAATCAGGTGCATTAATGGCATTTTCAAGTCTATTTAATCCTTCTGTCTGAGGGATCCAGCAAGAGTCAAGGTTGCCACAAAGGTGGTACATGAGACCTTTGGGAACACAAGGGCCCTGCCACAAAGGTGGTACATGAGACATTTGGAAAACATAGGGGTCCTGCCACAAAGGTGGCACATGAGACCTTTGGGAAACATAGGGGTCCTGCCACAAAGGTGGTACATGAGACCTTTGGGAAACACAGGGTCCTGCCACAAAGGTGGCACATGAGACCTTTGGGAAACATAGGGGTCCTGCCACAAAGGTGGTACATGAGACCTTTGGGAAACACAGGGGCCCTGCCACAAAGGTGGTACATGAGACCTTTGGGAAACACAGGGGCCCTGCCACAAAGGTGGTACATGAGACCTTTGGGAAACACAGGGGTCCTGCCACTAAGGTGGTACATGAGACCTTTGGGAAACACAAGGGCCCTGCCACAAAGGTGGTACATGAGACCTTTGGGAAACACAGGGGCCCTGCCACAAAGGTGGTACATGAGACCTTTGGGAAACACAGGGGCCCTGCCACAAAGGTGGTACATGAGACCTTTGGGAAACACAGGGGCCCTGCCACAAAGGTGGTACATGAGACCTTGGGAAACACAGGGGTCCTGCCATAAAGGTGGTACATGAGACCTTTGGGAAACACAGGGGTCCTGCCACTAAGGTGGTACATGAGACCTTTGGGAAACACAGGGGCCCTGCCACAAAGGTGGTACATGAGACCTTTGGGAAACACAGGGGTCCTGCCACAAAGGTGGTACATGAGACCTTTGGGAAACATAGGGGTCCTGCCACAAAGGTGGCACATGAGACCTTTGGGAAACATAGGGGTCCAGCCACAAAGGTGGTACATGAGACCTTTGGGAAACACAGGGGCCCTGCCACAAAGGTGGCATATGAGACCTTTGGGAAACATAGGGGCCCTGCCACAAAGGTGGTACATGAGACCTTTGGGAAACATAGGGGTCCTGCTACAAAGGTGGTACATGAGACCTTTGGGAAACATAGGGGTCCTGCCACAAAGGTGGTACATGAGACCTTTGGGAAACACAGGGGCCGTGCCATAAAGGTGGTACATGAGATCTTTGGGAAACACAGGGGTCCTGCCACAAAGGTGGTACATGAGACCTTTGGGAAACACAGGGTCCTGCCACAAAGGTGGCACATGAGACCTTTGGGAAACATAGGGGTCCTGCCACAAAGGTGGTACATGAGACCTTTGGGAAACACAGGGGCCCTGCCACAAAGGTGGTACATGAGACCTTTGGGAAACACAGGGGTCCTGCCACAAAGGTGGAACATGAGACCTTTGGGAAACACAGGGGCCTTGCCACAAAGGTGGTACATGAGACCTTTGGGAAACACAGGGGTCCTGCCACAAAGGTGGTACATGAGACCTTTGGGAAACACAAGGGCCCTGCCACAAAGGTGGTACATGAGACCTTTGGGAAACACAGGGGCCCTGCCACAAAGGTGTTACATGAGACCTTTGGGAAACACAGGGGCCCTGCCACAAAGGTGGTACATGAGACCTTTGGGAAACACAGGGGCCCTGCCACAAAGGTGGTACATGAGACCTTTGGGAAACACAGGGGTCCTGCCACAAAGGTGGTACATGAGACATTTGGGAAACACAGGGGTCCTGCCACAAAGGTGGTACATGAGACCCTTGGGAAACACAGGGGCCCTGCCACAAAGGTGGTACATGAGACCTTTGGGAAACACAGGGGTCCTGCCACAAAGGTGGTACATGAGACCTTTGGGAAACATAGGGGTCCTGCTACAAAGGTGGTACATGAGACCTTTGGGAAACATAGGGGTCCTGCCACAAAGGTGATACATGAGACCTTTGGGAAACACAGGGGCCGTGCCATAAAGGTGGTACATGAGATCTTTGGGAAACACAGGGGTCCTGCCACAAAGGTGGTACATGAGACCTTTGGGAAACACAGGGGTCCTGCCATAAAGGTGGTACATGAGACCTTTGGGAAACTTAGGGGTCCTGCCACAAAGGTGGCACATGAGACATTTGGAAAACATACGGGTCCAGCCACAAAGGTGGTACATGAGACCTTTGGGAAACATAGGGGCCCTGCCACAAAGGTGGTACATGAGACCTTTGGGAAACACAGGGGTCCTGCCACAAAGGTGGTACATGAGACCTTTGGGAAACATAGGGGTCCTGCCACAAAGGTGGCACATGAGACCTTTGGGAAACACAGGGGCCCTGCCACAAAGGTGGTACATGAGACCTTTGGGAAACACAGGGGTCCTGCTACAAGGTGGTACATGAAACCTTTGGGAAACACAGGAGCCCTGCCACAAAGGTGGTACATGAGACCTTTGGGAAACACAGGGGCCCTGCCACAAAGGTGGTACATGAGACCTTTGGGAAACACAGGGGTCCTGCCACAAAGGTGGTACATGAGACCTTTGGGAAACATAGGGGCCCTGCCACAAAGGTGGAACATGAGACCTTTGGGAAACACAGGGGTCCTGCCACAAAGGTGGTACATGAAACCTTTGGGAAACACAGGGGTCCTGCCACAAAGGTGGTACATGAGACCTTTGAGAAACAAAGGGGCCATGCCACAAAGGTGGTGCATGAGACCTTTGGGAAACACAGGGGCCCTGCCACAAAGGTGGCACATGAGACCTTTGGGAAACATAGGGGCCCTGCCACAAAGGTGGTACATGAGACCTTTGGGAAACATAGGGGTCCTGCCACAAAGGTGGTACATGAGACCTTTGGGAAACATAGGGGTCCTTTGTGGCAGGACCCCTATGTTTCCCAAAGGTCTCATGTACCACCTTTGTGGCAGGACCCCTGGCCATTCAGCGCAGCTCCCCGCGCTAGAAACCGCTAGCACGGTTTCGTAGAAGAAGGGGGTTAGCTTTTGTACCACCTAAGGCATCTCAAACATACCCCCTTGAAATCTATGCATGGTGTAAAGTTCTCCATGTGTATCTAGTAGCTTTCTAAAATCACCATTTACATCTGAATGACAAGAGTTGCCATACTTGGACAGAACAAAGGTCCATTAAGCCCAGTATTCTGTTTCTAACAGTGGCCGACCCAGGTCACAAATATCTGGCAAGATCCCAAAGATTAAAACAAATTTTATGCTACTTATCCGAGAAATAAGCAGTGGATTTACCCAAGCCATCTTAATAATGGCTTATAGACCTTTGTTTTAGGAAATTATCCAAACCTTTTTAAAACCCCGCTAAACTATTTACATGTGAAGATACTTCTAAAATACCCTCCTATGTTGTTAGGGATACTTGGAACAGAGAGTATATATAAATTCAAGGTGACGGGACTAAATCGCGTGAGACAACGGCACGCCGACAACTGAGCGCAAGGTTGACGGCGCACCGAAGAAAAGCACTATTTTAAAGGACTCCGACGGGGTGTGTGGGGGGAACCCCCCCACTTTACTTAACAGACATTGCGCTGCCGTTGTGGGGGGTTTGGGGGGTTGTAACCCCCCACATTATACTTAAAACTGAACTTTTTCCCTAAAAAACAGGCAAAAAGTTCGGTTTCAAGTATAATGAGAGGGGTTACAACCCCCCAAACCCCCCACAATGCCAGCGCGATGTCTGTTAAGTAAAATAGGGGGGTTCCCCAACAACACCCCCCGTCGGAACCCTTTAAAATAGTGCTTTTCTTTGGCGCGCTGTCAACCTTGCGCTCAGTTGTCTGCGCTCAGTTGTCGGTGTGCCGTTGTCTCGCGCTATTTTGTCTATGAACCAAATTCAACCTCTCCTGGGGGATTGCTAGCCAATCAAGGGTTTCAGGATATCCACAATGAATGCTTATGAGACAGTGGAGACAGTGCACACAGATCTATGCCATGCATATTCACCGTGAATTTTCTGAAACTCTACAACCAGGGGATTCCTCAGGACAGGTTTGCAAGCCTCTGTTTTAGAATGACTGCAGGAAATCCTTTTGATTCTCCTATTTACTTTTAGATCAGGTCTCACCTTAACAATTACTCATAAAAAATTGTTCTTCCCTAATTGTTATTCTATTTTAATTGTTTATTTTAAATCCAATGTAATTTAACCTCTAATTCTTTATGTATCTTTAATGTAACTATGGATAAAATTGTATGTATATGGTTTTAAACTGTTTTATTTGTCCCCCCCAAAAAATTATTATTGTTATACGCATTGAAAATACTTGATATTGCGTTTAAATCAAAATCTCAATAAACTTGAAATCTCTTGAAACATATAAAAAGAAATGCACGAAGTACTAATTGTAACCTGTAAACTGTATACTATGTATGTTGGTATTAGATCCCTAGTATATGTCAAATTAGGATAAAATATTGTATCAAAAAACTTGGACTATAATTATGGCAAATTATAATCTGTTAACTATATATTATGTATGACAACCTGTAACCCATTCTGAGCTCTTTGGGGAGAACGGGATAGGAACCGAATTAATTAAATAAATAGTGTTAACCAGATACAGCTTATGAAGGCATGCAATCATTTTGCATCTGCTGAGAAGTATTTATTTAATTTTTATTTTTTTAAAATTGAGTTTATAATCTGCACCATCCACTCTACTAGGCATATAATGAGACACATGCACATAGCAGAAAAACCAGTGCAAACACAAAATAATGGCAGGCAAGCTTGTCGCTGTTATTATACAAATTGCGCTATGTGGTCTCCGCTTGAAATTCCATCATGTGCTCACTGCAACATCTATAAGCAGAAAATGCAAGGCAGTGAGAAGGCATGTTGGAAAAGTCAGGCGTTCAGATGGGTTGAAGGTTCAGGCCCTCTTTTACAACGCCAGTTGCCAAAATGCTTACAGGGATGGATTGAGACAGCCATCTTTTATTTCCATTGCTTTCAATGGAAGTAAGACCTGGACGTCTCAATCCGTCCTCCTTTTCCTGGAGCCAAAGCCCCTTGGGAATTGATAGGCTTCGGTGCCACTGCCGTGAGGCTTTGTAAAAGAGGGTTAAAGTCTTTCTCAACTCTCGCGATAATGCATTCCATTCAATTGGGCAAAACAGCGCAGGCCCGTGTCTCAGCTAGATGAAGCTACCTGAGTGATGGAATGGGTCATTAACAAGACCCTTTAGATCTCAGTGGTTTGAAGACTTTCAAAATAATATTCATACCATAGGGGGTAATTCTGTAACAGGGCACCTACAATTGAAGGGTCTGCAGTAGGAGGGACCCCCACCCAAGTTGGGTTTTTGGGATAGCCCTAATGAATATGCATGAAAGAGATCTGCATATAATGGAGGTGACAGGCATGCAAATCTGCCCCATGCATATTCATTAGGGCTACCCTGATAATCTGACTGGTTGGTGGTCCCCCCAGGACAGGGTTGAGAACCACTGCTATAAAGGATAATAGACCCCTACTTTTCTTTATAGAATGCTAGCATAAACGGTTATATATGTGCTTAAAATTTAGGAGCCAGCATTTAAACACCAGCCATAAAAATACCTACATAACTTATAATATTCTGTCCCTTTTTGTCATTTCAAAGCTCACATTCAAAGAGGTGGACACTGGAGGATTTGACCAGGGTCACAAGAAGCAGCACCTGGGATTTGATCTCATAACCTCTGGATGCAGAGGCAGAACAACATATATGAGTGAGCCACAGCATATAATGGGTGCAAGTGTGCACATATCTGCATATATGCTAGCGTTCTAAACATTTATGTGCATAAGCACAGATAAATATTAACACCTAGAGTACGGAATTGCTTCATTAGTACTCAATCAGTTAAGATTTTGAATTTAATACTCCAGACTCACTGGCAATCAAATTGGGGGGGGGGGGGGGGGGTTTGATATGTTTAAAATGAGATGCTCTCAATAGCAACAGGGCTCCTACATTTTAGATTGTTTACAATAAGCAGAATTTGTAACACGTACAAAGAATTGCGGTAATCCAGTTTACAAAGAACGAGTGCCTGTGGAACCATTGTGAAATCGTCAACAAGAATAAAGTTATGAAGTCCATGCAACAAACACAGTCTAGAGCAGTGGTCTCAAACTCAAACCCTTAGTGGGGCCACATTTTGGATTTGTAGGTACTTGGAGGGCCGCAGAAAAAATAGTTGTCTTATTAAAGAAATAACAACTTTGCATGAGGTAAAACTCTTTATAGTTTATAAATCTTTCCTTTAACAGTTAAAGGAAAGATTTATAAACTATAAAGAGTTTCACCTTATGCAAAATTGTCATTAACTATTTTTTTCTGCGACCCTCCAAGTACCCTATTTTTTCTGCAGCCCTCACATTTAAAGTTTAATATCTTTCCTTTCTCAAAAATAAAATCATTTTCCCTACCTTTGTTGGTTGGTGACTTTATTTTTCTGTGCTTTTAACTATGTTTCCAGGGCCTTCTTGTCTTTTGACTGTTTTTCTCTCCGTCTTCACTTTCTGCCTTGCATCCATCTTTGGCATTAACTTAATATTCAATTTTTTCTGCTTTCTTTTCAAAATCTACGTTTCTATGTCTTCCCTTCCCTTCTATCTCTCTCTTCTTCCGTTCCTATTTATATGATCTGAGATCTCTTTCTTTCCTTTCTCTCCCTCCCTCCTTCCTTCCTTTCCCCTGGTCTGGCATCTGTCTCTTTCCCACTCCCAACTTTTTATTTCTTTCACCCTGCCCTCTTCTTTCTTTCTCTCTCCATGCCCCCTTTCTTTCTATATGTCTGTCTTCCTCTCTCTCTCCGTGCCCCCTTTCTTTCTATTTTTCTTTCTCCATGTCCGCCCTTTCTTTCTGTCTTTCTCTCTCCATGCCCCTTTCTGTCTGTGTCCCGTCTCCCTTCTTTCTTTCTGTCTCCCCCTTTCTTTATTTCTCCCTGCCCTCCCCCAAGCCACCACCATTGGGGAACAGGTCGCCAATGCCGCAATCGGGGAACAGGCCAGCACCTAGGTCTTAACTCTTCCTGCTTATCTTCCCCAGCGTGGGGCCGACCAATTCTCATCACCCGACGTCAATTCTGCCATCCGAGAGGAAGTTCCGGGCCAGCCAGGCAGCGATTGGCTGGCCCGGAATTTCCTCTCCGACGTTAGAACTGACGTCGGGTGGCGAGAATTGGTCGGCTCCGAGCTGGGAAAGATAAGCAGAGAGAGCTAAGACCTCGGCGCTGGCCTATTCTCCGATTGCGGTGGCTTGGGGGAGGGCAGTGAGAAGGGAAGGGAAGCAGATTGGGGACCCCTGCTTTAGGCGAGCCGCGAGCCATTTGCCAACAATCCTTCCAGAGAGACGCAAGTCCAGTTACAGCAGTCAAGATCTGTTCGCGATTGTCCTCTCCACACTTGGAAAATTTGTGAAGTGGAGAGGACAGACAGCGGGCTGCAAAATAGTCCCTGGAGGGCCGCATGAAGCACGTGGGACACGAGTTTGAGACCGCTGGTCTATAGAAAGCAGTAAAAACCACCTCTTTTACATGGGGTTTCATTAATAATGATAAAAACCAACACTGAGATTACAGGCCTGCAAAGTTGTCATGATATTGTGCTTCCCTAGCTGTATTCTGTCTGAACAGCCTGTTACTCTAGGTCTACCCAGCACCATCACTTCTGTTTTATCTGAATTAATAACTAGGCAAAATTTGATTATCTCCTTCTCTTTTCCATGTAAGCATCTTTTGTTGTCTAAATTAGATGTAATTGGTAGAAAGAATTGGATGTCATTAGCATATATTCTATAATATACATTGCAACTAGCCAGGAGTCTACATATACCCTGTCAGTCTCTAAACCTGCATGCCCAAATTGATGCACTCAAGTTAAAATTTAGGTTGGTTACGGGTGCAACTTAATTGAATAATTAGAGGCTAATTAGCTTTTTAAAACCAGTTTCTAGCAATATTTGGTGTTAATTGGCACCAATTAGCAGTACCAGGTGTAACTTCCCTTTGCTGGCATTCTACAGAATGGAATGGAAGGGGACGTGGACTTGGAAAGGGCATGGGTGGGTCAAGGGCGTGCCAGACAAGCATAAATCTTACTGAATATTTGTAGTTAAGCGCCAAACTTTCTTCACTAAGGGATGAGCATTTACACCAGCTATTTAGCTAGTGTATATGCTCATGCAGTTAGGTGCGCAACTGTAAACTTACACTAGTATTCCGTAATGGCAACTGGGCGTGCAATTGCTGTTATGGAATCCCCCCTCAGCGCCACATCATCCTGGCTCCCAACTTTAGGCAAGCTTTAGAGAATTACCTTCAAAGCCGCTAAGTACAAATTAAATAAAACTGCAGAAGGAGCTGAAACCTGGGGAACCTCAACGGTCAAAGGATATTTCATTGACCAGTTGTCCTGGATAAATATCTGTTGACATCTATTGGCAAGAAAAGATGAAAACCCTGCCAATTCTTTTACTCTCATGCTCATTGCTGCAAGTCATGCCAACAGAAATGAGTGATCCATGATATTAAAAGATGCAGAAAAATTGATCAGGACCAGAATAAAATTCTACCTGTGACTGAAACCTTGGTGCATAATGTCAAAACTAGATAACAACAAGAGTGTACTTTGCACAAGTGATGAATGAAACAAGAAGGAGATCCAGTTACCTAAGGAATAAATACAGCTATGGGATTTCAACTTCATCACTTGTGCCCATTCAATTAAGCTTCTGGCTTAGTACTTAAAAAGATTATTTATCTACCTTAAATAAAACAAGCAAAAGTCACACAAAAGTTAGGAGGCTACAAGCCAACTGATCAACAGTAGAAGGTGTTTTGGGACATGACGGGACAGTAAAAGGTTTATGCTCATCTGCTGGTTAACAATGTAAGATTCTTATGAGTTAAGCATTGATCAGGTCAACTCAATAGTATCCCCATCTACTCACTGCACTTCTCAGCTACTATTCTCACTAATTTGCCACACAGAATATAATCCTGTGCAGAATTTTGAGGAAAAAATGAACAGCGTTAAAAGGTCGGCATGACCCTAGTAGCTGAGGCAACACAAAACAGAGTGCCATCCCAATCTTTGGATGAAATAGACTGACACAAATCTAAAAGGTATCAATTGTTCTGAAAATTGGATGCTCTTATACAAAAGAGATGTAGAACAGGCAGGGAAAGAAATAGTCAAAAGAAATACCACCAGGAGTGGCAACTCCAGGACGGCCAGCGGTAAAGATGCCAACAAACTCCAGTATGGCAACCAGGACAGAGTTTATTAGCACATCAATCCAATGTGGCCAAGTTTCGGCATTTGCCTGTATCAGAAGTGCTCTGCCAATTATACAGAATTTGATGACTGAGAATCTTCTAATGCAGACATGGACAACTCCGGTCCTCGAGGGCCGGAATCCAATCGGGTTTTTTAAGGTTTCCCCAATGAATATGCACTATTTATATGAGATCTATTTTCATGCACTGCTTTCAATGCATATTCATTGGGGAAATCCTGAAAACCCGATTGGATTCTGGCCCTCGAAGACCAGAGTTGTCCATGTCTGTTCTAATGTCAAGCAGTACTGTACAACTTCACAAAGTATATGGCTATGATTCAACCAACTAAGAAACCCCCTCCTTTACAAAGCCGCGCTAGTGTTTTTAGTACCGACCTCAGCGGTAGTAGCTCAAACGCTCATAGGAATTCTATGAGTGTCGGAACTGTTACCGTGGTAGCCGGCGCTAAAAACGCTAGTCCAGCTTTGTAAAGGAGGGATGAAGATAGCCACTTGAGATGATATATCTTTTGACTGAAAACCAAAATCCAAGTAGCACCCAAAGGTTGCACAAAGGAAATGAAGCAACAAACAAAAAGATTGTGAAACAGAAGATAGGATGTACCAGTTTGTAGTTTAATAAGTGTCCAAATACCATATATACTCGAATATAAACCAGGATTTGGGGGCCAGCGCCCCTCCCAGAATTATTGCAGGCTCTGTATCCTGTCCTCCCTCCTCTGTCAATCACTGGTGGTCCAGAGGTGCATTGGGCAGAAGTGGCAGAAGAAACCGGATCTCATAGCAGCCACCACCGACCGGGTTAGCAGTGGAGCAGGAGTGCGGAAAGCTCGCTCCTGCCTGCTGCACCTCTGGACCACCACGGATCGGCAGAGGAGGTAGGAGGGTGGGGCAGGGAGGGGGACAGGGGGCAGAGCCTGGGAGGGAGGGAAGGGGGCTGGGTGCAGAGCCTGACAGGGCAGGACACTTGAATATTAAGCTGCCCGACATATTTGAGTCAACTATTTTTCCTCCTTTTTGGGGGGGAAAATGGCGGTCTTGACTTATATTCGGATCGACTAATATTTGAGTAAATACAGTAACTTAAAAACAACCCACAAAGGCTGTATACAATCAGAAGTGACCCACAAGATAAAAAAACAAATAATGTATAAAATACAAATGATCCAACACAGGCTGTATTTTGGCAAAATAAAAATGCCTTCCTCGGGGGACTTTTGGGGTTCTTCGCTGTTTTAGATATAAAAACAAAAAAGTCACAAAAAAATCTAAGTTTTTGAGAGGCTACAAGCGAACAGCACAGCACACAAGACTTGTGAGCTTTGCTGCTTGGTTGGAGCCTCTTAACTACTTGGGTTTCTTTTGACTGAACCTTTTTGGGTGCTCAGTAGGATGAAAATGAACGATAATACAAGGTATCAACAGGTTGCGAAACTACTCCACTGCAGTCCAGTTTTATATTCTAGGAGGAAAAATACATTTCTACAAATTCCTAAAGGATAAATATCCAGAATGATTTCACTCGCTGCTTGGTTAAATGGCAGTGCATGGAGCCATCCTCGGACTGCCATGGGCACTGTTCAATTAGTTCTGGAGATAACCAGTCCACCAACTAGATAAAAAGTATGGAAACCCATTTTGCATAGAGGCTCTATGTGAGAAATGGGAGGTCCACGTTGGGACATTCACATTTTCCCCCAGTTTACAAAAAGCTCTGTTCAATGTAGAGCCTTTTGTAAAATATAACATATAAGGACATCCAGGAGCGTATGTCTATTTGGCAACATGTACAACTGGAGAAAACAATTTAAAAAAACCTAAGGGCTCCTTTTACTAAGGTGCGCTAGCGTTTTTAGCGCACGCACGAAATTATCGCGCGCTACACCGTGCGGTACGCTTCTGGAATAACGCCAGCTCAATGCTGACGTTAAGGTCTAGCGCGTGTGGCAATTTAGCGTTAACGCACCTTAGTAAAAGGAGCCCTAAGTTTACAGATAAAAGAGCAGCATTACTCAGGGCTTTGCGTGTATACGATATGGCATGTACACATACAAGCACCACTTTTGCAAAGTACGCTTGTATTTACCTGCTCTAACATGGAATTTATACAGTGCATACGAAAAAGGCTACATGAATGAGAGGAACCAATTAAGGAGGTGAATGAAACAATGCTACTGAATTTCTGAGGTAGTATAAGACACCACAGAGGTTAGCGCAATTACCCCCCAATGACTTGTGTAAATGAGCAGGTAGGTGGCTCAGAGTGTGTAAATTTATTAAACTGCAAATGTATTCTTATTATGCGCCTTTCAGCCTTGCCCAACTCACACCCCTCCCCTTGAAATCTCTGTATCTAAGCAATCTACACGTGAAAACGGTGACTTTCCGATATTGTCATCTACATCTTCGAATCTTCATGCCAACACTTCCACAAGAAGATGCTTTAAACACGACCACCTCCCAAACTCTTGCGCCCACAACTCAGAAACAAAGGGATCTTTTGGAAGAACTGCAAGTACGATCACTGCTTGTAGGGAGGAAGCAGCTTGATATATTGTAAATGCTTCCAATTTTCCTAAAGAACAAAGTCTGCAGACATGTGACTATATTTCATTACTTCCTTTCTCAAACTGATCACCAGTATTCCTCCCAAACTTTGCAAAAGGACATTATTACCACAAGAGCAACATA
Source organism: Geotrypetes seraphini (assembly GCF_902459505.1). Taxonomy (NCBI): domain Eukaryota; kingdom Metazoa; phylum Chordata; class Amphibia; order Gymnophiona; family Dermophiidae; genus Geotrypetes; species Geotrypetes seraphini. Next base: position 50,336,078 of record NC_047095.1, read on the forward strand.
TCTCTGAAAAGATCAGAAACAAAAACGTTTCATTCTGGAGAGCTAAAAACTCTGGACTACAGTAGACTCCCAGTTAACCAGCACCCATGGGGATTGATAGATGCCAAATAAATGTAGTTTCTAGTTGCTTGAGAGTTACTATTAAAAATAGGCCTAATTAATACTATACCCCATCCCATGCCATACCATAAACTGTTCCAGACAAACTACTGGACGTGTGGTAGGCAAAGCATGGGCATACTCAGGTGTGGCGTGCCAAGTTTACATTTAAATTTCTGCCAGAAATTGATTTTATTTAAATTTTTATTTAAAATATTACAGTATTTCTTAGACCTTTTTTTTCCAGTTGCTTGAGTGTTCTGGTTAATTGAGTTCCGGTTAACAGAAAGTCTACTCTACTATGAATTTTAAGTACACTGGATTCTCTCTTTTCAGCTGTTACTTAGAAGCCAAGCAATGGTCATGCAACTCAAGGAGGTGCAAGGAAAGTAAAGGGATTTTAATAAAGTTGGAGCTTTTATGTTAGAGAAAAGCATTTAGAGAGGGTCCAGTGTCTTCATGTCCAAGCATTGTAGTCTGGGAGGAACTTTTGGCAACGTTGTAATGGGGTACTGGCTGGGGGCTCCCAGATAAGGCCTCACCTCTGGGTCCTGTAATGACAGGTCGATGGTGCTGGGTAAATGCTGTTCCAAGGGAGGAGGTCTGCGAGGGACTGCTGAAACCAGACTTCTCTGACTTCTTTAATGTAGTAGGCGATGGCATTCCTGGCAAGAATGATTGATAAGTGCAATTTAATAATGCTAGGTCATGGAACGACAGCCTATGCAAATGTGAAAGTGGATGCAGAAGCAGCTAGACAGAATTTAGAGGACAAAAGAACTCAAATTACATGAAAAGCAAGCTGGCAGCTATGGCTGGCTTATGATCAGTTGTGCAGAATTGTGTTTGGGATCTGAATTAGGTGCAACACTTTAAATAAAATCCCCACTGCATTGTTTTAAAGCTTGCCTGGTTTAGTGTCTCCGCAGCCAGCATTCTGATGCTGTTCTGTAATTTTTCAAACCTCGGACAACTACTGTCTCTATTTATTGACAGTGTACGATCAGGACATACATACTGAAATAGATTTACTTTCCCTTAGTCTTCCCTTCTAAACTCTGATTAATGTAAACAAGGGAGTTAAGCCATAGCCTAATTAAAGGAGCAATTTTCATTTAGTCCCCTTCTGGCAACACACACAGGTGCTTTTGTACTTCCCCAGCTGTGAGTTTTTTAAAAGAAAGTTAGCTGGATAGTTTGATTCCCTTTGACATTTGCTGAAACTAGCATTTTGTCCCTGCCATTTCTGTGGCCAGAGCTAAGATTGGGGGTGGGCTATGCATACATATATATTTAAAACATGTCATTATGCATGAGTAGCTCTGCTTGCCAGCCCCAATCAGGCCCTAGGGGATGTTTACTTTAAAGGTGGCTAAACACAGCCGTCCAGTAAGACTACCCAGCTATGTTTGGCCGCTCTGTGCAAATCTTTTTTTTTTTTTTTTTAATTTTTTAGGCTAATTGATCTAGGCAAATGGCCCCTTTTTAGCTGACTAGATCCTTTGAAAACTTGCTATCCAAATGCTCCGATTATTCAAAAGCACCGTGCATGGGAGCCAGTAATACGATAGCAGGGACCTGCCAACCTGATGGCTCATGTGGGAGATCTCGATACAGGTCCTGAGCCTAGTTTTGCATCTTTGTTTAGTTGGGACTAGGAGGGGCCGATGAAAAGTTCTCAACCCAACCAACAAAGCTGGGGCAGTCTCCATTGAGGGCTATACATTCAGTCCAGTCATTTTTTCCACTTTTTTTTTTCTCTCGTTCTGTTGGAAAAATGCTAAGTGTACAGCCCTCGATGGAGACTGCCCCAACTTTGTTGATCGGGCTGAGAACTTTTCAGCGGCCCCTCGTAGATGCTGCAGCCTATTGTTTTGGGAAGCAGTCCCTGTCACACAACAGCAGCACCTACTAACTAGCTCCAGGTTATAGTTGTGCCCAAAGGAACCACAGTCCATGCCCTGGAGCCGGATGATTACCGCTAAAATGACAGCTGGGAAAGGGAGTAAGAGAGAAGGACAAAATTTAGGTAACCTAGAATGCAACCCTCCTAGTGTCGTAAAATCAGTAGAGGCTGGTTCTGACTGTAAAGAAACAGGAAGATGCTACTAGGTTTCAATCCCAAATCCTGTGCTTAAACTCTGGCAGGTGCTCCTGAATGGGATTATATACCTGTATTAACAGGAATCCTCTGCCCTGGACATGTTCTCATTTTTGGCTCAGGGCTTGTCTCGGTTGGAGGGCTGGTCTTTGACCTAGGGGTCACCGCGTTGGCGGACTGCCGGGCACGATGAACCACTGGTCTGACCCAGCAGCGGCAATTCTTATGTTCTTAGAAAGCAAAATGCTTGGCCACTATATCCCTCACAGAAGCAACTATCTCCTCTTTTGCGATTTTTCAGGTTCCTGTTGACAGCAGTTAAGAGAATGCATTTGGCAATCATTGTTTTTGCCGTGTCTAGACCAACAAATCAAGTGCACTTGAACTGGTCTAAACGAAAATCTTTACTATTTGCACAGGCTGGTCAATCAATTTGAGAAGTACGTAATAAAGGTTTCTACCATATCTGTTATCTTGTGAGAGCCTATTAATAACAATCGAGCCCTTTCCTCATATTTATACGTGGGATCATGATTTCTTTATGGCCATAAACTGTCCGCAAGTAATTTTTTTTTTTTTCCAAGTTCATTTCCTGAAATTTGAATTCGATAAATTAACTGCTACTTTCATGTGACAATCTACATTTGGAGTCATTATCCTACTCCATATCACATGGTAGTCTTTATAGAATGCCCATTCACTAACAATCCAATACTGCCTTTGTCATGTTATATCTCCCTAAATACAATGCCCAACACAGCACTATGTTTCGATTTTAACATCTGCATCAGGGGCTCTTCTACTGTTGAAGCCAGCATTCACATGTACAAAATTCAGTATCTTTATTTTAAGGATCGAGATTATTACAAATTACCTCTGCAGTTTTTATGAATAACTTGTCAAACTGACTAGGGACAGGCCACAGGATGAGCTGTCACTTAATTTCTAAATAGGGGTTTGTCCTTTGAGAGAAAAGAGGAATGCAAGAGAAGGTTAGACAACGCAAAGCCATCAGCATCGTTTGCTTTTTCCTATAACGCACCAACATGTTGCTGGCACAACACTCCAGCTGCAGAGGTGAAACATTAATTGAATGGGTTAATATAAGAAGTCCAGAAAACATGCAAGGAGAAAAAGTATTATTATCCAAGAACAAGCCAACTGAGGTCCCATTCTTTTAACTTGTATCGTAGCTCGGAGACACTGTCACATTTAATGTTTTTTAAAAAAATTCTGTTTTTAATTTCACTGAGCAGCAAAAAGCAACAAAGGCGACCAACTGGTGCTCAGTCTCTTTTATTGTAATAGACGTGGCATGATCGTGCTTCGGCCCAAGGGGGGGCCTGCCTCAGGAGTCTTGTAGTTAAATACCACCAGATCCTCCCACAAATTAAAACTATCCTTCCCCTCGCTAAAAGGCATTTCCCACACAGGAAAGCTAGGAACCTCCCTCCACTTCAAAATCACTGAGCTCTGGAACAACCTTACCTCCCCTCTTCGGAACTTGAGCTCTCTCCAAGTTTTCCGCAAACATCTGAAAACCTGGCTTTTCTCAAAAAATGTAAGTCTCCCTCCAACTTAGGAATCAAGGAAACTCTTATATCTTGGCATCCCAAGTCCTCTAAATTTTCTTCACACTTCTACCTCTAACCCTCTGTTGTAGTTCCTTCCTATTTCTCCTACTGTAAACCGCGTCGAGCTCTACGAACGTGGAGATGATGCGGTATACAAACCTAAGGATTAGATTAGATTAGATAGATAAGACGTACAAATTCACAAAATCTTTTCAATCATCGTATGAAACACCACTCCTTTGAAAACCGGTGTATACTGCTGCTCAGCGAACCAGCTTATGCTACAGCAGTACTGCATTACAATATAAGAGACTGAGCGCCAATGGTCGCCTTTGTTGTTTTTTTTTGCTGTTCACTGGTGTGAAGGCAGTTTCTCCTGTTTGTTTCTCGAGCAATCAATTTCATTGAGCACCATCTTGTTGTGTTCCATATCACCCTTTTAACCATTCTGCATGCTTTATATTTTTAAAATGTGACCCAGTGATCAGTGTTCCTTTTAAATGCTGGCTGCCGTAGCTAAAATGAATCTATTCAGCACTGGAATCTGGATGTGGTGGGCACTGGATATGGAACGTTGCTACTCTTTGGGTTTTGGACAGGTACTAGTGACCTGGATTGGCCACCGTGAGTACGGGCTACTGGGCTTGATGGACCATTGGTCTGACCCAGTAAGGTTATTCTTATGTTCTTATGTGAGCCAAGTATAGGACAATCAAGCCATTGTAACATCACTAATGAGGTTGGCTCTGAGGCACTGCGGAATGAGGCATTATGACATCCCAATCTCAGCTCTGGAATGTTGCTCTCATTGGGGTTCCGGAATCTTGCTACTCTTTGAGATGCTGGAATGTTGCAACTCTTTGGGTTTTGACCAGGTACTAGTGACCTGGATTGGCCACCGTGATAATGGGCTACTCAGCATGATGAACCATTGGTCTGACCTAGTAAGGCTAGTCTTATGTTCTTATAGTGGCAATAGTCAGTCCAATATCAGAAAGCTAATCAGATAAAGACAAGATAACTCTATGGATGAAAGTGAGGACAGCAAAAAGATTCTCTGGTTAGCAGACTGGTTAGCTAACGTTCAGCTCTACCTTCACTCCACCACTGTACTGCTCTAACCTAGCTAATGCGGTCTGTAATGATTTTCAGCAGAATTATCTGAACAGTGCCGTGGAGCATCAGCAGATAGCTTCAGTTCAGGGAAATAGCTGAATACTGACCCTGACAGGTCAGACATAGCATCTGTTGCAGAAGCTTTTACTGGTCAGATAGGGCTGGTCAGAGGTAAGTAAGGTGGATGAACTTGGTTTGATTTCTACACACAAGGTTGGCCAGGGCAAAATATTCTACATTTACAGCCATCACTCAACCATAACAACTGTTGGCTAGACTTGAGGTCCCTAGTTTGTTGCCCCTCACCAGAGACTGAAAAACAAGACAAGCAGCAGACCATATGAAGAAAAGTGGTTTTAATCAATGCTCCCAGGATCATTTTTTCAGCACTGGTGGAAGCTGTTGTGTGTCACCAGTTGGTTGTATGTCCCTGATATAGCCTTGTTGGTGAAATGCAGCCACATCGGGCACTATCTCCTGAGAGCATTGATTAAAACTACTTTTCTTCATATGGTCTGCTTCTTGTCTTCTTTTCCACCTTGGATCTAGTAGACCAGCTGCCTTGCTGTTTCCTCCCCAGAGACTTACTGTGATGACTGGATTGAATCGAAAGGTAGATATAAAAAGAAGAAAGATCCTAGCTATTTGCAAAAGAAGATTCATGGTGTCATAGTCCAACAGATGCTAGTTCCTACTGAATTATAAGCCCAAAGACTGGGCCATCATTAGGGGTTTACATCCAAAGTCAAAGGAGGTATTGCCTGCTAGTGGACATTGGAGCTCTTTCCGAATTTGTGTCTTGGGCCCCGGCAAATCTAATACCTGCTCATAGGAGTGAGAGGACATTGGTAGACCAAAATTTAAAGAGCTTCAAGAGAGAGAAACAAGGAGGAGCTGGGCTGTAAGCCTTAGTACTCTATTTTCTCTTAATGCAGCACTGCTTCGCTGTTTCCCCCTATGCTTATGGATATACTGTACTGCGTAACAGTAACTAGGAAAAAAAGCAGAGAGGGGAGATATGAGACAGTTAAATACTTTCTGGTATAAATGCATAGGAAGCGGGTTTCATTCAGTTAAAAGGAAACTCTGGAAGAAGGGAGTATAGGATGAAGGTGAAAAGAAACAAATTCAGGAATAATCTAATGAAATACTTATTTACGGAAAGGGTGGTAGATGAGTGGAACAACCTCCCAGTAGAGGTGGTGAAGACAAACACTATATCTGAACTTGGGAAATTATGGGATAAGCATAGAGGAGAGCTTTGCAATTAGTGTGGACAGGAAGGCTATGCTATAAGGTCCTTATCTGCTGTCAACTTCTATATATACAGATGATTTTCAAACAGATTCATGTGGATCCTGATATTGCAGTTTTAAAAGAAACATACTGGGCTTAAGGGAAATGTTGGGACCTGCCAGTTAAGCTTTGGTACAAAGTGCAGAACAAGTATGCTTGCTACTTTGCGAAGCAAAAGGGAGGGAGGCAATTATGTGTTAATTTCTGAAGCGAGGACCTCCGTTCGTCCAATCAGAAAGGAACAATGGTGCTTAATGAAACAAGATTTATTTTGGTCATTAGAAACATTCATTTGACATCTCAGTTTGCCATTTTCCTAATACTGAAGTGTGTTTTTATCCATTCCAAGACATGCACCATTCTGCTTAATGCACAAGCGCAGATGAAGTCATTGTTTCCGAATGAATGTTGCCACTGAAGTCAGTGCGCCGACGCTGAAGTTCCGCAGTCAGGCCTTCCAAAGTCCGCATTTCGCAAACCTCCAATCCACTGTTAATGAACAAATGCACAGGGGACAAAAAGTTCACGTCTCTTGGCCTGCCTTCGATGAGTGGCGTGTTGTGTTATGCTCGCTTGTACTTGACACTATAGGAAGACTGCAATATGCAACAATGCTCCCTTCACTGCAGAAAATAATACATCAGTGGAACGCATCTACTCTCTGGGACTTGGGATTTCTTGAGAGACTCGTTAGATCTTTGATCAGATCCAGTTGACACATCTTATGTTCTTATAAAATGATCATCATTGCTCAGCATAACAATTTCTGCAAAGTGGCACTAACCAAGCTCAGTATAACCATATACACATACCCTAACAAAAGAAAAAAAATGAAATTGGTTTATAGGATGAACACCCTGGTGTTACCTTTACTGGAAATTTAGGAGGTTGTAGCAAACTGAATGAATGTCCTCCAGATCATAATCCCACAGTATAGTTGCTCTTTTGGAAGCCAAACCTTGTATGATCAACTACCAGTAGGAATATTTTTGTAAACCATTCTAGAAATGTAAGCAAGATTCCTGCTATGCATCTTTTTTTTTTTTTTTTTTAAATTCTTTATTTAAACACTGCGCCCAAGCATATTACATTGGGGATTTCATTATGCTTTTGACTCTTGTCCCTTTTCCTATTTTTTTTTTCTTGTGCTTCTGCTATGCATCTTTGAGTACATGGGAGTCATCTGCTGGTGGGAGGGAGGAGGTGCTAAGATATCACGCCTTCTAAACATAACAATGGTAGCATGATATTAAAATAAACAGCCAAGCAATTACAAGATTACAAAATAATCAAATTTGAAAAGGCAAGTCAAAAAAAAAAAGGGGCTTTCAAACTTTTCCAAAATGCCAAAAAAAATCAAAGGTCAGACGGATAGAATCTGGAACCGAGTTCCAAGTAAAGGTCACATACGTGATCGATTTGCAACTTTGGAGACAGAACGAAGAGCTTTTTTTGCTCTGTCTTGTGATCTCAAAGAATGAGAAGGCATATAAGTCTGCAGCACAGAAGAAATCATCTTGGGCAATAGATCCCAGACAGATTTGAATACCAAGGTTAGAAACTTAAATTGTATTCTCCAAACAACTGGCAACCAGTGAAGATCAGCTGGCACAGGTATAACATGGGAATAATAGGGCAATCTAGCTATTACCCTGGTAGCGGTATTTTGAGCCACCTGAAGCATTCTGAATGAAGTCTTCAGAAAGCTGCAAAAAAGAGAATTACAGTAGTCTACATGTGGTAAGACATAACTCTGCATACCCAATCTAAAATTCGTAGCTGACAGCAAATCTCATAGTTTTAACACCATCCTTATTTTAAAGAAAACAGTTTTAACTACTGAGGGAATGTGGTTGCGAAATTTTAATTAGGATTACTCCCAAACTCTTGATTTCCTGCTGTGTTAAAATGGTAACCCCAGAGTACACAAAATTCACCGGAGCTCCTTTGATACCAGTGGAAGAAAGCCATAAAATCTTAGTCTTTGAAACATTTAGGCAAAGATGGTTCATAGTCATCCATCGCTGAATCTCATCCATATAATGCGACAACTGGAAGCCTTGTATGCAATTCAAACCAAAACTGAAGATCATCCGCACAGATGCGATATTGCAGACCAAAGTCTGCAAACTTCCCAATAGGTGGCAGGAATAGATTAAATAGCATTGCAGATAATGAAGAGCCCTGAGGCATTCTGCAGTTCAATGGAAAAAATGGGGATTGATTGTTTCCATTAATCACACAAAAGGATCTATCACTCAAAAAAAATTGGATCCACTTCAATACATTACCAACAATCCCAAATCCACATAATCTGTCCAGAAGTATAAGATGGTCTACGGTGTCGAAGGCACATCGAGTGAGGCCAACAAGAAATGTTTTCCATTATCAAATCCTTTATGTATCTCATCATATAAAGTCAACAACAGAAACTCCGTACTGTGATTCTTCCAGAAACCAAATTGATAGTCATCCAAACACCCTTGTTCTGCCACAAAGTCTTCCAATTGTTGTAATACTACTCGTTCTAACACCTTTGCCATAAAACTCAAATTGGAGATAGGTCAAAAGCTTTCCTTCTTTGTAAGATCTAAACCAGCAAAAACACTATTTAACCAGTCAGCAACCGCTTCTGACCAGTTAAATGGCCCTGGGCACTGAATATTGGGGGGGGGGGGGGGGGCGGTAGGTTTCTTTGTCAAAGCAGAACTTGAGACCTCCAGTTGACTAGCCTGTAACACCTCACTGCAGGTGCTGAATGGCATTATATGGTGCTATTTGCCCTCTACAGCAGTGTTTCTCAACTTGGTCCTGGAGCACCCCCTTCCTAGTCAGGTTTTCAGGATATCCACAGTGAATAGACAAGAAAGAAATTTGCAAACAATGGAGGAGGAAGTGTATGCAAATGAAGTTTATGCGTATTCATTGTGGATATCCTGAAAACCTGACTGGCAAGGGGGTACTCCAGGACCGAGTTGAGAAACACTGCTCTAGAGTACCCAAATGGCAGGTTAAGAACCAAGAAATACCAGTTCAAAATCCATCACAGCTTCCTGAGCTCCTAGGCAAGTACCTTAACCCTCCACTGCCTTGCATTAAACAGCAATTCTATCACTGGGTACCTGCAGTTATAGGTGCCTTGTGCACATAACCAATGAGAAAACTGGCACGTACTTGCTGTTCTATAAACCAGTGTGTCATTGCAAGGAGAGCATATACATGGACATGTCTCCAACTTACACCCTAACTTATAGAATACTATGGGATATTAATGGTTAAGTCCAAATTTAGGTGCATCAATTTGGGTTTCTATATTCTGTAACAGTATCTTGGTGCACAATTCCATTATAGAGTCAGAGCTCAGCATGCAGCATTGGCCTACCAAACTGGAGGCCCCCAGGTTAAATAATTGCTGCTTTAGACTGTAGGTCCCCCAGGGACAGGGAAATACCCACCTGTACTTAAATGCAGCTTGCCTTGAGCCTCAACTGGAAAAAAAAAGCATGAACTAAATCCAGATAGCTTCCAAGCAAAATCTTGCGCTGCTTCTCAGTGATGCGCACCCAGTGGCCAGTGTCATCTTGGGAAGTCAAGGTAACTGGTAGGATGCAGGAGAGAATTTAAGCACTTTTGGCGAGATAAGTGCAGGATTTTCCGCTTTGGAAATCTCAATGAGAACTAATCATGCATTTCCCAAAGGGACATATTATTTGGTGAAGAAATCTGCCCTCAAGGCACCAGTTCCTATTATTCAACCACAATGGCAGCCTCCTCCTGGTCAGGTGAAGTAGCAATTATGTTCACTTTGCCAGGATTCTTTCCTCCTACCAGTAGAGGGAGCCATTTTATAAACCCTAATATACATGGCACTTGTAAGATCAAAAAGCTGCCATTGCTTTATTTAAGGTTTATCGAGCTAGAGGAGAATTATTCTAACGAAAACCTCTGAATTTTCATGCTGACTGGTTCACTTTAAGCAGTAATGTACCCAAAGGTATCTGAATAATGGCTAGATCCCCATGCTTCTCAACTCTATTATAAAAGAACAATATGATAAAATGTGTTTTAATTTACAAAGGGAATCTTTTTAATGAAATCTGCCAGGTGGCAACAGTCAAATTACTTAATTTTTGCATCACTGTGAAACTGTACCATAATTTCAATTTCTCCAAAAGAGCCATAGAAATGTTGGTTTAAAAATCTGGCAATCAATACCATTATATTAATCGTGTCTAATATTTCTGTCCTTTATTAATAAGGTCTAATGAGTGTGGGAGGAAGCTGAACTGTTTGGTACATCTTGTTCATGCTTATCTATTGCAGACAATGCATTGGTGATTCAGTCAATCCAAAATCACTTTTCCTCCTGAGAAAAATGTTTGAAATGATGTGTTAGAAAACAAGTACAGTACTCCCCCAATATTCGCGGGGGTTCCGTTCCAGGAATCCCCGCAAATCTTGAAAAACCGCGAATACGGTTTTTCGTGGGGGAGACTAGAGAGAGCAGCGGGAGAGGCAGGAGAGACCAGCTGGAGCGCCGGCGAGTGAAGGAAATCACTCGTTGTATGCTCCGACCGCCTCTTCCTGCACTAAAGTCAGGCTTTACCAATCAGGAGCTGTGTGTCAAAGCAGCTCCTGATATGTAAAAGGCGGTCGAAGTATACAGCGAGTGATTTCCTTCACTCCGTCTCCTCTCTCCTTCCTCTCCAGCTGTCCTCTCCTGGTCGGCGGTTCACGGTCAGAAAATACTGCGAATGACCGGGACCACAAACCGCCGACCGTGAATGACCGGGGGAACACTGTACAGTAAAACCTTAGATTGCGAGTAACTCGGTGTGCGAGGGCTTTGCAAGACGAGCAAAATGTTTTATTAAATTATAACTTGATAAACGAGCAACGTCTTACAATACGAGTACGTATACATGCGGCACATCACCACAACTGAGCCAAAGACGTTGCAAGGTCTTGCAATACAAGTAGGCGCGTCACAACTGAGCCGATGATTCTTCTCTCTCTGACGCTGTGAGGTCTTGTAATACAAATACGTAGTACAGTATTTTCTATTAAAGTTTTTGGGTTGTGGAACGAATCGTCTGAGTTTCCATTATTTCTTATGGGGAAATTTACTTTGATATACGAGTGCTTTGGATTACAAGCATCTTTCAGGAATGAATTATGCTCACAAACCAAGGTTTTACTGTATATAACTTTTCACTGCACAATAGTCCAACACCTCGCTATTCCTGTCTTTTTTTATTCCATATCTGCTCTAAAGTGACATGAAAAATCTAGGGCTCATTATAACATTTCACAGCAGGCTTGTGTTCTTCAGCTCCCCAACAGCTTATTCTAGGCAAAATCTGAATCCTGTGAAGGTTGTTATATCACTCACTGGATCAGCAACAGATTAACCAGGAGATCTGCTGCTCATGAATTCTACAGATCACCGAGTTTTCTAGCACGGTCAAATCTGAACAATGGACTGGCATCCAAGGCTATCATACTGGCATTTACCACGAGCAAGCTAATTTGCTCATTTTCAGGTAGATTCTTTGCAGATTGCAGTATCATGCATTGGACCAAAGTTGGACCTATTCAAAGAGCCGTTATTGGCCATGAGGTCTAGGACCATGCCAGTCCATTGTTCAGATGTGACCTTGCTAGAAAACTCGGTGAGCTGGAGAATTCATGAGAACCTGAGTACTGTAAATTATAAAACACTTTTTGGGGGGCGATTCTTCTACACCCCAAAAAGGCAGCATTGTAATCTCTCATTAAACTAAAAACAAAAATTGCACAAAATATAACAATAAACAAAGAATGATACTCCACAATAACATGTTCCCATCATAACTGCTTTTCCTGACAAAAAAACCCCAACATTTTGTGAACTAGACAAATATTCAGACGCCACATAATCAGGTTCTCTATAGCAGAAGTTAGACATAATAAAGTGTGTGTTATGTATCCAATATGTTCAAATATACATATATAATCTCAAATAAGAATGCAGTATCAATCACTCTACATTCCGCTGAGTTTTGTATGATATGTTTATGTTTTATTAACATTTTATATACTCATAACAACATAAAAATGCACTTTTGGGGTCCAGCAATTTCCTTGGCCTGTTCCTAGCCTGCTCAGGGGGTGGGGGGATGGAAATGGCCTGAGATGCATGCCGTTTTGCTGATTGAGGTAAATATTTATCTGCCTCATCATGATACGCTCAATTAGAAGTGCAGCGATGCTGAACACAATCCATATACCTCCTCTGGTTATCCCAGCATTGAAGTAACTTGTGCGCTCCCTTTGGAACAAAGCGTAGGATACCTTTTAGCCAGTCAGTACATGCCTGTGGTCAGCAAACGTAGGACCAAGATCTGTACGAGAGTTTCCCATACTGTTGCTGTTGCCTAACCACCATGCCAGTCTCATTGGGCTTGATTTTCAGCCAGGGTGGCTACTGTTAAAGTTCAGTGTTAGCCCCAACATTCTGGCACTGTCTGTTTCAAAAACCTTAATCCTATCGTTCCAGTAGGTCCTGTACCCTAATGTATGTTACCCTATTTTACTGTTTTTATTATGTACAAACTGCTTAGAAAACTGATAGGCGGTATATCAATTTTTTTAAATTAAACTTGAATAAGTGGTGACCACACCAGTGATTAGCCATTTATTTTAGACCTGCAGTTAGCCAGGCCTAAATTAAACAGACAAACATTAATATATTACTTCTCAAAACCCAATTACCAAAAGTACGAAAAGAGAACCTAAATGAGCCGCTGCGTGAGCGAATCGCCGGACTTGATGGACCTCGGTCTGATCCGGTGAAGGCATTTCTTATGTTCTTAGAATGTCTTCTTTACCCAACAAGATGGCAGAGGTACTTAGCTAGCTCTATGTTGAATCGATTTTTATTTTCAAATAACAAGAAACAATCACACATGCCCTAACCTCTCCAGCAGGAGAAACAGTCAAAAACAAAACAGTAGATCCAACAATCCCACCCCTCCCACCCCCCATCCCCAAACCCCCTATTCAAAAGCAGAGATAGTGAACTGCAGTAGGCTTGGACTCTGATAGCCCACCGCTAAAAACAATGATTAACTCCAACAAGGAGAAAAGGAAAAAAGAAAGAGAGAAAGAAAAGAAAGAAGAAGAAAGAGAAGTATACCTGGCGCCCCGCAAGATGGAGATCAAGCCTGGTTCTCCAAAAAATCACAAGGAATTTAAAATGTCACTTCTAGCCCGTGGTGATAAGGAAAATAGATAAGAATCCCAGGTCCGAAGAAACTGGCGCTTTCTTCGCAAGCTAAGAGACGCATCCTTTCGCTCCAGCAGCAGCAGAGCATGCAAACGATTTCGCCAGTCCCAAAAGGAAGGTAAAGTTTCCCCAATCCAAACAGATAGAATTACCTTCTTCCCCAAGACACCCACCCTCCTCATAAACTGCCGCTGACCCGAATCTGATAAACGGAAGGCCTCATACTTATCTAGCAGGAGTCCAGCTGGAGAAAAAGCCAATGTAGTGCCTAACACACGCTCCACATAAGATGTAACTTGACGCCAAAAATGTTTGATTTTCACACAAGTCCAAAAGGCGTGAAGAAACGAATGGGGCAGCTGGAGACATTTGGGGCATAAAGGAGAATCCGTGTAACCCGAATAATACAATTGGCTCTTCGTGAAATATCCCCGGTGAAGTACCCTGAACTGACACTCCCGCAGATCCGCATTAACAGAGATTCCCGGGATTCGTGCAATCAAGGAAGGAAGATCCAAAGCGTCTCGCGCTATCCCCAGATCTTGACACCAACGATCATGTAGGACAGCCCGATCGGGCGAACCCAATAAATGATGGAAGTCTTTATAAAGGCCCGAAACTGTAAACCCATCTTCCAAGTAGGGATCCAACAGTGCCGCAAATTTGTCTTCAATAGGAAAGGCCAAAGCGGTCCGGGGGAGGGAACGGACGTAATGCTGAAGTTGCCGAAACGCCAGAAAGTCGCCCGCTGTAAAAACCCCCGCCCGGACCACAGCATCCCAGGATATTAAAGAGCCATCCTCCTGAAGAACATGGGTAAGTAACGTGAAATCCCGGGATGCCAGCTTACGAAAACTCGCATTCTCCATGCCGGGGCTGAATTGTAAATTCCCCTGAATAGGTAAGTATCTAGTAATCGAGGGAGTACCCTTCCATGAGTCCAACACATAAGACCAAACAATGCGGAGTGAGTGCAACAACAAGCTCCCCCGGAGGGCCGCCGGTAGGGCAGAACGGGGCGCATGCACCAGAGACAAAATATGCCAGGGCGCAAAAAATTCCTTCTCATAGGCTTTTAGAATAAAATCCTGACGATCTGAGAGCCACTCTCCCAGAAATCGCATCAAACAAGCAGCGTTGTACAGCCGAAAATGTGGCAACCCCAGTCCCCCTCCACCCCACGCTCCCAACAGATAACGCAGCGCCACCCGAGGTCGTCTTCCCCCCCAACAAAATCGAGAAAGCATAGAGTGTAGTCTAATAATATCTCGTTTCAAAAGCCAGAAAGGAAGCATCTGCAAAGTGTAAAGCCATTTAGGAAAAAGGACCATATTAAACAAATGAATCCTGCCTGATAAAGACAGAGGAAGAGGAGACCATCGAGCGAAACAGTCAGCCGAAGAGCAGAACAAAGAATCAATATTTACTCGATATAACGCAGAAGTACGAGGCGTCAACTGGATCCCAAGATAACGAAACGATGAAGAAGCCCATTGAAGAGGAAACGGTCCCGGCCAGGAGTCCCGCAGGTCCGAGGATGTGGCCAACGCCAAGGATTTATCAAGGTTAAGTTTAAAACCAGAATAATCTCCATATTCTTGAAACGTGGTCATCAGATTGGAAAGAGATATCACAGGGTCCGAAATATGGACCAGAAGATCATCCGCAAAGGCCGAGATCTTAAATTCAGAAGAACCTATTCGAATACCCGAGATCGCTCCATTAAGCTGAATATCACGGATCAGAGGATCCAACGACAGTGCAAAGAGCAATGGGGAAAGGGGACATCCCTGACGCGTGCCCCGACATATTGAGAATGAAGAAGAACAAAGTCCATTGGCCCAGACAACAGCAGTAGGAGAATGATAAAGCACCCGAATCGCATCCTGAAAAAGACCCGTTATGCCATACCGATTTAAAACCTCAAATAAAAAAGTCCAAGAGACCCGATCGAAGGCCTTCTCAGCATCAAAGCTGACCAATAGAGAAGAGGTTTTGGTTCTCTCCACGAATTCCAGAGACGCCAATATGGATCTAATGTTTTTCACACTAGTACGCCCCTGCACAAATCCCACCTGCGGGGATGCAATCAAATCAGGGAGAACACAGGCCAATCGATTAGCCAAAACCTTGGCGAATATCTTGGCCTCCACATTCAACAACGAGATGGGGCGGTAAGAGGAAGAGAGGGCCGCATCCTTATGGGGCTTCAAGAGCACAATTATTTGAGCTGAAGTGAGAGATACCGGAAGGGCACCTCGTTGAATGGCTGCTGTGAAGGTATCAGCCAATACAGGAGCTATTGTAGGATGTAAAAGTTTATAGAATTCCATCCGGAAACCATCCAGTCCGGGGGCCTTTAACAAAGCTCCCTTCTGTATGACTCCTGCCACCTCCTCTGCCGTTATGGGGGCATTAAGTTTGGCCACCGCCTCATCAGATAAGCACGGAAGGGTAAGGCCATCCAAATATGCCGAGCCCTCCATTAAATCAGGTTGTTGGGAATAAAGCTTTTTATAATAATCAAAAAACACTGCATTAATCTCAGCATCCGTCCTGACCATATCCCCCCCTGCTGAGCGAAGTTGCAAGATAGGAGTACGACCCGCCGACCTTCTGGCCACCCTTGCCAGGAGCGCCCCACGTTGATTTCCATGACGAAACAATTGATACTTATAGTAAGCTAGTGATTTGACGGTTCTAGCATGCAACAATTCCTGAAGCTGACTCTGGGAGGCTAAAAGCTGGGAACGTAAGGATGGAGCGTGAGACTGACTATAGAGGCGACGGAGGGTGCCAATCTTACGTTCTAACTGTAAGAGCTCTCTGTCTCGCGCACGACGTTGATGGCTGGAATATGCTATAATCTCACCGCGGAGTACCGCTTTCGCGGCTTCCCAGTAGAGTGAAGAGTCAGTCCGATGTTCATTATTATGGATTTGATAGTCAGACCATTTTTGAAGTAAAAAGTCCTTGAATCTCGGATCTTGATACAAACGGAGCGGGAATTGCCAACGGAAGGTGCCCGGAGAAGAGACATCCAAATGCAAGATCAACAAGAGCATGGCGTGATCAGAAGCATCAAAGGAACCAATAGTAGCCGATTCAACTCGAGAAAACAGGGAGCTAGAGGGTAGCCAATAGTCGATCCGGGACAAAGAAGCGTGAGCTCTAGATATGTGAGTATAGTCACGGTCACCTGGGTGAAGCGTCCGCCAAACGTCAAGAACATCTAAGGATGAGCAAAGTAGGGAAATGCCTCTAGCGGGATGCACCCGATCCTGGGGAGCAGGAATGGATTTATCCAAGAAGGGGTCATGGACACAATTGAAGTCCCCCCCTACAAGCAAGGGAATATCCGAATGTTGACCAAGAAGGCGAATAAGAGAAGAAAAAAACCGAGAGTCATAGTTGTTAGGGGCATAAACATTACAAAGGATTAATGGCTGACGATTAAGTAGCACCTTGGCGATGATATACCTACCCCCTGGATCAGTCCACTGCTGTTGAATGGCAAAGGACACTCCCTTCCGAATCAATATCAAGACTCCCGCCTTACGGTTATTCGCTGGCGCTCCCACATGATGGCCAACCCACCAGGTCTGAAGTTTAGCATGCTCCGCCGCAGACAGATGCGTCTCTTGCAAGAAAGCCAGATCGGCTCTCTGGCGGTTCAAGGCTCTCAAAATCTTATGTCGTTTAATAGGCGAAGTGACACCATTTATATTCCAGGAAATACATCTAAGAGGTTTCATGAGAAAAAAAAGGATATGGCCAAAATCCAATGAAATCTCATTATATAGTTGAGAGCAAGGCCGTCCCAGCCAGCGACCAGCTCCCGAAATCTTGATCTAGACCCTTGCATCCACCCAAGGTGAAAAGGCCAAAAGCAGAGCACCAGGAATACAAAAAAAAAAGAGTAGAAAAGCAGAAAAGAGAGAAACAAGAGTGAAAAAGAATATAAAGAAAGAGCAGACAAAAACCCCAGCATATCCTCCCTCCCACCCCCCCTTCCCCCCCACCACCCCGTCCCCCTCTCTCATGCGACCCACTAGTGGTCTAAGGGTCCTGTGGAGCAGCTCCCAACTCCCCCTCCCAGCAAACTAGACCTACCATAAACCCCTCCCTCCAAGCCCACACCTCCTCCTATAGACTCTCAAAAAAGGGGAAGATCCCGATATCCCGCCCAACCCGTACATACACAAGTGCCCTGACACGTAAGATGCCCATGAACAGGATGGGCATCAAGAACTGACATCCGTAAATCCCCACAAAGCAATATACTAATGCTCATCATTGAAAGGTACAGAGAGTCGACCCTTGAGTCTCCATTATCACCCACCCGACAGACATACCTCCCCACCCTTAACAAACACAGGTGTACCCCTCCCACAACCAGTCAACATCAGTCATCATCTGCAATAAACAGGCATTCCCCCAGCAAGGAATGGCATAACATCCCCACCAACACAAACAAGCCCACCCCCCCCAGCCATCCACACAGTCCAAAAAGAAGAAAAAGAAATAGGCTCAAAAAACAAAAAAAACGTCCAGAGCCATCCAGTGCCCCAAGCCCCAGCGCAAGGTCCTCAAGCCGGCAAAAAAGGGCACAGCAACAGTCAAACCACCTCGTGATCGGCTCTTCAGACACGAAAACGTACAGGATGCAGCTAGCTGAGGGAAAACACTGGGTTCCATGCTCCTCACAAAAGTCCAACCTGAATCAAAATAACTAAACCCAAATCAGTCAAGGAGCTGGTTCAGGAACTTGCAGGGACTGGAGAAATCGAAGAGCTTCAGCCGCCTCAGTGAAGAAGCGGGTCTGACCAGCATGTCTGATCCGCAACCGGGCTGGGTACAGTAAGGCAAAAGGCACTTTCAGCCTGAACAGCTGGGAACAGATGGGGGTAAATTCCTTCCGTTTAGCTTGCAAAGCTGGAGAATAATCCTGGAAGCAGAGCACCCTGGAGTTTTCATACAGCAGGGGGCCCGAAGCACGGATAGCTCGCAAAATCTCTGGTTTATGGGCTGAGTTCAACAACTTAAGTATAACAGTGCGAGCTCTCGAACCAGGCTCACCCAGTGGGCCCAACCTATGGGCTCTTTCAATTCTCAGGGGACCATGTGCTGTGGTTAGGTGTAGAGTGCGCTGCAGCCAAGACTCTAAGAAGGTATGGAGCTCACCATCCTTCACCGACTCAGGCAGGCCAACCAGACGCAGGTTCCCCCGACGGGACCTATTCTCAAGGTCCTCAATCTTAGCTTCCATGGCAACAAGTCGAGCACGAAGCTGCTGATGGTCCCCTTCGCGTTGCTGCACGCGGTCCTCCAGGGCTGTGAAACGGTGTTGAAAGTTAGAAAATTCACCCTGCAGGGTTTCCAGGCGTGTATCCACCGTGTCAAGTTTGTCTGCAATCGGCTGCAATTTCGCTGACAGGGAGCCTTCTAGGAGAAGCTTCACCTCCGCCACGATCTCCGAAACCCACGCGGTCGGCGCCGGGAGCGGCGGGGGGGATTCGCGGTCGGCCATCTTGGAATCACCCGCACGGCCGCGATCCCTCTCCCGACGGGGCAATCTGCTGGTCATAAAGCCCCGAACTCCCCAAAAAAGCAGGCGGAAGTCAACCTCGACCTAAGCGCCGGACCGCAGCGGCAAAATCGCGGCTCTCGGGGGTACAAAATTCGCTGATGGTGGGAACAGGATCGGGACCCCACTCCACTGACGTCCGCTCAGCAGCTCGACATCACGTGACCATCTTAGCTAGCTCTAAACAGTTTTAATTCCTGTACTCTCTTAGTTTTTCAGAGGGCTACGGCTGACAGGAAAAGAGGGAAAAGCTAATATTGGTGTTTACATAGTGTTTCTATTTTGACTCGTCTTTGATGTTTGCAATCATTTTAAGCTTCTGAATTCCTCCAGTATTCCTGTCGGTAATATTTTCCACTCCCTGGGCTGACATTGAAGCCTACCTTCATTCTTTTTGGACCCTTGACACAAGAGCTGTTATAAGGAAAGCTCCGTTATCACATACTGTATATTCATTTGAAGGCAAAATCTCTTACCGTCGGCAATCAGTGATCTATTCTGTAAGTGAGGCTCAAAGCTTTCCACTTTGATGAAGAAAAAAAAAAGAAAAGCCTGCCTACAAACTTCACTTAAGATTCCCTTCTTCCTCCCCTCCCCCCCACAGAAAAGGCAGACATAATTCTAGGTCTCTTAAAAGTGCCTGAACTGTGAAATCAAGTAATGGATGCTAAGAAAGGTTCTGTCAGCTGCAATCAAAATTTAGCACCGTCAGCGTTTTCTCCCTAAATCTTATTACGGCAAAGGCACTTGATTTGTTCATCTCTGAAAATAAACTGACTTGACCTCCACCTGTGACTCGGTGCTGTTCGCCTGCCACCTCCTAAGCGAAACTCTCTGCCTCCTTCAGTCGGAGACATGGAGGGAAGAAAGAGCTGTTTCCAGGGCCTAGATGGCAACTGATCTCTAAACAAATAGTATTTCTAACTAAAAAGACATCCACAAACATGCACAAATTGCAGTACTGTCATGTACTAGAAGGGGACAACCAATAATGTCCTTATTTTCACCATCATCATCTTGCTAAATTTTTATTTAGGTGCATTTCATTCAAGGGATAGCACCTCCTTGGGAGGCCCATCTGTCTGTCCGTCCATATATGCTATGGGGTTCATAATCAAAACGGAAATACGTCTAAAATCCCGCCTAAATTGGCACTTGAACGATCAAAAAGACAGGTCGTCCAAGGGCCAATAATCAAAAGGGGTTTTAGACGTACAGTGGTGCCTCACACAACGAACTTAATTGGTTCCAGGAGCAAGTTTGTTATGCGAAAAGTTCGTTATGTGAAACGCGTTTTCCCATAACAATACATGTTAAAAAAAATAATTCGTTCTGTAGCATATAATATGCTAAGATGACATAAAAATCACCTTCCTGCCTTTTTTAGAAGCCATGATATACAGTATATAAAAAATATTGAGTTTATCTTAAAAGGACGACTGTACGGCAAAAACTGGGACTTAACTTTTCTTTTTTTTTTTTTCTAGCATCGGGGAAGCGGCGAGAGTAGCTCCGCCCCCCCCAACGCATCAGCAGTAGGCGCCGGGCCCCTCCATAAAAGGAGGCGAGCCGACGGTCCGCCACTGCACAGGGAGCCAGGCGAAGGGCTGTGAGAGAGGGCAGTTAAGCGCAGTGAGTAACGCAGCTCGGGCGACTTCGTTGTGTGAAACGAAGTTCGTTGTATGAATCAAGACATGAAGTTCGTTGTGTGCAGCGTTCGCTGTGCGAGGCGTTCGTTATGCGAGGCACCACTGTATCTAAAAATAACTTAGGCCTTTTCAGTACCGCTGTATGCCCAGAGCTGAAAGGGGCGTTTTAGGAGAAATGGATAGGGTGGGATTGGAGCGGGACGTGGACTGACCTAGACTTAGGGCTCCTTTTACGAAGGCGCGGTAGCGGTTTAACGCACGTAATAGTGCGCGCTAAAACCGCCGGCCGCGCTAGCCGCTACCACATCCTCTTGAGCAGGCAGTAGTTTTTGGGCTAGCGTGGGAGTTAGCGCGTGATTAAACGTCGTGCTTCGTAAAAGGAGCCTTTAGTCATTCTGCAAGTATAACCGAAAGTTTAACGAGACTGCCTAGACGGAACTTATATGTAGTGACTTAGGCGATCGAAAAAAAGGTCTACATGCCCCAAAGGTATCCAAAGTTACCAGATAACCCCTGCAGACACAAAGTACAGACCCCCTACACCACTGGTCTCAAACTCAACCCCTTTGCAGGGCCACATTTTGGATTTGTAGGTACTTGGAGGGCCACAGAAAAAATAGTTAATGTCTTATTAAAGAAATGACAATTTTGCATGAGGTAAAACTCTTTATAGTTTATAAATCTTTCCTTTGAGCTGTCTTAATAATAATATTGTCATTTATAGCTAAAGAGACATATGATCAAGAAAATATTTTATTTTACTTTTGTGATTATGATAAACATACAGAGGGCCTCAAAATAGTACCTGGCGGGCTGCATGTGGCTCCCGGGCCACAAGTTTGAGACCACTGCCCTACACACTCCCCCAGTGATCACTGACCCCCCCACAATACCATAAAAATCGGAATAAAAACGTACATACCTGCCTACAGAACATCAGCACCTGGCTTAGGAAAGCCTAGTACAGCTGCACAGAGGTGGCTTAAGTAGTCTGCGGGATGGGCTAGTGAACCATAGAAAGGAGGGCCTACCACTGCATTCCATGGTGAAACATGTGCACACCCCAAAACCCTGGTTCCTGGGTTTATTGTGTATGGTGGGAGGAACGTGATGCTTTGGGGGAGTAGAGGGTTTGACAGGTGGGAAGGGGGGAGTTATTTCTTGTTTTGGTTTTGGGTGTTGCTTTGTATATGTAAAACTTGATGGCACTGTTATGTTGTACTGCTTTGTGTATATATGGTCATCAATAAAAATTGTTTGAACATAATGTAGTGGTTAGAGTGGCTTATAGGCCTGGGTCCTCCTCTGTATGGTTCAGTAGCCCACCCCCCATACCACTTAAACCACCTCTGTGCAGCTCTACTAGGCTTTCCTATAGGAGGTACTGATGTGCCAGAGGCAGGTATGTAACGGGGTCAGTGAACAGAGGGGGAATGTGTAGGGGTTGTTATTTTGTCCCTGCAGTGGTTATCTTGTCAATTTGGATACTTTTTTGGCACTTATACCTGCCTTTACATTGTCTAATTCAGTGATTTTCAACCTTTTTACACCTATGGACCGACAGAAATCGAAGAATTATTCTGTGGACCGGCATTGGTCCATGGACCGGCAGTTGAAGAACACTGGGCTAAGTCGTGGGCAAGACCCCGCCCATCTCTACCCAATCTCCACCCCAGACCCCACCCCCATAATAGTACTAATTGCACCTTGCATTTCCCGTGCCTCATCTGGAAGCCTTCCCTCTGACGTTGCAACGTCAGAGAGAAGGCTTCCAGTTCAGGCGCAGGATGCCCGTAGGAGCCTCTGCCCGTGGCTTTGTGCGCTGAATCAGTTAGGAAGAGGGAGCTGGCTCGAAGATAACGCCGCATCGATTGCACTGTGGACCGGCGGTTGAAGAACACTGTTTTGGGCCTGATGCACGTGCTGGCCCTGAGGACCGGCAGGAAATTTCTGTGGACCGGCACTGGTCCATGGACCGGCGGTTGAAGAACACTGGTCTAATTCACAACGTATAAGTTTCACCTAGGAAGTCTCGTCAAACATTCGATTATCTCTGCAGTCTTGGTTGGCCCACATCCTGCTCACATCCCGCCCTCACCACTCCTCCAGAAACGCCCCTTTCAGCTCTGGGCGCAAAGCAGGATTCAGAGGCCTAAAATGTCCCTGGATACGTCCAAAAAAGCTGTTTCGATTATTGGCACTTGGACGACGTATCTTTTTTTTTAAGTTCGAAGATTTTATTGATTTTGATATACAATTAGTACAAAAAAAAAAGAAATGTTAACGAGGAAAAATACAGATACATCAGATATTCCCCTATGTTATGGACGACGTATCTTTTATTTATTTATTTAAAAATTTATATACTGCATAAAAACTATGGGGTTTACAAGATTACGTGCATACATATTAAAAATACGAAACATATTTCGACAAGACAAACACAATAAAACTAACGATATCATTATTAAAACCTTCTTTTAAGTTCATCCTACAAGATGGAGAGACAAAATCCCATAACCCAGTGGTCTCAAACTCAAACCCTTTGCAGGGCCACATTTTGAATTTGTAGCTACTTGGAGGGCCGCAGAAAAAAAATCGTTAATGTCTTATTAAAGAAATGACCATTTTGCATGAGGTAAAACTCTTTATAGTTTATAAATCTTTCCTTTTGGCCAAGTCTTAATAATAATATTGTCATTTATAGCTAAAGAGACATATGTTTTATTTGACTTTTGTGATTATGATAAACATACCAAGGGCCTCAAAATAGTACCTGGCGGGCCGCATGTGGCCCCTGGGCCGCATGTTTGAGACCACTGCCATGACCACATTTACAGGACGAGAAAGCATTAGCAGCAAATAGCATTAGCACATGAAGGCATTGACAAATAGTTGCGTTTTGAACATTTTCTCAAAGTTCAGTCTCCCGTCACAAAATCGCAGAATACCAGGCAGCGCATTCCAAAGCTTAGCACCTGCTACAGACAGCATTGTTGCCTCAATCTTAACATGAGAGACTAACATCTTACCCTCCAAACTGAACTTCATACTATTTTCAGATCCCTAACATTTTCTGGGTTGATAGATTTCAAAAAAACTCCTTTAGGACGACAAAGTGCCGACTTGGGTGGGTTTTTAGATGTGTTTAAGTTTTGATTATGAGCCCCATAGGCTTTTAGTTGAGATTTAGAAACATAGAAACATAGAAATAGACGGCAGATAAGGGCCACGGCCCATCTAGTCTGCCCACCCCAATGACCCTCCCCTACCTTTCTCTGTGAATAGATCCCACATGTCTATCCCATTTGGCCTTAAAATCAGGCACGCTGCTGGCCTCAATAACCTGAAGTGGAAGACTATTCCAGCGATCAACCACCCTTTCAGTGAAAAAGAATTTTCTGGTGTCCCCGTGTAGTTTCCCGCCCCTGATTTTCCACGGATGCCCCCTTGTTGCCGCGGGACCCTTGAAAAAGAAGATAGTAACATAGTAACATACATAGTAACATAGTAACATAGTAGATGACGGCAGATAAAGACCCGAATGGTCCATCCAGTCTGCCCAATCTGATTCAATTTAAATTATTTTTTTTATTTATTTTTTTCTTCTTAGCTATTTCTGGGCGAGAATCCAAAGCTTTACCCGGTACTGTGCTTGGGTTCCAACTGCCGAAATCTCTGTTAAGACTTACTCCAGCCCATCTACACCTTCCCAGCCATTGAAGCCCTCCCCTGCCCATCCTCCTCCAAACGGCCATGCACAGACACAGACCGTACAAGTCTGCCCAGTAACTGGCCTAGTTCAATCTTTAATATTATTTTCTGATTCTAAATCTTCTGTGTTCATCCCACGCTTCTTTGAACTCAGTCACAGTTTTACTCTCTACCACCTCTCTCGGGAGCGCATTCCAGGCATCCACCACCCTCTCCGTAAAGTAGAATTTCCTAACATTGCCCCTGAATCTACCACCCCTCAACCTCAAATTATGCCCTCTGGTTTTACCATTTTCCTTTCTCTGGAAAAGATTTTGTTCTACGTTAATACCCTTTAAGTATTTGAACGTCTGAATCATATCTCCCCTGTCTCTCCTTTCCTCTAGAGTATACATATTCAGGGCTTCCAGTCTCTCCTCATACGTCTTCTGGCGCAAGCCTCCTATCATTTTCGTCGCCCTCCTCTGGACCGCCTCAAGTTTTCTTACGTCTTTCGCCAGATACGGTCTCCAAAACTGAACACAATACTCCAAGTGGGGCCTCACCAATGACCTGTACAGGGGCATCAACACCTTCTTCCTTCTACTGACTACGCCTCTCTTTATACAGCCCAGAATCCTTCTGGCAGCAGCCACTGCCTTGTCACACTGTTTTTTCGCCTTTAGATCTTCGGACACTATCACCCCAAGGTCCCTCTCCCCGTCCGTGCATATCAGCTTCTCTCCTCCCAGCATATACGGTTCCTTCCTATTATTAATCCCCAAATGCATTACTCTGCATTTCTTTGCATTGAATTTTAGTTGCCAGGCATTAGACCATTCCTCTAACTTTTGCAGATCCTTTTTCATATTTTCCACTCCCTCTTCGGTGTCTACTCTGTTACAAATCTTGGTATCATCTGCAAAAAGGCACACTTTTCCTTCTAACCCTTCAGCAATGTCACTTACATACATATTGAACAGGATTGGCCCCAGCACCGAACCCTGAGGGACTCCACTAGTCACCTTTCCTTCCTTCGAGCGACTTCCATTAACCACCACCCTCTGGCGTCTGTCCGACAGCCAGTTTCTGACCCAGTTCACCACTTTGGGTCCTAACTTCAGCCTTTCAAGTTTGTTCAACAGCCTCCTATGAGGAACTGCATCAAAGGCTTTGCTGAAATCCAAGTAAATTACATCTAGCATATGTCCTCGATCCAGCTCTCTGGTCACCCAATCGAAAAATTCAATCAGGTTCGTTTGGCACGATTTACCTTTTGTAAAGCCATGTTGCCTCGGATCCTGTAACCCATTAGATTCAAGGAAATACACTATCCTTTCTTTCAGCAACACTTCCATTATTTTTCCAACAACTGAAGTGAGGCTCACCGGCCTGTAGTTTCCTGCTTCATCCCTGTGACCACTTTTATGAATAGGGACCACATCCGCTCTCCTCCAATCCCCAGGAATCACTCCCGTCTCCAGAGATTTGTTGAACAAGTCTTTAATAGGACTCGCCAGAACCTCTCTGAGCTCCCTTAGTATCCTGGGATGGATCCCGTCTGGTCCCATCGCTTTGTCCACCTTCAGTTTTTCAAGTTGCTCATAAACACCCTCCTCCGTGAACGGCGCAGAATCTACTCCATTTTCTCGTGTAACTTTGCCAGACAATCTCGGTCCTTCTCCAGGATTTTCTTCTGTGAACACAGAACAGAAGTATTTGTTTAGCACATTTGCTTTCTCCTCATCACTCTCCACATATTTGTTCCCAGCATCTTTCAGCCTAGCAATTCCATTTTTTATCTTCCTCCTTTCACTAATATATCTGAAAAAATTTTTATCTCCCTTTTTTACATTTTTAGCCATTTGTTCTTCCGCCTGTGCCTTCGCCAAACGTATCTCTCTCTTGGCTTCTTTCAGTTTCACCCTGTTGTCCTTTCTGCTCTCCTCTTCTTGGGTTTTTTATATTTCATGAACGCCAACTCTTTCGCCTTTATTTTCTCAGCCACTAGGTTGGAGAACCATATCGGCTTCCTTTTTCTCTTGTTTTTATTGATTTTCTTCACATAAAGGTCCGTAGCCATTTTTATCGCTCCTTTCAGCTTAGACCACTGTCTTTCCACTTCTCTTATGTCCTCCCATCCTAACAGCTCTTTCTTCAGGTACTTTCCCATTGCATTAAAGTCCGTACGTTTGAAATCTAGGACTTTAAGTATCGTGCGGCCGCTCTCCACTTTAGCCGTTATATCAAACCAAACCGTTTGATGATCGCTACTACCCAGGTGAGCACCCACTCGAACATTAGAGATACTCTCTCCATTTGTGAGGACCAGATCCAATATCGCTTTTTCCCTTGTGGGTTCCGTCACCATTTGTCTGAGCAGAGCCTCTTGAAAGGCATCCACAATCTCCCTACTTCTTTCCGATTCCGCAGACGGAACATTCCAGTCCGCATCCGGCTGGTTGAAATCTCCCAACAGCAGAACCTCCTCTTTCCTTCCAAACTTTTGGATATCCACAATCAGATCCTTATCAATTTGCTGCGATTGAGTCGGAGGTCTGTAGACTACACCCACGTAGATAGAAGTTCCATCTTCTCTTTTCAGAGCAATCCATATCGCTTCTTCCTCTCCCCAGGTCCCTTGCATTTCGGTCGCTTGGATATTGATCTTTACATAGAGAGCTACTCCTCCTCCTTTATGACCATCTCTGTCCTTCCTAAAAAGATTATATCCCGGTATGTTTGCATCCCATCCATGTGATTCACTGGATATCTTCTTCCACCTCGATGCGGCCCGTGAGATACTTGAATGTCTCGATCATGTCACCCCTCTCTCTGCGTTCCTCGAGTGAGTACAGCTGCAACTTATCCAGCCGTTCCTCGTATGGGAGATCCTTGAGTCCCGAGACCATCCGGGTGGCCATTCTCTGGACCGACTCCAGTCTCAGCACATCCTTACGGTAATGCGGCCTCCAGAATTGCACACACATTTAAAGTTCTTAAAGGACTATTCGGTCCTAAGGTACTATTGAAAGAGAATTCCTTACAGTAGGTGGCATCACAGAAAACCAGGAATTCCTATGAATGTCTAAGAATATGGGCCTAAAAGAGGGAACAATGAAAAGGTGTTGCTGAGTTGAATGAAGTGACCTTTGAGAATGAAGAACAAGAAAACCAGAGGTCCTCTCAAAAGAGAGGATATTGAATTAATAAGAAATTCTATAGAATATCGGGAGTATATGTTCAGACTTATTCAGAGGAGTAATGCCAAACTTAGAGCAATGATAGAAAAGTCAAAGTGCAGTATTTTGAATAAGCTGGAGACGGCGAAGAGCGGGAAGGTGGGTGCAAGCAATAAGGGAATGTCCAAGGGTGTCCAATAAGGGGATGTCCAAGGGTGGTTAATTTGTGGCATGGCCTCTTGGTGGAGGTAATGGTAATGAACTATGTCTGCATTCAAGAAAGCTTGGCGTAAGTACTCATGATCTCCAAGAGAGAGGTAGAGTAGATGGCAATGAAGGGAAGGGTGGTAATCATACAGAAGGAAGGGCTGTGAACATGGCGAAACAGTCTGCTGAAAGGAACCCCATCTGCTAACAGAAGACAAAGAGAAGGGAGAAAGAAAACGGAGGGTGAAGAGGGAGAGGAAGAGCAGGGGACATAGGAATAAAGAATGCAGGGGGTGGAGTGGATGCAAGATGGCCAGGCAAAGAGAATGCAACAGAGTAGGACAAAATCCAAGAAAGTGTGTGAAGGGAGGAGCAAAGAGTGTGAAGGGAAAGGGGATAGGGGGAAAGAGTGTGGAGGAAAGGGCTAGGGAAGAAACAGTGCAGGGAGAGGGAAAAGGAGGAGAGAGGAAGGAGAAGGGGGAGAGGATGCAACTGGAATGCAGATGGAAAGAAAGGGAGAATGCAAGAGGGTGGGATGTTGAGGAAGTGCATGCAAGGGGGCAGGGCATAGAGGGAAGGGTGGAGGGTGAAGGGAATATAAGGGCTATATGCCAAGAGACAGAAAAACTTTCCCTCCCCTCATGTACACCCCCCACCTCTACCTACAAATATAGGAGCTGACTTTTCAAAACGATTTGGGTTGCTCAACTCTACACAGCACCATGTATGGCAGAGCAATGGGCACAACTGGTAAGGCCAAATTTTGATGTAGGCTGTGCGCACACACTGGAAGGACTCGTGGCTAAAAGAAGAGCACTGAATGTCCCACCAGCCTCTCTTCCTCTTCTGCCCTTGTATCACGCTAAGGTGTGCAATTCTGGTCACGCTATGGTATGCAATTCTGGTCACCGCATCTCAAAAAAGATATAACGAATTAGAAAAGGTACATGAAAATGATAAAAGAGGATGGGACGGACTTCCCTATGAGAAAAGACTAAAGAGACTGGAGAAGAGACAGCTCATGGGAGATGTGATAATACTGAGAGGAGTGGGTAGATGTGACGCGCTTGTTTACTCTTTCCAAAAATACTAGGAAAGGGAAAAGGGATGGGACTTGATTTACCGGCTTTCTGTGGTTACAATCAAAGCAGTTTACATATTATATACAAGTAGTTATTTTGTGCCTAAGGCAATGGAGGATTTGGTGACTTGCCTAGAATTGCAAGGAGCTCCAGTGGGATTCAAACCCAGTTCCCAAGGTTTTTAGGGCACTGTACTAACCGTTAGGCTACTCCTCCACAAAGATTAGGAGGTGTGCAAAGAATCTAAGTAGTAAATTTAAAAACAAAACAGAAAAAAAAATATTTCTTCACTCAACATGTAATTAAACTCTGCGATTCATTGCTGGAGAATGTGGTGAAAGCAGTTAACTTAGCAGAGTTTAAAAAAAGGTTTGGATAATTCTCCTAAATCAAAAGTCCTTAAGCCGTTATTGAGATGGACTTGAGGAAATCCACTGCTTAATCTCTAGGATAATCAGCATAAAATCTGTTCCATTCTTTGGGATCTTGCCAGGTACTTGTGACCTGGGTTGGCCACTGTTGGAAACAGGTACTGGGCCTGCTATACCTTTGGTCTGTCCCAGTATGGCAGCTCTTATGTTCTTATGTGAGCCAAGTATAGGACAATCAAGCTATTGTGACTTCACTGATGAGTTTGACTCTTAGGCATTGGTGGAACGAGGCACTGTGACGTCACAATCTCAGCTCTGGAATGTTGCTACTCTTTGAGTTTCTGACAGGTACTTGGGATCTGGGATGGCCACTGTTGGAAACAGGTACTGGGCTTGACGGACCTTCAGTCTTTTCCAGTATGGCAACTCTTATTTTCTAGAGTAGGTTATGTCTGCTCCCTCCACACTTTTAGATTAAACAGGGCAGGTATTTTACCAGTGGGGTACAGCTAAAAACGCTAGTGCTCTTAAGGTAGAACTGTTGTGGCTGAAAGAGTGGTATATACGGACACTCTGGGGAGGGGACAGTGGTACCGTCTTGCTCTGGGGGATTTCAGTGAGAGCTTGACAAAACAAATAGCTTGATGGCAACAATACATACCAGAAAGAGAAATTCTGGGTGACGTTTGACTTCTCCTTGAGATTAATGCCACATTCAGCAAGAGAGATAGTGTTTCCTTAATTACATTGAATGCCTCTCTCCCATGGATCAGCCGGGTGTTACTGCTCAGTGTCACTCTGTATGACATCGGCATGATGGATCAGCTCTGCTTGAGAGTTCAATTAGCAAAAATGGCACTGTTTTCTTAACTCCCGCCCCTATCATCTGAATTATTTTAATAAGATAGTTTATCTAAGAGTCTGCACGGTTTCCAGTCTTTCACTTAACCCCATCCTCAACCGCCAAAACTAACGATGTGTTTACATCACAACGAGCAAAACTTTAACATCTAGCATTTCAGCCTATTGACCTAAGTTCTTTTATTTTGCCTGCAAAGCGTCTGAGCTAACCGAAGTGAGAATGTACCTTGGTTTAAGAGTTTGTTTTGGGACCAGGAAGTTGAGCTGGCACATCTGTGATTCCAGCTTAACTAAGACTTGCAGTTTGTCGGCAAGCATGCGGCATGCTTTGATTAACTTAATGGAACTAGTACAATACAAAATGACTCCTTGAGAAATATTCCTCCCTCCTTATTCGCAGTTTCGACTATTCACGGTTTTTAGCGTGTTGGCTCATCCCCCCAGTTATCCATCGAATTACATATAAGCTTTGTTTACTGACTTTCAAATCTCTTTGTAATAAAACCCCAGCATTTATATACAAATTATTAATTCCATACTCTCCAAATAGAGTTTTGAGATCTAATGAACAGAATTTATTGACTATTCCTTCGCTGAAGGTTATTAATACAAGACGGCAATTTATTTTTTCGGTTACCGCACCACAGACTTGGAATGCCCTTCCAATGTTTTTAAGGGAAGAACAGGAACTTGGAAAATTTAAAAGTAATTTAAAAACCATTTCTTTTCGAAGATGCCTTTGAAAACTAATTTTAATACTCCATAGCCCTAACAAATTTTATCTTCTAATATTTTAATTGTTATTTTGTTTACCTTCTGTATCTTTCCCTTTTGTTTCTACTTTACTATGTTGATTTGTATTTCACTTCCCTATTTACCCAATGTTATGAGTATGTTAAGTTAAATTTCAATCCCTTGTCATTATATAAATTTTGTTTTGTATTGTATTGTTTCCCATCAATATGTAATTTTAAACTGTTCATCGCTTAGAAGTATGATTAAGCGATTAATCAAAAAAACTATTAAACTTGAAACTGATATTACATCATCCATGGCCAATTTAATTTTTTTTTTTTCTGTGCGCATAAGTGCAAACTCGGACACTGCTGCATGGGGTCCAGCGGCTTACGACTCCCAAATCAATTAAAGGGGTGCAAAGAGGGTAGGGAATAACCTTGCATAACCTGCCATTGCAAAGGGGTGGGCCAAAGCCTCATTTCCACCTGGTCAAGTGCAACCGTGGCTCATCTCCCCCGGGACCCTCGCACGCCAGGCGGCCACCGACGCTGCCCCCCTCGAGCTCTTGTTGCCACGGCTTGGGCTGGAGTGCCACCCAGTCATGGGCTGAGACCGTCATGTGAGCACCGCTGGAATTTGGGTCTACGGCTCTGAGGAGAAGAGACGGGCCAGGCGCAAGGAGGACCTGGAGGTAAGAGCAGTGGCTTGGTGGGATGGGAGGGGTTAGAGTGATGCGAATGGAGTTGTCGATGGGCTTCTTTCTCTCCCCTGCTCTGTAGACGGGGCCAGGGTTAAGGAGAGACCTGGGCAGGTGGGGGGAGGGAGACAAATAACTTTCTCATATGTTATTCGCGGTTTTATTATACTCTAGAGGGTTTTTAACAGAAAAACCGCATATAACATATGAGAAAATTATTCACAGGTTTTCCATCCCCAATCACCGCGAATACGGCAGGAGAAGTGTACAGTACAGACTATAATTGTGATAGTTACGTACAGGAGACAAGCAGTACAAAAATAATTCCTGCACTGTGTATTTTATTGTTTACTAAGAATTCACACAACATGGTTGACCGCTGCAGTCTTCTAAAACTTGAGGCTCGGAGGGATTGGGGAGGGAGGGGGGGGGGAGAATTGATGCAAAAAGTCATGCTTTAGAGCTGGCTCAGTTGTGGCCTCTACCACAAAATTAAGGATCTGAAACTACTGTGGCATGCTGTAACCAATAAGCATGCAAATTATTATTGCATTCAAAATCACAGCAGTAATCCACAGCGCACTGTTAAACGTCGCTCTTTCGTCAATGTGGGAGTGGTGATTGGCTCATGCACTGCCTGGAAGGTTGACATAAAAAAAATAAATAAATTTCACAAGCCGCTGGCATCTGCATCAGGAACACTCCTAGCCAAACCGTACACCAAAATCAGGTACTGTTTGGATATACTTCAATGTTATCTCCTACCTTGGCAATCTGCCTTACACATATAATTAACTCCTGGACGCTGACTTGAACACCTGCAGTTTTCCATCCAGGCTCAGCCGACTCCTCTTCTCTGGCATTTCCCTCAGGTACTGTATAGTCTTCTCTCTGCATACGTTGCGAGGTCCTCACTCAGGACTGAGGCTTCTTGACATGGCCCCTCCCCCTTGAAGACTTCTTTACTCTGGGCTTCCCTGATCTGTTCTAGTCTAGGGCTTTTAGAGAATGACACGGTGACAAAATTCATCACCATTCCCGTCCCCGCAGATAACCGCGGGAAACCATCTTCATGTCATTCTTTAAGGAGAGAGAGGGAAGAATCAGAGTATGAATGGCCACAACCACTGACCCGCAAGCTTTGCTTTGAAGAATGCTGGTATAGAAGGACTGAGGTTGAAACAGACACTACAGAATGACAGTCTCTGGTATCCAGAGCAGATATTGTGATGTCATAATGCCTCATTCCACCAGTGCCTAAGAGCCAATCACATCAGTGATGTCACAATGGCTTCATTATCCTTGGCTCACATAAGAATCAGAGTATGAATGGCCACAACCACTGACCCACAAGCTTTGCTTTGAAGAATGCTGGTGTAGAAGGACTGAGGTTGAAACAGACACTACAGAATGACAGTCTCTGGTATCCAGAGCAGATATTGTGATGTCATAATGCCTCATTCCACCAGTGCCTAAGAGCCAATCACATCAGTGATGTCACAATGGCTTCATTATCCTTGGCTCACATAAGAATCAGAGTATGAATGGTCACAACCACTGACCCGCAAGCTTTGCTCTGAAGAATGCTGGTGTAGAAGGACCGAGGTTGAAACAGACACTATAGAATGACAGTCTCTGGTATCCAGAGCAGATATTGTGATGTCATAATGCCTCATTCCACCAGTGCCTAAGAGCCAATCACATCAGTGATGTCACAATGGCTTCATTATCCTTGGCTCACATAAGAATCAGAGTATGAATGGCCACAACCACTGACCCACAAGCTTTGCTTTGAAGAATGCTGGTGTAGAAGGACTGAGGTTGAAACAGACACTACAGAATGACAGTCTCTGGTATCCAGAGCAGATATTGTGATGTCATAATGCCTCATTCCACCAGTGCCTAAGAGCCAATCACATCAGTGATGTCACAATGGCTTCATTATCCTTGGCTCACATAAGAATCAGAGTATGAATGGTCACAACCACTGACCCGCAAGCTTTGCTCTGAAGAATGCTGGTGTAGAAGGACCGAGGTTGAAACAGACACTATAGAATGACAGTCTCTGGTATCCAGAGCAGATATTGTGATGTCATAATGCCTCATTCCACCAGTGCCTAAGAGCCAATCACATCAGTGATGTCACAATGGCTTCATTATCCTTGGCTCACATAAGAATCAGAGTATGAATGGTCACAACCACTGACCCGCAAGCTTTGCTCTGAAGAATGCTGGTGTAGAAGGACCGAGGTTGAAAGACACTAGAAAATGACATGGGATTATTTCCCGCGGTTATCCACGAGGATGGGAACGGTGATGAATTTTGTCACCGTGTCATTCTCTACTTTTAACCTCCTCCCTGCCTGAACCTCACCCCAACTGTACTACAGTGGCTTACTATCAGCCCCAGTGAAAAAGTTTGGTAAGGCAGTTCCACAGATAAGTGCCTGTTCCAGTGAATTTCATGGCTGCAGGGGCACACAGTTTAACAGATTAGGAACCAGAGCTCACTTCTCACAGCCCTACTCCTTCACATCAGTAATGCCTAACAAGCATGCTCGACGCAGATGGAACAGAATGAATTTCAGTGTAATTTCAGCAAAATGGCATGCCATTTATCTGACAGCAGGTTGTCACACTGCACATCCGTTTCTGCATTTTATAGCACTGTACTGGGATGATACATCGTGATATTAGATTCCCCATGCTAACATCCCAATTTCCAATTTTCAAGCGCTCCTGCTGTGTGGAAGTGCTTAGGTAATGAAGCTCTGTGCCACTGGCTTTACCTGCACAAAAATGGTTAACGGCAATTTCCCACGCTGGCTGCTTCACTGAAAAGTGGTACAGCCAGGGGCATAGCCACAGGCGTGCGTAGACGGGCCTTGCCCACCCAGTCTGGGCTCAGACCCATCCACCCAGCAGCTACAGGCTGCTGGCAGCAGGTCTTACACTCTGCCAGCAGCTGACACAGAAGCCTTCTCTCTGACGCGTTTGCATTTCAAATTAGAGAGAAGGCTTCTGGATCAGTCACTGGCAGTGTGCATGACCCACTGCTGTTAGCCGGAAGAGAGAGGCTGCATGGGCTGTGGGGCTAGGAAGGGAAGGAACACAAGAGACTACATGAGCTGTGGGGGTTGGAAGGGAGGGAATGCGAGAGACTGCATGGGCTGGGGGATGAGAAAGGAGGGAAGGGGGGGAAAGAGAGAGGCTGCACAGGCTGGGGATGGGAAGTGAGGGAAAGAGATAGGCTGCATGGACTGGGGTGGGAAGGGAAGGAAAAAGACAGGCTACATGGACTGGGGGGCAGGATACTCAGTTGACTTATCCAGTGAAGCTGGGCCACTATACATCCTATTCTAATTTATAAATGACCTGGAAATTGGAACTACAAGTGAGGTGATTAAATCTGCAGATGACACTAAACTGTTCAAAGTTGTGAAAAATTGCAGGCAGGCCTTAGGAAATTGGAAGACTGGGCATCCAAATGGCAGATGAAATTTAATGTGGACAAATGCAGTGAAGCACATTGGGAAGAATAATCCAAATCATAGTTACTGAATACTAGGATCCACCTTGGGGGTGAGTGCTCGCACGCACGCGCTAGACCTTAACGCCAGCATTGAGCTAGTGTTAGTTCTAGAAGCGTAGCGCGCGATAATTTCCTGCGTGTGCTAAAAACGCTAGCACACCTTAGTAAAAGGAGACCTAAGAATGTTATAATGCCTCTGTATCATTTAAGGGTGCGACCTCACCTTGAGTGTAGAGTTCAAGTTCTGGCTTCCTTATCTCATAAAAGGTATAGCAGCACTAGCAAAGGTTCAAAGAAGAGCGGCCAAGATGATAAAGGGGATGGAACTCCTCTCGTATGAGGAAAGACTAAAGAAGTTTCGGCTCTTCAGCTTGGAAAAGAGACGGCTGAGGGAAGATAGGACTGAAGTCTACAAAATCCTGAATGGTTTAGAACGGTTACATGTGGATTGATTTTTTTTTACCGTATCAAGATTTACAAAGACTAGGGGACACTCAAGGAAGTTTCAGAATGATACTTTTAAAACCAATAGGAGGAAATATTTTTTCACTCAGAATAGTTACGCTCTGGAATGCGTTGCCAGAGGATGTGGTAAGAGAGGTTAAAGTAGCTGGTTTTAAAAAAAGGTTTGGACAAGTTCCTGGAGGAAAAGTCCATAGTCTGCTGTCGAGACCAGACATGGGGGAAGCCACTGCTTGCCCTGGATCAGTGGCATGGAATGCTGCTACTATTTGGGTTTTGCCAGGTACTTGCGACTTGGATTGGCCTCCGTGAAGACGGGCTACTGGGATAGATGGACCATTGGTTTGACCCAGTAAGGCTATTCTTAGGTTCTTATGTTAGCCAAATAAAGTTATCCAGTTAACTTTAGAATAGCCATTTTTCCAACCACATATGAGGAGTAGTTGTTAATATGCAAAAAGGGAATAATGCATAAGTTTTAACAAATAATGCAGGTTAAATGGCAAAAACATGCATTAATTGCCTTTCACGTATGTTTTAGTAGTGCAACGTGAGATAAATAACAATGAAAACATGCAAATGCAGGCAAAACACATCATCATTACACAAACTGGAAACATAACACCCGCTTTGAACCGACATTATCTTTCTTCCACAAGAGCATTGCCTGCTATTGAACAGCCTTTTACTCTTGGCAAGCCCCTTAAAGCAGTGGTCTCAATCTTGCGGCCCGGAGGCCACATGCGGCCCGCCAGGTACTATTTTGCGGCCCGCAGTCTGTATTAGTGCTGTCTGTACTAGTGCTGCCCACTCTTTGCAGCATCCTCCGGCTTCCCCCCTGGCCTCCAGTTCTTACCTTCAGATAATTACCGCAACCTGCAGAGAGATTAGTCGGTGCTGTAGTGATCCTTGCAGGCTGCCGTCGTTCTCAACAGCATGTTCCCTCTGCTGCAATCCTGACCCTGAAGTCAGAAGAGAGGCAGGACCGCGGCAGAGGGAATGTGCTGCGGAGGCCAATGGCAGCTTGCAAGGAACGTTACAGCACCGGCGATCTTCTCTGCAGGCTGTGGTAATTAGCTGAAACTAAGACTGGGAGGCCAGGGGGGAAGCTGGAAGACGCTGCAAAGAAGGGAGGAACATGCAGGCCTTTGGGGGGGGGGGAAGATTTATAAACTATAAAGAGTTTTACCTCATGCAAAATTGTCATTTCTTTAATAAGACATTAACTATTTTTTCTGCGGCCCTCCAAGTACCTACAAATTCAAAATGTGGCCCTGCAAAGGGTTTGAGTTTGAGACCACTGCCTTAAAGGGAACATTGTCAAAAAAAGGAAAAGAAAGTCCCACTTCAACCCCAGCACTTCATAGAGGTCAAACCCTGAAATTCAACAACCCACAGAGGTCAAGACCCTGCCCCCAATATCACAGAGATGGCAAGCTCCCCACACCCCTGGAGTCTAATGACGGTTTTCCTGGAGCAAACCCCAGTCCAGAGCTTCCCCAACTGTAAGTCAGGAACCCATATGAGTTACAAAACCCGCACAGGAGGTCACAACCATAAGTTCAGCACTATCCTGCCCCACCTGGAGGAGGAGGGGTCACACAATTTTACCTGGCTGCAATCACGGGGTCACAATCACAAAACCTACTCACTTCTGCCTCGTTGTACGTTGAAGTCAAAATGACACTGGTCAATCTTTTGGCAGTCTGATCCTTCAGGGTAGTACTGCAGCCATTTTGAATCAACAAATTGGCTATGGATTGCTCGTGCTCACACTATAGACAGAAAGGAAACCTCCAACAGATGCAGGGTGGTTGGAGGAATAGAAAATTTGACCTCTATCAGTTGTCTGGGGGAGTGTGTTAGCTTGGCCTATATGCAGTGGTGGGGTGATAGGGACCTCGGACCTGATTTAGAAACAACCTTCTATGGATTACTGTAGTCAATAACATGCAACATAGCAATTCAAATTTATAGCAACCCTGCAAGTTACTAACCTGCTGTACAAAAGTACAACAGATTAGTGATTTGCATTGTAAATATCACCATGCTAAAATGCATACTTCTCTCTCTGTATTTGCGGTTTCATCACTCGCGATTTCAATTATTCGCGGTTTTTGGCATGCTGGCTCCTCCCCCCCCCCTCTTGGCACATTTTATGTCACCAAGAATAATTTTTCACAGCCACATAAAGAGAGAGGAGAGCCAAGGAGTGAGCGAAGACAAAGACAAGCAAGCCCCCTACTCGCCTGGTTTCCAGCAAGATGCCCGGCGGCTGCTACGAGTCTGGTTATCACTCATATCAAGCCCCTGCACGCTTCTGGGCTGAGAACCAGTCGAGCACCTACAGCTGTCCAATTAAAGGTTAACGAGGCTACTCAGAGAGAGGCTTGAAATGCACACATCAGGGCCCGACCGTTGAGGAGGGAGAGTTTTAATATGGAGCGCGGAGTGGGCGTGAATGGATGTGGGTGGCTGCCATAAAGGACAGCAAAGGAAGGTAAAACAGGCTGATCGCTCGCTTTTTGTTTGTTTATAGCTGATGCCCGCTTTTCTCCTCTGATCCTTAGTCGCGGTTTTTCCGTATTTACGGGACTGTTCATCCCCAATCACCGCGAATACAGAGGGAGAAGTGTATTTTACTCTTAGTAACTCAGTAACTACTGTTGGGAACTTTTTAAACCTTAGATTTTTCCAGGTAGTTCTCAACATTACCCTGAAAACTTTGATGGTCTCACAATTTTTAAATGGTTTAACTACAGCCTCAATGATATGATAATATTATAGTTATTTTTCTTATGCTTTTCTTATGTAACTTTAGTTTTTAATTAGTTCTTCCTTCTCTTATGTTTTCTGCTATTTACTCTAGTCTAGAGTTGCACGGGGACAGAAATCCCACCCATCCCCGCCCGTACCCATCAGGATCCTCTCCATCCCCGCCCGTACCCATCAGGATCCTCTCCATCCCCGCCCGTACCCATCAGGATCCTCTCCATCCCCGCCCGTACCCATCAGGATCCTCTCCATCCCCGCCCGTACCCATCAGGATCCTCTCCATCCCCGCCCGTACCCATCAGGATCCTCTCCATCTCCACCTGTCCCCGCCAGGATCCTCTCCGTCCCCACCCATCCCCGCAAGGAATTACCTCCATCTCCGCCCGTCCCCATAAAAAGCAGCAATTACTTCTGACAGGATCATCAATTCCACAGTTTCTTTTGTGTTTGCGCTGCTGTTTTCCTTGTGGAATCTCTTTGGTGGAACCCTTTTTTTGTTTTCTGTTCAGGTAATTAACTTATAAACCCCCTCTTTTACTAAGGCTGACATGTCCATTATATTATATGGACGAACCCTGCTTCCAAAGCCTTCCATCCCCGTGGGAGTCCCGTGGGCCAGAGGGGGTCCCAGTGGGAGTCCCTTGGGTTATGGGGGGATTCCCACGGGACCCCTGTGGGATTCCCGCGATCCCTTTTCCCGTGCAGACCTATACTCTAGTCTTAATTATATGTGAACCGAGTCGAGCTCCACTGGGAGATGACCCAGTATATAAACCAAAGATTAGATTAGATAAACCTTTTGACCGTCGGCCTCTATGGGCTCAATGTACTGAGGTGCGCTAACGTTTTTAGCGCACGCACAAGATTACCGTGTGCTGTAGCGCGCTAGCTGAAAAATTACCACCTGCTTAAAAGGAGGCGGTAGCGGCTAGCGCACCCAGCATTTTAGCACACGCTAAAACTGCTAGCACGCCTTCGTAAAAGGAGCCCTATATGTTGCCTATACAGGTGACGGGTCTTAAGCGCGTGAGACAGACGCGCGCTGATTAACGAGCGCCAACAATTCAGCGCAGGACTTCATCGCGCCAAACAAAAACCTGCCCATACGCCGAGAGGTTGGATAGGCTGGGGCTCTTCTCTCTGGAAAAGAGGAGGCTCAGGGGAGATATGATAGAGACCTTCAAGATCATGAGGGGCATAGAGAGGGTGGATAGGGACAGATTCTTCAGACTGAAGGGGACAACAGGTACGAGGGGGCATTCGGAGAAACTGAAGGGAGATAGGTTCAAAACAAACGCAAGGAAGTTTTTTTTCACCCAAAGGGTCGTGGACACTTGGAATGCGCTACCGGAGGAAGTGATCAGGCAGAGTACGGTACAGGGATTCAAACAGGGATTGGACGGATTCCTGAAGGATAAAGGGATCATGGGATACTGAGGGAGGAGCTGGGATGTAACACAAGTATAGAAAGCTAATCAGGTAATGAGTATAGAAACCAAACCAGGTCGTGCATGTGCAAGACCGGAGGGTTAGGACTTCGATAGGAAAACAGGACTTAAATGAGAAACCAAGGTGGCAAGGGAGCCCCTTCTGGTGATACAGACAGGTCATGACCTGTTTGGGCCGCCGCGGGAGCGGACTGCTGGGCAGGATGGACCTGTGGTCTGACCCGGCAGAGGCACTGCTTATGTTCTTATGTTCTTATGTTCTTTTAAAGGGCTCCGAAATGGGGTGTGGGGGGGAATCCCCCACTCTACTTAATAGGGATCGTGCTGGCGTTGAGGGGGTGTGAGGGGTGTAATCCCCCACATTATACTGAAAGCTTAACTTTTTCCCTAAAAAATAGAGAAAAAGTTAAGTTTACAGTATAATGTGGGGTTACAACCCCCCCAAACCCCCCCAACGCCAGCGCGATCACTATCAAGTAGAGTGGGGAGGTTCCCCACCAAGACCCCCCCCGTCAGAGCCCTTTAAAAGAAGGTTTTTCTTCGGCGCGATGAAGTCCTGCGCTGAATTGTCGGCGTGCGTCTGTTTCACGAGCTTAAGACTATGAACCGCCTATACAAGCAAACAGTAATACCATGTACAGCTTCCTGAGAGGTATTCTGTATAGTAAGGATTTACTTATAAGCTAAATAAGCTACAGCTTAGAGCAGGGGTGTCCAACCAGTGGCTCGAGGGCCGCATGCGGCCCCGTGAAGTATTTTGTGCGGCCCCGGTCGAGGGCGATGCAATGTTTTCCTCTGCTGCCCCCGGGTGTTTACCGTCTTGCCAGCTCTCTCCTCTATCTTGCTGCAGCGTTTGCGTGGCCCAAGAAACATTTTTTGGGCCAATGCGGCCCAGGGAAGCCAAAAGGTTGGACACCACTGGCTTAGAGCCTCAAAAAAGTTCAGAATTTTTTTTGGAGGGGGGTTCTGAAAATTTTATGTGGCTTTTTATTAAATTTATTTAAATGTTTGAGAGGTGGAATTACTTTCATCAGTACTTTTAAAATGAATTTTAGCCCCTCTTTTGCAAAGCCCGATAGCGCGGACTGCTGAAATAACTGCCCTGAAGCTCATAAGGATTTAAAGGGCTTCGGGGCCTTTGCTGTGAGGCTTTGTAAAAGAGGGGGAGAAGTAGGTAATATTTTAAGCATAAATTTTCTGTTTCTTGATGCTTTGTTTTTTTGGCTTAAAAATTTGAGTATTTCCTGATTTAGCTAGAGTTCGTTCTAGGGTTTTAGCCCTGAGTGCTGAATTTGTTTTGCGCTTTCCTTGTGTTTTTAACTTTTGAGAGAAATTATTTTCAATGTTTCAATCCTAAACAATTGGATGATTTTCTTAAGGCTAGAGAGGTGGTTAATGCGATCGTATAAGAACCTTATCGTCACTGTAAGGGGTGGCCTGGGGGGAGGGACTGATTCTGAATAACCACTATCCCCCTGTTTTACTAAGGTTGCGCTAACTGATTAGCGCGTGCTAATCAAATTAGCATGCGCTAAACGCTAACGCATCCATAGACGCATCCATAACGCATCCGTGTTAGCATTTAGCACGCCCTAATCGGTTAGCGCACCTTAGTAAAACAGAGCCTATGTTTTAAAATATTTCCTTTGTTAATCCTATATAATAAAACCCTAGCCGTGCATGCGCACTCAAATCTGCGTGCTTCCATGATCTCTGATCTGTGAGATGTAGGTACGTGGCCGCAGGAGTGCGCATGCGCGAGTCCCCAGCCTTACTGCTTCCCAGCACCTACCTACAAAGGACTGGCCGCCAGCGTTGGACTCCCTGCTCTCCAGATTGCGGTGTCAGCTCCTCTCATGAGCCGCACCAGCGTCGGAGAAGGCTTCTGACACTGGCGGGGATCGAGAGGAGCCGCTGTGACACTCACCGCGGGCCGGGCAGGGAAGCACCGACAAAAAGAGATTCCAGCCGTGAGTCACTCAATGGGACCAGGCAGGCAGCCAGCCATGCGAGGGAGGGAAACAGAATGAAAAAAAATAAAGGTAACGTGCAGGGAGAAGCTGGGCCTGCCTGCGGGAAACGCGATAAGGGAAGGGGGGGCCCTTGGAGCAGGCTACATCGCGGGAGGAAAGGAGGAGGGGCCAAAAGGAGCAGGCCACATCGTGGGAAGGGGGTGGGGGAAAATGCTGCTACTGCTGCACAGGGATCAGGAGGCGAAGGGAAATACCTGCTGCACAGGGAAGTGGAGAGGAGGGAAATGCTGTTGCAACTGCACAGGGAAATGCAGGGAAAGAATGACAGACAGACAGCAGGAGGGAGACAGAAAGAAAGGAGGAAAGACACAGGGGCAGGGAGAGGGACAGAAAGACAGAGAAAGGGGGCTAGGGAGAGAGAGAGAGAGACAGTGGGAGGGAGAGAGACAGAAAGACAGACAGACATATATTCTAGCACCCGTTAATGTAACGGGTTTAATGACTAGTTAGATAGAACTTAGATCAACTACTTCACTTGTGGACAATTTAATAGTATTTTTTTCTGGTCGGGCTACCCGATGGGCAGCTTTTTCTTTTTTGGGGATTGTCATTATTTCTCTGTATATCTTTATGGGTTGGTGATATGATAAATTTGAAAAAATTCTGTTTTCAGGCTTATCAGCTTTCTGATTTTGCAAACAAGTTCATTATTACTTTT
Source organism: Geotrypetes seraphini (assembly GCF_902459505.1). Classification (NCBI taxonomy): domain Eukaryota; kingdom Metazoa; phylum Chordata; class Amphibia; order Gymnophiona; family Dermophiidae; genus Geotrypetes; species Geotrypetes seraphini. The sequence goes on from NC_047095.1 coordinate 50,378,506, forward strand.
ATTAATAAAAGAGAACCAAATTACTAACTTTGTCAGCATTATATATATCAACTAGTATTTTAGCCCGTTACATTAACGAGTGCTAGAAGTCTGGTCGGCTCTCATAGTTCCTTGCTGCCGTCCCCCCCTTCCCTTTCCGCGGTCCCGACTCTAATCCTGCCGACTCCAGCAGCGTCTGCAGCACTGTACACACGCTGCTTCGGGGCCTTCTACGGCAATGAAGCAGCGTGTGTAGAGTGATGCAGACGCTGCTGGAGTCAACAGGTTTGGAGTCAGGACCGTGGGAAGGGAAGGGAATATGGGGGGGGGGGGGGGGCGCCGGCAAGGCGAAGAACTTACTTTTACCAGAGCAGGGAGTCCAGCGCTGGCAGCCAGTGCTGCCAGCGAGTGTAGTTAGGTGCTGTAAGGCTGGGGACCCACGCATGCGCACTCCTGCCACCACAGACCTACATCTCACGGAACAGGGAAAATGGAACACGCAGGTAGGAGTGTGCATGCGCGGCTAGGGTTTTATTTTATAGGATATACTCTAAAATTATTTTTAAAATTCCATTTACCTATTATTTCTAGGGTATAAGATATGGTATAACTTATTAACAAGGAGCCTCCGAGCTTTATAGCTTAGGGCCTCACCAAGTCTAAGGGCTCCTTTTACTGAGGTGCGCTAGCGGTTTTAGCACGTGCTACAATGCCGTGCATGCTACAGGCTAACGCCTCCATAGAGCTTGCGTTAGTATTTTTCATTTAGCGCATGGTTAGCGTGTGCTAAAAACGCTAGCACACCTTAGTAAAAGGAGCCCTAAATCCAGCAACCAAAAATAAATTCAGCATGAAGAGACCATTTCTTATTCCTAATTCTTATTTTAGATCAGTAAATCAAGAGCTCCTCGGTTCAGCCTCCTTAAAGTCATTCAGACAAGAAACTTAACCATGCTTTAAAAGTTATAATAAACTATGCACCAGCACAGTAGAGAAATCTAATATTGAGTGGCCCAAATATTCAAGTTTCCAAGTTTATTTGAAATTGATATACAATACCTCCTGTCAAATATCTAAGCGGTGTACATAATTAAAAAGTTAATATAAATAGGGGTACACAATAGATATAGATAGATATAGACAGTAACCACAGCAAACTTATGAAATAAAAAGGATTTAACTGGCTGGGAGATGCTCCTACTGAGGCCATACCGTGATTTCCAGTAGCATGATTTGGATAATGCCACTGAAAATCTAGATAGAACAGGTACTGCCAGGGTGGTCCAGGGGTAGTGCCTGGTTAGAGCTGGAGATCATGCATGATTATGATTATTGAGAGTTTCTATACCGCTACTAATGACTGGGGAGTCAATTCAGAACGGTCTATATGAGCCTCTGCAAAGGTGATATGATAAGAACATAAGCAGTGCCTCTGCTGGGTCAGACCAGAGGTCCATCATGCCCAACAGTCCGCTCACGTGGCGGCCCATCAGGTCCAGGACCTGTATAGTAATCCTCTATCTATACCCTTCTATCCCCTTTTCTTTCAGGAAATTGTGCAATCCCTTCTTGAACCCCAATACCGTACTCTGTCCTATCACACCTTCTGTAAGCGCATTCCAGGCGTCCACCACCTGTTGGGTGAAGAAGAACTTCCTAGTATTGGTTCAGAATCTGTCCCCTCTTAATTTTTCTGAATGCCCTCTCGTTCTTGTGGTTTTCAAAAGTTTGAAGAATCTGTCCCTCTCCACTTTCTCTATACCCTTCATGATCTTGTCTCTTTCATGTCCCCTCTAAGCCTCTGCTTTTCCAGGGAAAAGAGCCCCAGTTTCTCTAATCTTTCAGCATATGAAAGGTTTTCCATACCTTTTATCAATCGCGTCGGTCTTTTCTGAACTCTCTCGAGTATCGCCATATCCTTCTTAAGGTACGGCGACCAATATTGGACACAGTACTCCAGATGCGGGCGCACCATCGTCCGATACAAAGGCAGGATGACCTCTTTCGTTCTGGTTGATAATACCTAGCATTCTATTCGCCTTCTTAGAGGTCGCTGCGCACTGTGCCGACGGCTTCATTGTGTTGTCCACTATTACCCCCAAGTCCTTTTCTTGGGTATTTTCACCCATTACCAGCCCTCCCATCGTATAGCTGTACTTCGGGTTTCCATTTCCTACATGCAAGATTTTACATTTCTCTACATTAAACTTCATCTGCCATCTCGTCGCCCACTCTTCTAGTTTGTTCAGGTCTTTTTGTAAATCTTCACAGTCCTCTTTAGTCCCAACTCCACTAAATAGTTTGGTGTCGTCTGAGAATTTTATTACTTCACACTTCGTCCCTGTTTCTAGCTCATTTATAAATACATTGAACAGCAGCAGCCCAGTACCGACCCCTGCGGAACACCACTCGTGACCCTTCTCCAGTCAGAGTAGTGGCCTTTCACTCCTACCCTTTGCTTCCTACCTGGCAACCAATTTTTGATCCATCTATGTATGTCTCCTTCCACCCCATGGTTCTTCAGTTTCCATAGTAGGCATTCATGGGGTACCTTGTCAAAGGCTTTTTGGAAATCTATACATTAGCTTCTGATACATTAGCTTCTGTAGAGATGTTACCATAAGGAGTTGTGAGGTGTTACAATGCATGGGCTTTATACTGAAATACACAGAGCTCTGTGGTGGTGTCAAAGTTATTAATACTGGCATGGTTATGCCAATAATTCATCATCCTACTTACATGCACATGTTTATACTAAATCAGTTGTCCTATATATGTACACATGTAATATTAGGTTTCCTATTGCCACTATACACATCTACATACCTCCTAAGGAGGTTGTCCATTTCAACTAAATATAATCTATTTACATGCATCCCTGAAAGATCTGGTTTCCTCTCTCTGTCAACTTCATAGTTTCAGTTGAAGTAGTTTGAGAAAAGGATAGTCTTTATTCCTTTCTTGAATTTTTCGGAGTTCTTCTCTAACTTTAATTCCTTCGGTAGGGCATTCCACCACGTCAGTGCCATTACCGAGAACATTCTTGCCCTGGTTGCTTTTATTTGATGTCTCTGAAGGAAGGTAGTTGCAGTAGGGGCTCTTGGCTCGAGCGCAGAGCACGGCAGGACATATGTATCAGCAATATTTAGCCCCACTACCCAGATAATAATCTGGTTAACTTAGGATAGCTAAAAAGCTTAATATCACCGATACCCTGATAATGATGCCAGGTATATCTATGCCTAGATTTTCAGTGCCACTATCTGAACAGTGGCTGCCACTGCTGCAGCCAGCGTTTAAGGGAAACACTGACCAAGGAATTTAAATACAAGATGGAGTGTTTCTGATCCCTCTCCTGGAGGCACGTAGTCAGTCAGGTTTTCAGGATTACCACCGTGAATATGCATGACCCAGGCTTACATAATTGGGCCTCCAATATGCAAATTGTTCTCATCCATATTGACTGCAGTAATCCTGAAAACCTGATTGGATAGGTGTGCCTCCAGGAGAGGGTTGCGAACAGTGGTATACCTAGCATATATGTGACACCTGGGGCCCATCATTTTTTAACACCCCCTCCTCTATATGAAAAACATGATTTTTAGTAACAATCCACACGTCGCACAAGAGTGTACCTAGGAAAAGGCAGCATTTTACATACTGCAATGAGCAGCAGAACATCAATACACCCATTGGAAAATTAAACAAGCCAGACTAGTACAGATCGATCCTGCACAGTAGGTGCTAACAGAAAACCAAGTCTTTTGTACACACAGAACACAGAAACACCCTCGCCCAGTATGGAATATGTAATCACAAACTAAAAATAGAAATATGTAGACAAAAGTTAAACTGAACCACCAAGAAGCCGGACTCTGCATACAATGCAATACCATAGAAACAGTGATGCGTGTCCCCTAATATTGTACATAATATAAAAACAGCAGATATAAATTTTTTTTTTTTTTTTAAAGAGAAATAGCATTTATCACTTTACAAAGTAACAAATAAAAATAAAACAAAAAAATGGAAAATAAGATAATACCATTTTATTGGACTAATACATTTTTCAATTAGCTTTCAGAGGCCAAAACCTCTTTCCTTAGGTCAGTGAAGTATGCTGTTGTTGCGGTATCCTGTCCTGACAAGAGGAAGGGGGTTCTGTCTCTGAATTAGTCAAAAATGTATTAAAATTAGTCCAATAAAGGATCACCTTATTTCCATATTTATAAACCTTATTTTTTAATTTATAAACGTATATCAACAGAGCTACAATACTACTTTATCCTAAAACAAAAAAAAAACCACATTTTTTTCTACCTTTGTCGTCTCTGGTTTCTGCTTTCCTCATCTTCTCATCACTCTCTTCCTTCCATCCACTGTCTGTCCTCTCTCTGCCCTTTCCATATGTCATCTTTTCTCCTTCTATGCCCCTTCCAGCAACTGTTTGCCTCCCCATTGCATCTCTCCCTCCATCTCCATTGGTCTGACATTCATCTTCTTTCCTTCCCTTCCCTCCCCCAATGGTCTAGCATCTCTCTTCTCTTCTTCCCTTCCCTCTCCCTCCCCCCCCCAATGATCTGGCATATCACTCTGTTCTATCCCTTAACTTTTCTTCCCTCATCTTCCTTCTCAATTTATTTTTTGCATCTGTCTAAATTATTTCTTACCATCCAGTCCTCAATTTCTTTCTTTTCACTGTGTCTACCTACAGCTTCCTACCTCTTTCTCTCACCCCTTCTAGTATTTCACTAACTCTATCCTCTTCCTCCTATCCAGCTTGTGCCCTTTTTCATTTATCCCCTCCTTCCATCATGTGTCCTCTTTCTCTACCCCTTCCACCCAGCATCTTCTCCTCTTTCTGTCCTTTCTACTTCTATCCAGCATCTGCCCTCTCTCCACTTCCATTCAGTGTCTGCTCCCCTCTTTCTCTCCTCCCCACTTCCTTTCTGCGTCTGCTCCCATCTTTCCTCCCCACTTCCATCCAGCATCTGCTCCTCTCACCCTTTCCCATCCCCACTTCTCTCCAGCATCCTCTCCTCCCCATTAACATCTAATGTATTCCCCTTCTCTCTCTATCAACCCCACTTCCATCAGCATCTGCCCCCTCTCTTTGCCTCCACCCCACTTCCCTCCCCTTCACCACCTTTCCATACCAGTATCTTACTCCCTTCTCTCTCCCTCCACCATAATGCCTTCCAGTATCTTGCCCCCCTCACCTCCTCACCACTGCTGAATGATTCTCAAAATAGCAGCAGTGGCTGTAAACTTAAATGCAGCCATCACAGGACCTCACAGCACCTCGCTGCCGCTGCCGGCTTTGCTCCGGAACAAGGAAGTGGCGTCAGAGGGGGTGGACCAGCAGCCAAGGGGAGGTGCAGGAACATTGTGCGATGGCTGAATTTAACGTTTACTGCCGCTGGCTCAGGAAAGCAGCAGTGACAGAGTATAGCAGGAAGTCCCGGACCCAGTGTGCCGGCTGTGCACCCCATTAGAGCGTGCACCCGGGGATGACTGCCCTCCCACCTCTCCCTTGGTATGCCACTGGTTGTCACTTCACAGAATGCACAGCAGATAAAAAAAGAATGCAGTTGTACTCAGCACTGACAGATGAATGCTTCCGTTATATTAACAACTGTGAACTTTGCTAAAGGAGGCCTCGGCATACTTTTTATTATATCTTTCTATTTGCTTAAAATACAGAAATGACACTAATTGACAAAATAAGGGACCCTTTTACTAAGCTGCAGTAAGCACTAATGCATGCAATACCGCAGGTTAAAATGCACTACTGTAGGGTGCGCTCAGGCGTCTCGTGGTAGTTTTTGAAAGTGTGCTATGCTAATCATTAGCGTGAGGGCACTGCTGTGCGCTAACTGATTAAAGCAGGATAGTGCAAGCCCTTATCATCTACAAAATAGATGTTGGTAAGTGCTCACCCAGTAATGGCCACACACTAATGGGAAAATTAGTATATGGCCATTATTGCACAAACAAGAAATCTGTCCCCCCTCTTTAAAAAGCTGTGATAGCGGCTGCCGCATGACAAACGGTCCGATGTCCATTAAATTCCTATGGGCATTGGAGCGATTATTGCGGCTTTGTATAAGGAGCCTTTGGTTATTTACCGGCAGCGCTAAAAGTGGCTTTAGTGCACAGGAAAGGCCCACGCTAAGGACAGTGCTGGTCTCTTTTTGGTGGTTTAGAAAAAGAGCCCCTAAAACTAAAAACATGTCCAATAAGATATTTTATCAAGGCAAATAAACTACTACACAGTTTCTTTCTAAAGATCACTTCTGAATCCCTGAAGAAATGATTTGAGGGTTTTTTCCAAACACTTTTTATCCCTGCTCTTCTGCTCACACAGTTTTGGTCGTCTGCTGCTGGGGACTGGGCACCCACACTGGCTCATTACCTGGCTCCACGTCATGCCATCCACTGGACTGGCTGCCGCTTCCTGGGGACCGTCCCTGACCTGTATAAAATGGCTCTTCACCGGGACTGTCCATTTCATCCTCCACTGATTTGAGGCGCTTTGTAGAGCTGAAAAAAATAAATCCATTAAAGCTGTATCATTGCGGGATGGATTTCTTTTTCATTATGCAAATTGAAAAAAACCTAGTGCAATTTCATAGAAATATGATGGCAGATAAAGGCCAAATGGCCCATCTAGTCTGCCCATCCGCAGTAACCACTATCTCTTTCTCTCTCCGAGAGATCCCAAGTGCCTATCCCAGGCCTTTTTGAATTCAGACACAGTCTCTGTCTCCACCACCTCTTCTGGGAGACTGTTCAGAGGTCTTATGAGCATTCTAGACTCTGGACCATTTCTACGATGAGCTTGAAGGTGGTCAGAGACAGAACTGGATTTAAGATGTTGGCGCCCTTAGCAACATGACCAGAAAGCACTGGGGAGGGCAGCATGGTCCTAAAGCAAGTGGAATCAGGGTCTTGTTTAGCCTAAGTATTTGGTGCCTTCAAAATACGGTGCCCTAGGCCATTGCCTATATTTAAATCCAGGCCTGTTCAGAAATCTGTTCTAGGGAGTTGTGCGGGGACAGAAATGCCACCCATCCCCGCCCGTCCCTGCCAGGATCCTCTCCGTCCCCACCCATCCCCGCAAGGAATTACCTCCATCCCCGCCCGTCCCCATAAAAAGCAGCAATTACTTCTGACAGGATCATCAATTCCACAGTTTCTTTTGTGTTTGTGCTGCTGTTTTCCTTGTGGAATCTCTTTGGTGGAACCCTTTTTTTGTTTTCTGTTCAGGTAATTAACTTATAAACCCCTCTTTTACTAAGGCTGATGTGTCCATTATATTATATAGACAAACCCTGCTTCCAAAGCCTTCCATCCCCGTGGGAGTCCCGTTGGCTAGAGGGGAGTCCTGTGGGACAGAGGGGGGTCCCCGTGGGAGTCCCGTGGGTTAGGGGGATTCCCGCGGGACCCGCGGGACTCCCGCGATCCCTGTTCCCATGCAGACCTCTAATCTGTTCACCATTGTACACAAGAGAGCAAATAGTGAAAGAGAGTGGCTTTGCCTCTCCCTTTTGGTGCTCTCTACTTTCATTGAAACTTAGGGCTCCTTTTACGAAGGCACGTTAGGACCTTAAGACGCAGAATAGCACGCGCTAAATTGACGCGTGCGCTAGCCGCTACCACCTCCTTTTGAGCAGGCGGTAGATTTTCAGCTAGTGCGTGCTAATCTGGTGTGTGCGTTAAAACGCTTAGCGCACCTTCATAAAAAGGAGCCCTTACTGATGGGTTTACCAATTTGTAGGTTTAATATTAAACCTTTCCCAAAGTTGAAGGCAGTAGATTTCCGCCACTGTTTGCTCTCTCTTGCATCTTATTATATACTAGCTGATGCCCCGGCGTTGCACGGGTATTTAATTATAGCAATAACACTGTAAATGGATTCAAATAAAGATACTTTATAGTGGTGAATGAAATTATTTGTTTACAGCTTTATAAAAAGTACAATATTCAAATTATAATGTGAAATATTTGACAAAATGAATACAATACAACTAACACAAAACTTGATTATAAACAACATTTTTAGTTTCACCTCCAGGAGCAAGAACATATAAATTCTTGGGTGAAGAGACCCCCAGAACATATCACCCCAGGTAGTGAGGGATCTGCATACCAAGTTTCGTTCAAATCGGTCAAGCCGTTTTTGCGTGATCGCGGCACATACACACACACATACATACACACATACATACCTCCGATTTTATATATATAGATTATCATTATTCAAGGCTTATAGCCCACACGTACCACAGACAGTTCACAAAATTAAAACAAAAAGATATCATAAAATCACGTTCATCTAATAAAACAAATTTTCAAAACAAAAGTTTTAAGCAACCGCTTAAACTTCCGGCAATTCTTAATCCTTTGAATTTCTAAATGGTAATGATTTCTAAAAAGAAGCTGCTTGTTAAGAGAACAAAGATGACCGATATTTAGTGGATTTGACATTTTTCATAGTGGGAGATCCCAATACTGTACTTGTCCCTCAAATTATCTGATCTGCGACCTAATAACAAATAAGCTAATTCCATCTTATGTGGTGGTTTTGCTTCTTCTTCATGTGGTGCACCTTGGTACAATGATTAAGAGCATAGCAGGCCACAAAAAATTCACCAGAACTAGAAAAAGACTTGGAGTCAGTGCCAGCAACCTACTCCCACTTTTACTAAGGTGCGCTAACCGATTAGCGCACGATAAATGCTAACGCGTCCATAGATTAACATGCACGTGTTAGCGTTTAGCGCACACTAATTGGTTAACGCACCTTAGTAAATGAGGGTCCAAGTCTTTTGAGTTGGAGCCAGAAGCAATTCCGGATGCCCACTCCCATCCTTGGATGCACTGGGAGGAGCCTAAGGCCCCGATTGACCAGTGACATTCAGCTGCTATCTGGACAATTGATATATTCAGTTAGCAGGCCTAAAGTATATGCAGAGTCCAGGCACGAGGTCATGCTACCTATAGGGTTACCATATGGCTCCAGAAAAAGGAGGACAGATCAAGACATCTGGGCTTTACTTCTATTGAAATAAATGGAAGTAAAACCCGGATATCTCAATCCATCCTCCTTTTTATGGAACAACACGGTAACCCTAATTCCAATTAAATGCTACAGCCAGTGTTGAACTTATTCCAGTCACCATGCCGCTTGAATATCAGACCTAATAATAGACATATCTGCTACTTTTTATAGAGAAGAAAAGCGGAAGTCCAATCATCTTTTTCTATTCCTTAATAAACACTTTTTGTTGTTTCAATGGCTGGTGAAGCTTTGCATTATAATATCAAAATGGAGACATTTGTGTTATGTGTTGTTGTTTATGGGATATTGCATGGCTCCAGAAAAAGGAGGACGGATTGAGACATCCGGGTTTTACTTCTATTAGTTTCAATGGAAGTAAAACCCAGATGTCCCTACCTGTCCTCCTTACTTCCATTGCTTTCAATGGAAGTAAAACCTGGATATCTCAATCTGTCCTCTTTTTTTTCTGGAGCCCTAGGGTAACCTTAGTTATTATCATCTCTATTCTCTCTTTTGAGTTTAAATTAGTGTGTCCATGTGTTTCTGTTCTGGTGACGGGGGAGGGGCATGTTTACAGAAGTTGGTTTAATAGTTTGTTTTTTTTATTAGACGATTCATGTCTATTCTCCAAGAAGATGTATAAGAACCTATGAATTCAATATTTACTTTGTTGTCATAGCAGCAGCCTGTAGGGACCTTGATAGTGGCAGAGGGCAAGCCAGCTTTGCTCCTCTGCCCTGCATTGCCATGATGCAATACAGATGTCTCCTACCACCATAAAGCCATCTCTGCAAAAGCCAGCTTCAGTCAGAGAACACCTTAGCACTGAAAAGTTGGCATACTGCTCCGGTCACGAAAATCATTCGCCGAATAACTTGGCAATCTTTCGCACATGTTTTTAGAGTCAATGATGATATAATACCTTGTTTGCGGTCGCGAAATAGAGAAGGGATAAATGAAACGGGCCGAAGTAACCTGATTGGTTCACTTATGATACGTTACTAAAAGCTACAGGGCAACCATTCTAAGCAGTTGGTTGATCCACTGGGAAAACGTTCAGCCTTCTATAACGAGAGAGCTGCCATTCATTCACACTATGTGCATCTATTGTGCAAGGCAGCTGTAATGTGGGTATGCAATCAAAGACTGTTTTCTATTTTCATGCCCTCGGTAACCACGCTAGTACATTTTTCTCTAGTGATGTCATCCATTACATGCCTTAGGTCCACTGTCAGGTGCTGAGTGGCCCGAGCTGGAATGCTCCCTGCTCTTGATCTTTGCTTTGATTTGGGTGCCAAGACTGAGACTCCCTTGGTGTCAACGTATCGCAAATAGACTTCCAGCACCTTGGTTCTTTAACTCTTTGGTGCCGATGTCTGAGTAGTGGAGTTTGCCCACATCATGGAGAGATACAGTTCCAAAGCTTGATGGGCCTAGGTGATATCTTTGTGCAGATATCACAGTTAAGTGGGTTCAAGCATATTATTCTGAGCAGGAGTTTGGTTCACTTGGCCCTATAGTCAGCTGACTGCTTAGGAGCCGGTTAATTCTATGCTTGCTCTGTATTATTAACTTTTAACTATTTTTATGAACAGGATCTAGGTGTCACTATAGACAATACGATGAAACGTTCTGCCCAATGTGTGGCGGCGGCCAAAAAAGCAAACAGGATGCTGGGAATTATTTAAAAAGGGATGGTTAACAAAACTAAAAATGGCATAATGCCCTTGTATTGCTCCATGGTGCAACCTCATTTGGAGTATTGCGTTCAATTCTGGTCTCCTTATCTCAAGAAAGATATAGCGGCGCTAGAAAAGGTTCAAAGAAGAGCGACCAAGATGGTAAAAGGGATGGAACTCCTCTCGTATGGGCAAGACTAAAACGGTTAGGGCTCTTCAGCTTGGAAAAGAGACGGCTGAGGGGGAGATATGATTGAAGTCTACAAAATCCTGAGTGGAGTAGAACGGATACAAGCGGATTGATTTTTCGCTCCGTCAAAAATTACAAAGACTAGGGGACACTCAATGAAATTATAGGGAAATACTTTTACAACCAATTGGAGGAAATTTTTTTCATTCGCGTTGCCAGAGGATGTGGTAAGAGCAGATAATGTAACTGGTTTTAAGAAAGGTTTGGACAAGTTCCTGGAGGAAAAGTCCTTAGTCTGTTATTGAGACAGACATGGGGGAAGCCACTGCTTGCCCTGGATCGGTAGCATAGAATATTGCTACACCTTGGGTTTTGGCCAGGTACTAGTGACCAGGATTGGCCACCGTGAGAACGGGCTACTGGGCTTGATGGACCACTGGTCTGACCCAGTAAAGCTATTCTTATGTTCTTATGTCATGCAACAACTTTAATATGCATGAAGAATATAATGCCACCTATTTTACTAATATACCCCTGTCTCCTAATACCCCTGGTCATGTGACAGAAAATGCCAATGTTGTTCCCGACTCAAAGCCTAAACCCCTGCAACTTTTCTCCTCAATCTGTGCAAGTATCCTTAAAAACCTAGGCATGAGTAAATTAATAGGGACAATGCTTGCATTGTATAATTAACCCCTTCCTTTACTAACGCGTAGCGTGGGCTTTAACACCGGCAGCGACGATAACTGCTCCGACGCTCATAGAATTCCTATGAGCGTCGGAGCAGTTACCGCCGCTGCCTGCGCTAAAACCCACGCTAAGTGTTAGTAAAGGAAGGGGTTAATTAGCGCCATTAATTCAGATACTTTCAGTGATTTTATTTGATGCATTTTAAAATTCTGAATATATGTTTAATAGTTCTTGTGTGGATTTACGATCCACCGAGAACGTAATGGATTGATGAAATATAAATATTTTATGATAAATAAAGAACATCATGCCCTTAAAAATAATAGGATGGCAGACCAAAATGAGTTGATCAAAGGACACAACCAAAAAGCATGAGATAATGTGCCAGGATCTTTATTACATTTGATACAAATTGGGGTATCTATTAAATTTGCATGAAAAGCTTGAATTTGGGAAAAATAAGCCCTATGCAAAATTCTATAAGTACATTCTCTCCAAACATACCCTTTTATAATCTTTGGTAGTCTATTAATAGATTGAGTAAAATCAAGAAGAGAAATCTGAATTCCCAACTCCTCATTCCAATTTTGTAGAATTTTATCATATGTACGGGTAGGTAATATATTCCGCCACCACTTGTGTAATAAAGAAACTGAAATAGGCCCATCATCACATTGATTAAAAAAAGAAATAATTCTGTCATGAACTCCACAAGAAAAATTCAATCTCTTCAATTTTTTAATATAATTTACTAATTGCATATACGCATATAATGATCCAGGACCCCTTCCCACTACAATAGAAAGGTCAGGAAAACTCTTAATCTTCCCAGTTTCATCCAATACTTGTGCCCTTACCCCAAACGTCACATACAAACTTTCTGATAGTCATGGACAACTTGAAGCTGCAGTGGGCACTTCTGGATGCTTCAGCTCTTCTTTTTTGCCATTGTGAGAAAAATAGTCAACGCTTAGAATGTTTTAGGGTCGACTGAGATCAGTCAAACGGGCAATGACAAGATGAAAATTTGTAGAGCTATGGAACCAGCAATGGAAAAGATACTTTCTAAAATTTACCACTGCTGGCCAACATTTAAAAAAAAAAAAAATGTTAGTAGGGAGGGAACGGCCAAAATGAGAAGGCTTGATAGCGAAAACAGAAGAATTCTTATGGTGATAGTTCACAGAAAAACACATGCATGGGTAAAAACATCTGCATGGGTAAAAACCAAAGAAACAAAATACAAAGCCGGGGTCTTAAAGGACCCGGGTGTCTGTGGCTGTATTTCCCAATAACAAAGTCCCTCCTTGAGGGCCGCAATCCAGTCGGGTTTTCAGGTTTTCCCCAATGAATATGCATTGAAAGCAGTGCATGCACATAGAACTCATGCATATTCATTGGGGAAATCCTGAAAACCCGACTGGATTGCGGCCCTCAAGGAGGGACTTTGAGACCCCCTGGTCTATATGGAATTGCCGGGTCCCTTTAACAGTACTCCCTCAGAGTCGCTTTAAGAAGCCAGGCCCAGCAGTATAGAGCAGGGAGGGGCATCGGTTGGTCAAGTTAGAGCAGGGAAAGTGTGGTTCTGGCACACCAGGTAAAACTCCTGAACACAATCAAGCCAGGGAGGCCCAGGAAAGAGAGATGCAGCCCTACAGAGTATTCCTTCACTACACATGGATAAGCTATTAGGAACCTGGCTAAGTTAGGCCAAGATTTATCTTGAGTCTTCTTGAGACTCCTGTTTCTTCAGACCTGGCTTGAGCCAGGCTAAGATTTGAGTAACACTGCGGCTAGGTTATACACTTTGGGGTAAATTCTATAAATGGTGCAATGAACTGCGTGCCAAATCTGTTACGGAGCACTAGTGTAAGTCTGCAGTTACATGCAAAACTTTAGGCGTGATCACTTATGCCACGTCCATGCCTGGCATAAATGACAGCGCCTAAATGTGTCAGTTGGGCGTGTCCATGCACAGGAATATTCAGAACAAATCCACGTCCCTCCTACATTAATGCCTCTTTGGAATTTGTGTGCAACAGCAGTTAGGCACTTGGGGGGGGGGGGGGGTAATTCTAAGACCTGCATCTAAACTTAGGTGCTGGAAGACGCCCTACTGGGGCCTAAGTTAATTGAAGAACGTCGTTAAAAAGGTCAAGGTTGAAGTGCCTACCAGCGCCTAAATAAGAGGTGCCAGAATCGTGGCTACATAGGCACTTTAGGACGCTGAATGCCAAAGTAGACGTGGCCAATGCACGCAAAGATGGCTGCTGGAAATGTAGGCCCGGAAAACCCTGGACTACGTTTCCAGCTCCGATCTTTTCCAAAGGCGCGATACCGAAACTGGCACCGATGACATGATTGACACATGATCGGCGGCTGCTTTTAAGGCGGCCGCCGATGTCGGTGCCAGTTACGGAATCCAGTACCCATTTTACAAAATATCAGTGTGTCAGTTATGTACAGAACTGCTAAGTAGTGTCTATTAGTGCTTGTTAATGACAATTATTGGTACTTAATTCTATAACTGGGGTGCACAATTGCAACGCTAACTTTAGGCGCCATTTTTGGGAGGTTGTCGGCAACAGGCCTGTATAAATGTTACACCTGAATCCCAAGAGACTTTATTTCTAATTTGCTATACTTGTGAAATAATAGGTTTCTCAGCATATTGGACTGGATTCTGTAATCGGAGCCTATGTCGATGGCCACTTATAAAGCGGCCGCCGATCGTGTGTCAGCGCTGGTTACAGAATCGCACCTACTGTAAATTCAGCCAAGAAAGGCGGCTGAAATGTAGGTCCGGAAAACCCAGGCCTACATTTCAGCCACCTATCTATGCCACCACAAGATCCTAAAGTCAGGCTACAGGGAAGTTATCCCTGATTAGCTGATCCAGCAGTGCTCCCCGAGCCACAGCTTTGGGGAGTCCATTTGTCTCGGCTGATCAGAGAGGGAGGGAGGGAAATACCCCTGTTGCAATCAGCTGAGTGGTTGCAGCAAGGAACCCTGACATCAGCAGGAGGGATGCCCACTTCCTCCTGCCTACAGGGCCCCCCCCAGCCCATAACCCTCCCCAACTGCTGATACTCCTGAACCCTCACCCCAAACCCCCCAAACCCATGACACTCCTCCCCAAATGCCGATACTTCCTACATTCCCCCAACCCCCCGTACCTTTTGCAGTAAGGCCGGCCGGCCGAAGGAATGCCTACACCTACCAGCCAGCAGGCACGCCACTTCACAATGGCAGGCCTTCCCCTTCATGGTGCATTCCATAGGATGGGCCATAGGTACCTGGGCCAACTGGAGTGTTAGGCCTCCTTCCCAGTGCATTCTGGCCAGATTGCACCCTGTGGGGGTGGTCTTAAGTATCTGGCCAATCAGAGTCTTAGGCCATTCCCAGTGTATCCCAGAATGCATTGGGAAGGAGGCCTAAGACTCCAGTTGGCCCAGGTCCCTAAGGCCCCTCGGCCAATCAGGGCCTTAGGCCCCTCCCTGGTGTATCCCAGGATGCACCAGGAAGGGGAAGGCCTGCCATTGTGAAGAGGCGGGCTTGCCAGCTGGAGGGTGTTCGCAGCCTTACAGCACAAGGTACGAGGCGGTTGGGAGGTGGTTGAGGCTTAGGGAGGTGTCAGGATTATCAGAATTGGGGGGGTCATGGGTTCAGGGGGGTGTTGGGTGGGGTTTGGAAGTATCAGCATTTGGGGGGTCATGGGTTTGGGGTGGCCTACAGGCAGGAGGGAGTGGGCATCCCTCCTACCTATCGTAGTTGGGAGGGTTGCTTCAGGAGTTCTGGTAGGAGGGAGTGGGCATTCCTCCTGCCATGGGACTTCAAAGTGGGGGTTCAGGGGTTCCAGCAGGAGGGAGTGGGCATCGAAAGGGGGGTCCCCTGCAACAGTCACTCAGCTGATTGTAGCAGGGGTATTTCCCCCCTAGTCAGCTAAGCTGGCACTGACAACTCAGCTGTTCATGGATAAGTTCCTCTGCTGCGATCAGTTTATGGCTGCTGTGGCCTGACTTTGGGATCCCGTGGCAGTTTAGATAGATGACTGAAAAGTAGGCCAGTGTTTTCCAGGTATTCCAGCCGTGAATCGTGGCTAGATAGATATTTTAGCCCGCCTAACACCACTTCCTTGGTTGGCCACACCTACTTTGGTGTTCCGTAGCCTAAAGCAGCTACCTAGCTGCGATGCCAGCCTCTCTTTATTTAGGTGTAAGTAGACACTTCAATACTGCCATTTTTTGCTGTTTCTGATGGTGTTTTTCAATTCATAGGTATCGGCAGGGCGCTTACCGACACCTAAGTTTAGGCGCTGGTTACAGAATTTCCCCGATTGTGTGCTACAGAATCTTGCCCCTGTCTGGATGTATCTGTAAAAGTCCACGCTCAGCTCTCCCTCATGCTATCACACAAGCTTTCTAAGACTTTTTCCACGCTACCTAGAAAATGCTCCTCACCGATGCTTGCAGAACAGTTGTGAACTCTTTCGTCCTGTCTAAGTAAATAAATGCTGGTATTTTGTGACACTTACGCTGAATGGCTGCTTTTGATGGCAGGCAGCCTTAAACCTAGAAATTCTCAGTTACCATGAACCTGAAATGCCTGTAAAGTATTGAACCTGGAAGGAGGCATATGAATGCTTATTAAACCACTGTGTTACTGAGAGGGGACATGATCAAAACATTCAAGATAATGAAGGGATTAGATTCAGTAGATAAAGACAGGTTGTTCACCCTCTCCAAGGTAGAGAGGACGAGAGGGCACTCTCTAAAGTTGAAAGGGGATAGATTCCGTACAAATGTAAGGAAGTTCTTCTTCACCCAGAGAGTGGTAGAAAGCTGGAATGCTCTTCCGGAGGCTGTTATAGGGGAAACACCCTCCAGGGATTCAAGACAAGGTTGGACAAGTTCTTGCTAAACCAGAACGAATGCAGGTAGGGCTGGTCTCAGTTAGGGCACAGGTCTTTGACCTGGATGCCGCCGCGTGAGCGGACTGCTGGGCGCGATGGACCGCTGGTCTGTCCCAGTAGCGGCAATTTTTATGTTCTTAGAAAAACAGACTCTGGACCAACCCGGATTGCGAGGGCCTGATTCTGGAAATGGCGCCTGCCACGGTAGGCGCCTGCACAAAGGGCCAGTCACCAGTAGGTACCATGTCCAGAATCACATCTGTTTCTTGTACATACACCTTAAATTCAGGCCAGCATTTTACAGGCCTACATCTAAGGAGTCCGATTCACACCAATGGACACCTAAGGTCACTTCCGGCATAAAGCATGCCCATGCCGGCCTTAGGTGCGCATAGGCACTTCTATGGCGCGAGTCAGATGCCTACATGGTAGGCGCCTTTCACCGCATCGATTAAAAAACATGCCATCTCGCTCGAGGCGCCGGCACTCCTCCTCCTCTCCACCCAACCCCCTTTCCACTCCTTCCCTGCCGCACTCACGCCCCTTCCCTGCTCATGTCGGCTTTGGCGCTCTCTCCGACGTCACTTCCAGGATCTGTGCCTTTGAAGTCACGTCAGATAGAGCGCTGAAGCCGGCGAGGGCAGTGGGCGCCGCAGTTTAAAAGGCACGGGGAATGGCGGGTGCACGCACGCGGCAGGGGTGGGGAAGAGGGCGGGGGAGGGGTGCCACCACCCCAGATGCTGCTCATCCTTGCTACTGCAATTGGGATGCTGTTTTAAGAATCAGGCCCCAACTGTGGTCATTGAACCCGCTTAAGTTATCCGAACCTGCTAATTCCCGATGGAAGAGAATTTGTGCCTTATGTTAAACCCTGCGTATAGACATTTCTGTTAAGTATACACTTGAACAAACCCTACATGGAAATTCTGAACAGAGCATAGCCTAGGCTTGTATGGGTCCCTAACCTGGCAAATCCTGAGCGCTGGTTTATCTGGACTTAAGCCAATGTCTTGAACTGGAGGGCTGTGAATTGTGTATAGGTTGTAGAAAGTGCGCTAGAAGGTTTTTGCATGGTACAGAAAGAAATCAATATGGACCCTTGCTGGTTCAATGTACACATTCTATCTTTCTGTCTTGTTGGTTTTCTATTCAATTCATTAAGGCTATAAAAAGGCAACCTACACGGCTAATTTGGTCTGGCATACTGTTGCCTCTCAGATGACAGTAAGCCACCTGACCTCCTCAATGTGTGCAAACAGGCATAGAAAGACCTAACTGTGTCCCACATCACTTAAATAATGCATACGATTACATAAGGTGGTATGTTTTCTTCTATTTTAGACAATGCGCGTAAGCTACTTACAATATTATTCCACAAAGATAAATTTCCCTTGCAAAATGCAGTGCAACTTTAACCTGATGGTTTTATAGCCAATGTTTCAGATATACATCTGATTAGATGTCATTATACAGCCCTTTTTCCATGGGGAATATAAATGCAGGGCAGAAAAGGGGATCAGGAAAGTGTGCAACACAATCCATCCTTTTACAAGTCCAGAACGGGTTTTCTTCCCAGGAGTGCAATACATTGGACAATTAAGAACAGTATAACAATTTTTTTTTTTTTTTTTTACAAATGTAATAAGTTTGTGGTTGACCCTTGGCCAAATATTCTCGTCATTTGTAGACCTAATTACCTGGTAGAAGATGTGCTAGGTAGCGATCTCCTCATTGCTCCAGGGCTCATGCTGTAATATGAAGACCCTTCCAGATCTGGGAGGGAGAAATTGGAACCTGTCCCTGCGGCTATTGGTGCTGGTGAGAGAACGAGAGAGAGAGAGAGAAAAAAAAGAGGTGGTGAGTCCAGTGAAGAAGCAGCCAATAAGTCTGATAGGGACATTTTCAGACCGTTCTACGAGAACACTTTTCAATTGGCCAGTTCACAAATGTAAATCACCATTTACCCAGCTAGGCAGCTTTGAAAATTGCTCTTTGAATGCCTACAGCACTTGGTTTCCTTTTCATAATGGCAGGCAACCAGAAAATTCAGCCTGATTCTAAGAATTCTGACTGGCCCAAACACAGACTGCTTAATTTCCCAAAAAGGACAGAATAATTAAGAACATAAGAGTTGACATACTGGGACAGACCAAAAGTCCATCAACAGTGGCCAACCAACATCCCAAGTACCTAACAAGAACCCAAGAAGTAAAACATTTTATGCTGCTTATCCTAGGAATAAGCAGTGGATTTCCCCAAGCCTATGGACTTCTCTTTTAGGAAATTATCCAAACTTTTTTTAAACCCTGCTAAGCTATCTGATTTCACTACATTCTCCAGCAACAAATTCCAGAGTTTAATTACATGTTGTGCGAAGAAATGCTTTCTCCGGTTTGTTTTAAATCTAGAAGCATAGTGACTGGCCTAGTACATGTGGAATATTTAGAGCAGAAAGGTAGAAAATGATTCCTTTGTATAAGACCTTACGGGTTAAAACCAGAACCTTGAACTGGAGAAACATGGTCAAACTTGGGGCCTTGCACAGAAATCGAGCCACTGTGTTCTGAAGGAGCTGTAGCCGTTTAAGCTAGTACTGCAAAGATTACACTACAATAGTCTAGATGAGACTATTTAAACATAAACTAACAGTGACTCCCCCTTTCAAGATTTTACAGGAAGAGATTGATCTCTCTGAGCGGAATGAAGGTATGAAGAGCTGCTTTGATTGGTGCAGCTTGTAGTTTTAAACAGTACAGCATGTGTGTTGTGAAAAAGGCTGCATTCTGACTGGCTGAGACGCAGGGCCTGAGTTAGAAGGGAAATAATTTGTTAGTGACTAGCCTTATTTCCAAATCAAAAGGAGGAATTATCTTAACACCAATTCCCAAGAACCCAAAACTCAGCCCCTCCTAAGTAGCTTCTATCCCATTATTTATCAAAATGATGGAAGGATATGCCACAGAACATATCAAATGCTACTTACAAGGCTTCAATATCCTCCGCCCTTCACAATTGAGATTCAGGAAAAATCACAGCACTGAGACAGTGGTCACAGCGCAATTGTAATCCAATTTGACCTAAGCAGCACATTTGACCTGGTAGACTTCGATCAAATGGCCGAGTTCTTCAGTGATTTTGGATTTAGTGGCCCAGTCCAAAATCACTGTGGCTTCCCCCCTGTCTTTCTCAATAACAGACTATGGCCTTTTCTCTATGTCTGAATTTAAGAAAGTGGTATGATCTCTTAAGGAGAAGAGGAGATATTGGATGCAATGGATGGGAAAACTGGATGTGTCATTTGGCCTTTATCTACAATCATATTTCTATGTTTCATGCTTCAGCTTATGATAGGCCACTGGCAGCTTAAACATGCTGCCTTTGGTGGCCCCAAAAACTGTCTTTCTTTTTTAATCTTTATTAAATTTTCAAACTACAATTATGCATGCAAATAGTTCATGTACATTACAAGAAAAGCACAATAAACTTACAGATATTAATAAGCAATTATTTTCCCCCATCCTCCCACCTAGTAAACAAGAAAATAAATACCCACAAGAAACTACCTAAAAAAATCCCCAAATCAATTCCAATTCTTCAATATAAGTTGTATGGCAACTCCTGTCATTATAAAGAGAAGTTTGCTATTCCTAGCAGATATTTGGCTTTTAGCTCTCATTAACGTAGCAAATAGGATGGTATCGTACATCAATGCCACTGGATTTTCCAATATTTTAAGTACCAAAAGCTTTCCCTTCTTTTTCAACTTCTTTTCCCCGCAGAGGCAGTATGCTGAAGCAGAGGGAAAGTGAAAAGGGCCGCTGAAAGCAGTGTGTTTAATCTGCCTGCTGCCCGAAGATTGCAAGCCTCGGCGTGGGGAAGGGAGAGAGGTTTGCTGCTGGGGTGGAAGGGAAAAGGGATGCTGGACTGGCAGCTCTTTAGGCTTCTCCGCGTACCCCTTTGAGTTCACCATGATACCCCAGAGTGCCAAGGCGCACAGTTTGGAAAACACTGGCAAAAGTAGTGTGGTGCCTTAAGAAGAAGGCTTTGCCTTTTTTTTCATAAAAAGGTATCACCTTATTTTCCTACCTTTTGTTTTATTTCTATTCATCATACTGTAAATTGCAATAACCCTGAAATTCTGCACAGTCAGTTCCTACAGAACCTTATCAGTCTGCATTGACATTGTTAAAAACTGCTTGGGCAGAATACTTCAATTTAATGTATAGCATCACTTGGAATCTGGAGTCCTTTTTTATTGCTTGTATGTCTGCTCTGGTGTATCTTCTTGCCAGCACAGATAGGCTGTACCAGGGAAGTCAAGTTATGTACTCTGTGTTCTATAGAAATTTGTGGAACAGCTTCACAGCCTTGCTCTGGAGAGAGCATTATCCTGCAGTCTGCCTGGTGCTCCTCTCTGTGAGCAGACGGGTGAGCATTTCATTTAACCCTTTGGAGCCTAATTCTCGGCATTAGAGGGTAAAGCAAAGATAAAAGGCCCGGCTGAAAGCAAATCTCATTTCTGGCGGGTCCCGAGGCGAGAAGCCGAACAGGCAAACAGTTAAAGCAGCCATCAAATCTTGGACAAACAATAAACATGAAAAGTTAATGAGAACATTTTGATAAAGTGAACATGCGCTCCCAGAGTAATCTTTTCAAGCCTGGAAGATAGCAATTGATCTGAAACCCGAAGGGAGTGAGTTTGAAACAAGAGGACATGAAAGAGGAAAATGTTTCAGAACCCAAAACTTTTGCATTTAGGTTCACTTGATCAAGTATGCTTCTTAAAGTAGTGGTAATATAATGACACAGCCGTACTTATCCATTAGGACCTGCTGCCCACCAAGCCTTCCCAGAAGTCCACACACAATGGATCACTGAAGACCCTACTCAATCTCTGATCTTCTCTTGCCCCTCCCTTATGACTGCTATAAACATCTGTTACTGAGAACACCAGAAATATCAACTTGCCTGGTTGTACAGTTTACTGTTTCAGTTTTATTCTTCGGCTTCCTTTTGCCCCCTCCTTTCTCCCTCTCGCCTTCAATGTTGCCATAAATAGCCTAAAATTACGCTTGAGGTCCAGTACTAGGGGGCATGTATTAAAGCTAAAACAAATAGGAGAAAATTTTTCTTCACACAACATGTAATTAAACTCTGGAATTCATTGCCGGAGAACATGGTGGAAGCAGTTAGCTTAGCAGGGTTTTTAAAAGGTTTGCACAACTTCCTAAAAGAGAAGTCCATAAGCCATTATAAAAATGGATGTGGGGATATCCACTGCTTATTCGTAGGATAAGCAGTATAAACTATGGGCTCCTTTTACGAAGCCACGTTAGCGGTTTAACGCGTGTAATAGCGCGCGCTAAACCGCCGGATGCGCTAGTCGTTTTTTGGCTAGTGCGGCTTCATAAAAGGAGCCCTATGTTTTATTCTTTAGGATCTTGCCAGGTACTTGTGACCTGGGTTGGCCGCTGTTGGAAATAGGATACTGGGCTGGCAGTTCTTATGCTTTTTTTTGTCTTAGGTACAAATTTAGCGGTCCATATTCAGAGATCAGCCCCGAGTAAGCCCCTCTCACCAGGCCCATACCTAGGTTTTCAGTGGCTTTATCTGCATAGTAACCACTGAAAATTCAGACAAACTACTTTAGTGCTATCCGGGTAGTGCTGGGGCTGTCCAGAAGTGGAGCCCGAGTGGAGCTGATATTTACTCAATTAGCAGCAATATTCCGTACCAGTGTATATTCAGTATGGAGATCCTGAAACCCTGACTGGCTGGGTGATCCCCAAGAGCTGGGTCGAGAAGGACTGATGTAAAGTGTGTTTAGAGAGGACTATGGTGCTAAGCAGCTCTACGAGTGCATATCATGTGGATTTATTTGATTTGTTTTATATCCCATCCTCCCGAATGAGCTCAGAACAGGTTACAGGTTGACATATATAATGCATAGCCAAAAAGATACCATTTATAATTGTACATTATAGTTAGAATCTCTTAGGTTGCTATACAGGCTACAATGTACAAAGTGCAATAGATTCTAACTCTCACACCTTGTTTCTTAGGCTTCTGGCATTTGTATGCATAAAAGTCAGTTCTGTCTTGATGCAGTGCCCCAAAGCCAATTAAATGACTCCTCTCACACTTAAATTGCTATGCTTTAGCCAGCTCTGCAAACCCAGAAATTCAATGCTGAAACCCGGGCATGGCGCGGTATTGAATTTCTGGTCATAATGCTGGCAAATTAATGAGCATCAGTGGTTAAATATTGAAAACCTCACCTCCTATTTAATGAGACAAAAAAAAGTCTCCAGACACCCCCCCCAAAGTAGTTCCCTCTTTTATTACTAGACTAGCATGGAAATCGTAGAGTGAAAGAAACCTGAGAAAAAGCTGAAAGCAATTTACCGCAAGAAAATTAATCTCCTCGTGATCGTCCTGCTGCCTAAGTAGGACATTCTTCTAGTTAGGCTTTGCTAAAATATCATTTTTGCAGAAAAAGGAAACAATTAAGTTTTATAAAATAAACCTATTTTAACAAGAGGCGCTTTCAGCCAGAGATCCCTGACGGCATCTGAGCAAGGCGGTAAAGTTGATGAATCTGCGCAGCAGAAAGAAGCCGGCGTAAGTAATCTTTGTGAAAGGTAGCCTGGATGTGGGACTGTTATAATTCAGACACCCTGCAGATAACAGGCTGCTGCAGTGCGAGCGGCTCTGAGGTTAGACAACTGACCACACTGCAGTCAGTCTGACTTGAATGGAAATCAATCCCAGGGCAGTCTGCAGCAGCTACCCAAGAAGCTCTCTGCCAGACAAACCTTTGCTCTGCAATCCCTGGTTGGAAAAGTTTTCATCTGCCCTGAATCCAGAGCTTCATTTGTAGGCAAAAAGGAAGTGGGGGAACCAAGGGCAGGAGTAACAAGAGGGGCTGGGATTAGGGCGCAGACAGAGGACTGTTCTCTGCTGTGTTCTACCTTCACCCTCTCCTCGCCTCTCCTCTGCAGGCTGGGAATGGAGCTCTGGAGTCTATAAACTACACTTCCCCCCTCTGTATTCATGGGGGTTTGGGGCAGAGCCTGCCCACGAATGTTAAAAAACCACGAATAATATTCGGGCCGGTTCTGCCCCTAACTCCTGCTTCCCCCGGCTATTTTAAGCCCTGAAAGCCCCTCCTTAAGCCTTGCCTGGTGGTCTAGCGGGTTTTTGGTGCAGGAGCGATCTTCCTACGCTCCCGCCCCGTGCAGATCGCTCACAGGAAATGGCTGCCTTGAGCCTTAGTTCTGCTGAGATGTCTATGTGGCATCATTTTTGTGAAGTTCACAGAAATGCCCTATAAGGTGCCCCACTGCTCTGTTGCCATGTCTAGGTGGCCAGTCCATCACAATGCTGGCCCCTCCCATGTCCAAATGATCTTGTTCTGGGCATTTGGGAAAATGTGGTATAAAGATAGACGTACTGGCAGTCTGGATGATCAATGACCTGGATGTCCAGATGAACAATTTTCAAAAAAAAAAAAAAAAAAATTCTAGACGCATTTTTTGAGAATGGATATTTTACCACTGCCGACTTTGGGTGTCTAGTGCCATACATCCTCCACGTGAACACCCCCTTTTTGAGAACTGTTGCAGAAGGATGTCAATCACCTCTTTCAGCTCTGCCTCCTTCCCAGTGGATTGTACTGCCACCTTCAGTTTGTACCAAAGTAGTTAAACACCACTGTAATCAAGAAAATAAAAAGGAAGAACATGGGAACTTCCCTGACAAATTAAGTCTGTTCTGCTCTGCTCTGCTACAAACTGTTATTGTAGATGGGATTATTAACAGACTGTAACCAGCATTAACATAAATGGAGCTCTGAGAGACACATCCCCTGTTCAAGAGCTGGTTTTCTTATACTGCTAAATGATATCCCTTCTTTGGCTGGCAGAAGAAAATCTCAGCTCTGGTTATACTTATGTGTCTGAGGACGAAAACAAGCGAAATAACTGACAGGGCGTGGCATCCAGAGTCCTTTGCGCTTCTACTACAAAGAAAATTATTGAGGTAAGAACCTAATTTTCCCTTGTAGGGCAAAAGGCAAAGGATTCCAGACAGTAAGTGACTTACCAAAGTAGTCTCTTGCATCTAGGCTGGGACAGATTAGCCTGTCCTTAAAACCAAGGAGACCAAAAGTGGTATTCTCCTTGCGCTGCTATATCTACTGCATAAAATTTTGTAAAGCTACAGAGAGTAGACAATGTAACTGCCCTACAACTCTCTTCAGGCAAGATCACCCGAGCCTCTGCCCACAAGGAAGACACACTTCTCATGGAGTGTGCTTTGAGAGAGAGAGGTGGCTGCTTTCTCCAACTAGTGCATTGTTAAAATGGAACCCTGTCTGTGCAGGCTTTGTTCTGATCACTGAAACTGAAGGGAAGATTCTCAAAACTTAATGGTGAAACCCGAAGGGCAGATACCGAAGTCGCTATTGTAATGATTTCAAAAAGATGAGCCATTCTCAAAGGACCTCGCATGCAAATGAGGTTTGCGGATGTTCATGTAGGCTTGCTAAATTTACATGAGATGAATCGCTGGGGGCAGTGATCTGCACATGTGCAGAATACACTTGCATATCTAAAAAAAACCAAAACCAAATCGAAGATCATCAGGAGAGATGCCCCACCGTGCACACACAACCTCCGAAAACCCACCCCTGGCAGTAGGAGAGATGCCCACTCCCTCCCGCCACGTCGAACAAACCCCAACATTATGATCCCCTCCCCACACAGTGAGAGATGCCCACTTCCTCCAGCCGTGTTGCACAATCCCCCAACACTACTATCGCCCCGCAGCAGGAAGGATGCCCACTCCCTCTTGCAATTGCCCAATCCCTCTGACTCCCCCCGTGCCTCTGATGACCCCCCCCCACCCCTCCCTACCTTACTGATGAAGTCCGGATGGTGGAACGTCTACCTGTTCCAGCGGGCAGGCTCACCTCTTACAAAATGGTGGGCCTGCCCCTTCCCGGTGCATCCTGGGATGCGCCAGGGAAGGGCCTAACGTTCTGAATGGCCTAGACGCTTAAGGCAGCTGAGAAGAATGGTGGGCAAGCACTGGATCTCACCAAGGGGGGGGGGGATTTGTATAGATACTGCTGCTGTAGCGCTGCAGAACAAAAAAAGCTGCCCGCACTCCTGATAGAGTGCTCAAAACAGGACATGGAAAAATGAGCAACACAGATTCCCTATGAAGGTGACAGTCCTTACAAAGGGGAAGCAAAAGCTCTGCAACTTCCACATGTATGCGGTGCCACTTCTAGAAGTAGCTGTCCCATTTTGCAAATCTACATGTCAGTGCCGCCAGATAAACAGTGAAACTGTAAGTTTAACTTAGCACAGTAGACTCTCTGTTAACAGGAACTCAAGCAACCAGCAAAAAAATAAAGAAATATTGTAATACTTTAAATAAAAATGAAAATAAAATCAATTTCTGGCAGAATTCTTAAGTGTAAACTTGGCATGCCACACCTGAGTATGCCCATGCTTTGCCTACCACATATCCAGCATTTTTTTCGGAACAGTTTATAGTATGGCATAGTATGGGGTATAGTATTAGTTAGGCCTGTTTTTAATAGTAACTCTCAAGCAACCAGAAACTACATTTATCCGGTATCTATCAACCCCCATGGGTGCTGGCTAACTGAGAGTCTACTGTATCACCTTAGAGGCAGAAATAAACAATGGGGCTTAAAGAGAATAACTCCCTTAATTCCTCATGTAAAGCCTTGGCCAAATCGAGCACGTTTTAAGAGCCTACTATATGTGTACCCTGGAATTGGGGTGGAGGTTTCCCCCACACATATGTATTCCCTTTGAAAAACTGGAAATACATGAGCAGATTTTAGTCCTGATCAAGCCACACCCAGACCACACCTCCTTTAAATCATTGTATGGTGTGAATCTTCACGTAATAAGTGGCAAAAATCATTATTTATGCAAAAGACAAATAGTGCTATTTACATGTAAATATGCGTCTAAAAAAATGAGCTTAATCGCTTAACTCCAAACATAAGCTAATCAAATCTTTGGCTGATTGATTCCAGTGCGAAAGTGATTGGGTTACCTATTGACAAGATCACTACAACCTATTTCAACTTCTCAGAAATCACTGTCTATTGTTTAATAGACCGACTCCTTCGAAGGGGTTGCTGATTGTTGAGGGGGTACACTAACCTCTGAGGAATCAGATATGCATGAGAGGAGATTACGGTAGCCAATAAAGAACAAGAACCCAGCAAGAGAAAACTGGCAGCAAGGTATTGTGTTCTAGGCACCCTATCACTCCATGTTTACCCTTAAATCAGACATTTCTGCTAGAATGAGATCCCCGGAACAAGCCTGGAGAGGGGAGACTTATGGGGGGTGGGATGTATCTCTGAGGAGTGCTTGCAGGTCTTTGGTGGTATATATACTTTAAAACAGATGGATATGAGATATGATCTTGATGTTCAAGTTCCCACAAGTCAAAAATAAAGAGGTAACACGCAGGCAGCTATTTTAAACTGTTAAAAGATAACTAACTGCATAACACTGAGCAGAAAAGTTTCAGCTGAAGCCGAGGCAAACTTCCTTTCCTTGTGCGGTTCAAAGGAAAATGGATCCCTCTGTGGGCTTGACATTATTTCAAAAGAGCACAAGGCAAACAGTGAAATTCATCCTGTAGCAATGCTTTTTTATGATCTTTCATTCTTTTGCATTTCCCCTAGTTCAGGGGTAGGCAATTCCGGTCCTCGAGAGCCGGAGCCAGGTCAGGTTTTCAGGATATCCACAATGAATATGTATGAGATGGATTTGCATGCACTGCCTCCTTGAGATGCAAATCTATCTCATGCATATTTATTGAGGCTATCCTGAAAACCTGACCTGGCTCCGGCTCTTGAGGACCGGAATTGTCTACCCCTGCCCTAGTTCCATGCAGCAGCTACGGTACTAGTCAGAAGCCCTCTGTATTATTTCACAGTTGTGGTGGGGTGGAAGGCAGATGAAGAACCAGATATAATGGCATTGAAGATAAGCAGCAGGGAGAGTCAGAGTTAATGCAAATCTCTAGGACAGTGGTTCCCAACCCTGTCCTGGAGGAACACCAGGCCAATTGGGTTTTCAGGCTAGCCCTAATGAATATGCATGAAGCAAATTTGCATGCCTATCACTTCCATCATATGCAAATCTCTCTCATGCATATTCATTAGGGCTAGCCTGAAAACCCGATTGGCCTGGTGTTCCTCCAGGACAGGGTTGGGAATCACTGCTCTAGGAGACTCTGGGCATTAAAAAAAAAAATCATCTAGGTCTAAAAAACCCCATCTTGCTCATAACACCCCCCAAAAACATATATCTCACAGCCATAAACGAATAGGAAAAACATCTGTGAAATGGCCATTTTTGCACTGAAAGCATCCAAAATGAAAAGCCGTTTTCCAAAGTGAAATGTCCAATTTTTGAATGACAAAAAAAACCCAGGGACATGAATGCCTGTCACAGTTTCAAAAATATAGCCACACAGCTGTTCCAGTAGAACAGTTACACTTCTCCCTCCATATTCGTGGTTTCAGCAATCGCGGTTTAGATTATTCACGGTTTTTAACTTGCTGGCCCCTCTCCCCTAATTTCATCAGCTTGCATGGAGAAATCGCTGATTCTGAGCATTTACAGAGAAAATCATTGATTCCCAGCACTTTCTTCACTGTGTTTTGGCTCTCCTTCAGGAACAGGCCCAGGTCTCCCACCACTTCATTCGCGGTTTCACCATATTCATGATGGTTTTTAATAGAAAACAGTGAATAACATGAAAAAGTTATTCACGGTTTTTCTGTATTCACAGGTCTGTTAATCCCCTATCACAGCGAATACGGAGGGAAAAGTGGTTACATTATTTAATAAACCGCAATTTTTAACAAAAAAAGTTAAATCACAGCAGCTTACAAAAAAATTAAAATATTGGGCAATGATTTTAAAAACAATAAAGACAGACAAGGAAAATAGACACAATTTCCCTTCCCCCCAATAATTGAAGCACTAAAGGAGACCTGCTCCTAATCCTCACAACCTTGAGAAATTTGGTATTATAGGGACCTGTCTCAATTTGTCCACCCGGAGCACATTCAATCCTAGCTACGCCACTGGCATCCACCAATTAATGACCGAGTCAAAGGATGTGAAGACTTGTGCAATGAAACCTCTGAAGTCTCTTGCTATTAATTGCTGTTTTGAATATTTCTATAACTGTTCTTTTGCATTATAAGCGTATGTTGTGTACGCCAATGAAATAAACTCTGACTTTAATGCATTTTGAATTGTATTTTGACACAGTAGAATGTAAAAATTGTACAAGGACTTGAAGATATTTTGCAAGGCACAGCAGACCATGTTCAAGTGGCAGCACTGATGGAAACTCCCACTGCTTCAAATCCATTAGTACAAATTTTGAACAAAAAATGTCAGGGAAAATGTAGAGAAAATAAAACAAACAAAAAACCCTCTGAAGTAATTCAATTTTTTTTTATTTATTTTGAAAATTTATTGAATTAGCGCACAGGAAACCCATGAAAGAGAATCAGCCGGCTGGCTTTTTCCTTCCCTCAGATGTTATTCAGTCTTTGAGCTATTAGCATTTATTTAAAAAAAAAAAAAAATATGACTGAATAAAAACTATAAAAATGCATTAATAACCTTGTGTAAATACAGGAACATAATGTATTAGGGCTGAAATGGATTATACATCAAGAAAAAAGATTGTGTCGGGAAACTAATAAACTTTTATGTACCTAATAAGTAGATAAAAAACTACTGACGTTCTGTGGATGAGGAATTAATTAGCAAAACAATGCATTGGAAACCTGGTGACTGTGCCTTTGTCCCTTCTGTGCAGGGCTGCTAGGCCCAGAGTCCTTCCACAGAAGAAAACAGACATGAAATGTGTGATATTTGTTTTGAAATGACTTGTGTCTAGCCTGCTATTGACCACCTTAATTATACCAAGTTCCATTTATAAGCATAGCTAACCGTTAAGTTTATGGAGACTTTTTTGTGTGTGTGTGTGGCTTTAATAAGATATTGATCGTGACCAAGGTTTGAGTGGGCTGCCGTTGAATTGTGTAAAGCCATACAAAAGGCAAGGTCAGTTCAACCATCCACGCTATGTCTGCAGACTGTAATTTATTACAATTCTATTTTTCCTGAGCCCCAATGATATGTTTTTAATAGCACTTCTTTTCAAGGACCAAGTATTACCCTGTTTCAATTCTTCTTCACGATACTACTTTGCATGTTGGAACTTTGGGCTCCTTTTACTACACTGCATTAGGGCATTAAGGCGCGGAATAGCGCATGCAATTTCCACACGCGCTAGATTTTAATGCCAGCATTCATCTGGCGTTAGTTCTAGCCGCGTAGCGTGCGGTAATATACCGCATGCGCTAAAAACGCTAGCGCCCCTTAGTAAAAGGAGACCTAAGTTATCTTTAAAGAGAACAAAAGGAAAAGAAAACAAGCTTTTTAATATTCAGTCGCCATGATTAGCATTGTTTTTAAATGGTGGCTAAGGGGATCGAAAATATCCAGATCTTCAGCGTCCCTGTCCAGATAGCGGTCACAGCTGAATATCCTGATAGTAGCATAGTAAATGATGGCACAGTCCATCCAGTTTGCCCCAAAGTCACATTAATTATCAATTCACGATTGAACCAACAATCTAATAACATTATACTAAACCAGGGGTGTCCAATGTCGGTCCTCGAGGGCCGCAATCCAGTCGGGTTTTCAGGATTTCCCCAATGAATATGCATGAGATCTATTAGCATACAATGAAAGCAGTGCATGCAAATAGACCTCATGTATATTCATTGGGGAAATCCTGAAAATCCGACTGGACTGCGGCCCTCGAGGACCGACATTGGACACCCCTGTACTAAACTAAACCTTAAGTTTATATACCGCATCCTCTCCATAATTATAGAGCTCGGCATGGTTTACGAAAGTTTAATATAAGGAAGGAACAGCATAATGGGGTTGGAGGTTGAGTATAGGGGGGAAGAGAGCCTTACATTTTTGTGAATAGCCCCGTTTTTAGATGCTTTCGGAATAGTTGGAAGGAGCCCAGATTCCTTAGTGGGGCAGAAAGGTTATTCCAAAGCCCTGTGATTCTGAAGAAGAGAGATTTCCCTAATCTTCCCGCATAGAGGATACCTTTTAGCGAAGGGAAGGGTAGTTTAAATTTTTGGGTGGACCTGGTGGTATCAGGACTTAGTGGAATTAGGGGAGGGAGGATGCCATGTAAGATCTTGAAAGCTAGGCAGGCGCATTTAAAATGAACCCTGGAAATTACTGGAAGCCAGTGAAGTTTGGACAGAAAAGGGGTAAACATGATCAAATTTGCTTTTTTGCGAAGATCAGTTTGGCCGCAGTGTTCTGAATTCGCTGAAATCTTTGGAACAACATTTTATTTGCAAAGTTCCATTTTATGATATTTTACCCCTCCCTCATTGAGATATAAAGCATTTGCACTCATAGCATCAGGCTCCGAGCTGCTGAGTTCTGCACATTCTGTAATGCTTTCATACGAGACAAAGGCAATCCCAGAAACACCCCCATTACAGTAATCAAACTTTTATAATGCCATTGTTTGAAGCACTTGTCTCACATCCCAACTGGTTAGTATATTTTTCAACTGTGATAACGTTCTCATAGCAAAATACGTTAACTGTACAACTCTCACTATTTGTGATTGAAATGATAACTTTGCATCAAGGATTACGGGAAGGGGTAAAACGCGGACCTCAAGGACCCGACGGACCTCGCGGATCTATAACTGCATGTCCTTAAAAATCTGAGGTCCGTGCCGTTTGTAGTTAGTTTCTGGCTCTGCCAGACCTCGATGACAATTTAGAGCTGACGGATCCGTCTCTGCATAGGAGGGGAAAAGTATTAGGATCCGTCAGCGCTAAAATGTCATCGAGGTCTGTCAGAGCCAGAGACTAGTGCTGGAGCGGCTCTAAAACGAATCCTTTAAACCGTTTTCCTGCAGCCCCAGTAAATTAAAAAATCTGAGGTCCGCGGCTCTGACAGACCTCGATGACATTTTAGCGCTGACGGATCCTAATACTTTTCCCTCCCTATGCTGAGACGGATCCATCAGCGCTAAATTGTCATCGAGGTCTGTCAGAGCCAAAAAACTAACTATTATTGGCACGTACCTCAGATTTTTAAGGATGTGTGGTTTTAGATCCGCGAGGTCTGCGTTTTACCCCTTCCCAAGGATTACTCCTAACACTTTGATTTCTTCTCTAATTACAATGATATGTTCATTTAAACAGAGTTCTCATGCCATGCCGGTCTCCAACAATCATTATTTCTGTCTTATCTACATTCAGGTTGAATCCCCTACAATTCATCCACTCATTGATCTTCTTCATATATGTGCTTAATTCTATTGTCAGTTTTTCACCCCATTTCTTAAGAAAAACTGAACGTCATCAGCATATATTCTATAGGAGATGCCTATCTGATCTAAAAGTTTTCTTAATGGTGCTAAATATACATTACGCAAAATGAAACAGGGGAAACAAAACCACAAAGTCAAAAGCACAGAGCCAGAGTGGAGTTGTCCCAATCAGAATGGTGTAGACTCCTGAGGCAGGCCGGTTAGGCCGAAACATGTCGGGTCATTGAGTCATTGGATGAATTTATGAGACTTTGGATGAATTAAAGCATTTGCATTTATCAGATGAGTTGAAGGACACTGTTTTTGGTGTACACCATTCTGATTGGGACAATTCCACTCTGGGTCTGTGCTAAATATACATGAAACAGAATCACAGATAGTGATGATCCTTGTGGGGACACCCTTTTTTACCAAATATCTGGATAAAATTT
Organism: Geotrypetes seraphini; assembly: GCF_902459505.1. NCBI lineage: Eukaryota > Metazoa > Chordata > Amphibia > Gymnophiona > Dermophiidae > Geotrypetes > Geotrypetes seraphini. Next base: position 50,410,925 of record NC_047095.1, read on the forward strand.
GTCCCATTACTTCTAACACACATTTTCCTCCCCATACTGTCCCTTCCTGACATAACATAACATCAATTCTGGATCAAAGGAATCAAAGGCAGGGAAATATCAAGAGAAACCAAGCAAAAACAATCTTCCTGATCTATACCCAAACGTAATTCATCAATGTTGCTAATAGTGAGCCTTTCGAAATCGGAATTGTTTTTTATCCAAACAGCCATTTTCCTCCAGAAAAAGTTCCAGTTGGGGTAATGCTGCTTTTCCCATTACTGTAGCAATAAATGGTAAGATGGATATTGGCCTATAATTACATATTTGTTCTGTTTCAAGACCATCTTTCTTGAGCACAGGTCTTACAGTACCAAGGGCTCCTTTTACAAAGGTGCGTTAGGGCATGCTAAATTGCCCCGCGCTAGCCGTTACCGCCTCCTCTTGAGCAGGCAGTAGTTTTTTCGGATAGCGCACGCTAATCCGGTGCGTGCGCTAAAAACGCTAGCTCACCTTTGTAAAAGGAGCTCTAAATTTACAACTGTCTGGAAAACAGTCTGATGTAAATGACTTGTTAATCATCTTTGTTAATATCGGGGCTATTTTTAATCTTTGTTAAAATCGGGGCTATTTTTCCAGCAATTTGACTCAACACCTCAGATGAGCAAGGCTCATTATTTGCTACTCCTAAGTCTGCTACTCTGCAACCTCGATTCATGCCCTCTAGTTTTACCATTTTCCTTTCTCTGGAAAAGATTTTGTTCTATATTAATACCTCAAGTATTTAAACGTCTTTAGCATATCCCCCCCTGTCCCTCCTCTCTTCTAGAGCAGTGGTTCCCAACCCTGTCCTGGAGGACCACCGGCCAGTTGGTTTTTTGGGATAGCCCTAATGAATATGCATGAGAGACATTTGCATATTATGGAGCTGACAGGCATGCAAATCTGCCCCGTGCATATTCATTAGAGCTATCCTGAAAACCCGACTGGCCGGTGGTCCTCTAGGACAGGGTTGGTAACCACTGTTCTAGAGTACCCATATTCATGTCTTCCAATCTCTTCTTGTACGTCTTTTGGTGCAGGCCCCATACCATTTTCATCACTTTTCTCTGGACTGCTTCAAGTTTTTTTACATTCTTAGCCAGATACAGCCTCCAAAACTGAACACAGTACTCCAGGTGGGGTACAGGGGCATCAATACCGCCTTTCTTCTGCTGGTTATGCCTCGTTCTATACAGCAAGGCATCCCTCTGGCTACGGCCACCGCCTTGTCACACTGTTTCGTCACACTATCACCCCAAGGACCCTCTCACCTCTCAGCACATTTGGTGCCCTCAGATTTCTATTCTCCAAGTGCATTACTCTGCACTTCATGCCACAGGAACAGTTCTTCTGCATCTCACCCCCACAAGGCCCTTTCTTTCTAAACTGATATATTCTGTAATGATAACCAGATTTCATGTGTTTGATATATTCCTGTGTGTTCTGATATATTACTTTTTTGGCCCTTACTCAGTGGGAGACTGAAGTTCATACGGAAGATCAAAAACCCTTTGCAATTGCTATAGGTGCAGTCAACCCTTTGGGGGGAAGATGAAAGCAATTATTTTTCCCCTGAAGCTTTTAGGTTGGGGCACATGATGCGGGAGGGAAGGAGAGGGCGGAATTTACCAAGGACACAGAGATTCTTTTGAAAAGAGTGTTGTGATATTGAGAAAAGATACTTGTACACCGATCTGCTTCCCTTAGTCTTCATATTTCAGCTCACGCTTAAGTTTCAGAGCCTGTGCTCCAAAAACTACCACAGCTGAAATATGCTGCAGTCAATTACGGGGCCAATTTTCAGTGGCAGATGCAAGGATCACTAGTACTTTTAAACCTGTACACCTTACATGTAATTTCAGAGAAAAACCTTAACTTTGAGAATGAGGCATTTTGGTAAAACAAGGACGTGCCCACATGCCTTGTACCTGCCTTATCTATGGACCACCAACGTGCTGGAAAATACACATGGGGTGGGGGTTAATTCTGAGGAAATCCTTCTTCGTGGAAAGGGTGGGAATTCATGAAATGGCTTCCTGGTGGAGGTAGCGACAAAGACTGTATCTGAATTCAAGAAAACTTGGCAAATGTACATAGGATCTCTAATGGACGGAAGGGATTGAAGATGCTACGGATGGGCAGACTGCCTTCATTTTTCTCTGTTTCTATAAATACTGACCTTTATGATGTTGAGGATAAGCGTGAAAAAGAATCTCCCATTGATGAATAAACAGTGCCACGTCCATCCCAGTAGCCCTCCTACAACTGAGGCGCCTAAATTTCTGCCTTATTTTCAGACAAACTGAGGATTTCAAATTTTCAACTGAATATTCATCTTCATTTTGGAGCTTAAAATGATCTCACGGATATTCAGCCACTATTTTCAAAGGCACTGACCGTCGTCCTCTCAATTTGACTTGGATTTGGGCCCAATCCAGGTACTGGCACCGAATGTGGAACCTATTTACGGTAGGTACTGGTGATATTCAGACCAGCACTCGGGTAAATGCCTGGATTACGTTAAGCCATCCTCATCACTCTTTAATATTTATGATAAATATATGAATACAAGAACACAATAGCAAGTGGGGGTTATCTCTGGTATCATATGCGTAGCGCAACAGGATATCAGATATGACCTACGAGTAGTAGCACTCTTCGGTTTATGTTTATGTCATTTCCTCATTCATCCCTGCGTAATGCATTTTTTTATATTTTATATATAATGCTTTTTTTTTATGATTTTCTTAGTGATTTTCTTGGTGATTTTCTTTTTAGTTTAAGTATAAAAGAATAAGAAAATCACCAAAAAAAAAGCATTATATATAAAATTAAAAAAAATGCATTACGCAGGGATGAATGAGGAAATGACATAAACATAAACCGAAGAGTGCTACTACTCGTAGGTCATATCTGATATCCCGTTGCGCTACGCATATGATACCAGAGATAACTCCCACTTGCTATTGTGTTCTTGGATTACGTTAAGACAGCCTTTTGGCTATCCTAACTTTGGCCCTCTTTTACTAAGCCGCGGTAGAGGTTTCAACGGCAGCCTGGAATGCTAAATGCACAGACGCTGCTCCGACGCTCATAGGAATTCTATGAGCGTCGGAGGATTTAGCCCTCTGGGCCACGGTAGAAACCTCTTCCGTGGCTTAGTAAAAGGGTGTTTATGTGGGCATTTACCTGGTTGATAGACTGGACTGCTAACCAGGGGGTCCTTTTACTAAGGTACACTAACTGATTTAGCATGCGCATGGAGGAGTGTGTGGCACAGTGGTTGGATCTACAGCCTCAGCACCCTGAGGTTGTGGGTTCAAACCCCGTGCTGCTCCTTGTGACCCTGGGCAAGTCACTCAGTCCTCCATAGCCCCAGGTACGTTAGATAGATTGTGAGCCCACTGGGACAGATAGGGAAACGCTTGAGTACCTGATTGTAAAAACCGCTTAGATAACCTTGATAGGCGGTATATAAAAATCATAATAATAATAAATGAAAATGCGTCCCTAAAACATAAAGGACACGTTAGCTTGTAGCGAGCGCTAAATCGGCTGACGTGCCTTAGGAAAAGAGGGGTTAGGTGAATCCTGGTTCTGCTGAAAATCCATGGAGAGCCCACTCTGCATGATTTAATTGGACAGGAGCATCTCCTGCCTTGATAAATCATTCTGAAAATCTACCCCCATGCTTACAAATTTGGGTTTGCCATTTATTTGCCTAGTACAGGGGTCCTTGAGAGCCGGAGCCAGGTCAAGTTTTCAGGATATCCACCATCAATATGCATGCGATAGATTTGCATCTCAAGGAGGCAGTGCACGCAAATCCATCTCATTTATATATTCATTGCAGATATCCTGAAAACCTGACCTGCCTGTGGCTCTCGAGGACCGGAATTGCCCACCCCTGTACTAGATGCATTTGCCTCATTGAAAGGAAAAGTGTCAAGAAAAGTGTGGCATAATTTGTAATTTTCCTAGCTCTACATCATTCTTTTCTTGGTTGGGCTGAGAACTTTTCAGTGGCCTCTTGTATTGTGATGTCATAATGCCTCATTCCACCAGTGCCTAAGAGCCAACCTCATCAGTGATGTCACAATGGCTTAGTTTCTCTATACTCATATACATTTACTATTAGGGGTAGGCAATTCCAGTCCTCGAGAGCCACAGGCAGGTCAGGTTTTCAGGATATCCACCATCAATATGCATGAGATAGATCTGCATCTCGAGGAGGCAGTGCATGCAAATCCATCTCGTACATATTCATGGTGGATAGCCTGAAAACCTGACCTGGCTCCGGCTCTCCAGGACCGGAATTGCCTAGACTTATGAGCCTAGTGCTAAACTCCCTTTTTTAAGTTCAATATTTTTTATTGAATTTATAAAATAAAAGAAAAAACATCTCACAACCCCCCCCCCTAAAAAGCTCAATCTAATACAAAATAAATGCCAAGTAATACATATAGAAAATACAGAAATTTGGCTCTGTTGTGATGAAGATTTATGAAAAAAACTTAACAATGGATTCCAGATATTATTAAATAAATCCAAGGAACCTTTATATTCTGCCATTATGCTTTCATATTTAATTGTGTTACATAATGAAGACCACCAAAATTGAAAACAGCTATGGCAGTGATTTTAAAACATATTAATTATAATGTGTTATCTCATCACGTTGACAAAGATGAAAAATAGGTTATTGTTGTCGTTTAGCTGAAATCTGTCACATATGCAGTGATTAATATTTATGCTCCAGCGTTAGATCGGCCACAATCTTTCGGGAGATACTGAATCGTCCCTGTTAGATGCTGATCATATTATTTCAAAATCTCATATAGTCCTTCCAAAATTTACTCAAGATTGGGGTTTGATTGACTCCTGGCGACTGCTACATCCAGATATTTTGGATTACACATTTCATTGAATATCACATCTGTCATTTTCCCATCTGGATTATTTTTCCAAATCCAGATCTTTAGTCAATGTTTTGCAAGTCGCACCTATAGAACCACAATTATATTTCCAATTATGTTTACATTACTTTAAGGGCTCCTTTTACGAAGGCGCGTTAGCAGTTTAACGCGCGTAATAGCACGCACTAAACCGCCGGCCGCGCTAGCTGCTACCGCCTCCTCTTGAGCAGGCGGTAGTTTTTCGGCTAGCGCAGGGGTTAGCGCGTGATTAAAAGTCACGCCTGCTAAAGCCGCGTGATTAAAAGACGCGTGCGCTAAAGCCGCCAACGCGGCTTCGTAAAAGGAGCCCTACATCTCTCAAGGTCAAGTTGTACTTTGGCATTTTAATGCAGCATTGTCACAAGATAAGACTTTTAAAAAGAAAAATTTCTGAATGTATGTATTTTTCACACAATTTAATTGGAGATATGTCTTTTAGGGCTCCTTTTACTAAGGTGCGCTAGCAGTTTTAGCGCTTTAAGGCCCTAACGTATCTTTGTAAAAAGAGCCCTTAGATTATATGGAATGCTTACAAGCTTGCATTTGTGGTAAAATAATGGTTACATAGAAACACAAAAATGTGACAGCAGATAAAACCCAATCTTAGCATCCAGTCTGTCCATCTGCAGCATCCACTATCTCCTCTTCTCCCTATGAGATCCCACGCCTGTTCCATGCTTTCTTGAATTCAGAAACAGTCTCTAGTCTCTGAAGTTCTTCTTCACCCAGAGAGTAGTGGACACGTGGAATGCATTCCCAGAGGTTGTGATAGGGCAGAAGACACTACAGGGATTCAAACAAGGTTTGGATAAATTCCTGAAGGATAAGGGGATTGAGGGGTATGGACAGAAGAAGTGATAGGTTACAGGATGAGGCAGGGACCCTTGACAGGTCATGGATCTGATGCCGCGGGTGCGGACTGCTGGACGCGATGGACCTCTGGTCTGACCCAGTGGAGGCAACTTCTTATGTTCTTATCTCCACCACCTCTACTGGGAGACTGTTCCACGCATCTACCACCCTTTTTGTATAAAACTATTTCCTTATATTACTCCTGAGCCTATCATCTCTTGACTTCATCCCATGCCCTCTCATCCTGGAGTTTCCTTTCAACTGAAAGAGTGTAACTATGTGTAATTATGCAACAGAGATATTTAAACATCTCTGAAGATGCACGGTTTTGTCGGGAATGAATTGCTGTGAAGAAGGGTATTTCAACAAGGATGAAGGAAGTTATCATGCCGCTGTATCGCACGATGGTGCACCTGCATCTGGAGTACTGTATCCAATATTGGTCACCGTACCTCAAGAAGGACATGGCGATACTTGAGAGGGTTCAGAGAAGAGCGACGAAAATGATAAAAGGGATGGAAAACCTTTCATACGCAGACAGATTAGAAAGGCTGGGGCTCTTCTCCCTGGAAAAGCGGAGACTCAGAGGAGACATGATAGAGACCTTCAAGATCATGAAGGGCATAGAGAAGGTAGAAAGGGACAGATTCTTTAGCCTATTGGGAACCACTAGAACAAGGGGGCACTCAGAGAAACTGAAAGGCGACAGGTTTAGAATCACTGCTAGGAAGTTCTTTTTCACTCAGAGGGTGGTGGTCACCTGGATTGCACTTTCGGAGGTTGTGATAGGACAGAGTACACTACCGAGTTTCAAAGAAGGATTGGATAAATTCCTGAAGGATACGGGGATTGAGGGATATAGATAGAGGTAGAGTAGAGATAGGTTATGATAGGATATAGATAGAAGGACAAGGGGGAGTAAATGATTTAGACAAGGATCACCTTACAGGTCATGGACTTGATGGGCCGCCGCGGGAGCGGACTGCTGGGCGCGATGGACCTCTGGTCTGACCCAGCAGAGGCAACTTCTTATGTTCTTAATGCCTGAAGCAGCCGTCAAACGGTGAAACAAGGCCTTGTTGGAGAGGGTTTAGCATGGATCTCCTGAGTGTGGCGTCTAGGTGAATTGCGAGACACTGACGAAGTGAGGAAAAAGACAGTGCCAGCAGTGGAGCTGTAGCGCTATCAGCCATGCGTTTAAGCTAAGTAAAATTTTTTCTTTGACAATTAATACATCCTGTGGACAGTGGTGGGCGTATTACCATGTGGATGATTACATTTTCTAAGTGCAGTTTTTAATGCCGATGAGAAAAGCAATAGCGGCTTGAAATCTTTGGGATTGCTGCATTTTGGACTGTATGTTGAGGCTTTTTCTCCACTTGTTAGAGTTAAATGTGGATCCTTGGGAAACCACCCACCCCTGGCGAGTAACATTTTTTGATATTTAAACATCTCTATCATATCTTCCTTCTTTCACCTTCCTCCAAAGTATACATATTGAAATTTTGAAGTCTGCCCCCACATGCCTTATGACATAAGCCACCGACTATTTTAGTAGCCTTACTCTGGACAGACCCAATCCTGTTTATATCTTTTTGAAGGTGTGATCTCCAGAATTGTACATAATATTCTAAATGAGGTCTCATCAGAGTCTTATACAGAGGCATTAATACCTCCTTTTTCCTACTGACCATTCCTCTCTGTATGCACCCTAGCATCCTTTTAGCTTTTGCCGTTGTCTTTTCAACCTATTTGGCCACCTTAAGGTCATCACGTACTATCGCACCCAAGTCCCACTCCTCTTTCATGCACAAAAGTTCTTCACCCCCTAAACTGTACCATTCCCTTGGGTTTTATCAGCCCAAATTCATGACCATGCATTTCTTAGCATTCAATCTTAGCTGCCAAATTTCAGACCATTCTTGAAGCTTCGCTAGGTCGTTCCTCATGTTATTCACACCATCAGGGGTGTCTCTACTCTATTGCAGATTTTGGTATTATCCACAAAGAGGCAAATCTTACCAGACAGCTCTTCAGCAATATCGATATAAAAAATGTTAAAAAGAAGAGACCCAAGAACCGAACCTTGAGGAACATCACTGGTAACATTCCTTTCTTCAGAGAGATCTCAATTGACCACTGCCCTCTGCCACCTTCCATTCAACCAGTTCCTGAACCAGTCTGCCACTTTGGGGCCCATACCAAGGGCACTCAGTTTATTAATTAGATGCCTGTGTGGAACAATGTCAAAGGCTTAGAGATGTAAATGGGATGAAATTAAGTTTGGAGGGTAAAATGTCGACTATGCATGCTAGGATCAGAGCATCAATGAAATCTGTGGTTGGTGTAGAACTATGGAATGCCTTGCCTGGTATGGGGAGGATGAATTTTAAGAGAATGCTGAAAACTCAATTATTTGCCAATGCCTTCTTATGCTGCGGTATATTTCAGTTGATAATCGCCTAGAATTTTTTTGACAGCAATGTATGATTTAAAGCTTGTTTGTATTTCTGAATTGATTGAATTTGCGCTCTATCCTTGTTATAACAGGAACGATTAATGATGTTGTTTAGACATGTCTGTTATATGTGATAATCATAGGGAAACAAGATTTTATTGTATGCAATATATACATTTTTAAATAAATACACCACATCTAGCTCTTTCCCTCTATCCAATTTTCTGATTATCCAGTCAGAAAAATTGATCAGATTTATCGGACAAGACCTGCCTCTAGTGAACCAATGTTGTTTTGGGTCCTGTAATCCACTGGATTCCTGACACGTTACTAGTCTCTGTTTTAAAAGTTATTATTAATATGCTATTATAAACATGAAGAGGAAAGTTGACTTGGAACAGAATAAAATATCAAACAACTGGAAGGTGAATGCATAGCTTCTGGAAGTAAAGATGACCTGAAGTTTTAATGTTAATAAAGCATTGATGGCCTAATTATATATATGTTGCTCAAAATTGTGTTTACAGATATGGGCACATACCCAATTAGTGTGCGTAGTTTAATTGATTAATGAACTAATTAGCGCTGGTAATTGGGCACTAATATTCAATTAATTATTGGCATTAATTTAAATTTATGCATGCATCTTTAGTTGCTGGGATCCGCATATAAATTATATGCATGGAATTCTGGAATACTGGAGTTCATGTGCATTGTTACAGAATAAGGGAGAAATATGCGTAATTTAGGCACGAGAATTTGCATCGGGTTTTTACTTGGTATAAATTCTCAAACCCTAAATTGGGCGGGAATCTTGCCGCCAATGCCATTTACCTTGAAAACGCAGCCCCAAAATAGCCCAATGTGTTTCTTCTTATTCACAAGAGTAAATAAGTGTATCATGACTGACTGCAGGTAGGTACTCATGAGGTTTCTGCCATTATTTTGGGGTCCTAAAAGGTTCCGATGTCTCGATGTGCACAGAAAGTACCACAGATCTGCTTCCATCCTGCAGGTTCTGGTAAGTAAAGGACCCCTTGTAAAATAGCTGTTTCCATCAAGACTTACTGACATTGTAGACTTAAAATCAGAAACAGCCCAAAGTGCACAGAGATTGTCTATGGAGGTCAGCATACTGTTGTACGTAGGTTAGGATAATAATTGTACATTTCTAATCCAGCACAGATTCTATAACCAGGGCCAGTTTTAGACATCTAGGGCCCTGGTCAGAAATTAAGGAGGCGGCCCTTGATCCCTTCTCCTCCCTGCCCCCTTCCCCTAATCACCCCACCTGCCATAACTACCACATCTAAAAACAACTTTAAACGACTTCTTTACACACAAAACACAGACAGACCTTTACCAAATACAGAACTGGGAACCCCAATAAATGAAACTCAGCAAGAGAAATAAAAAGATAGACATTTTTTGTACTGAACACACAGGGGTCCTGGGCCCAGCATCTCCTAAAATTAGCCACCTCCCTAGCTGGTGGGGATCCTGAAGCTTTGCCAGTTAAAGACCACCTCCTCTGGTATCTCCAGCTAGCAGCAGCTGCCGAGCTTGGAGAATTCTGGCTAATACACTAGAGAAAGAGGTCTTCAGCTGATAGGGCTTTGGGATTCCCCATCAGCTTAGATATTTATATTTTGCATTTGGGCAAGGGGGAGGGCAGGGAGAAAATTTGATGCTAATCCATTTTGGGCCAGGGCTACTGCTCATTCTCCCCACTCCCCATCGGCTGTCTGCTAAGCCACTGAACACAATAGAAAGAACTGTGATAAACATATCCCAAAGCTAACATATTCCAGTTAATAAATGTAAAACAAAACACTTTTTCTACCTTTGACTGGAGATTTTATTTTTCCATCTTGTTGGTCCCATTTTGTCACTTCTGCTTTCCTGTGTCTTCTGATAATTCTCTTTCTTGTGGTTGCTGTCCATATGTCTTTTCTCCTGTCTTTGATATACTGATCTTTCCTTTTTTAGCTCTTCTCACCCTTTTTTCTTTTCTGCTTCTCCATCCACTCAAATTTCACCCTTCTTCTTTTTTACTTTTCAGCTACTTACCAACTTTCCATCTCCCATTCTTAAGCTCTAGCTCTTCCATTTTCCATCTCTCCTTTCTCAGTCTCCTGTTTCCTGTTACCACATTTCTACCACTATACTCACTTCTCTCTCTCTCTGTTGTCTCATCCCCCTTTTGACCTCTTCCATATGGTTCCACCATTTCTAGAATTCTCCTCCCTCTCTCCATTCTTGTCAGGCTATATCTCACTGTCCCTTTCTCCCCATCCCCTAGCATTTTCTTATTCCACATCTCTTCCCTCCAGCCCTTCCATGGGTCCATCTCTCCTTCTCTCTCCCTCACAGTCCAACAATTCTCCCTCTCTTTTCTGTTATTCTTTTTCCCTTCCCCCTTGATGCTGAACAATAGGATGGAGGGGAAAAAAGATGCTGAACCTCTCTCTCCCTTCCATCCCCAGACTTAACATTTCTCCCTCCCTTCCACCCCCAGGCCCAACTTCTCTCCCTTTCTCTTCCAACTGCCATCCCATATCTCTATCTCCCTCCCTGGCCTACCACCTTTCTCTTTCTCTTCCCAACTCCCCTCCCATCCTATATCTTTCCCCTGGTCCACCATCTCTCCCTTTCTCTTCCCAACTGTCCTCCCTTCAAGTGTATCTCCCTCCATCCCTCCACCCCACCCCCACGTTCATTCTCTCCTTTCTCTCTGTCCCTCCACACTATTGCCCACTTTTTCTCTAAATCTCTTCTGTTTCCAGGGCCCATAAGCTCTTCCTCTACCCCCAGTCTGGCACTTCTGTAGACCTCACCCCCATTCTATTTTTTTAAAAAGCCAGTTGATCCAGAGGGTTTCCTTGGGCAGCAGTGGATTAGACCGCCAACTCTCTACTCTGCTGATAACGACCCCTGACTACAAAACATTTAGAAAAGAAATAAAAACCATACTATTAAAAAAAACCCTGATATCCAACAATCGAAACCAACCTAACGTCTCCCTACTCTCTAAAATAACCTAACACCACAAGAACCACCTCATCTCTACGAACCAATCTAACTATTCTATAATTCCTCTGGAAATGGCCAGATAGATCCTTTATGTAATCCGCCTTGAACTGCAAGGTAACGGCGGAATAGAAATCGCTAATGTAATGTAATGTCTTCCCCCTTCTTTTGGCACCGATCCAACATCATTTATTTATTTATTCAATTTCCTAAACCGTTCTCCCGGGGGAGCTCAGAATGGTACACATGGATTTATTCAGGTACTCAATCATTTTTCCCTGTCTGTCTTGGTGGGCTCACAAGCTGTCTAATGTACTTGGGGCAATGGGGGGGGATTAAGTGACTTGCCCAGGGTCACAAGGATCAATATGGGCTTGAGCCCACAACCTCAGGGTGCTGAGGCTGCGCCACACTCTCCCTCTCACCTTCCCCATTTCACTGACAAACTAGCCATGGCAGTGATTCTGAAGTGCTTTCAGCGGCTCCCTCCATGCTTTCAAGTTCAATTTATTTGATATACTGCAAATATAAAACAGGGTTAAAATCAAAGCGGTTTATAATGCCATTAAAAAAAAGGGGGGAGGATATATACCACACACAAATACAAACTGCAGTCATTTACAGGAACATGAGGATATGAAGAATGGACTGATTACATTCAAATCTGGGGTAGAGGAAAAAGGAAACAGGAAGTTGCCTCATTGGGGGCAGACTGTGACAGAGGGAAAGCATGGAGAGGGCCGCAGGAAACACTTCAGAATCGCTGCTGCGGCCAGTTTGTCAGCATGAAGGGGAAGGTGAGAGTGACGTCGGACCAGCACCAAAAGACGGGGAAAGGCATGTCGGCCCACAGGGAGCCCCCTAGAGCTGTAGGGCCCAAGGCAGCTGCTCTGTTTGCCCTCACCTAAGTTCAGACAGGGAGTAACAACTTCTCCCAAACCCCAACTCCTCAGGCATACTGAGGCCTACCTCCTACAAGGCACAATTAGTCACAGGGCAAAAGAGGGCCCTGGGGCTACACAGTTTTGGCTGTACACATGAACAGCTATTTTATGAAAAAAAAACCCCAGAATGGCATTATTTAGGGCTATGTGCATGTAAGCAGTGGTACTTAAACATGCATGGGACAGATTCTGCTACCTACATGGCACTTTCATATGTGCACTGCTGGGCTCCACCTTTTTTTTTCCCAGCTGGGCAACTTTATTTCTCTTCCCTTATGTGTTCTGTCATCCCGCTTGTCTGGTGGAGTAATTTTTCTGTTCATCCTTTTGTTTCCTGTTCATCTGTCGTCAACTTGTCAATAATGTCGTCCATCCTATTGGTCATACGTATAAATACGCTAACTCTTGATCCCTTGGCCTAGGGCGCTACACTAAACACCAAATCTAAATAAATAAAATAAAGTGAGCCAATTTGGAGCTAATCTTTAAAAGCCCAATTTTTGCTGTTGTCGGGTAGTTTTGAACACCTGAGTGGTAAGTACAATTTCCCCTTCAATTTCACTTAAGTGTACATGCACTTGCTCTTTGTAAAATATAGAATCCACCCAAACCATGTCCAGTACAAACCCCTCTTAAACCTGCGCATGCTGCAGGCCCACACACACAAACAGTGCTTGTTCCAAAATAGTTATATGAATGTGTATGCTGCTTTACAAGTGTAAATATTTTTTATAGTGTAAATCTTCTAAAATCTCTTTAACACCCACGGTTAAAATATATTCATTTTTATTAAAGTCTAGCATGTTTGTTTCTTGTGGTTTATGCGGCTTGAGGGAAAAGGTCACGTGAATGTACTTTAAAACTTTCAATAAATATGTAACAGCCTGTCAAGTTTGAGAAAGTATATACCGTATTCATGTATCACTAACAGTTTGTCCTGTTCTTGGCTATGACTGTGTGGGAGGCAGAACTCAGTGCTCATATATGGAGCGGATAGCAGGGCATCTAGTTTACTGGCACAATTCCTGTATATATCCATTTGGTATAGCTGTGAATCAAAATTCTGTAGCAGTTTCAGAAATAAAGGCTACACTTTAAGAGGCAGAGAATGGCGAGCTTGGTGACTGATGTTCTCTTTCTCAGGGCTGATCCTGCCACTAGAGCAGCAGAATTGGGGGATGGGAAGGGACACGGCTCAGACATGTGCTCGAACCTTCCCCCTGATGGCCTATCGCTGCCGCCCCTGCCACCTCCCACACCGCCCTGAGCTTAAAAGATTACTGTACCACTGTTCTAAGTTCGATCATGTTATGCCACTTTTAAAATCAGAACATATTCTTCTGGTGTCTTATTGTATTCCTTTCAAATACAACATTCTTACTCATCATATACAATCTAGTGGTCTTCCTTCTTTCCTATACAGTTTTCTGGTACCACATTCACCACAAAGAATATTACGTTCATCTCAGCAACAGTTCCTGATTATCCCTTCATTTCGGCAATTATTTCTTGATTTTCATAGGGATTCCTCTTTCTCCGTCATGGCTCCCACCCTTTGGAATTCCTTACCCTACGACCTCTGTATTGAAAAATCTTTTGCAACTTTTAAGGCGCAATTGAAGTCATACTATTTTTCTTTGGCTTTCCTTACTTTACTCATGCTATGGATCACCCTTTCTTCTTGACTTCTAAGCTTATCTCATTAATTGTTTGGGCAGAATTTCACTGTGACTTCCCTTCCCTTTTGTTGCACTCCTTCCCTTCCCCAACTTTTTTGGTTTTATTGTAACCTTCCTTTTCCTTATCCCCCTTGTACCCATTTTTGCTTGTATTTTGCTTGTATTTTTGTTTTTGTTTATTGCTTCCCTTGTTATGTCTTTTTAATTTTTGTTTTTAATATATTATTATTGTAAATTGCTTAGTATAACTGTGGTTGTATTTGCAGTATATCAAATAAATTGAAACTTGATGGAGGTTAGCACGGGCCCTATAAGTACAGGCCCATGCTCAATTGCTTCCTTGTCTTGACCCCACCCCCACTAAGGCAGACTTCCTGTTACAAGTGGGAAGGACACTGCAGCACTTCACTGGGCCTGTGCACTACGCTCAATGATATTTTAAGCTCAGGGTCGGCTTGGGAGGAGAGAGCTGGGAAGAGGGGAATAGAGAGGAAGGTGCTGGATACAGATTAAGAAAATTGTGTGTGTGGGGGGGGGGAGATAACTGCCACAGAGAAGAGGGAATGGTAGACCTTGAGAAGGCCCTGGTGTGGGGAAGGAAATACCTAGAGCATGGTTGACCTAGGCGATCCTTCAGCTTCCCCCCAACTCAACCTTTTTTTCCTTGCTCCTTTTACAAGATTTTTCGCAATATTCTTACTCGCCAGAACCTTCTCATTTTAACGCCATTCTGTCTGCAGATGTCTCCCCAATCCTTTTCCTCTCTTTCTCCACAGCTTTCTCTCCCTGCTGCCTACCTTTCCCAGCCCTCCCTTCGCTGTCTTCATGCACTCCTCCCTATAGATGGCTGCATTTTTCTCTCTCATTGACTCTTTCATATCCACTACTTTTCTCTGTAGCATTCTTTCTTCCATGCTTTCATTTATTTCTAGATACCCCCCCCCCCCCAGCCTTTTTTTTTTTTCCTTCTGGCACCCACTCTGGCCACCTCTGCCCCATTTTCAAAGGTAGAGGCCCTCCCTTTTGTCCACTGGCTCTATTCCTGCCAGCAAACCCTCCGCCCTCAACTCTGCTCATTGGCGCTGCCTAATCTCAGTGAAGCCAATGCCACTGCTCCTCTTGCAGGTCCCCTTAGTCCTTATACTAGTCCGGTGGCATATGCCTTCAGCCTACTGGCACTGCTTCCACTGGTGGCCATTCATTTATTTATTTATATGATTAGTTTTCTATCCCAAAGAGCCCTGGATCGGTTATAGATCAACCCACAAAATATACAGTTAACAGGTTACAATTTGCTATAGTTACAGTACAAGTTTTTTTTAGGTACAAGTTTTTATCCTAACTCGACACATACTAGGGATCTAATACCAATTATACAGTTTGCAGGTTAAATTAGTCACAGTTACATTGCAAGATTTTTCAATATAAGTTTTTATCCTAACACGAAACTTATCAAGGATCTTGTGTCAATATACATTTCTTTGTAATCTATCTGTCGTGGGCAGGAGGAATTAGGTGAACAGGTATGTTTTTCTTGCTTTCCTAAAGTTAAGGAGTCCTTCATCCATCGCTAAAGACTTCTAGCACTGTATGCCATCATTATCCCCCAGTGGCTTCCCAAACCTCTCCTGCGGAAGCCTTAATTACTCATATTTTCAGGTTATCCACAATGAACATGCATGAGACAGAACTGAATGCACTGCCTCCATGCTATGTGAGGTTACACTTCTCCCTCTGTATTCGCGGTTTCAGCATTTGCGGTTTCGATTATTCACAGTTTTTAGCTTACTGGCTCCTCACCCCAAATTACATCAGCTTCCATAGAGAATTCGCTAATTCCAAGCGTTTACAGAGAAAATCACCGATTTCCAGCACTTTCTTCACCGTGTTTTGCCTCTCCTTCAGGAACAGGCCAGGTCTCCCACCATGTTATTCGCGGTTTCACCATATTCACGATGGTTTTTAATAGAAAACAGCGAATAACATATAAAAAGTTATTCGCAGTTTTTCTGTATTTGCAGTTCTGTTAATTCCCTATCACAGCATATACAGAGGGAGAAGTGTACTTCCAAATTGTCCACATCTGTCTTTGAGCAGGATCAATTGCCACAAAAACTGGGAGTCATGATTCACTTCAGGAAAGAACCTATCGCCATAGCAGCAAACATCCAGAAATGACTTGAGATTCCCGTGGTATCATAACCATGACCTCAATCAAGAGACTGAGGAATACAGAATGAAAGGTCACATCTTTGGCAATAGTCCATCTCCTCAGTGGGAACATATGGGCTTAGAAGGACAGCCCAAGAAGGAGAAAGAAAGTATGGCATAAATGCCAGACACTTTATTGAAAAAGACTTTTATGTAGACGTTGGCGTGAAGTACTTGCCTTCCGTCAGAGAGGCAAAGGATTTGTTAAAAAGAGCATAACCAATGTTGGCAGAAGCCAATCTCAGACTTCACAAAACTGTCTCTAACAGTTCAGAAGTAATGGCATCATATTCTGCCGTCAACTTCTACACTGTCCGCAAAGTTGTCCTGGACTACATCTACAGCTAAACTCAACACAATAATTGGCCTCTGGGGCTCGTCAATAAAACTTTCTCAAGTGAGGATGGGAAAGTTTGTAAGATGGAAATCAAGAGAGCGAATCAAGAAACCGTGAAAACCTTCATCCGACCAGTCACCAAAGTGAAACAACTTCTTTGGGAAGAAACATGGAGAACATCGTGGATCATTTTCACTTCAGAAACTCTTTCTCTTTCACTTTTATGTTATTTGTTTGCATTGTCAGTTTCTCGTTTCAAGTTTATTAAAAATTTGTTGTACACGCAATATCAAGTACTTCAATGCGTATGACAGTTTAAAATTAGGAAACAAACAATAAAAGTTTATACAAATAATCGAAAGGGACGTCTACGTCCGTTTTCGTCTAAGTCGCAAGTCGTCCAAAGTAAAAAAACAGCTTAGGACACATTTTTGAAAAATACGTCCAAAATTTTTTTTCTTTCGAAAATCGTCTAACTATACGTCCTGCCGGTCTGATCGTCCAAATCACTAAAGAGTCCATCTTTATACCACATTTTCGTCTAACTTTTCGTCCAAGTACAAAATGCTTAGAACAAGCCCTGTTGGATGTGGGAGGGGTCTGCAAATCATGGACTGAATACCCAGACATGCCACCTAAATAGTGGGGTATCTTACAGGGCACTGCTGTGAACTTCACAAAAAGGGTGCCATGTCTTCTCCTCACTACAGCTCCCTTATAGGTCACGGTGAGCCCCCTAAACCACCTCCAGAATCCACTAGACCCACTTATCTACCACCCCAATAGCCCTTATAGCTACAGGAGCCACTTATATGCCAGTACAAAAGGGTTTTGGGGGTGTATAGGGGAGTGCACATGTTTCAGTATCAATGCAGTGCTTACAGGGGCTTATGGACATGGGTCCTCCTCTCCATGAGTCCCTAACCCACCCCCAAGATGACTTAAGCAGCCTCTGTGTTGGACGACTAGGCTTTCCTATGCCAGGCAGCCACGTGATGATGGTCTGGAGGCTGAATTTTAAAGCTGTGATTAATATTTTTATGGAGGTGGGGGGGGTTGGTGATCACTGGGGTAGTGTGTGGGGGTCTGTTTTATGTGTCTGTAGTGCTTATCTGGTGACTTTAGGTGGGTTTTTGTGACTTAGACCATGTTTTACATGGTCTAAGTCACAACGTCCAAGTTCCATCGATTCCAGCTGTATGTTATACATGTTGTACGATTAAGTCTAAGCCGGCCCACGTCCCACCCAACTCCCGCCCTCAACACTCCTCCTGAAACACCCCGTTTAGCTTTGGTCGTTCAGCGGCACTATGTAGCCCTAGGTCATTTAGAAATATGTCCAAAACCTGCTTTTATTATTGGCACTTGGACGTATTTGGGAAATGTTCGTCCAAGTGCCAACTTAGGCCGGTTTTTGGATGTTTTTCTCTTTCGATTACGAGCCCCACAGTGTATACGTACAAATAATTACCAGTACAAAAGGAAAGGAGGGTGAACTACAATCTTTAAAGAAAATAGAGATACATTTAGGGAAAAAAACAACTGGAGGGTAATAAAAATTAATCTTCAAAGCATGGCTAAACCTGGAGAAGAGGTAAAGGAGATTACGACCTATACGTAAATTCTGATTAAAATTAAGTATTAGAGCATATGCATTAATGATAAAAGAATTATGCTATCTATGTCTCAAATGCGTCCCTATACAAGTAACTTTTTAAAGAGCTTTTAAATTTTTCTAGCGAGGATTCACCACGTAAGTAAATTGGTAAGTTGTTCCAGATCTGGGGTGCTATAACCAAAAAGATAGTAGATCTCCTAGTACCTATTACTTTTAAAGAAGAGATAGTCAGACAGTGGCGTACCTAGGGTATGTGGCACCCGGGGCCCATCATTTTTTGACACCCCCCCCCCCCCCCCCTCATGGAAAATTTTTTTTTTTTTTTTTTTTGCAATAACCATGAAATGGAATAAATGGTCAGAATAGAAACAGGCAGTGAAAATTTTCTTTTATTGAACCTCATTTATGTAACCATTATTCCAAACATAACATAACATAAATTATGTCGGAATTGTCATGACATCAGAAGTACATATGGAGTAGTTGCAGGTGATGCTTGGGACAGTTCTGATTATGTTAGTTTGGTTTTATGTGTTTTTTGAATAGAAGGGTTTTTATTTCTTTTTTTAAGGTTTTGTAGTTTGTGGTCGAGGTCAATAGGTTGTAGAGTTGGGGGTCAAGTGTTGCAGCTCGAATGGCTAGGAGGTTGTCGAACAGTTTTTTTTCTTTTGACGTTTTTGGTTGGAGGGTGTGTGAATGGTGCGTGAGTTCTCCTATGTCTGTTTGAAGTGGATTGAATTATTTAGCTGAAGAAATTAGTTACCCCCCCATTCCACACACATTAATTCTCTTCCATTTTTGTTCCCATTATAAAAAAACACTGATAAGTTCCCAGGAAAAAAATACATTAAAATAAGAAGTGAAAACAAAGGCCCCTACAGATGAGAACATAACATAAGAATAGCCTAACTGGGTCACACCAATGGTCCATCATGCCCAGTAGCCCATTCTCATGGTAGCCAATAGTGCTGCCCGATTCAGAGAAAAATATTTCATTCGATTCGATTCACCCTGTTGAATCGATTTTTCGATTAGATTCACTGTTAATGACACCGCTTTTTAAGTTTAAACAAAGTATAACAATAAATTTCACAACAACAATAAATTTCACAAAGTACTTAAAAAAAAAAATCACATTTTTCCATTAAAGCAGTTCTGGAGACATTTGCTTGAACAGTCTTTTTTCCCAGTCCATAAGCAAGCAATATGAAAAAGATTTCCTTAATTATCTACTCAAACATTTTTGCTATTTACTTTCATTGTACCTAGACTATTATTCAGTAGAAAAAATTTAGTTTGTTCAATCAAGCAGAACATTCACTCATAGAAGTCCAATGTCCACACAGGATTTGATTGAACAAACCATATTTTTTCTACTGAATAATAGTTTAGGTATACTGAATAGCAAAAATGTTAAAGCCACACAGAAAAGCAGTAAAAGTCAATAGGTTCTCCAAGTGGGAACAACCTGATGTCTCAGCACTTGAGGAAAAGACCACGTAATAATGTTTATAAGATAAATCATATAAATGATTATACTGAAGCAGGGTGTCCTCAGCGTGAGAGGTAAGCGAGAGGAGAGAATTCTCCAGTGCTTTACACAATAAGGCTCCTCTGCCTGCAGTGCACACCATCATAGGACACCTCAGGTGTGCTCAAATTAATCAATGTGATAAATTAAACAGTGATAAACAATTGGTCAATCACAAGAGTGCAAGATCAAACAGGTTGTTCCCACTCAGAGAACCTATTGACTTTACTGCTTTTCTGTGTGAGTAGATAATTAAGCAAATTTCTGATAGCCTACAGAACTGATTCTCACCTTCCATCCCCAGCCCCCAAGACTTACCAGACCCCCCCTGCCGATGCATTTACTTACTGCCTGAACTGGATATTAAATCGTGGGGAAGAGAGGAGAAATGCGGGGAAAGAGCCAGCCAAAACTAGTATTTGTTGCTGCTGAGTGCACCAATCCAGGGCAAGCAGACGCTTCCCCCATGTCTTAATAACAGACAATGGACTTTTCCTCCAGGAATTTGTCCAAACCTTTCTTAAAACCAGCTACGCTATCTACTTTTAACATAACTTCTGGCCACTTCATTTTTAAGCTTAGATCTTTCCTTCCAAACAGAGACCTTGCTAGATGTCAAATACAGCACAAGGTAACTTCACATGGACTTAACTGTGCAGGAAATGAATCTCCTCATACACCCACCATATAGTGCAAAAATGTGCAAAGGTCTGTTTTTTTCTTTCGATCACTACATAGCCTAATGCCACACAAGCAGCGCTGTTACAAACATATTCTGAAGGTCAATGCTAAGGTTGACAAAGTTTCCTTCCTTGGACCAGAAGGAGATACTGACAAACCACTGGAAGAGATTCTAAAACAACTACCCAGAAATAACACCCAAAGACCCACTCAGTGTGTGAACCAGTTGAGTGGAGTGGACTAACTGGGGGTGGAAATGGGCCCAGAGTTTGCTCAGCAGAATTTCCCAGACTACCTCTTCCTCTCAACACACTGACATGCTACCACCACCACCAACACTAGGAACACCTCACCGAGTATGCCAGCAATGCTTATAAACTTTATAAAACACATTATTATATTTTCTTATAAAGCATATATTTTAACTGAACTCAGCCTTGCCATTCACAAAAATAGAAAAGTTCCCATTTCAAGCTGTCTCATGTACACTTTTCAAATCTAACATATTGTAATCACAAAACAGAAAATAAAATTATTTTTTCTACCTTTTGTTCTCTGATCAATATTCAAATCTTGTTGGTCCCAGGCTCTTGTTGTCTTGCTTGCCAGGGTCTCCTTTCTCCGTGCTAACCATCCGTCTGCCATCTCTGTTCTCCCCTTCCGTTTCCCTTCCCTCTCCCGGAGATCTGGCATCTTTCCTTTTTTTTGTCTCCATCCACAGATTCACCTTTTCTCAACTCCCCACCACCCCAGGATCCACCATCTCTCCCTTTCTGTTCCCAACTATCCTCCTATCCAGTATCTCTATCCCCCCTCCACACCATCCCCTGTTTCCAAGTTCTCTCCCTTTCTGTTCCTTCCCTCCCTAAATCCCATTATGCACCATCTCTCTCCCACTCCTCTGTTTTTAGACCCATTATTTCTAACCCCCAAAGTCTGGCATATGCACGTATCTTTGAACCCCCCCTTCCCTCTCTCCCTCTGTGTACTTTTACACCAGGACCCCCCTCCCCCGAAGGTCTGTCCCCCCTCAGAAGGGCTACACCCCACCCCTGAAGACCTGCACCCCCCGAAGGACTTTACCTCCCACCCGAAGGTCTGTCCCCCTCTGAACGCCTAAACCCCACCCCTGAAGGCCTGCACCCTCCCCGAAGGATTGTACCCCCCACCCGAAGGTCTGTCCCCCCCTGAAGGCCTGCACCCATCCCGAAGGCCTGCACCCACCCCGAATGCCTGCACCCACCCCGAAGGCCTGCACCCACCCCGAAGGCCTGCACCCCCGAAGGCCTGTCCCCCCCCCCTTGAAGGCCTGACCCCCCCCTTGAAGGCCTGCCTGCTTGTCCCCCCTTGAAGGCCTATCCCCCCTTAAAGGTCTGCCTGTCCCACCCCCTTGTAGGCCTGTCCCCCCCTTGAAGGCCTGACCCCCCCCTTGAAGGCCTGCCTGCTTGTCCCCCCCTTGAAGGCCTGTCCCCCCCTTGAAGGTTGGCACCCCCCCAAAGGCCTGCACCCCCTTGAAGGCCTGTCCCACCCCCTTGTAGGCCTGTCCCCCCCTTGAAGGCCTGCCTGCTTGTCCCCCCTTGAAGGCCTGTCCCCCCCCTTGAAGGCCTGCACCCCCCCTTGAAGGTTGGCACCCCCCCAAAGGCCTGCACCCCCTTGAAGGCCTGTCCCACCCCCTTGTAGGCCTGTCCCCCCCCTTGAAGGCCTGCCTGCCTGTCCCCCCCTTGAAGGCCTGCACCCCCTTGAAGGTCTGCACCCCCCCCCGAAGGCCTGCACCCCCCCGAAGGCCTGTCCCCCCACTTGAAGGCCTGCCTGCCTGTCCCCCCCTTGAAGGCCTGCACCCCCTTGAAGGTCGGCACCCCCCCTGAAGGCATGCACCCCCCCTGAAGGCCTGTCCCCCCTTGAAGGCCTGTCCCCCCCCCTTGTAGGCCTGCACCCCCTTGTAGACCCTGTCCCCCCCCCTTGTAGGCCTGCCCCCCCCCTTGAAGGCCTGCCTGCCTGTCCCCCCCTTGAAGGCCTGCACCCCCTTGAAGGTCTGCACCCCCCCCCGAAGGCCTGCACCCCCCCGAAGGCCTGTCCCCCCACTTGAAGGCCTGCCTGCCTGTCCCCCCCTTGAAGGCCTGCACCCCCTTGAAGGTCGGCACCCCCCCTGAAGGCATGCACCCCCCCTGAAGGCCTGTCCCCCCCTTGAAGGCCTGTCCCCCCCCCCTTGTAGGCCTGCACCCCCTTGTAGGCCTGTCCCCCCCCCCTTGTAGGCCTGTCCCCCCCTTGAAGGCCTGCCTGCCTGTCCCCCCCTTGAAGGCCTGCACCCCCTTGAAGGTCTGCACCCCCCCCGAAGACCTGCACCCCCCCTTGAAGGCCTGCCTGCCTGCCTGTCACCCCCCTCCCCCTTGAAAGTCTGCCTGCCCGCCCGCCCGCCCCACCCTGAAGGCCTGATGCCCCGACCCACCCCGAAGGACCATTCGCCCCCCTGGCCTCCCCGCACTACCTATGAAGCAGCCGCAGCAGGATCGCGACGTCAGCTATCTTTGCGCTGCTTAGGAGCTGCTTCCTGCGCCGGGCTACCTTAAGCTACTGCCCCCCCCACGCCCGAAGGACCGCTCGCCCCACTGACCTTCCAGCACACCTATGAAGCAGCCCGCAGCAGGATCGCGACGTCAGCAATCCCTCAGCTGCTTGGGCGCTGCTTCCTGCGCCGCGGTCCCGCCCCCTCCTCTGACGTCAGAGGAGGGACGGGACCGCGGCGCAGGAAGCAGCGCCCAAGCAGCTGAGGGATTGCTGACGTCGCGATCCTGCTGCGGGCTGCTTCATAGGTGTGCTGGAAGGTCAGTGGGGCGAGCGGTCCTACGGGCGTGGGGGGGGACTGAGCGGCAAGGCCGGGAACACCCCCTCAGGGCTGGTACCCGGGGCGGCCCACCCCCCCCGCCCCCCCCTAGGTACGCCACTGTAGTCAGACTACAAGAGAGAGATCATCTGTATGAAAGACATCAAGACAAGCCAGAAGTCACCAACCTTCAAGCTCCAGTTATGCATGGACTTTGAAAGGACTTTGTGGTATTAATAGGTTTGAGAAATAATAGTGATATCTATAGATACCAAGTGGGAAGTGTCCTACCTCCCATATTCATGGAAGCAGGCTGTTTGTGTTGAAGTGTGTGTTTAATATTGTTGTTTAATATCTGTGCCCTGTTAGTGGCAGGTTATGCAACCTTGCCTTTAAGAATGAATCCTCCAGCTTCCCCTATATATTATGGGATGCTTCCTAGTGGCTGCTGAAATTCTAGACCTCCGGACTGGCAGCTTCTAAACTGTCAAGAGCAAAGTGGAAATGACCAATCAGATTGGTGCACAAAAAAGTGTCTTTCAACTCATCTGATAAATCCAATGGTCTTTATTAATCCAAATTATCTCATACATCCAAAGCAAATCAACGACTCGACATGATCATGTTTCGGCCACCCGGCCTGCATCAGGAGTCTTAGGAGTCTTTGGGTATCAAATAGTCTCAAATGGTCTAAAGCAAAACGAACAAACCGTTGCTCCGAATCTGTGGCACCACAGAATAACACAGGGTGGCTGAAACATGATCATGTCGAGTCGTTGAGTTGCTTTGGATGTATGAGATAATTTGGATTAATAAAGACCATTGGATTTATCAGATGAGTTGAAAGACACTTTTTTGTGCACCAATCTGATTGGTCATTTCCACTTTGCTCTTGCCTGTTTGATTTTGTGGAATTGCTTCCCCTGTTTTATTGAGCTTCTAAACTGTAACTTTCTTTTCTTTTTTTTTTTAAGTTTGCATTAAAGGAAATTTTGCCTAAAGATTTGAGGGTCCACCCTAGTAATGTTTTTGAAACTACAGTGCTAAAAGTTTAACTGCTGTTATTCTCCGGGAGAGACAGAACAACTATCACGTCTCAATGTTATGCAGGCAGCCAGAAAATACAGTGATCCTCACATTACATTGGGTAGGGAAAGAGTTAAAACTGTAGCAGCACACAGTAAAGCATGGACCATTAATAGGAAACAAAAGGTATGCCTTGCTCAAAGTCCCCACCTGTGGTAAGTAATTCACAGAGTGTCTTTTTGTTGATTTGAAGCCAAATAAAAACTCATGTCCTGAGAGCTCCTATGAGTCCTCTTTGGACTGACTGCTTTGTGTCACTGAAGAACACAATCAATACACCTTTGATCAATAGAACAGGGTGGTGACAGGTACTCTCAACTCATGATGTTTAGTGGGTATTGACAACCAGTAATGATCAAACTGCAGTGTGTCACTCAGACTGCTGGTATTAGCATTCTTTAAAGGTCAAAGCTAAATCTGTTCAAAGCCCACAGTCCATATACAGTACAGGGAGACATGGAGCTCACAGAGTTAATAGCTTCCAAGGCTACAGCCAAAGAGATGCCTCTTAGGTACTGTTTGACATGGGCCACATAAACAGGTAATGTGTGCAAATATGGAGTGCAATTTTTAAACATATTTTGGTGGTTTATTTGAAAATTGCCTGTCCTACCTGGGTAAAATTGCAATGTAATGCCACTATGTGAGGAATTTTACCCCCAAAAAGGAAGGCGATCCTGGAGATAGTTTGATTTGATTTATTAAATTTAATATACCGCTTTTCACCAAAATGTATTACAACAAACAACAACAACAAAAAAGCACAAACAGCCTGGAGAATAGGGACATCTTTTTCTCTTTCACAGATGCAGACAGCATCGCTGATTGCCTTAGCAGCGGAAATAGACAGAAGGTGCATCAAAATTGGTGAGACTTTGCTATCCAGCAAAACATTAGAAGCAAGAAGGGACAGTTCCACTAATAGACCCCTGACGCAGGCTTTTTGCCGAAACATGGGCCGTGTCAGGTCACTCTGATTAAAGGTATCATTGTCCCTATTCTACAGGCATTTAGTTGTGGTGGTGGTGGGTGGGGGGGTTGTTGCTTGTTCTGTTGACTAATGCACTTTTTGTTATCCCTTTCTTTTTGGTCAAGGTCACCAAAAAGTATTATACATACACATGTATTTTTTAACTTTAAAACAGTGTTCTTGTTACTCTTCTCGGAAAAGGCACCTACATTGAAAAGAGGTACACGTGTGCAAGTTAATTTTGTATTCAGCAATTTTCAAAGAGAAAAGTCTGTAAACAGGTTCACTTTGAAAGATGGGTGAACTCCAGGGCAGAAAAGTGGGCAGTTTGAAAGTTGTTTCAGCTTAACTTTGAGTTGGCAGGGAGCTGTCAGAGCAGTGGCGTAACTGCAGGTGGCTCTGGAAGGGCATAAGCCCAGCCATTCTTGGCCCACCCAAAACGTTTGCAGGCAGCAATATCAGTAGCGTAGTAAGGGGGAGGGGCGGTCCGCCCCGGGCGCCATGTTGGTGGGGGCGCCGGCATCCCTCCTCTCTGCCCCCAACGCCTCTTCCCACTCCTCCCCTCGCCGTGCATGCGCCCCGCTTCCTTTACCTCATACCTCTAGTCGCTCCCCGCCACGAGCAACAATGTCAACATGTTCTTCACGACTGCATCAGCTCTCCCGCTGATGTCGCTTCCAGATGCCGCAAGAGCCACTGGGGTGGCAAGGAGTATGTTGAAGTTGTTACTCGTGGCGGTGAACAACCAGAGGTATGGGGGAAGGGAAAGGGGGCAGAGACGAGGTTGGGGAGGGGCACCACTGCCCCAGTTGCCTCTCACCCTCGCAACACCACCGAGCAACCTCACTCTGCTCTTTTTTTGCCCCTGGATTATGAATTCCGCTCCCGTGGTCCAGGAACTCCCCTGATGTCTCTGATCTACCTCAGCATCTTTGCCGGTGTGGCAGTGAAGCACCTCCATTGCCAGGGTCAGCCCCACAGGCTCCCCTCTGCCATGTCCCACCCTCACTGACGTCACTTCATGTTTCCTGGGCGCAGCAGAGGGAAGCCCGTGGGGCCAGTGCAAGCAACGAAGAAGCATCACTGCTGCACCAGCGAAGATGCAGAGGTAGACAGATGAGGGCTTCCAAACCGCAGGTGGGTGCTAATGCTGGATCCGGGGGTCAGAGAATAGGGTGAGAAATGCAGGACAAAGTGGGAGAGGGGGAAGTTTTAGAAGGCCCACTTATCCTAACTGGGCCCAGCCAAAATGATACGTCTGACTAATCCACTGAATTAGAAGAAAAGCAAACAGAGACAGGTCTATGTTAATGGCATGTCTCTATGTGGAATTGCTTCACTTTTTTAAAGTTGTTTAAATAGCATTTATTACATTATGCCAATACTGAAACACACAGAGTAGTGGTGGCTCTCTGAAAACTGAACTGCAAATAACTTCTGGAGAAAAGAAAGAAAAGGTAAAACTGGGGAGGCGGAGGACAGAAGAGCAGGTAAATACATACAGGTGGTGGACAATACTCAAAATTTTCCTGTTACTTACTTTG
Organism: Geotrypetes seraphini; assembly: GCF_902459505.1. NCBI lineage: Eukaryota > Metazoa > Chordata > Amphibia > Gymnophiona > Dermophiidae > Geotrypetes > Geotrypetes seraphini. The sequence goes on from NC_047095.1 coordinate 50,437,663, forward strand.
TGATACTCTCACTAGTTCAGTCACACTGAAAACACCCGACGTGACAAAACTGTCTTGGAAGCCCAAATGTCCTATAAAAAAACCAAAAAAAAATTGAAAAATAAGAGTGTAAATACAGCAATTAGCTTGGACATAACACATCATTTTCTGCATAATTCTAGAATGTGGAATCTGATTTCCGAAAGCACTAATCACTGTTTATGTAGAAAGCTAGTTAGCTATAAAACCACATGCTTTTTCACTACCCCATGGTTTGTAAGGAATGTTTACAGAGCACAGAAGATAATAAAAGGTTATAAAGAGTTTTGGAAGAGACTTCTTAAGGCAAGAATCTACTTCCATGGCCCCAAAAGATGACTACGAAGTAATACTCATAAGAATCCTGTACCCTAGGAACTTGATATCAGATCTCTTTTCTTATACATTTTTAACATTATTGCTGGCAGGGAATATTTGATCAGCATTGGCCATCCATTTTTAGGAATATATGAATGTACAATATTTTTTTTTTCACACTGCAAATACACAGGGAAAGACTGCTTGAACCAGAAAAATAAAAAGGGATTTTAAAAAAATTTATACCAATGCAAAATAAAATCTTTTTTTTTTTTTTGTTTTATTCAAAGAGTTTGCTTTAACATCAAAACCTCAGATGTATTTCCTTCTTCACGATAAGTTGCAACAGCCGTCAATCACTAATTTTATTTTGGGTGTGGCTTCATTTGTAAATGGCCAGCTTTGCCAAGCAGACAGATCAAATGTTCCTCCACCTTACCCCTCTGGAGCATGAAATGTATGCCATTTCACTCTCATTTACTCCAGTGCAACTTCAGCCCATCTGGAATATGTTTTAAACTCATTTGTGGGACACGTAACTAATGTTTCCCAATCTTGTCCTGAAGAAAAAATTACCTAGTGAAGCATTTCTGCAGAGATGCCAAAGGAGGATGATCACAAAGAGTAAGACTTGCCACCCCAAACAATAAGATGCTTTTTGCTAGTGTGTCTGGAGTATCAACCCAAAAGCATGCAAGTCTTATATTGCTTTGTAAACAGAAGATACGATACGAAATATTTAAGGGGTGTCTTAATATGGCCGCCACAATGGGAAGTGTTTAGCATTAGTTCCCTAATGGCACTTATTCTGTAAGTATTTTATAAGTTGCAGGTGTTACTTGGTGACACGTCCATGTTTACGCCCCTTCACAGTAGGGTTGTCCAGAAAAAATGTGAACTGAAGTTTTTCCCATGAATTTGATTACGGTATGCTTGATCAGAAAATAATTTAAAAAAAAATTTTTTTTAAAGCCCATCCTGGGGTCCCTCAAAGCCACTGATTACATAAAACTCAGTTTTTCTTAAAATTTGCTATTATTTTTGCTTACTGGAGCAAATTTCTTGGCATTAAAACTATAATTTTTATGTTTTCACACTCAGCAATACATTGATAAAAAGACATTTTGGTCCTCTTTTATGAAGCTGCGTTAGGGTTTTTTTATCGCTGGCCGCTGTGGCATAAGCTCCGACTGTCATAGAATTTCTATGAGCATCAGAGCTTTTACCACAGTAGCTGGCGATAAAAAAAAATCCTAACACGGCTTAATAAAAGGGGGTCTTTATGACAAGTCTGTTTTCTTAAAAAAAAAGAACATAAATCAGTACAGAAATAACACTAGAGTCTCCAATGTGCTTATTATATCAAGTAGGATCGGATTCCTTACAACCCCCCTTTTACAAAACTGCAGAAGTGGTTTTCAGCGCAGGCCAGTGCACTAAATGCTCTGCACCGCTCCTGACGCCCTAACTTTTAGACGTCCTTTACAGAATCTGCCTCTTGATAAAGTCTGCGATGCTGTTCAACTCCTTGCTTTATGCCATTAGTGGCTTTGAGGGACCCCAGGATGGGCTTTAAAAAATGTTTTTTTTAATTATTTTCTGATCAAGCACAATCAAATTTATGGAAAAAACTTAAACTCACACAGTTTTTCCTACTACTACTATTTATTATTTCTAAAGCGCTGAAAAGTGTACGCAGCGCTGTACATTTTAACATATAGATGGTCCCTGCTCAGAAGAGCTTAGCTTTTCTGGACAACCCTAACCTCACATTTATGTGCTAAGTTAAGGCATGTACTTTCTAGAACAGCACTGAGCACCAGTGGTGCAGTAAGGGGGGGGGTGGTCCATCCCGGGTGCCGTCTTGGTCAGAGCGCCGACACCCATCCTCCTCGCTGCTCCCCACTCCTCCCTGACGCCCCCCTGCTGTACGTGGACGCCCCTTTCCCTTCCCTTGTACCTCTTTAATTTTCCCGGTGTGAGCAGTGTCACAAATTTGCTGCCCACATCAGTTTCAGCTCTCTCTGATGTCACTTCCGGGGTCCTGCATCTAGGAAGTGACATCAGAGGGAGAGCAGACATGATGCAGGCGGCAAATTCGTGATGCTGCTCGCACCGGGAAAATTAAAGAGGGGCGGGGGAAGGGGCGTGCATTTCCTCTCTTCCGTCGCTACCTTTCCCCCATCAAGCTTCTAAACCTAGAGGTCCTTTCACTAAGCTGCTGCAAAAACGTGGCCTTTGCGCATCCTTGTGTGAGTCATTTCCACACGCCTTAGCCGATTTTCCATTTTCTGATTTATTTTTTATTTATTCAGTTTTCTATACAATTCTCCCAGGGGAGCTCAGAACAGTTTACATGAATTTATTCAGGTACTCATGCATTTTTTCCTGTCTGTCCTGGTGGGCTCACAATCTAGCTAATGTACCTGGGGCAATGGGGGGATTAAGTGACTTGCCCAAGGTCACAAGGTGCAGCATGGGTTAGACCAGTGTTCTTCAACCACCAGTCCGTGGACCGGTGCCAGTCCTCAAAAATTTCCTGCCAATCCACAGGGCCAGCACGTGCATCAGGCCCAACACAGTGTTCTTCAACTGCTGGTCCACGGTGCGATCAATGCGGCGTTATCTTCGAGCCAGCTCACTCTTCCTCACTGATTCAGTGCACAAAGCCTTGGGCAGTGGCTCCTACGTGCGTCCTCCGCCTGAACCGGAAGCCTTCTCTCTGACGTTGCAACGTCAGAGGGAAGGCTTCCAGATGAGGCACGGGACGCGCAAGGAGGCGCTACCCGCAGCTTTGTGCACTGCCAGGTGGGAGCAGGCCAGAAGGTAAGCCTTAGCATGGAGGGAGGGAGACAACAAAGGTAGGGGGGAATGATTTTATTTTTGAATTTAGTGATTGAATTATGTCAATTTTGAGAATTTACATCTGCTGTCAGTGTGCTTTGTGTAGTTTAATTTTGTGGTTAATCATTATGTGTTGTTAATAAGCTTATATTGTGTATCTGTGAAAAATGAATGGAAAAATAGTGTTACAATTAGTACTATTATGGGGGCAGGGTCTGGGGTGGAGATTGGGTAGAGATGGGTGGGGTCTGGCCCATGACTTAGCCCAGTGTTCTTCAACCGCCGGTCCACAGAATAATTATTTTATTTCTGCCGGTCCATAGGTGTAAAAAGGTTGAAAAACACTGCCCTAGACCTTCAGATCACTTTGGCAGTAAGCAGCTATGTTCCCAGCTTCTGATGCTGGCACCTTCTGCATGCTCAGCTCCAACTGAGAATGCCTTCAGCAAGCGGCTGAGAACGTCTCAGCACCACTGCTTGGTGGGCCTGAGATGAAAGTAGACAGGCCCAGGCCTACCAGTGGTTTTGTCACTGGTCTGCTGTTTGTTTGCTGTTTCTGGTTTGGCCCTATGCTTCTTGCTGTACCCATATTTCTTCTTAGGCTTGCTCTTCAAAACACTGATCAGAATCCGTGCGCTGGGGCTCTAATGAATGAGAAAAGGGGCTCAAAGACTACAAGAGTGAGAGAAACTTCAAATGAAAGTAGCACACACTCTAATGAGTGAGACTTGGCCTCTGAGCTACCCTTGAACTCCTCCCCTCAGTCTAACTCCTCCCCCTCCCCACACACATACAAGGGCATTTTTACCCACAAGCAGTATGGTCAGTTATCAAGAAACCTGCTTCCCTGAGTATAACAGTGTTATAGTTGCGGAAAAGTCTTTGATTATCGCCTTTCACACATAATGGTCTGGGGTTTTTTTTTGTTTTGTTTTTAATATATTGCTCCTTACATGCTCTTGTATTCTCTATTCTTTGAAGCTCAGCTCTTCAGCTTTACCACCAAGATTATTTGAAAGAGGTAGCAGAAAATTCTTTGTGGGCTATAAGAGAATGAATTATCCTGTTCAGAGCATGTCATGCCAGCACAATAGAGAAACACTTTTAAGACTTTAAAGTCATGTAATACAATTCTAGGCTGGATCTTTCTTGTTGGAGGAAGCATTGTGGGGGTTATTGAAAGAGGAAGGGGCAATATTTGACAACAGAAATCAGCATAACCTTTTAACGACGGCAGTCATGGATGACTGCCCTTTGACCTTAAGAGATTATGTGGGGTTTCAAGGACAACAGCTGGAAATGAGCATGTGTGAATGGAGAACACAGATCTGAGGCCTGGTACAAAGGGCTGCACAATCCCTGCCCAGATCAGAGGGGTTGATTAGAAATTGTTTCCTGGGCTGGGCTTAGGAGTGTGCAATAATGAAAGTTTTGTTAACCCTGCTTGGTGCATGGGCTCACTGAAAAACTGTCAGATGCCTTCCCTCTTTCGATTCCTGAAATTAGCACAAAGCAGATTTTAACAAATTGTAGTCCCACATAGGTTACTAATTTGAATATATTGTACCATCTGACATTCTCTTATGTGTAGGTTTATGGGGTTAGTTATTAAGGTCTGTTATGGCTATAACGTGCGTTATATTATTGCAACGCATGTTTAATAGTAGTTACTGCAGGATACATGATAATGAGATGCAAAGATTGGAAATACAAGCAAAATACCTCACTAATATGCAAATTGAATAACGCAGCTTGTGGCAAACACAAGCCATGTTCTTTCTGATTGGATGGAATGGGCCACCAAGTATGTTAAAGAGGTCGGGAAATAATTCATAATCTCCACTAACTCCCAAACCCCATCCTCTCCAGAGGTCAGGGAAACCTCAGACATGTCCTCTTTTTAGAATACGACATTCAAAACCCTCGACGAGCTGCATCTGGAGGGCCTCTGAGCGTACGCGGATGACGTCACACACTTCCGCGCATGCTCCAGGCCCTCCCGACGCAGCCGGAGCTCGTCTGAAAGAAATAGAGGTTTTGTGGGGGCAGGGCTGGGGGCAGAATGGGGTGGGGGTCATGTGTCCAGGGTTTCCCAGAGAAAAATATGGTAACTCTACCCCTATCCAAACTCCCCATCACATTCCTCATCCCCAAAGTTTCAAGTTTGTTTATTTTTGATATACCGTCTATCAAAACAAATGTCTAAACGGTGTACAATATAAAAAAATTGTAGAAAACTGTTAAAATGGGTAAATAAAAACAATATTTTATCATATATTAAAATACTAGGCAAATTCACATTAACGTACATGAGACAAAAGGGAAGTTGGGAAGGGAGAAGTTCTTTTTAAAATTAATAAAAAAGGAAGGTAAAATGGGAGTGGCAAGACATTAGGAAGGGGATCCCTAAACAGCCCTCCCTTCCAACAATGACCACACACCCTCTACCTGTATAAATTTTACCAGATGTCTGGGAAAACCTGGACATGTCCTTGTTTTAGAGGACTGTCCGGCTGCGTCTGGAGGGCCTCTGAGCATGCGTGGAGGTGACGTGAGGCCATGTAACATCACTGCGTCATATCCGTACATGCTAGAGGCCCTCCAAAAGTGGCCCCAAGCTCAGGAAAGGAGTTGAGGGGGCAGAGTGGGGCTGGGCTATGGGTGGAAGAGGGGGGGGGGGCTGGGGCAGAACCGCGTGTCCTCTTTTCTTCGAGAAGAAATCTGCTAACCCTGTGCTAAATGCACAAAACACAATCATTAAGACTGTGTGAGAATCACTATTGGCCGATTTTTGGGCCGACTTTGGAACAGCAAATGATGCACCAACAAACCTCCATGCAAATTTTTTGCATGGAGGTTCATGGTAATCCCCATCCGATCAATTGCTCTGTGAACTGACCCATGCGCAGAGCCGATTTGGGGAAGCCCTAACAGTTGAGTGGCAGGGGCAGTCCCCCAGCTGTTGGGACTTTTTTCTCTCTTATTTTTAATGGCACAGATGTTGTAGGTGTGTCATACATGCACAATATCTGTCCCATTAAAAAAAAAATGCCCATTCCCTCCTGCCACTGGATATTCCCCCCGAACCCCTCTCCCCGGTACCTTTGTGAGAAGTTGTGAGCAGGAGGGATGCTTGGCCTCTACTGCTCCGCGGCCCGCCAGTCCAAAATGGTGGACCTTCCCCTCCCCGGAGGGGCCTTAGGCGTCTGAGCCAATCAAGCCGTAGGCTCCTCCCTCTGTATCTCGGGATACATATTATATTCATTTCAGGGCTGAACTATTGGATCTCTTTTTTCGGATCGCTAAATGTTTTCGGGTTTTTATGGGGTGCATCGTGAAGCGATGTTAGAGCATCAATCACTCAGCTAGTTTACATGGCATTTCAATATTAATGACCTTATTTACATGGCCAGATCGGAGAATGAGCGATCATGCAGAAAACCACATGGTGAGCCATTTTCTACATCGGGTTGGCAAATGCGATCATTGTTACACCAGTGAAAACCAGTTTAGCGACGATCGTTAGACGATCGCTGACTTTAGTGCATCTAAGCCCCTATGTATAAACCCCTAGGAGGTACAGGGCATGTTGCTCCTACCCTTGTTGGCACTGGGTTCAAAATGTGAATTAATTATATCAGCTGGTGAGATCTGAATGAGGGGATTCCTGTAAGGTTGAGAGAAGGTGTAGCCTAATGGTTAGTACCAATGGTAGCTTGAGAACCAGGGGAACTGGGTTCAATTCCCACTGCAATTCCTAGTGACTCTGAGCAAGTCACTTAACCCATCCCCCATTGCCCCAGGTACAAAATAAGTATCTGTATATAATATGTAAGCCTCTTCAATTGTAACCACAGAAAAGCAGTACATCAAATCCCATCTCCTTCCCCTTTTCTTCAGGGTTATTCTATCACCAGCAGAGTTTACCCAAGAAGCATGCAATCATCCTTTCTCTCCACAAAGTAGCCCAAGTGAATCAAGGTTTTCTTATGTTGAGAGGAAAATGGGCAGCGATGAAAGGATTGTGTTCACTTCTACTGGTGACCGTGTTGTAAAGGGAGGGAATCCCCATTAGCATTTGAAATGATGAAAGCTTCTGCTAACAAAAACATTAATTTAACGTGAATATAATTATAGATGTGCATTACATTCATGGTAAAACTAAAAGAAAACTTTAAAAAAAGAGACAAAATATTCAATAAAATATTAAGAGCCTGATCCTCAAGTTGTGTTAAGGTGGCTTTTAAAGTGCACTAACAGCATAGTCTTGTTAACTTTTAGCGCATATTAACCCCCTTATTATATAACCTTTGTGCCTAAATGTAAGCCTCATTTGCATATTAAGATTATAGAATACTAGCACTTGCTTGAGTACCTGAATGTGAAACCACTTGTCTTAGACTATAAGTGGTATATAAATACTAAAATAAATACATTAATATGTGTATTTTTCCCCATCTGTCCCAGTGGGCTCACATTCTATCTAATGTACCTGGGGCAATGGGGGATTAAGTGACTTGCCCAGGGTCACAAGGAACAGCATGGGATTTCAACCCACAACCTCAGGGTGCTGAGGCTGTAGTTCTAACCACTGTGCCACACACTCCCAAGGCGTAATGTTACATTTGGGTGCAAAGTGGTATTCCGTAAACTTAGGTAGACAATGATGCGTGTTTGCTACAGCAAAAAAAGGATTACCATGGGGCACACCTAGGTGGGGGTTCTGTCCCTTTCTGTGTGTTCTATATTTGTACATCCAGGTATCCCATGGTAATTTTTGCAAGTGTGTACGCTGTCCATAAGGGCAGGTCTGCTGGCAGAGAGTGGACATGTTGCAGCAAACCTAATAAGAACACGTTAGCACATAGGCCCTTCAGGCTCAGGCACTAATGGAAAAATTGGCATGTGGCCAATAATGGGAAAAATGGAAAAAATCTGCCATTTTATCCCAGTGTTAAAAAAACATAGAAAAATGACAGCAGATAAGGGCCATAGCCCATCAAGTCTGCCTACTCTACTGACCTAGAGATCCTGCTCCTAATGACCCATCCTTAACTCCATCCTCTTAGGGAGTGTGGGAATGACCTGCTTAAGAATGTGCTATGGACACATTTTACCGCAGTTTGGTAAAAGGGCCTTTTAGGACCAGACTCTATAAAGGAAGTCTATGTTTAGACACTGCTAGATGTCCTAATCAAGGACGTCAAGTGACGCCTAACTTCAGAATCTGCATGCAACTTTTTTTTTTTTTTTTAATTGGCAAGGTAATTGACTATGCTAGTTTTCAGTCAATTAAAAATATATTAAATTATCAATTAAGAGTTCCGTGCCTAATGATGCCTAACTGAAAAGTAGGCATAGTTAGATTTGGGAAAAAAGGCGTGGTAAACTTAGGAGTTGCTAGGCTTGCAAGATAGGTACCAGTATATTAGGTTAGATGCCATTGACTTGTGTTCGAGTCCAAGAGACTTGATGAATTATAGATCTAAAAGAAATTGGTTTTGGGCTAAGGTCCTCCAGCGTCATCCCCATGGGTGTTTTCAACATGTCCACCAATATGATTGCAGGCTATCCTCTGCCTGGTTTCTTCAATCTTCTCAAAAATAGTTTATTGGTGTTCAAAACAAATCAATATCACAATGAAATAAAAATCTGACAGATGCAAACAGGATAAAAACATCAACATTGTACTGTGTTTGAGGTGAACAGACCCTACACGGTCCGTGTTTCGGCAAAGGATTGCCTTCCTCAGGGGTCCTTAACACAGTGGGTAGTATGCCGGAACAGGCCTACAAGCATCAAATTGTACAACTGTTAGTCGGATCCTCTGATAGCACGGTTTGTGCTATCGGAGGATCCGACTAACAGTTGTGATGTTGATTTGTTTTGAACACCAAGAAACTTTGATATTTTAACTCCTGGAGTCCAGTCCTTCACTTCCAATATTAACAAAAGTCCTATACAGATAATGTATACCTGTAACCCATTCTGAGCTTCTGGGAGAACGGGATAGAAATCGAAATAAATAAATGAAGTCCTTCCTCAAGGGACAACAAAGGATTTTTTTTTTGGCGCTCTTTTTTCTGAGTAGACGCCGGAACGTTTTTTAAAAAAACGCTGTCAAGCCATACAAGTCCTTTGTTGTCCCCTGAGGAAGGCGACGGAGCCGTCGAAACACAGATCCTTGTCGGGACTTTATCTGTATAGGACTTTTGTTTATATTGGAAGTGAAGGACTTTTTCAATACTTTGCTCCAGTGCCTCTTTCTTTTTGTTGCTCTTACTACGAGGCCTGTGATTTTTTTTCTTCTTTCTTCCTATATACACTGGTGGAGAAGGCAACCTGTGGGTGGGTAACTTCTGATTACTTTACTGTTACACATTTATATCTTTATTTATCTATTTTATTTAAAAATGATTTATAACCCGTCTCTCCACAAATCTAAGTGGGGAACAAAAATTACATACATAATTTTTAAAAAAACAACAAAAAACTACAAACGAATACAAAACAGCAAAGCAAACACAATTTTAAAAAAATACTTAGATGTTGGTGCGCAAATGTGGACATAGGCCCAGATTCTATAATTTATCAATTAGGTTTAATTGGCACTGATAATTGAAAAGCGTCAATAAAATGTAATTAAAAACAGTTTTAAAAATTAATTATCTGGTAGGCAGTGCAATTATCTCCAAAGCACCCACCAAATAGTAGGGGTGTAGATAGGGGCAGATTCTGGACTTGGGGGCTCCTTTTACAAAGGTGCGTTAGGGCTTTAACATGCGCTAAATTGCCGTACACGCTAGCCGCTACCGTCTCCTCTTGAGCAGGTGGTAGTTTTTCAGGTAGCGTATGCTAATCTGGTGCGTGCGCTAAAAACGCTAGCGCACCTTTGTAAAAGGAGCCCTTGGTTTGCCTTAGGCACACTTATTTAGACCAAAAAAATTGTGGCATAAATGGGAGCGCACCTAAGGTTTCAATGCCTGCTGGTGCCTAATACTGCTTAGTTTCTGCTAGGCATGATTCTATAAACAGAGCCTAGGAGATAAGAACATAAGAACATAAGCAGTGCCTCTGCCGGGTCAGACCACAGGTCCATCCTGCCCAGCAGTCCGCTCCCGCGGTGGCCCAAAAACAGGTCAAGACTTGTCTGAATCATCAGAAGGGGCTCCCTTGCCACCTTGGTTTCTCATTTAAGTCCTGCCTTCCTATCGAAGGGTATTACAACAAGGACGAAGGAAGTTATCATGCCGCTGTATCGCGCGATGGTGCGCCCGCATCTGGAGTACTGTGTCCAATATTGGTCACCCTACCTCAAGAAGGACATGGTGATACTTGAGAGGGTTCAGAGAAGAGCGACAAAAATGATAAAAGGTATGGAAAACCTTTCATACGCAGACAGATTAGAAAGGCTGGGGTTCTTCTCCCTGGAAAAGCGGAGACTCAGAGGAGACATGATAGAGACCTTCAAGATCATGAAGGGCACAGAGAAGGTAGAAAGGGACAGATTCTTTAGCCTATTGGGAACCATTAGAACAAGGGGGCACTCAGAGAAATTGAAAGGGGACAGGTTTAGAACCAATGCTTGCACATGCACGACCAGGTTGGTTTATACTCATTACCTGGTTAACTTCCTATACTTGTGTTACATCCCAGCTCCTCCCTCAGTATCCCATGATCCCTTTATCCCTCAGGAATCCGTCCAATCCCTGTTTGAATCCTTGTACCGTACTCTGCCTGATCACTTCCTCCGGTAGCGCATTCCAAGTGTCCACGACCCTTTGGGTGAAAAAAAACTTCCTTGCATTTGTTTTGAACCTATCTCCCTTCAGTTTCTCCGAATGCCCCCTCGTACTTGTTGTCCCCTTCAGTCTGAAGAATCTGTCCCTATCCACCCTCTCTATGCCCCTCATGATCTTGAAGGTCTCTATCATATCTCCCCTGAGCCTCCTTTTCTCCAGAGAGAAGAGCCCCAGCCTATCCAGCCTCTCGGCGTATGAGCAGTGTTCCAGCCCTCTTATCATTTTCTTTGCTCTCCTTTGGACTCTCTCAATTACCGCCATGTCCTTCTTGAGGTGCAGCGACCAATACTGAACGCAGTATTCCAGATGTGGACGCACCATCGCTCGATACAATGGCATGATGACTTCCCGTGTTCTGGTTGTTATGCCCTTCTTTATGATGCCCAGCATCACACACAATGGCACCTACAAGTTAGGAGCTGAGAATCACAGCCTTATCCTTACCTGGACACCCAAATGTTGATATGAAATTTGTATTCGCTACATGCAGAAACTCTTATTGTTTTAAGTTTATAAGAACATAAGCAATGCCTCTGCTGTGTCAGTCCTGAGGTCCATCGTGCCCAGCAGCCCGCTCACGCGGCGGACCAACAGGTCCAGGACCTGTGCAGTAATCCTCTATCTATACCCTTCTATCCCCTTTTCCAGCAGGAAATTGTCCAATCCTTTCTTGAACCCCAGTACCGTACTCTGCCCTATTACGCCCTCTGGAAGCGCATTCCATCACACATTGGGTAAAGAAGAACTTCCTAGCATTTGTTTTGAATCTGTCCCCTTTCAACTTTTCCGAATGCCCTCTTGTTCTTTTATTTTTTGAAAGTTTGAAGAATCTGGCCCTCCCCACTCTCTCTATGCCCTTCATGATCTTGTAAGTCTCTATCATATTCTGACTTTACAACTTTTACAGTATTAAAAATGAATTAAAAACCGGGGGGAAAGACAAACAAACCAATACCGACAATTAGGACAAAAAAGTAGGATAAAAAGGAAAAAAGGGTGAAAGTACAATATTGTAAATAAAAGGAAAGGGTGCTGGAAAAAACGACGGGGGAGAGGGAGTGTCGGGAACAGACGTCTTTGCCTTTTTCTCTCTCTTTTTTCCCCCCCCCCTTATTGATCGTAAATCTCGTAAGCGTCTTTGAAAAGAAAGCTGGTTTTCAAATCAGTTTAAATTAGTTTCTTGCCGTAGTGGTAGAGGAAGAGCGTTCCAAAGTGTGGGTGCAACTACTGAAAAAATGGGTTTTCGCGTTGCATCATAAGATAGCTGTCTGATTGAAGGAATACTCAGGACGTGATATGTCTTCACCGAGGCATGTGGGAAAAGGTATAAATAAAGTCTGATCAAAAATATTATGAAAAGTTCATACACCAATTCTATTAAATAAATCAAAGTGCAACTTTATTCTGACAGATAGTGAATATAAAATTATTTATTCTATAACCTTGGGGGTCTTAAGTATGCCAGCTGAGTCACCAGACCCAAGCCAGCTGGTGTCTTCATCAGTCCTGCTGGTTTTTAATATTTTCTTTTTTTCAATCTATATTTTTGATTCATTTCATGTATCTTCTCATTCATTTCATGTATTTTCTGACTCTCATTAATCATTGATGATTTATTTAAAATATCCATTTAATTTAACTATTTAATTTAACTATCCATTTAATTTAACCCCCTCCTTTTTTGTTCATTCCTTTTATGTTTTTCTTTCTCTCCTATCCAAACATTGTAACTTTCTCCCCATTTATCCACACAATTCTTGTAAGTTTTAACCCACTATATAAAAATAAGTTTGTACATCAGCACCAATATTTTATCTGTACATTTATTTTATCTGTACATTTATATTAAGTTGTACATCGCTTAGCAATCTAAATAAGCGATTCATTAAGAACAAATAAACTTGAACTTGAACTATTAGCAGCAACACCTCTCCGTCGAGGCACGAGCAGCTGAGACAGCATTGCTTTTACCACATTGCAACAAAACAGCGCCTTTACGAGGTGCAAATGTTTTTTTCAGGATGCGCTGTCACTTCTATATTACCAGAGTCAGTCATTTAGTGGAACAGACTCCTGAGGCAGACAGTATTGTCGAAACATAGGCCCATGTCGTGTCAACTTTCCAATGCACCACATTTAAATAAATGAACTGTTTCTTATTTATTTATTCAATATTCTATACCGTTCTCCCAGGGGAGCTCAGAATGGTTTACATGAATTTATTCAGGTACTCGAGCATTTTTCCCTGTCTGTCCCGGTGGGCTCACAATCTATCTAATGGACCTGGGGCAATGGAGGGGATTAAATGACTTGCCCAGGGTCACAAGGAGCAGCGTGGGTTTGAACCCACAACCTCAGGGTGCTGAGGCTGTAGCTTTAACCACTGCACCACTCTAGAAATCAAAAAGTAGTAGAAGTAAGCCAGGTATAGGACAATCAAGCCATTGTGACATCACTGATGAGGTTGGCTCTTAGGCATTGGTGGAATGAGGCATTGTGATGTCACAATACCAGCTTTGGTTATCAGAGGCTGAAGCTTTTCACACTATTTATTTATTCTATTTTCTATACTGTTCTCCTGGGGAGCTCAGAATGGTTTACATGAATTTATTCAGGTACTCGAGCATTTTTCCCTGTCTGTCCCGGTGGGCTCACAATCTATTTAATGGACCTGGGGCAATGGGAGGAATTAAATGACTTGCCCAGGGTCACAAGGAGCAGCGTGGGTTTTGAACCCATAACCTCAGGGTGCCCAGGCTGCAGCTTCAACCCCTGAGCCACACTCTCAGACATAATATAACAAACATGGAATGGTTAGAAATAGTATGGTGAGAATAGTCTCACAAAGCATGGGTAACACAGTATGACACGACTTGGCAAAATTGGTAAGGCAAGAAGTGTGTGTGAGGAAATACAGCATCAAAGACATGGAACAGCAAACATTCATGGCGTTGCATCTCACTTGTTTGCTGATCTGTTTACATCTGTGAGGAACTTTTTCTCATTTTTTTTTTTTCTTTGTGTATTTGAGCAGAAGCCCCAGAAGTGCATTATGCAGTTCATGTGAACATCATGGCCATTCGTTAATTAACTATTGACATAGCAGATCACAGGATGTAGTTAGCTATAACTTCAGTGGTGCTACTAATGCAAAGTAGCGATCATTCCTGTGCATTATGTGCGCGATTGCCTTCCACCAATGGCATGTAACACACCTTAATTTTGGCTGTTAAGGTTAAAAAAAAACAAAAAAACCTTTTAGTGCAAGTTGGTTAGGACAAATTTTTAAAATACTCTTAGCTTGAAAAAGCTTTGCAAAGCTCTATGCTCACAAAGAATATAAAGTGCACTTTGATATTTAAAATGTAAATACATTTCACAATAATACCCTGAAATTTGCTTGCAGTATCAGATAATTAAGTAAACAAACAACGCTAGTGGTTGCGACTGCTATCAGAGAGGGTGCAATACAGCAAAGACTTACAGGATAACATTTGCAATGAGCCTAGTTTGCCACTTAAGATCTTTTTCTTCCCAGATGGAAGATTTGCGTACTAATCAGAAGTTGAACAGGGCACATTTGCTGCCAGCCACATTGACTGTTTTGGGGTGTTTTGTTTTGGTTTTTTTTTGTCAACTTGCTACCTGAACCAGCAGAGGGAGCAGGAGAGCATTTGGTGGCAGCCTTTGAAAATGATCTGGAGCCCAACATTTCGGAGAACAAAAGATGTGCTAAATTAGCATTCATCTATTTCAAGCTAAGAATCAAAAGAGAATGGTGAAAAGGAAATATCATTACCATTGTATTAATTTGACAGCTTACGCGATAATATGCTCTTTAAGTGACTTCCAAAGATTTACATAAAGATAAGCATTGTGGAATATTTATGGTCTCAGGGAATACAGACAGTTCTATAAAAAGCCTCCACCGTGGAGCTAATAATACAGAGGGCTTATCTGATTTATTTGCATTTTTTTGTGATGTTCTCATTACTCAGTAGATTACGCAGGTATTCTTAAGAACTGTTTAGTCCAAGGGGAAGAAACAATAGGCCTTCATTGTCTTCATTTCTCCTAAGAGGGAACGCTGCTCTCAGACTGTCTCCCTTACCTAAAGACTTAAGCTGAGGTTTCTGCTTTTCATTGCTGCGTTGTGACTCATTGTCCACGTTGCGGAGATTCTGTGGATAAGCTGTTTCATGACCTTTGGAGATTCACGATGCAACTAGTTGAATACGCCACCCCTCTTCCCTTCTCCAGCTGCGAATAATAAGCATTTTTAATGGCTCTTAACGAGAAATCTAAGCTTGTCAAGCTGCTGAGCCATTTGATGGGGTTGACAAGGTCATTCTTGGCTTTCTCCACCACAAAAATGCTTCTCTGCATTTGTTCTCAATGGCCATCCGTCTTTAAAAAAACTTTACCTGCCACAAGTCTGCCTTTAAAAAATGATAATAAAGATCTGAGGTTGCTGGAGTATTGCCTGGTGCTGTGAATCGGAATATGTTCAATGGCATTTCTCTTTTTTTTTTTTTACCAAAGTTTATTTTCTAAATGCCTCAATTCTTGGTTTAGTTAAGTTTCTCTTCAAGTTACTGATGAAATATCATTTGCACTTTCCTACATGGAGGAAAGAAAAATAAAACTAACTCTCATTTTCAGATTCTTTTGTTTTTGTCTCAGTGCAAGATACAGAGGAGCCAAAATGCTTTTGTTTCGTATATTTGCCCCTAAGTTGGGAAACAATGAGCGGAGCTACAACCCCACTCTCTGAACTCCGCATCATCTGATTCTGAGGTTGAGTCCCCCCTCCTCTGTTTTAAGGGCCTGCAAATAGAAAACTCCAGATATATGCCCTTCACTATTAATCAGAATAGTAGAGGATGTTTTGGAGTCCCCTTCTTGAATGTGATATTGATAATTTCATCCTTGGAGAAAGCTGTTCATTGAGCCTTCTACCACTTGACGTACCTTGTGTGGAACATTCGTGAAGAAAGATAGGGGAAAACAGGCAAAATTTAAGAGCAAACATCACGTCATTTGTTCCCCACCAAATGTATAACATTTGGATTTCACATTTACTCGCCTTTTCCAAATCTGAGCTCAAGGTGAATTACTAACCCCTATGAATATAAAAATAGTCTTACTGGGTCAGACCAATGATCCATCAAGCCCATCCTCACGGTGGCAAATCCAGGTCACATGTACCTGGCAAAGACCCAAAGATAAGCAACATTCCATGCTACCAATCCAGGGCAAGCAGTGGCTTCCCTCATGTCTTTCTCAATAACAGACTATGGACTTTCCCTCCAGAAAATTATCCAAACCTTTCTTAAAACCAGCTACGCTATCTTCTGGCAAAGAATTCCAGAGCTTAGCTATTCTCTGAGTGAAAAAAATATTTCTTCCTATTGGTTTTAAAAGTATTTCTCTGTAACTTCATCGAGTGTCCCCTAGTCTTTGTCATTTTTGATGGAGTGAAAAGTCGATCCACTTGTACCCGTTCTACTCCACTCAGGATTTTGTAGACTTCAATTTTATCTCCCCTCAGCCGTCTCTTTTCCAAGCTGAAGAGCCCTAACCTTTTTAGTCTTTCCTCATACGAGAGGAATTCCATTTTAGAAAATTTAGGGCCCTTTTTACATAGTCACAGTAGCAATACTGCTACAGGAAATGCACCTTAGCCTATAGCAGCGGTCTCAAACACGTGGCCCGCGGCCGCATGTGGCTCTCCAGATGTTATTAGCGGCCCGCAGTCTGGACGCGATCAACAGCATTTCTCTTCCCCTTTCCCTTCCTTTTGGAGCAGCAGCATGTCTGGCCGGCTCGTTCCGTTCAAAGCCGCGGGTTGGCGGTTCCTCACGCTATCCACTCCTGCATCAGAAGCCTCTCTGACATCACAACATCAGAGAGGCTTCAGACGCAGGCGTGGATCTCGCAAGGAGCTGCTACCCGCGGCTTTGAACAGAATGAGCCGGCCAGACATGCTGCTGCTCCACAAGGAAGAGAATGGAAGGGGAGGGGAAAGAGAAATGCTTCTGCTACATAGCAAAGGGGGACCCTAGGGAAATGCTGCTGCTGTACAGGGAAAGGGAGAGGGAGGGAAAGGGGAAGAGAAAAGCCTCTCCTGCACAGGAAAGGGGGAAGGAAAATGCTGCTTCTGTTGCTGCTGCACCCAATTGGGGAAAGAGAGGGAAGGAAGGAGATGGGAGAGGATAGGAACAAGAGAAGAAGCCAAGTTCATGGGAGGGAGGGAAGGAAAGGAGATATCAGACTATGGAGGGGGAGGGAGAGATGCCAGGGCTTGGGGGAAGGGAAGGAGACAGGTGCCAGACCAGGGGAAAGGAAGGAAGGAGGGAGGGAGAGAAAGGAAGGAAAGAGATGCCAGACCATAGAAATAGGACGGAAGAGAGAGATAGGAAGGGAAGGTAAGACATGGAAACGTAGATTTTGAAAAGAAAACAGAAAAATTGAACATTAAGTTAATGCCAAAGATGGATGCAAGGCAGAAAGTGAAGACGGAGAGAAAAACAGTCAAAGGACAAGAAGGCCCTGGAAACATAGTTGAAAGCATAGAAAAATAAAGTCACTAGACAACAAAGGTAGGGAAAATGATTTTATTTTCAATATAGTCATTGAAATGTGCCAGTTTTGAGAAAGAAAAGATATTAAACTTTAAATGTGAGGGCTGCAGAAAAAATAGAGTACTTGGAGGGCCGCAGAAAAAATAGTTAATGTCTTATTAAAGAAATGACAATTTTGCATGAGGTAAAACTCTTTATAGTTTATATATCTTTCCTTTTAACTGTTAAAGGAAAGTTTTATAAACTATAAAGAGTTTTACCTCATGCAAAATTGTCATTTCTTTAATAAGACATTAACTATTTTTTCTGCGGCCCTCCAAGTACTTACAAATCCAAAATGTGGCCCTGGAAAGGGTTTGAGTTTGAGACCACTGGCCTATAGGAAATGAGTGGGCTTTGGTGCATTTACCACAGAAGCATCGTTATCAAGACTTTGTAAAAGGGTCCTTACATTATACATAAATTCTTAAAACAAAAAAAGCGGTATCAAGTCCTTTACCCTTTAAAACTCTATTAACCCCCTGAAAGAGGGTTCCAGCTGAAGTTAGCTCTTCCCTCCTGTAATTAAAGTCTCCTTCAAATGCTCTGTAAGGCTGTTCACTACTAATAATGACATGTGTTGTCATATGTCACAGATCTCACCATCTATAACAATAAAACCCTAACTGCGCATGTGCAATTGAAACGCCGTGCCTCCGTATGCGCAGTGAGTAACCGCCGAGCCGGGAGGAACCGCCGACCAGGGAAGCGTCTCAGTGCAGTGGCAGCAGTCCTGACCCGCCAACCCAAAGCAGCAGTGGCAGCGCTTTACACAGGCTGTTCGCGGCAAGCCCTTCAGGGCTTTTCCTCTGCCGCATCATTTCGGATGCGGTAGAAGAAAGGCCCTGTCGGGGCTGGCCGCGAACAGCCTGTTTACAGCGCTACCACTGCTGCTTTGAGTAAGGAATGGGGGTTGGCGAGTCAGGACTGCTACTGATATTTGGAGGGGGGGGGGAGGAAAGAGATGCCTGATTGGGAGTTGGGGACCTGGGTTGGTGAGGAGAAGAGAGACATGGGATAGCCACAGCTGGATAGAGGAAAGGGCAAGGGATCCCTTAGCTACTCGTTTTTAAAACATTGGCTAGCAGGAAGTCTCCACTTTTGCTAGACTCCCTTTGTATTTATCAACCAACACAGAACTTACATTCCTTGAACAGTAATGCCCTGGTGGTCTCTTCTGTTTGTGAAATTCATAGAAACATAGAAAAAGCGGCAGAAAAGGGCTATAGCCCACCAAGTCTGCCCATTCCAAGTATCCCCCCCCTGAATTTACTCCCTTAAAGATCCCACGTGAGTATCCCATTTTTTCTTAAAATCCGTTACGCTACTGGCCTTTATCACCTGGGGTGGGAGTCTGTTCCAATGATCCACCACTCTTTCGGTGAAGAAGTACTTCCTGGGAGGAATATAGGAAATCTGTATTCTACCTGCGTGGGCTACAGTTATAGAACCAATTACCTGAACAAATGATTTGTCATTTATTTAGGGAGGTATATCGATGTTGATTTTCTAGATTTTTTAAAGTGTTTTGAAGTTTATTAAGTAACTGCTGTTTTAATGTATGTGTTTGTTATAAATGATGGATGTTTGTTGGAATCCGCCTAGAAATGTTGATAGAGCGGGTGTTAATGCTGGTGCCCGGACAGCTAACCGGACCTGTTGGATAGCATAAAAAGTAGCTCTAATTATCCCCCTCTTCTACGAAACTGCGATAGAGTTCCTATGAGCGTCGGGAGCAGCGCGGGCCATTCAGCGCGGCTCTCTGCGCTACAAACTGCTAGCGCAGTTTAACAGAAGAGGGGGTATGTATAGCTAGCTATGTGGATACTACACTAAATACTAGTAAATGGTACTGCCAAACTCTCAGATATTCAGTGCCAGTGCTCAGAAAGGGCCTGGCACTAAGTATCTCGGTCTAATTTAGAGACTGGCAGTCGACGTTTAAATCAACAGTGACTGCCGCCAGGTACATTTGAGCCCCTTTCATGCTAATCACACTATATTCAGACACTTCATTCACCCAGGACTAAGGGGCATGTAATGAAGCTATTAAGTAGTAGATTTAAAAGAATGTGGTGAAAGCAGTTATCTTAGCAGGGTTTAAAAAAAAAGGTTTGGATGTTTTCCTAAAAGAAAAGTCCATAGGTCATTATTAAGATGGATTTAGGGGAAATCCACTGCTTATTCCGAGGATATATAGTATAAAATACGTATGCTAACCTCTTTGGGATCTTGCCGGGTACTTGTGACCTGGGTTGGCCACTGTTGGAAGCAGGATACTGGACTTGATGGGCCAGCAGTCTGTCCCAGTAAGGCAGATCTTATGGTCCTATGTAAAATGAGCACTCCAGTGGTGTTTTCCACAGGTGTTGCAAATCCTGCTTTATCCAGTCTCCAGGTTTTTCTTTATTAATACATTATATGAAGATATCAGATTTCCCCCCCCCCCCCCCACTTTTTAGGCCTAAACTGTTAAAAAGACACATGCAGCAAAGGAGGTCTTTGACAATGTGTCCAGATGCACAGAATAGCTGTATAAATTGGTAACTCAACCTAAGCCATGCTGCTTAATGTTCTCATGTTAATATCTCAAACGCTTATAAGAACTCTTTACATATTCTCACACTGCACCAAAGTATATCTTTAAAGACGGGCAGAACACAGACCCCCTGAGAAATGCCAATCACAAAAGCCAACCACTAAAGTGAATGGCCATCTACAAGAGCTAGGCAAAGATCAATAAACCTGTGCAAGATCGACCTTTGGTTCACTTGCTTATTGCATCTGCCAAGTAGACAGCTCTGCAGTCGTAGTGCTCGTGAAAACATGCAGAAGCTCCACCGCTGCTATCCCTCTGTATTTAAACCACAGTTTCAGTCTAAGGTTTAGCACAGGGGTGCCCAATACGTCGATCGCGATCGACTGGTCGATTGGGAAGGCAACGCCAGTCGATCGCGGAGCCCATCCCGGGTTCCGTGATAGACTCATGTTGCCGTCCCAATCAGCCGGCCGATCAGCCTTCCTCTCCCCAAGGTTTCCCACGCACACTCATTCTCGCTGCGCCCTTCCTGCCCGACTGCCAGAACCCGTCTTCCGACTGGGGGATGATGTCACTTCCTTCGGGAGAAAGCAGGAGGGAGGTCTAAGGAAGTCACGACTCTGGAGAGCTGAGCGCCAGCTGCCCCTGGCGGAATCGACAAGCCAGACTGGAGAAAGGCGGTCGGGAGCAGGAGGTGCTCTGCCCAAAAATGCAGGAGCTGCTGCTGCTGCTCTGACGTCTTGAGCCTGAAAATGGGAAGTTGAGTGTCGTGCTAAAAAGAGACTGGAACGGCTCTCATGGAAGACTGGCTTTTTTTCTTTTTCTCAGCCCTGGGGGTCCGGAGATTTGGGCCTGCAGAAGCCTCATGCTGACCAGCATTCCTCTCCCCGACATCAATTCTGACATCGGAGAGGAATTTCTGGGCCAGCCAATCGCTGCCTGGTTGGCCCGGAACTTCCTCTCCGACATCAGAATTGAAGGGGAACAGAATGCTGGTCGTGCAAGGCTTCTGCATGGAGAGCTTGGGGGGGCGGTGGCTTGGAGGCCTGTTCCCCGGTGGCAATGGCAAACCTAGTGGCTTGGGGGAGGGCAGGGAGAAAGAAACAAAGGGGGCAGGCAGGGAGACAGAAAGAAAAAGGGAACAGGGAGACAGAAAGAAAGTGGGCATGGAGAGAAAGAGAGAGAAAGAAAGAATAGGAGGCAGGGAGAAAGAAAGAAAAAGTTGGGGGAGAGAATGAGGTCTGGAAGAGAGAAAGCATATAGAAGGCTGAAAGAAGGGAAGAAATATTGGATGCAGGAGCAGGCTGAAGTCAGAAGATGTCAGAAGAAGTGCAGCCAGAGTGAAATGAGAAGAAGTCAGAAGAAGAAAGTGCAACCAGAGACTCATGAAATCACCAAACAAAAGTAGGAAAAATGATTTTATTTTCAATTTAGTGATCAAAATGTGTCTGTTTTGAGAATTTATATCTGCTGTCTATATTTTGCACTATGGCTCCCTTTTACTAAACCGCAATAGTGGTTTTTAGCCCAGAGAGCCTATGAGCATCGAGAGTAGCGTGGGGCATTCAGCGCAACTCCCTGTGCTAAAAACTGCTATGTGGTTTAGTAAAAAGGGAGGGGCTATATTTGTCTATTTTTGTATGGTTGTTATTGAGATGACATTGCATAGAGTCATCTGCCTTGATCTCTTTGAAAAAAACCCGGAATATGAATGATAATTAACATTTTCTCTGCCTTTCAGTGTGCTTTGTGGGGTTTCTTTTAAAATTTTATTGTTGGTAGATCATTTTGACTTGGTCATTTTAAAAGTAGCTCGCAAGCCCAAAAAGTGTGGGCACCCCTGGTTTAGCAGATAGATAACGATTGAAACGCAGTTGCGAATGTTTTCAGCAGAGCGTATTGGCAGCTCAGGCATGCAGCTTCCTCTCACAGACAGGAGAAGCAGAATGTCTCATCCGCCAGACACCCTATTGAACTTTTCTCCTAGGGCTGGTGTCATGTTATATAGGCACAGTATGTCCCTCATGTCAAAAGACTGTGAAGAATTGTAGGTTAAATATAGCATGTCCTGTTGGCTTAAGGTGGCCTCTTTGATCTCTGTAAGAGCCATCACACTACTTGGCAAGTTTGAGACTTGGGGCTAGATTCACTAAGCTTTGCGAGCCTTCTCCGACCCCGACCCGATTCACTAACCTCCTGGCCGATCAATCTCCCACCCAATCCGATCATGCAAATAAGGGGAAATGGTATGCAAAGCAGGAAGGCAGCGATTCACTAAACCAACGAAGGAACACCAATTGGGCTGGCCGATCCAAAAAGAAGCGACTGCTGAAGACCAGTCACTCACGTCCTTGCCGACTGTCCTGCTCTCTGCCGCCTTTCCCCGCAGTGCGAGCTGCGTGTTCTGTTCCTGGCTGCAATGTTTTCTGTTCAAGCGTGCCTATTCTTCCCATACGTGTGTGTTCCCAGTTTTTTTTCTTGCCGCATTATTACCCCTTCATTTTATATTAGTTCCAGTAAAGAAAACCCCCCCCCTTCCTGTTTTGACCTCGTTTGTGTGGAGAGCCCGTGCATGCGCAGACCGCATCTACCGGCACAGAAGATTGTCTGCGCATGCATCTGGATCGCTCTGCAGCGATCCGTGGGGCATGCCTTCTATCGCATTAATTTGCATGAGGAGGCGTAGTGAATCGGTCACCCGGGAAGACTCGGCCACGGATCGCCCAACAAAGGAGAGCTTAGTGAATCTAGGCCTTGGTCTCTAGAGCTTACAGCCACTTATGCCCATTAGCTAAGGTGTTCTCTGGTGTTGTTCTTAACACTTTATTTAAACAGTGAGGAGAGAGTGGGATGGGGTGGGAGGCTAGACAGGGAGCACATGGGGCCAGTCTATATTTATACTTTGCAAAGTGACCCCCCAAAACTTTGAAGCTAGCTTTGCCTTCTGCAGAACGCCAAGGTTTCATCTTTCTTGCAATGGAGTAAGGCTTTTGAAGGGAATTACTTTGGCATACACTCCCAGAAATAAGAGAGGAAATGCTCTCCAAAAAGCTTATAGACAGGGGTGTCCAACCTTTTGGCTTCCCTGGGCTGCATGGGCTGAAAAATTGTTTCTGGGGCTGTGCAAACGCTGCAGCAAGACGGAGGAGGGAGCCGGCAAGACGGTAAACACCCGGGGGCAGCAGAGGAAAACACTGCATCGCCCTCGACCGGGGGCCGCACAAAATACTTCACAGGGCCGCAGGTTGGCCACCCCTGATATAGAGCAATTTGTGAACTGGTATACATACCCCCTTGGCCCCACTGAAGGAAAAGAAAACTGCGCCATTAAATAAACTGAAATGACCAAGGAATGAAGAATGGGGAAAAGAGGGCAGAGTGAGGAGCAAAACCAGACCTTCATTTTTGTAGACTTCTGGGGAAATTAGAAAGTCATGGGATCGGAGTCCCTTTATGGATTTAGAACTGGTTGAAAGACAGAAAACAGAGATTAGGTTTAAATGGTCAATATTCTCAATGGAGAAGGATAAATGGTGGGGTTTAATAATCACTTTAAGTAACCCAACACAGTGGGGTTCCCACTGTGGCTACGGCAGAAATGGCCTTAGCGTACAGGGAAGACCCGCATAATGGTGCACTAAGTCCACTTTCTACCACAGCTTTGTAAAAAGACCCCTTAAAAATGCTTTTCCTCAAAAGTGTGATCAGTATGACTGGCCGCTAAGAAACAGGCAATGTAATCGCCAATTAACAAACAGGACTGAAAACACAAATGCACTGAACTTGGGAACATAAAACCACACCAAAATGACGGACTTAGGAGAATAAATTCAAATGAATTTTTGCCTACATCCAGACACCTTTGGTTTGATGATCATGAGTCTGGCTGTGAAACATCTGTCATTTGGCTGAGCCAACACCATGGGATTTCATGTTCCTTCGGAGCTGACTCAAAGCTTTCTTAATGCCCTGTAAACTTTTGTTCAGGGCTATCATAAGTTCCTTAAGCTTGCTGTCTTCACTTGGGAAAAGCCAGTTCTTGCCCCAGTCTTTTCTTCTCATGGACCGACTGGCACAAAGCTCTCACATATTGCCCCTCTCTGCCCTTTTGATACCTCTTCATTTCAAATCCCTCCCTCCATTCTCCCTTACAACTGCTCCCAGTTAACAGCTCTACTGTGACTGCACTATCCCCTATCCTATTACACTATCATTAGAGCTATTCTTTAACCAGTGATAATATATTTGTGGATGCTCCTATTGTCACATCTGGTTCATAGACAATAGCGCGAAAGACAAAGGCGCACCCAGACAATTGAGCACAGCGCGGAGGTGCGCGCCGCTCATAATTACTGTTTTTAGGGGCTCCGACGGGGGGTTTTGTTGGGGAACCCCCCCCCCCACTTTACTTAATAGACATCACGCCGGCGTTATGGGGGGCTTGGGGGGTTGTAAACCTCCACATTTTACTGTAAACTTAACTTTTTCCTTAAAAACAGGGAAAAAGTGAAGTTTTCAGTAAAATGTGGGGGGTTACAACCCCCCAAACCCCCCACAACGCGGCGCGATGTCTATTAAGTAAAGTGGAGGGGTTCCCCCCCACGCCCCCCCCCGGTCGGAGCCCTAAAAACAGTCATTTTGAGCGGCGCACACCTCTGCGCTGCGCTCAATTGTCTGGGCGCGCCTTTGTCCCGGCGCGCTTTTGACCTGACACCTTCACATCTGTCTCCTCACATGTTTTTATCACCGGCCTCAAAAGCCTCCAATTTTTTTGACAAATGAGCCTGATGGAAACCAAGGGCTAGATTCACTTACCTTTCTGATCTGTGTCCGACCCGATCCGTGGCCGGCTGACTGATTCACGACGGGTCTACATGCAAATTATCCCGATCGGAGGCATGCCCCAAACCGACCACGCAAATCACTGAAGAGCAATCCCAACGCATGCACAGACCATCTTCTTTGCCTGTAGATGGTCTGCGCATGCGCTTGCTCTCCATGGAATCAACTTTGCTTTGGGTTTTTTAACTTTTTTTTTTAAAGTTGGGCTTTGACTTTTACTCGCGAGCCTGTGGTTTTAACCCGCGGGTTTAAAGCGGGGCTGCACTGCGGGTTAAAACCACGGGCTCACACTACAGGGAAGGGCGGCAGAGCAGGAGAAGTCGGCAGAGAGCAGGAAAAGATGTGAGCGACTGGTCCCCAGCAGTCACTTCTTTTTTTTTTTTTAAATCTTTATTGACATTTCAAACTTTATAATGTATACAATTGAAGAGTCAGAAAAAAACTGTTGCTTCTTTTTTGATCGGCCAGCCCAGTCAGTGTTCCTGAATAAGTTTAGTGAATCGAGGCCCTTCCTACTTTGCATGCCTTTTCCCCTCATTTGCATGCGTGGAACGGAATCGGATCGGAGGTTGATCGGCCATGAGGTTAGTGAATCGGGTCAGGGTTGCAAAGGGGTCGCTAAGTGGTTGGGACATGATCGGTGGGCTTAGTGAATCTAGCTCCAAGGTCCTCTGACACTGATACTCAAAGGGCTTGTTTGGCCAAGTTTAGAAGATCTCAAGACAAACCCAGTGGTTTGAATTTCCCATCCCACTCATCCAGTAAAATTTATCTGGACACAATGCTGTGTGCACAAAGTGCCTGATTCTATAAATGGCGCCTACCTCAGTAGGCCTCTAGGAAAACCGCATAATGCCTAAATTGAGTTAGGCACCAGTAGACTTCTGCAACTTAAGTGCCAGGGATTTCTCGGCCTAAAATACTGGTGCCTAAGGTAGGCACTTATTAGCATCTAACTCAATCCACGCCTAAACTCCACACCTCTTCAGGTAGGCGCTGCTAGGTTCTGGTAGGCATCCCGGTGTAGACCCTACATCAAAGTTGTAGGCGCCTACCAAGTTTATCTTTTGTTTTTTTTTAATCACTTTTTAATAGCGCTTTAAATTATTAGCACCAATTTTTTTAAAAAAATTAAGTTAGGGGCCTACATTGGTAGGCTCCCCGATCTAGGCGCCCTTTATAGACTCAGGGCCAAAATGTACCTTCTCAAAAGAGGTAGGGCTGGATGTGTTCCTTGTGTGCAATTCAACTTTATTTGGTCAACCCATTATTTGATACTTTTGGGTCAGGCTGAGAGGATGCTCTAAAGCTATCTGGATAACTATCTCTACATATTCAGCCAAGAATTGTGGACAGTGTGCTGCTAAATATCTGGATAAAGAGTACATAACTTTATCCCAGTAGATTGCCCACTTGGGAGGCAATTCTATTTCAAGATGCCAACATCTAGATACCATTTTTGCACAAGCAGTAAGCCTATTCTATAAGAACACTTAAGTACAAATACTAGCATAAACCGGCACTGGAATGCCTAAATGTAGGTGTGTACATTTGCTCTAGGTCTCTCGTATAAGGAAAGACTAAAAAGGTTAGGGCTTTTCAGCTTGGAAAAGAGACGGCTGAGGGGAGATAGGATTGAAGTCTTCAAAATGCTGAGTGGAATAGAACGGGTACAAGTGGATCGATTTTTAACTCCGTCAGAAATGACAAAGACTAGGGGGACACTCGATGAAGTTACAGGGAAATACTTTTAAAACCAATAGGAGGAAATATTTTTTTCCACTCAGAGAATAGTTAAGCTCTGGATCGCATTGCCAGAGGTTGTGGTAAGAGCGGATAGCGTAGCTGGTTTTAAGAAAGGTTTGGACAAGTTCCTGGAAGAAAAGTCCATAGTCTGTTATTGAGAAAGACATGGGGGAAGTCGCTGCGTGCCCTGTATCGGTAGCATGGAATATTGCTACTCCTTGGGTTTTGGCCAGGTACTAGTGACCTGGATTGGCCACCGTGAGAACGGGCTACTGGGCTTAATGGACCATTGGTCTGACCCAGTAAGGCTATTCTTATGTTCTTATGGTTCAAGTCTATGGTGTGTACATTTGCTCCAGGTCCATATCAGTGCCTAAATGATATATATATAAATGTAACTTACAGTAATGTAATGTAATGTAATTTATTTCTTATATACCGCTACATCCGTTAGGTTCTAAGCGGTTTACAGAAAATATACATTAAGATTAGAAATAAGAAAGGTACTTGAAAAATTCCCTTACTGTCCCGAAGGCTCACAATCTAACTAAAGTACCTGGAGGGTAATAGAGAAGTGAAAAGTAGAGTTAGAGGAAAAATAAAAATAAAATAAACATTTTAACAAGACAGCATTGATCTAAATACTTTGGAATGTAGAAGAGAGGAGAGAAAGGAATAGAAGCAGAAGGGGGAGCCGTTGAACAGTAGAATTCTGGAGAAATTTAAATGATAGAAATAGAACAAAACAAAGACAAAAGGCAAAACAATAGATAAGATTAAAGATAAATCATAAGCTGGAAAGAAAAATAAAATAAAACTTTGTCTTCAATCCACGGTTTCAGCGTCAGTGATGAAGTGGAGCAAGTAAGTTTAGGAGGAGCGATTGACGTTTCCAGAAAGGGCTTCTTCAGGGAAGAGACTTGGCCGACAGTCCCAGGATGCCTATGTCTCCTCCCCTGCGATGTTCTCCCATCCATGCATTCCCTCCCAGACACACTGCCCGTGCCCCAGCCGCTCCAAGTACAGTACTGTGTAATTAGTCCGCATAAATGCTGGCCCTGTCTATGACATGCCCATGACCCTCCCTTGTGAATGCCTCCTTCCTTGACAATTACAAGATAAGCCATTATAGCAGTAAGACATGGTACTACCATTTAAGTACTTATGTGAATGGCCATATTCTATAAATTTAAGCATGCAAACGGCACTTATTATAGAACGAGGAGGTTGCTGGCTTTCCAAATATCACCCCTTATAAATGAACTAAATTAATTAATGGGGGAGGGGTTGAGAGAAGGCAAGAGTAGGAAGTCTGTGATGGGTTTCCACAGCAAGTGCAAATCAAGCTCATTGTTAAATACTGTAGATATGTTCATTTCAGCATTGCTATGGGGCCCACGTGACCCTTGTGGACTGGACGAGGCTTTCATTGTCTCCCCTCCTTACTGTCTCTTACGATTATGTTCTCCTGCATAGTAAGTCCTTTGCACGGGGATGCACAGTGTGCTAAAGCAGCATAATGCACAATGAATTATAAAAAGGAACAACCAAAGATTCTCGGTCCTTAACAGTGTATAGACTAGGGAAGTATTTTTACAAAGGTTTGCCATGCGTAAAGCCTGTTTTTACACATAGGCCTTTCATAATACCGCATGGACAAATGTGTATGTAAAAAGCACATACACACTGATAAAATGCATGGACTTTTACATGGATCACACTTAGGCATCGCTGGGGTTCAGTCTGGGCAATGTACACGTTGCAGTGTGTGTGTGTGTTTTATACATTACATGCACACATCTGCATAATCTTTGGAACAGGGGAGTTTTATACATTTGAATTTGCGTGCATGCTACTGGGCTGGTTCTGAGAGCCTATTTTATAAGGCATCTTCTCCGACTTTCAGCACAGACGCCCTGTTATCCAATTACACCCCCTGTGTGGAGACCTGAGCCAAAATAGCTCATCCAATATTAAAAGCAGCTGTATGAGCTCATTTTTCAACTATTAACCGCTCTTCTCTCTTATTCATCTGAACTTATTTTTGCTCCCAATGTTTTTCTCACAATATTTTTGAACTGAAACATAACTTTTAATACAGCTGCATCTTTTTATGCAACTTGCAAATTATTTTGGAGGAAAAAACCTGGGTTATATCCTTAACCAGAAAGTTGATTAATTAGGCGTTGTGATACCACGATAACTTACTATCTCCATAAACAGCTGCACTAGATAGACATATATTGTACTGTATTAGTAAGTTGATTTAAACATTATATATAGGGTGATTTTAGCATTATATATAAGTTGATTTAAGCATTATATATAGGATATTTGATTATCCTAAAGTTGATATTTATAGTTGATAGGATAGTTGATTATATATAGGATGATTTAAGCATTACAGTACTCCCCCGAAATTCACAGGGGTTCCGTTTCAGGACCCCAACGAATTTTGAAAAAACGTGAATGCAGTTTTTAGGCAGGAGAGGGCAGCTGGAGCACCAGCGGGTGAAGGAAATCACTCGCGGTCTGCTCCGACCACCTCATCCTGTATTAAAGTCAGGCAGCACCAATCAGGAGCTGCTTTGACACACAGCTCCTGATTGGTGTAGCCCGACTTTACCACAGGAAGAGGCGGTCGGGGCAGACTGCCAACGACCGGGTCCGCGAGTCACGAACTGCAAATTCGCAGGGAAACACTGTATATATAAGTTGATTTAAGCATTATATATAGCAGTGGTTCCCAACCCTGTCCTGGAGGAACACCAGGCCAATTGGGTTTTCAGGCTAGCCCTAATGAATATGCATGAAGCAAATTTGCATGCCTATCACTTCCATCATATGCAAATCTCTCTCATGCATATTCATTAGGGCTAGCCTGAAAACCCGATTGGCCTGGTGTTCCTCCAGGACAGGGTTGGGAATCACTGATATATAGGATATTTACATAAAGACAATTAAAAAAAAAAAAAAGAACATAAGAATTGCCACTGCTAGGTCTATCGTGCCCAGCAGTCTGCTCACGCAGCGGCCCCCAGGTCAAAGACCAGTGCTCTAAATGAATCCAGCTTCACCTGCGTACGTTCTAGTTTAGCAGGAACTTGTCCAACTTTGTCTTGAATTCCTGGAGGGTGTTTTCCTCTATAACAGAATCCGGAAGAGCGTTCCAGTTCTCTACCACATTCTGGGTAAAGAAGAACTTCCTTACGTTCGTACGGAATCTATCCCCTTTCAACTTTAGAGAGTGCCCTCTCGTTCTCCCTACCTTGGAGAGGGTGAACAATCTGTCTTTATCTGCTAAGTCTATTCCCTTCAGTATTTTGAATGTTTTGATCATGTTCCCTCTCAATCTCCTCTGTTCGAGGGAGAAGAGGCCCGGTTTCTCTAATCTTTCGCTATACAGCAACTCCTCCAGCCCCTTAACCATCTTAGTCGCTCTTCTCTGGACCCTTTCAAGTAGTACCGTGTCCTTCTTCATGTACGGCGACCAGTGCTGGACGCAATACTCCAGGTGAGGGCGCGCCATGGCCCAGTGCAGTGGTATGATAACCTTTTTTGATCTGTTCGTTATCCCCTTCTTTATCATTCCTAGCATTCTGTTCACCCCTTTCGCCCCTGCCGCGCATTGCACAGACAGCTTCATCGACTTGTCGATCAGAACTCCCAAGTTTCTTTCCTGGGAGGTCTTTCCAAGTAATAATAATAATAATAACAACTTTATTTTTGTATACCGCAATACCACAAACAGTTCAGAGCGGTTTGCAATGTAAGAGAGACGGTACATACACAGCGAAGATACAATGCAAGAGAATGTACTATGCAGTTGAGCGCAGTTTACAATGCAGGGTACATATTCAGTACCGCCCCGGACATCCTGTATTCGTGCATGAGATTTTTGTTACCGACATGATAGTTTATAGTTGATTATAGTTATAGTTGATAGGATAGTTGATTAAATATAGGATGATTTAAGCATTATATATAAGTTGATTTAAGTATTATATATAGGATATTTTAGTGTGGGCCTCTTTTACAAAGCCGTGGTAGCAATTCTGCCGCAGCTTTGCACAAGAGGTCTTATATTAGTTTTTCCTTTATACTGTATTATTATTAATATATTTTTGGAATGTAACTTGCCTGTAACTTATGTTAGCGTAAAAGCAACTTATAAATACCTTTTTTAAAACTAAGTTAAAAATGAAACTAAGGCCACTAGCTTATAACATTCACTAGCAACATAAGGAGACAATTTTGAAAGCAGTTTTTCCAGGCAAATTGTTGTGGATGGAGGCTGCACTCTTCTGTGTGGCTTAAAGGATGCAAAGGCTTTCATAGTGTGCCTGTTTTTAGGCAGGATAAAAAAAGAGGTGTCACCATGAGTTTGACTGCATTGAGTGGGACAACAGCATGAGCGGATTTGATATTAAAAAGTATATGCATTATTTTGCATCTCCTCTGTATCATATATTTTGCAGAGGCCAATACTGATTAGGAGGTTCAGCTGTTATCAGCCTGGAAGGATGCTTTAAGCAGGACAACCGGGCCTGGCACACAATTAAACAAAATGGACGTCCATCCTCACCTATTGGTTTTTCCCCTTTCTGTGCTCTTTTCTCCAAAGATTGTAGTTCTTGCCCTCTTTTTCCCATCTGTTTGAAGTAAGTCTATATGTCACGTCATGTGTTATATTAATATACCCTAGTATTGTTTAGCATCTCTAATTTTTAATTTGTTTTTATGGTAGTTTTCATTGTACACTGCCTAGAAATTTGATTAAGCGGTATAAAAATTTTTTACCTAAACTTGAAATTTGAAATATCCAAAACCCAATTTTGCAAAGGCAGGATCTGGACATTGCACGCTGCCATACATAGCAACAGGATGGACAACGTCCAAGTGTAGAAAGACGGATGCTCTTAGTTAAACCTGTTTCAATCATGTCTAAGGTACAAAAAGCTGCTCACATTGGCCTCTCCACTCCACCTCACAAGCGCTTGCATGAGGCTACAGCAGTGAGGTGGGCAACGTTCCAGAACAAGGGTAACTTACTGCGGGCCTCAAAATAGTACCTGGAGGGCCGCATGCGGCCCCTGGGCTGCGAGTTTGAGACCACTGCCTATGACCTTATGTCTGAATCATATTTTCTGTTTGAAAGTATATGTGAGATGGATGTCCATCTAGGACAGGGGTGTCAAAGTCCCTCCTCGAGGGCCTGCAATCCAGTTGGGTTTTCAGGACTTCCCCAATGAATACGCACGAGATCTATTTGCATGCACAGCTTTCATTGTATGCTAATAGATCTCATGCATATTCATTGGGGAAATCCTGAAAACCCGACTGGATTGTAGGCCCTCGAGGAGGGACATTGACACCCCTGATCTAGGACATCCCTAGAGATCCTTCCTAAAATGCTCCCCCGCATTTTCTCAGCCGTAAGACTCAAATTGTGAAACTTTGATGTTAGATGTCTTAGATAAAAAAAATGAATAAATAAATTGATTTTCCCATAAGGTTGCTGAACATCTGTGTGATTTGAAATGTCTATATGAGGATGTTGGAGTAGGTCTGAGGTAAGATTTAGGGCTCCTTTTATGAAGGCACGGTAGCGGTTTAATGCGCGTAATACCGTGTGCTACACCGCCGGCCGGGCTAGCCGCTACCGCCTCCTCTTGAGCAGGCGTTAGTTTTTAGGCCAGCGCGGGGGTTAGCGCGTGACGAAAAGTCGCTAGCGTTAACCCCGCTAGCGCGGCTTAATAAAAGGAGCCCTTAGTCGAGGCAGCAAAGGATTTTTTTAACCGAGAATGAGCTGCAAAGTGCATCTACAGAACAATGCGCCCATCTCTCGCGACTGGGCAGGTTATTGCAAATTACCTTCTCCATTTACAGTAACACAAGCTTCCACAGCAAACTGAAAATGATCATTTAGCTTCGCCGCAAAACCATCCACCTTAAAACAAATTAGCAACTGCTGTCCACTCTGTGCTTGCTCACCCAGCCGAAATAATCTTCCACGTTCACTCATCAGCAAGGGACGCACGCTTATTTTAAAACCAAACGCACGGGTTTATTTCCTGCAAACTTCCTATCCAAGTGAAATCTTTGCAGGTTCAGACTAATTTGCCAGAAAGTTGCAAAACAAGTTTAGGGAGCTGCGATCCACATCCTCGCTGTTCCTTTTGGCGTTAGAAAGAACAAGGTGCCTTTTGTTCCCTGAGGGGTTATTAAAGCAATCACTTACAGCTCAAGTCAGGTAAAAGAGCATTAAAATAAAAGGCTGTTGGTTTTGGTATTTATATTCTCCCCTCCCTAATAATTGTCTGTCTCTGTGGAGTGAAGCAGGAGCTGTGATTATTGGGAAAAGTGTGAGAATTTACTATCGGTGTCTTAAGAAACAACCCTGCTATTAGGCTCAATAAAAGTGTTTGCATTCTTCTAAAGGAGGAAATAAGTCCCAGAAGATAAGGGTTAGATATCTGTGATTGGAAGTTTTGTGGCCACTTCAGCTATGGCAATCTTTTTTTTATAAGCATCCATTGATGGGAAAATGAAACTGAATCTCATTGGTTGTTTTAGAATCTTTCCTGGGTCTTTGATTCCCCAGTGTTAATCTGCTGCTCCGTACTCTGTTTTCATGTCGGTTTGTAACATAGTAGATGACGGCAGATAAAGACCCGAATGGTCCATCTAGTCTGCCCAACCTGTTTCAATCTAAAAATGTGTTGGTTGTTGGGTTTTTTTCCCCCCCCCCCCTTCTTCTTAGCTATTTCTGGGCAAGAATCCAAAGCTCTGCCCGGAACTGTTCTTAGGTTCCAACTACTGAAGTGTCCGTCAAAGCTCACTCCAGTCCATCTACACCAGCGGTCTCAAATTCAAACCCTTTGCACAGCCACATTTTGGATTTGTAGGTACTTGGGAGGGCTGCAGAAAAAAATAGTTAATGTCTTATTAAAGAAATAACAATTTTGCATGAGGTAAAACTCTTTATAGTTTATAAATCTTCCCTCCCACCAAAGACCTGCATGTTCCTCCCCTTCTTTGCAGCGTCCTCCAGCTTCCCCCCCTGGCCTCCCGGTCTTAGTTTCAGCTAATTACCACAGCCTGCAGAGAGGATCGCCAGTGCTGTAGCGTTCCTTGCAGGCTGCCATTGGCCTCTGCAGCACGTTCCCTCTGCCGCGGTCCCACCCCTCCTCTGATGTCAGGGGCAGGATCGCGGCAGAGGGAACGTGCTGCTGAGGACGACGGCAGCCTGCAAGGAATACTACAGCACCAGCGATTCTCTCTGCAGGCTGCGGTAATTATCTGAAGGCAAGAGCAGGAGGCCAGGGGGGAAGCCGGAGGGCGCTGCAAGGAGTGGGCAGTCCTAGTACAGACCGCAGGCCGCAAAATAGTACCTGGCGGGCCGCATGTGGCCCCCGGGCCGTGAGTTTGAGACCACTGATCTACACCCTCCCAGCCATTGAAGCCCTCCCCAAACCATCCTCCACCAAATGGCCATATATAGACACAGACCGTGCAAGTCTGTTTGCAATGTTGAGCAAAATCTAGCTCGACAATTGCTTCTTTCCTTCTCCGTCCTATGTCTGAAGCTTGCCCGTACGTGTGTTCATCTGCACCCACCTTCTCAGACTGCTCCTGATCCTATCAGCCTCACCACAAAACAAGGCCCATTTGACCCCTTGCAGCTAACGTGGTCCCCTCTTAGTCGACTGTCTTTCACGATTACTTTCGCCAACACTGTAATCCCTTCGGCAGACCTCTTTGCTTCTTATTTTCCATAAACTGGTGATTTCACAGCACTGCCGTTCACTTAACATTCAGAGGTCAGATCCGTCTAGGGTTGCCGATATTTTGAAACCTCCCAAACCGCGAGCAACAGAAGGAACTGCATTCAAGACTTTATATACTCTGATCTGCAGTTTGGACTAAAATAATATATATATACTATATATATATATTATATACTATATAATATATATATATATATATACTATATATATATACTATATTATATACTATATATATATATATACTATAATAATAATAATATACTAAAAATAAAATTATTTCCATTGATAAGGGCTTTCATTATTATCTTCTAAGCACTTATCGGATAAGTGCAATCCAGATGAGTGATATTTTGCCTTGGATACTCAGAGGTGCTATCTGGATAGTGCATCTGAATATCCTTCCAGATCACCTCTGCACTACCCTCCTCATTCTAAGAACATAAGAATTGCCATATTGGGACAGACCGAAGGTCCATCAAGCTCAGTATCCTGTTTCCAACAGTGGCCAACTCATGTCTCAAGTACCTGGCAGAAACCCAAAGAGTAGCAACATTCTAGAGCTCAGATTGTGATGTCATAATGCCTCATTCCACCAATGCCTAAGAGCCAAACTCATCAGTGATGTCACAATGGCTTGATTGTCCTATACTTGGCTCACATAAGAACATAAGAATTGCTTTAATGGGACAGACCGAAGGTCCATCAAGCCCAGTATCTTGTTTCCAACAGTGGCCAACCCAGGTCCCAAGTTAGATCCCAAGTAGTAAAACTAGGGTTACCAGATGTCTGGATTTACCAAGATATGTTCTTTTTCTGGGTGTCCGGACGGATTCTTGAAAATCTGCAGTTCATCCAGATTGTCAAGCTCAGGGCTGCATCTGGAGAGCCTCTGAGCATATGCGGGTGTGACGTGACGAAGTCACATGCATGCAGCATGTCTGCACATGCTTGAAGGCCTTCCAGATGCAGCCCCGAGCAGGAGGAAAGAAGAGAAGGGGTTTGGGAAGGCCAGGGCGGGGCTGGGTAGAATTGGGCGGGGCTGGGTAGAATTGGGCGGGGCTGGGGGTGGGGCCACGTGTCTGGGTGTTATCCGACCATAATCTGGTAAACCTAAGTGAAATGGATTTTGTGCTGCTTACCCTAGGAATAAGAAGCGGATTTCCCCAAGCCAAGCCTAGGGACTTCTCTTCCAGGAAATTATCCACAATTTTGCACCTAGCCCACAAGTTGCATTCACAAGTTATTTGTGTCATTTACACATGTAACTTAATTGGCATTAAGGGTCAGATTCAAGTTTCAAGTTTAAGTTTCAAGTTTAAGTTTCAAGTTTATTAGGATTTTATATACCGCCTATCAAGGTTATCTAAGCGGTTTTACAATCAGGTACTCAAGCATTTTCCCTCTCTGTCCCGGTGGGCTCACAATCTATCTAACGTACCTGGGGCTATGGAGGATTAAGTGATTTGCCCAGGGTCACAAGGAGCAGTGCGGGGTTTGAACCCACAACCCCAGGGTGCTGAGGCTGTAGATCCAACCACTGCGCCACACACTCCAGATTCTATAAATGGCACTGTGGTCAGCACTGCTTTAAAAACACGCGACAGCACCGTTTATAGAATTGTGGCTTTGGAAAAGGTAAGCCCTGGAAATGTAGGCCGGGGTTTTTCAAGGCCTACATTTCTGGTGCCTCCCTTTTATGTGAATCGCGTCTATGGAGGCGCTTTATGATGCCTTTTTTTTAGGTGCTGGTAGGCATTTACATTTTTTCTTTTAAATGCTTTTTTTCCCCGTCTTAAATGGCGTTTTCAACTTAGGTTAGGCACCTAACTTAAGACACCGTTTATAGAACCTGGGCCTAAGAGCCAATAATTGGCATCAGTTGGTATGAAACGGTGCCAGTTGTCACTAATTTGCAGTTACGCACATAAATGTCCTTAGTAATTGTGCACACAAAATCCATAGTACTCGACTGCAAGAGGGCATGGGTCAAGGAGGGGTGTGGGCGGGTCAGGGGCGTGTCTAGCATTTACACGCACAGGTTCTAGAATACTAGCAGTCAGGAATGAGCATTTGGCTTTTGGTTTGGTTGATTTATTTATATCCCGCCCTTACCCAAGGCGGGTTACAAAGTGACATATAAAACGCAACAATAACTAAACAATCAAGTTTCAAATTTATTGATTTATTTTTTAAAATATATTTATTTATAAAATTTAGACGTTATTATCAAGCATATCATCTTGTACAGAAAGTGAGATTTATTTTTGATATACCGTTAATAAGTAAATAAAAACAATAATTTATCCGATATTAAAAAGACTGGGCAAATTCAGATTAACCTACATGAAACGGAAGGAAAGTAGGGGAGGGAGAGGTTGTTTTAAATACATCGAAGTAAAATTAATAAAAAAGGGCGGTAAGTGAGGAGCGGTAAAGACATTAGGGGGGAATCATTTCAAGAGAAGTATTAGATGTTTCAAAGCTACACATAAGTCAGGGAATTAAAAGGCAGAGGCTGATTCTAGAGAGTAAAAGCAACTTTAAAGAGGAAAGTTTTAAGTTTGGTTTTAAATTTTCCGAGTGAGTTCTCTAACCACACAAAGCAAAAATACAAACTATGGACTTTTCCTCCAGGAATTTGCCCAAACCTTTCATTGCTGGTTTTAAGAAAGGTTTGGACAAGTTCCTGGAGGAAAAGTCTATAGTCTGTTATTGAGAAAGACACGGGAGAAGCCGCTGCTTGCCCTGTATTGGTAGCATGGAATATTGCTACTCCTTGAGTTTTGGCCAGGTACTGGGGACCTGGATTGGCCACCGTGAGAACAGGCTACTGGGCTTGATGGACCATTGGTCGGACTCAGTAAGGTTCTTATGTTCTAAACAATAAAATACACTGGCAACCAGCACCTTAATATCGTCATCTCTTCCTTATTAACAACACAGCCTCATGCCCTGTATTTCATCTGGCATTTACAGCAGGCATTGAGCTGGTGTAAGTGCTCACGCCTACATATAAACACAAAACTGTGCACTTATCTAGTATTCTACAGTATAACAGCAATTATGTACACAAGACTATCTCTACTTCAAGAAGAAGGTGAAAGCTTGGCTCATCAACCAGGCCTTTAATGGAAGAAGTAACTAACTTGCTAGTCACACATAGACAAGATTGGTCGCACATACTATAGCAGGACACGTTTATCCACTCCTACTCTACCTAAGAATTTTCAAGCACCATTCTGACCACATGCACAACCACTGGCATAGTGAGGGTAGGAGGCGTCTAGGGTGGTGGTGCCTCTCCTCGTGCTCTTCTCCGCCACCCTCCTGAAGTACACATGCCTCTTCCCCTGTACCTGTTTAGCTTCCATGACACGGGACACGGAATTAACATCTGAGAGGAGCACCGAAGCCGGCACGAGCAGCAGACTGGGGCTAAAAGTATGGTTGGGGGGGAGTGAAGGTGCATGAGCACAGCGGGGGGGGGGGGGGGGGAGGGGGAAGGAGGGGGGGGAGTTCTTACCGCTGTGGCTGGCACGAAAAACGTTAGGGCGGCTTTGTAAAGGAGAGGATAAAGGAGCATAGGAAGTCTATGGCCCTCTTTTACTAAGGTGTGCTAAGCGTTTTAGTGCGCATTTAGCGTGTGTTAAATCAACACGTGCGCTAACGCGTCCATAAGATAACATGCACAAGTTAGCGTTTAGCGCATGCTAAAAAGCATAGTGCACCTTAGTAAAAGAGGGAATATGTTTAGGATGCAGGGAATTGATACCATCAGAATTGAGAACATGACAGAATCTTTACTTGTTTGAGAAGCGCTTGAACAGGGCTATGGATCTGATTAAATGAACCTTTACCTCTTGACTATGAAAAATATGCTGACAAATTATTTTGTTTTAAGTTTTGCTTAATATTATGTTATTTTATTTGCTCTTATTGTATATGTTTTGATTTGTAAGCTGCCTAGTACACTGGATAGCGAGTAATAAAAATACGGTAAATTAATAAGTAATTGTGATACAAAATTCATGCTTAGAGCGGATCATCCTGATGCTTAACTTCAGGCAACCTGTTGAGAATTACCTCCAATGTGGATAGTGCCAGGGTGGAGCCAGAATTTATTGGGATAGTGGCAATTCAGTCTGCTAGCCAGATAACTTAGGACCTAGATACCAGATAAGTTATCTTCATAACAGACTGAATATTACCACTATCCAGATAAATTGTGCAGATTCTCTTATCCGGATTTCAGCTGTGCCACTAACCAGACAATGGCACTGAATATCCAGATATTTTTGACCACTATAGGCAACGTTTAAAAATATTGACCAAAATGGCTTAATGTTGACTGTATTTATATATATTTATATTGTTTATTCCAGTTAAGCATCCCACACTTCCTCCCCAAAATAAATATTTGTATAATAATATGAAATCACTTTAATCGTAACCACATAAAGGCAATAAATCAAATTCCATCCCCATCCCATCCCAATTTAACACATTCCCCAGAGCTCCCCATATACCTCATCCATTCCTCATGTCCCCCGCCCCCCGTCCCTCACACACACATAGGTAGGATTACCAGATGTCTGGGAAAACCCAGACATGTCCTCTTTTAAGAGGACTGTCCGGATGGATTTCCAAAACCCGCCAGTTTGTTTTAGAAGGCCCCGAGTTTGGGGCTACATTTCGAGGGCCTCCGAGCAATGGCATACCTAGGGTATGTGATACCCAGAGCTGATCATTTCTTAACACCTTCCCCCATATAAAAAAAAAATATTTTTTGTAAACCCTCTCCCTTTCCTTGGTATGCCACTGCCTGAGGAAGGGGATTTTGGTCTCCAAAAATTTGTAAATAATGTATTAAAATTATTCCAATAAAAAGATTACATTGCCTTATTTTAATTTTCTATTTATAAATGTTTATCAATAAAGCTACAGTTCTAAAGCAACAATAAAAAAAATCTTTTTATACCTTTTGTCTGATTTCTGTTTTCCTCATCTTCTCTTCACTCTCCATCCCATCCAGCATCCACCCGCTTTCTCTGTCCCTTCCATTTTTCTCTTTCTGTCTCCACTCCCTCCCCCATGCTCTGGCATCTCTCTATTCTCCTTTCTTTCCCTCCTTCCCACCCCAACTCTCCCCATGGTCTGATATCTGCTTCCCTTCCCCCATACCTTGGGATCTCTCTCCTTTTCCTTCCATCTCTCCCTCTCCCTTCATGATCTGGCATCTTCTTCCCTTCCTTTCTCTCCCTTCCCAATGGTCTAGCATCTGTCTCCTTCCCTTTCATCATGCTTGGACATCTCTCTCTTCTCCTACCCTTCCATCTTTCCCTCTCCCTCCCCCTACAT
Source organism: Geotrypetes seraphini (assembly GCF_902459505.1). Lineage (NCBI taxonomy): Eukaryota > Metazoa > Chordata > Amphibia > Gymnophiona > Dermophiidae > Geotrypetes > Geotrypetes seraphini. The sequence goes on from NC_047095.1 coordinate 50,477,543, forward strand.
GCTATGGCATTTCCTCTCTTTTCTTTTCCTCCCTCCGTTCCTCATGATCTGGCATCATGCTCTCCTCTCCCTTTCATTCTTTTTTACCCCTCCCTCCAATTGGGTGCATGGTGTAACATTTCTCTACACCCCCCACCCCCGATGGGCACCTCTCTTTCTCTCACTGACAGCAGCCTTCACAATTCGCTGCTCTGCCAGCATCAGGCCTTCCTCTCTGCTGGGTTCCGCCTACTTCCTGCTTCCGTGAAGGCAGGACCTAGCCGAAAGGAAGGCCCAACACCGGTAGAGCAGTGAGTTGCAAAGGCTGAGGCTGCCTCTGCCAGAAGGGGAAGTTCCCGGACCATGATGCCAATGCTGACCCTGGGAGCACCTCCTTATGGTCTGCACCTGGGTCGGACCGCCCCCACCCCCCCTTGGTATGCCACTACCTCCAAGAATGCATGGACATGATGAGATGACATTATCATGCAGTCTCTGCACATGCTTGGAGGTCCTGCAGACGCAGCCCAGACTCAAGGAAGAAGAGATGAGGTTTGTGTGGGAATGGAACAGGGCAGGGCAGGGCAGAACAGGGCGGGGCTGAGGGCAGAATAGGGCCACATGTCCTCTTTTGTTCAACAAGAAATCTAGTAATCCAAACAGAGCACTTGCTGAATATGTAAAGCTTGGCTTTACTAATCTTTCATGCCCTTTCAAATTTGTTGCCTCTTTTTCCTTCTCAAGCTTATCTCCAGCGGTCTCTTTCTCTTCACCTCAACTCGGACAGCCTCCACTCCTCCCTGTGCCTGTCTCAGCCAGTCTCTCCCCAAGCTGGTTCCCACCAGCTCTCCTCTCCCTCATCCTCCCCTCTCCCAACCGCTGCCCTAATTCTTTCCTTGGCCCATTACCACAAGATGTCCTCTTTCACACTCGTCTGGGCACATTAATCTATTTCCCCTCAACCTAACCCTCCAGTGTCACTCCTCCACAGCTTGATCCACAGTGTCTACCGTCTCTCTCCTCTCTATCCAGCCATCTATCACTCTCTCTTCCCAATCTTGGCCCTACCACTCATAAACCCAACTCCCTTCCCATCATCAACACCGTCCTCTCAGAGCCCGATATTCATAAAAAGCTGAACTCCTAAATTTGTGCCCAATTTTCAACCATACTTAGGAGCCTAACTTTACTTTAGGTCTGCCATCTGTTGCCACCCACAGTTTAGTGCAACTTTGAGTATGCACTCAGTAAATTTTCAAAGAGGCCAAGTTTGGAGCATGCAGTAACTCAAATTTAACAGCATAAATCCTTTGAATATTTGGTCCTCCGTGTATTACCGCTGCTCTTGGTTAGTTGCTGCTTTGGACTATTCCAACTTTTACTAATACTGAACTGCTGCTCCTATTCTTAGCCCCCACAGACTGTCCCTGCTACTGACATCATGTTTAGGAAGGCAGGTGGAGCCAAGGCCAGAATCTGTGTGTGTTCTTCTCCCAAGCCCTGCAGTCCTCACGCTTCTCCTTCCAGGAAGCAGGGCTTGGGAGAGGAGCACATGCAAACTCTGCCCCCCAGCCCTGATTGAATTCCAAACGTAGAGAATGGTACACGGACAAATTTGTCCCCGCCCCCCACGGGATCCATCTCCATTTCCATCCCGTCCCTGCAAGGTCGGTTCCTGTGACTGCCCCATTTCCGCAAGCTCTGTCCTTATCTGCACAAGCCTCGAACATTTATGATTTTAAAGTGTTCGAGGCTTGTGCAGATGAGGACAGAGCTTGCAAGAATGGGGCAGCCGCAGGAACAGACCTTGCAGGGACGGGATGGGGACAGGGACAAGTTTTTCCCAGTGTCATTCTCTAGCTCAGTGTTTCTCAATTTGGTCCTGGAGTACCCCCTTGCTAGTCAGGTTTTTGGAATATCTACAATGAATATGCACGAAAGAAATTTGCATATAACGGAGGCAGTGTATGCAAATCAAGTTTATGCATATTCATTGTGGATATCCTGAAAAACTGACTGGTAAGGGGATACTCCAGCACTGAGTTGAGAAACACTGCTCTAGCTGATGCTGCTGTAGCCACTGTGACTGGGCTCGGCTCTGAGCAGACTCTTTGAAAAGGAAGAGGTCTATGGGGCAGGAGAAACGGGGAATCTGTTCTATTCTAGAAGCCGATGGTCAACAGAAAATCAGCCCTTACACTTGCCCGTTTTCGGATCCTATCGGCTGCTGGCCTCTGTTTAGGAAAGCCAGTCAGGATGACTGAACACTAGCTGGTTGGCAACAGTAGGCCTATCTGCATGTAACACGTGTCAGGTGCATGGCAGGTCAGAACTTACCATTTTCTGGCTGGTCCTTAATATCAGCTTCATTTGCCTGGCTGGGACTTTCAGATTGACTTGAATCTGAAAAACATAAAATACAGCCCAAAATTACAGGGTCTGCTATGGAAGGTGGATCAGAGGCACCAGGTCTTCTCAAAAGCCCGTGTGTGCAACTAGAGGGCAAGCGTTCTGGGAGAGCTACAGGATCCCATATGATACACTGCACATATAGAGAATAGAATGGGCCCTGCTTCCAGTCAGGGCTAGATTTACCCTCTCAATGTTCTGAGGCCACGTGGGGTGTGGGTAGGAAGAGAGTAGCCCCAGAATGCACGACTGCAAAAGGAAGACCTCCTCCTAGCCCTCTTTTCATTGCCACTTAGCCTAAGCCAGGGGTGTCAAAGTCCCTCCTCAAGGGCCGCAATCCAGTTGGGTTTTCAGGATTTCCCCAATGAATATGCATGAGATCTATTAGCATACCATGAAAGCAGTGCATGCAAATAGATCTCATGCATATTCATTGGGGAAATCCTGAAAATCCGACTGGATTGTGGCCCCCCCCAGGAGGGACTTTGACACCCCTGGCCTAAGCAGTCATATCTCATTGGACCCATCCTCTTAAATGCACAAGGGCAAGCCGGTGGTGATTCTCCCATGCCTTTAAGAGGGTGGGTCCGAAGGGATGCTGCTAAGACTGACAGGTGCTTGAAAGGAAACATGACTTCCCCAAAAGCTGTAACATGATCAGATGTGAGCAAATTTCGACTGTACACTCTTAAGGTCAAAGGCTATATAATGATGTGATTTTTTGCACAGTTTCCTATGTCTTGATGGTATTATTCAAATAATAAGTACCAGCATGTTATGAAATGGGAAGAACCTGGAGGCTGTACAATATAGGTCTTTGAGGGGGGGTGGGGAGAACACGGAGCAACCCAGAAGTAATCTATTTTTATAACAAGTGACAACCAAGGTATTCTGGAGGGAAAGGAAGGACTGATAGGAAATATCTGTTCCCTTGAGAAAGAAAAAAAAAGTGCTTTAAATGTATTAAAAGCCCCTTGGCGGTTTCAACAGAAGCAAATCCTAGTTGAAAATCGAGGGCAAGCTACAACAGAGCTACGTGGACAGAGCCTATGACCAAGAAGAAACTCCCATTAACTTGTGACAAAGCTATTTCCAGCACCTTTAAGCCTGAAAAGCTCACAATTGGCTTCTTCCACTTAAGCACGTCTTGACGTGATAGTGGTGCAGGATCAGAAGGGCCGTGTCACAAAGCTCATGCAAGAGGGAGAGCAGCTGCCCTTCTGCTGCTTTGTGGGAGTAAGGGGGCTGCAGGGCACCAAACAACCACTGACCTCTAGTCCAAAAAGTCACACAAATAAATACAGAGCTCTATAAATCCAGGAGGTGCAAGGGACAGCATATCATTGCCTTCCATGTTATTTCTTTTGGAATTAGAGGTGTAGCCTAGTGGTTAGAGGTTGTGGGTTCAGTTCCAGCCTGCTCCTTGTGACTCTGGGCAAGTCACAACCCTCCATTGCTCCAGGCACCTCAGTTAGATTGTGAGCTTGCCAGGACAGATAGGGTTAACACTTAAGACTACCTGATTACTAGGCATTCAATGCATCTTAAACTACTTTGGGTGGATCTCTTCATGAAAAAAGGTGGTTAATAAATACATTTCAGCGTGTATTACTTCATTATAGCACAAACTAGCAAGAAACAAACAAAAAAAATGCACATCCTGTAGAATACTGGAGAAATGTCATCTTGAGTACCACAGCTGGCACTCATTGAGGGTGCTAGAGCGGACTCTGTGGCCCCGATTCACTAAACTCACCGATCCTGTAACAATCATCGCTAAACCGGTTTGACTGGTTTTGCGATCGTTCGTGTTCCCCGACCCGATTCACAAAACTGCTGTCCGAAGTGCTTTTCCGAGCACTCACCCCCTCTCCGATCCGAGCCTGCTAATGAGGGGAAATGCCATGCAAAAGTAGGCAGCGATCGAATCACAAAGCAGAAGAAGAAATACCGATCGGGTTTGCCAGTCCGAAAAGAGCGACTGCATCCGCTAAAAATCAGGGGGGGGAAATTCCATAGTGACACTAGGAAGTACTTCTTCACCGAAAGGTTGACCGTTGGAATGATCTTCCACTTCAGGTAGTTGAGGCCAGTAATGTGATTGACTTTAAGATCAAATGGGATCAACATGTGGACTCACTTCAAAGAAGAACTTAGAGGGGAGGGTTATTTGAGTGGGCAGACTTGTTGGGCCGAAGGCCCTTTTCTGCCGTCATATTCTATGTTTCTATGCTGAGGACCAGTCGCTCACTACCCTTGCTGACTCTTCTGCCCTGAAATATCAGTATCGAGGTTACAATCCCACATAAAACAACTATTAAAAAGAACTATAAAACAACTTGTTATAGTCTGTATCATGCGCATTGCGACCGCGTGTGTTTACAGCGCGGGTTTAAAGCGTGTTGAAGTTCTGGTGCGGCGGCAGTCACAAATCTTTCCTTTTTAAAAATTACCAACTATAAGGGCCAGCACTGGTAGACAGCATCCACCCCTCCCCTTCCCAATGACATGCGCAAATAAACCACACCCACTAACTACAAAGTAAAGCGCGAAGAACCAGTGCAGGAGTACATTTCATCGAGAACCAGCAAGTATATTCTGCGCATGCGTTTCGATCACTATTACAGATAGGGCAGGGAGGGGGGTGACAGAGGGCAGAGCCAGGGAGGAAGAGTGCAGAGTCTGACAGGAGAAGGAAGGAAAGGTGCTGGCACAGAGCCTGACAGGGGAGGGGAGGGAGGAAGGAAGGAAGGGTGCTGGGTGCAGAACCTGACAGGAGAGGGACGGAAGGAAGGGTGCTGGGTGCAGTACCTGACAGGGGAGGGGAGGAAGGAAGGGTGACAGGGCAGAGCCTGACAGGGGAGGGATGGAGGGAATGGGGCTGGGTGAAGTGCATGACATAGGAGGGATGGAGGGAAGGGGATTGAGTGCAGAGCCTGACAGGGCAGGGGAGGAAGGAAGGGTGCTGGGTGTAGTGCCTGACAGGGCAGGACACTTGAATATTAAGCCACCCGACTTATATTCGAGTGAACCATTTTCCTCCTTTTGGGGGGAAATGGGGATCTCGACTTATATTCGGATCGATTTATATTCGAATATATGGTACTTGTCACGCGTGTACAGAGTGCGTACTTGTATTGCAAAACCTCGCAGTGTCAGAGAGAGAAGAACCATCAGCTCAGTTGTGATGATGTGACGCGCATATACGTAGTCGTATTGCAAGACCGTAATTGTTTATAACAGTCCGCTGCGTCAGAGAGAGAAGAACCATCGGCTTAGTTGTCATGCATGTATACTGTATGTACTCGTATTGCATGACAACGCCCGTTTATCAAGTTAAAATTTAATAAAACGTTTTGCTCATCTTGCAAAACGCGCTCGCACACCAACTTACTCACAATCCAAGGTTTTACTGTACTTAGCTTAGCCTGGATCTCACGCTTAACACTGGATAAGGTATAAACAAGAAACTGGGTGTAAATGCTTGTGTGCAATGCGTAAATGATCCTATTCTATACGTTTCCATTTTCAAAATAACTCAAGGTAGAGTCATCCAATTCATAGTGCAAACATCGACAGGTATCTTGAGCAGAGATAAAGATGGCGGACAAAACGTCTCCACAGAGCCCCACTATAAGCTCAGCTTGGACTGCAGAAATAGTGACAGAGGTTCGTTTGGCAGTCAAGAAAGCTTTAGATATTAAAAAAACCTACAATTTCAAGATAAAATTTTTCAAAGGAAATGACATTATGTGACACCTGGCAAAGACCCTTTTCTGGAATTGCCCTCACTATTTTGGCAAGGCATAGCATGTAGTGCAGTGGTTAAAGCTACAGCCTCAGCACCCTGCGGTTGCGAGTTCAAACCCACACTGCGCCTTGTGACCTTGGGCAAGTTACTTAATCCCCCCATTGCCGAGGGTATATTAGTTAGATTGTGAGCTCACCAGGACGGACAGGGGAAAATGGTTAAGTACCTGAATACATTCATGTAAACTCTTCTGATCTCCCCTAGGAGAATGAATTAGAAAACTGAATAAATAAATAGAGTGAAAAGCTTCAGCCTCTGATCACCAGAGCTGGTATTATGACATCACAATGCCTCATTCCACCAATATCTAAGAGCCAACCTCATCAGTGATGTCACAACGGCTTGATTGTCCTATACCTGGCTCACTTTTACTACATTTTGATTTCTAGAGTGGTGCAGTGGTTAAAGCTACAGCCTCAGCACCCTGAGGTTGTGGGTTCAAACCCACACTGCTCCTTGTGACCCTGGGCAAGTCACTTAACCCCCCCATTGCCCCAGATAGATTATGAGCCCACTGGGACAGATAGGGAAAAATGCTTGAGTACCTGAATAAATTCATGTAAACCATTCTGTGCATAAACTCCAAGTGTCCTGAAAACCAAGGTCTATTTTGAACTGCTGTATGGCCTCAGCCCTTGGAATTACCAGATGTACAATGCTATACCCTTTAATTCGCTGTATGTACAGTTTCTCTTTATTGTATCTACAGTTTCTCTATATTGTAAACCACTTCTCTTTATTGTAAACCGCCTAGAAGTCGCAAGATTGTTGGCGGTATATAAGAATAAAGTTATTATTATTATTATTATTATTAAGCATGGAGGTTGAATTCTGGACATTAGGGCTCCTTTTATCAAGCAGTGGTTGAGCCTTTTATTGCGGGCCAGCAAGATAAATGCTCTGATGCTCATTCAGTTCCTATGAGCGTCTGTCGGAACATTTACCTCACCGGCCTGCATGAAAACGCTCTACCACTGCTTGATAAAAGTGGCCCTTAGTTTAAAAGATTTTTTTTTTTTTTTTTTTTTTTTTAATCTCGGGCTGGTTCACCAATAGATTTCATGACCTAGAATTTGGGGATCTATTTTTGAACATGCGACACTGCAAGCCCAGCGAACCTTTAAAACGCTGGTTTAAAAAATCTTTTACAGTTTCTTATTCCTGCTCAGAGGTTTGCGTGAGCGCTTTATGATGATTGCTGTCATTATTATTATTTCTCTCTTTTCGGCAGAGGCTCACTTTGGACAGAACTCAGACGCTCATTCATGGCAGCCTTATCAAAGCCTACAATACTGCTTTGTGCTTGCAGTATTTGAGTCTTCTGAAAGTAAACACAATGGAAGTGTTTGGGAATCTTTACCCCCACCCCCCGCCCCCCTTCAACTTCACTTTCAAGGGAAGTGATAATCTATTACCCCAGGGAATCGAATTGGTGCAGCCTTTCGTCCTAGACAAAATAAACACTTCAGCATGGACGTGTCTGCATTCTCCTTGGTGGCGCTGCCATGCACCAGCAGCTAAAAACAAAGAAACTTTTAGCTGCTCAGACAAAATACAGAAGCTCCCCAAACAACACAGCAGGCCGGGGAGGTGGTGGTGGTTGGGGGGTGGGAGGGGAGAAGTATTCAGTAAACCTGACAGTCCATTCAATATGGGGATGATGGCCGTAATGCATCCAGGGTCCCTGCGCTAATTAAATATGCATTGGCAGAGCTGTGATCGATTCAAGCCATGGATCAAATGGCACACCTGCAAGTTCTTCAGCGCCCAGCTCCCAGGAAAAGGGAAATGCAGACTCTCCTTATCTTTGTTTTCAAAGGCTCTCAGTTTCTGTGCTTATATATCTAATTTAATTCTTTCACCCCCGTCTGCAAACTGGATTAGGGAAAGTCAATACTTGCCTTTTGTGCATCAACATGAACACAGGGCTTTTCCTTTTATTCAATTTAGCCATGACCTTTAGACAAGATAGAACGGCAGGTGCCTAAAACTACGGCAAGGTCATGAGGAAGCAGGGGTCAACCCTATGGATGGCTGTCATACCGCTCTGGAGCTCACGATAACTCAATTACTTTCCGGGGCACAAGTGAAAAGTTTCTACAGAATCTTTCTTGTGTTGGAGGGTGTTGATGTGATATATTAGCAGAGGCCCAGTTTCAATTTTTTTTTTTTTTTAAAACCTGAAGAGTGAAGAAAAGAGGACCAACCAGCAGGGCAGGATTCATTCGTTGAGGGCCCCTAGGCGCACAAGTCCACTGGGCCTCCCCCCCACGCTCCACTCCACCATGCCCCTCTGAAACAGGAAGTTACGTCATGAGGGCGAGGGAGGAGAAGGGAAGTAGACATGCACAGTATTAGAGCAGGCCCTGCGGCATGGGTTCAATTTGCTTACAGGCTGCGGCGGGAGAGAGGGCAGCGAGGGAGTCAAAGGGCGGGAAGCTTACATCACCTCACCACACAGTCGGGGGCCCCCTGCCTTGTTTGCTGCCCCCTAACGCTGGCCCTGGAAGGGGAAGAGATGCCTGGACGGCCTGTTTGCCTTCCCCTAATGCCGGTGGGCCCCCCTGATGTTTTCGGGCCCGAGGCACGTGCCTGCCGGAACAAACCTAAGGCTTTTTCTTCCGTTGAGTTAATACTCTCAGCCTTACGAGTGGAGCAAGTTTGTGATTATTTTTAAATAACATCCACGCCTGATGTATATTTTTGACCTTAAAGGCCCAAATTCTGTAACCAGCGCATAATGTTAGGCGCTTATCTAAATTGAACAACAAGCCCAATTAAACTTTTTAAACAGCACTAATTGAAACTTAGGCGCCTATCAACAAAGAGCGATTCTACAACAAGGCGTCTCTAAAAATTTAGGCGGCCTTCAAAAAAATAGGCGCTATGCATGTTAGGCGTGGGCGTGGCTTTATGTTAGGGGCCTTGTTACAGAATCGCCTACATTTTTGTTGCGCCTAGAGCTGGCCTATTTATTGGGCGCCTCCAAAATAGTCGCCGCTCAGCGCCATTCACTAAACAGCACCCAATTGTACTTGAATCGCGCTGAACGGTGCTAATATCAGCGCCTAACTGTTGGCCGCTTCTTATAGGCTTTGCCCCTAAGTTTCTTTTTTACCGTTCTCCACAAGTTATCATAGGTGTCCTTTTACTAAGGCGCGCTATCTGTTTTAACATGCGCCGAACGCTAACGCACCCATTGTATTCTATGGACGCATTTTAAATTGGCTAGCGCGCCTTAGTAAAAGACCCCCATAGTGTCCTTTTTGAAAGTTAAGGGCTGTTGTTTTGGATTTCCTGTGTAAACTTATTCCAGGGATTATGTAAAATCTGATCATGCTACCCATCACTTTTATCAAGTGGCCCCAGCACCATTACCTCCCTCACAGCAATGGCGGTCGGATTCTATTTATAATTAAAACATTTTTGTTAATTGAAACAGCATATCTCTGACAAATGAAATTATAGAAAGATGTAGTCTGTTGCATTTGAATCAGCATCTTCTTGATTACTTAGCCAGCTGATTCCCATTTGCGGGGTATACCAAACAATGTGGTATGGTATGAATAACTCAATTTCTTTTGTAAATCTTTATTCATTTTTATACGTACAATAAGTGTGATAATACATAAAAATATTTGCACATTGAGAATATCACTTAATATTCAGCAATAATACCAATCATAAAATCTTAAATCCCTCCCTTCCCTCCCCTTCATAATAAGTAATTACTTCATATAAGATGTTATACTTAAAATCCCCCCTCCCTGAAAAATGAACTTTAAGAATTAAGGGAAAAGTAACATCTAATCATTACAAAATTTTGTTAATGGCTCCCACACATCTTGAAATTTCCTAATATATCCTCGCTGTGTTGCTATTACTCTTTCCATTTTATACATATGACATAATGAATTCCACCAAAAATTATAATTTAGTCTACTCCAGTTCTTCCAGTTATAAGTAATTTGTTGAATGGCAACCCCAGTCATTATGAGTTATTATTTGATGATATCTGACTCTTTGCTCTCATTGACATACCAAATAATACAGTATCATTTGACAATGCCACTGGGTTTTCTAATAAACAATTAATTTGGCCCCAAATTGATTTCCAAAAAGTCATAATAAATGGACAATAGACTAATAAAAGATCTAAAGTCCCTGCTTCGAGATGACAGTGCCAACATTTATTAGACTTAGAGCTATCCAATTTTTGTAACCGAACAGGGGGTCAATAACTCAATTTCTAAGACGGTCCTTTTTCTTGGATTATGACACATTTAGGGGTCCTTTAAGACACGCTAACCGATTTAGCACGCACTAAATGCTAACGCGTCCATAGACTATAATGGGCGCATTAGGATTTAGCGCGCGCTAATCGTTAGCATGTACTAAATCAGCTAGCGCCGTAGTAAAAGAGGGGGTTAATAAACAGTGTTGAAAAGTGCAAAACCCTTTTTGAAGATCCCTCATGAAGAAAGATATAACACGTCTTTAAGATAAGATTACTGTAGCTCTGCTATCTGACGAGACAAATGTTGCGGCTTGGCCTCAACACTAGTTTCAGCTATCAGCGCTCTACATCACTCATCAATGAAACCAAGAGTAGTGCTAGCCTTCGTGCCTCCTTGAGGGCCGCAATCCAGTCGGGTTTTCAGGATTTCCCCAATGAATATGCAGGGATGTTACCTGTTGTATCATGTGTCGGAGTGTGTTTTGGGTCAGTTGCTGTAAAAATCTGAAAAGGCAGATCCAAAAGTGGGCCTGGAGAGTTTAAATGGTCAAAAGTGCATTTCAAGTATCATTCCCTCCTAGCTGTATAAATGCTATGTAATAATTAAGAAGGGAGGAAGGAGGGGGCCAGACCCATGTCTTCTTGGGTCCCTCTCAGGTGCCTTTCAGGGGAGAAGTTTAGAACAAATGCCAGGAGGTTCTTCTTCACACAGAGGGTTGTGGACACATGGAACGCGCTCCCGGAGGAAGTGGTCGGGCAGAGTACGCTACGGGGATTCAAAGAGGGATTGGATGGATTCCTGAAGGATAGGGGGATTGAGGGATACAGATAAGGGTAGATAAGAGTATGGAAAGAGTATAGATAAAAACAAGGGGGCTATAGGGCTAAATCAAGATAACATGACAGGTCATGGACCTGATGGGCCGCCACGGGTGCGGACTGCTGGGCACGATGGACCTCTGGTCTGACCCAGCGGAGGCAAATTCTTATGTTCTTATGTCATGCATGACGTAAGAAATATTTAAAAAAATGAATCAATAAAAATAATTTGTGTGTAAAGGTGTTCAATTTGGAAGTATAAAAAAAAAGCTTGTCAACTAATTGGAACCTAAGAACAGTACCGGACAGAGCTTTGGATTCTTGCCCAGAAATAGCTAAAAAGAAAAAAAAAAAACCAACAAATTTTTAGATTGAATCAGGTTGGGCAGACTAGATGGACCATTCGGGTCTTTATCTGCCGTCATCTACTATGTTACTATGTAGTTTATAACAGTGGCATCATGATTTCAAAAGCGGGACACAGCATACAAGCAAACCATTCTTTTTTTAAAAAAAAAGGAAACCGTCTACATATACAGTATGAACTTCCTCATTATGGCCCTCTTTTACTAAGCCACAGTAGAGGTTTCTACCACGGTCTGGAGCACTAAATTTTATTTATTTATTTATTCAATTTTCTATACCGTTCTCCCAGGGGAGCTCAGAATGGTTTACATGATTTTATTCAGGTATTCAAGCATTTTTCCCTGTCTGTCCCAGTGGGCTCACAATCTATCTAATGTACATGGGGCAATGGGGGGATTAAGTGATTGCCTAGGGTCACAAGGAACAGCGTGGGTTTGAACCCACAACCTCAGGGTGCTGAGGCTGCAGCTTTAATTACTGCACCGGGCCTGGTGTTAGGGAAGCAGGAAGAAATTGGCGGTGGTGGCTTGGGGAGGCAGGGAGAGAGAAAGAAAGACAGAAAGAAAGAAGGGGGGCAGGGAGAGAGAGAGAAAGAAAGAAAGAAAGAAAGAAAGGGGACGGGGCAGGGAGAGAGAAAGGAAAAAGTTGGACTCATGGAGGCACAGAGAGAGGATGTTGGTTGAGGAATGGAATGAGGTCTGGAGGAGAGGAAGCATACAGGAGGCAGAAAGAAAGGAAGAAATAAATATTGGATTTACAGTCAGAAGAAGGAAGTGCAACCAGAGAGTCATGAAATCACCAGAGAGCAAAGGTAGGAAAAATGATTTTATTTTAAATTTAGTGATCAAAATTTATATCTGCTATCTATATTTTGCACTATGGCCCCGTTTTACTAAACTGCAGTTTTTAGCGCAGGGAGCCTATGAGAGCGTCAGGAGCAGTACGGGGCATTCAGCACAGCTCCCTGCGCTAAAAACCACTATTGCAGTTTATTTGTCTATTTTTGTATAGTTGTTACTGAGATGGCATTGCATATTTTAAAGTCATCTGCCTTGACCTCTTTGAAAAAAATAAAAAAAAAAACCCAGAATATAAATAATAATTAACATTTTCTCTGCGTACAGTGTGCTTTGTGATGGAAAGAGCAATTGCAATACAGAAGTTATAAAAAAATTTTAAAATATGGAGACCGATGGTTGATTTTTGTAGTGAATAGGCATCATTTTTCTTTGATAATATTCATAGCGGGGTGGGGAAGATAAGATGTAGCAAAATTGAAATTTTGAAGGAATATGATAGTTTTAATGATTGTATAGAAAGATGGGAGGGGGAGGGTTTTTAATTAATTTACATATTAAGAATATAATGTATGATGTTCAAGTGTTATATGATAGTATTTCATGTTGTTCTTTTTGTGCACTTGATGTAAGTTTGAAAAAGAATAAAGAAATTAAAAAAAAAAAAAAAAAATTTTATTGTTGGTAGATCATTTTGACTTGGTCATTTTAAAAGTAGCTCGCAAGCCCAAAAAGTGGGGGCACCCCTGCAGTAGTGTTTTGAATGCCACTTTCAATCATCTCATTCATTTTTTATCAGTACTCATCACCTTTTTAAAAAAATCATTGTTTGATAATATTTATTAATAATATTAATATTATTTTATATTTACATTGTTTTTCCTCGATTTTCATCGTAATTAACATTTTTGTTTTAAAGGATTTTAGTATTTTGTTAGCATGTACCATGTGATATATTTTCTTCATTTTGTTTTTAGTTGTTTTTTTCAATTAGTGATCAACCATATTTCATTCAGAACACAATAGTTCATTGTTGAAGTAACATAAAAAATGTGATGTTTCTGATCACCTTTCATTTATATGGCTATTTTTAATTTTCTATTCATTGCAACTATATATACATATCTCTTTATTAATTGATCCCCTGATGTAGGTCGTGGGGCTGAAACATGGACTGTGTTGGATTGAACAGATCTGTATCAATAAAGATTTACTAGAGGAAATATATCTCTGGCTGGTCCTCGTTTTCTTCACTGTTTGGATTTTTGTTTCATTCTCGCCCCCTTCTTAATCTCTCAGTGGCTACTGACTCCCTCCCTCCCACCCACCCCCAACCCCACGTCCTAAGAAGTGAAAGTGAAAGTGGATACCAGGCTGTGTGTCAGCTTCAGGTATTATGGCCATTCTTAACAGAGCACCAAACCAGCGTAAGGTCAGTGCAGTGGACTTTGAACAATGGGATCCAGATATAACTCCCACTTTAACTCTTTTATTTCTGAACAAATATGTGAGCCGTCCTTGAATATAGAAATACTTACAATACCTGAATATATGAGACACTTGCAATCATGATAGCAATTGTAGTGGTGTACCATTAGGTATAGTAGGTTTTTATCTGTTCCTGGACACTCACAATGGCATATAATGGAATTAAAGTGGGATTAATACCTGGGTGCTCTTAAAGTCCATTGCATTGATCACTGGGCTGCCCCTCTGCTCTGCAGAGATATCTGTGTGGCTATTTTTGTACAAATGATACCAGACAGATATTTTTTGTGCCTTTTTTTTTTGGCGTTCATAGTTTGGCTGTTTCCTTTCTGCAAAATGGCTGTTCCTTTTGGACATTTTCAGCGCAAGGCTTTCTTTTTCACATATTTTCAAACAGGAAATTCTAACGTCCTTCCAGTTTGAGAATGGCTGTTAGATAGATTTTTTTTTGGGGGGGGGAGGGACATTATGAGCAGACGTCCCAATTTTGACTGCGACATTCTTTTGATAATGCCCTCTGCATGACCCAGCAATGCCTGTTTCCAGCTATCCTAAAAAAACAACCTTTATTTACAGTAGCTATCATATGGTCAGACTCTTAATCTAATCTAGTCTTCAATTTATATATCGGATCGGGTCATCTCCCAATGGAGCTCGACTCGGTTCACATGTAATTAAAACTAGAGTACATAAGAAAGAGAGCATAAAAGAACAAAAGCTGGATTATCATCAATTCTTTGATACTATAGTTAAGCCATTTAAATGTTGTGTGAATAGCAGAGTTTTCAGCAGGCAATAAAAAGGAAACCCCACTGTAGAAAATAGAGCAGCAATACTCAAGGCTTTGAACATGTATATACTGCTACTTCATGTGTACATGATCATTTAGTAACTTATGAAGACACTTCCATTTGGGCATCTCAAGAACATGTAGAAGAAGCCTACTCTATTACATATTAAACCTTCTTTGGATCAACATAAAAGCCGGCTTTTCTTGATAATGACAGGAATAGCCAACCAGATGGTTACACGTAACTGGAAGAGTTATGATCAACTGAATTACACTTTCTGGTGAGCAAACCTATGTTCCAATTACAAGTATGAAAGAATGAACGCAGAACGTTTGGGATATAGTAACGCATTCAAAATGGTGTGGAGCCCATTGACTGCATTTATTGAGTCACAAGAACTGTCATGTACCTTTCCTTTTATTTGACTTCCTTACACATCCAGGGTGGGTGGGGGGAGGGGAATGTATTATTGTTTGCTATACTTAATTATCTATATTATTGAAATTAAATATGTACTTCTTCTTCTATTAATTATGGGGAGGAGGGGGAGAAAATGATTGTTTTTTTAATTATTTGTTTATTTAAAGTGTGTTCTGTGTAGTGTTTATGTTTAAATTCATTGTATGGCACTGTTAACATTTGAAAATTAATAAAGATTTATTAAAAAAAAAAAAGAGAACCTGGTGCCCCAGTTCTATCACAGAATACAAGCATAACCTAGTACTTGTGCTCAGAGCTGGCGGAAGTGTGGGCACATATATAACTTACAGTATGTTGTAGGTTACACCCATGTCCTCCCCACTCTGCTCCTGGTATGCCCCCTTGCAGAATATGACTAAAATAGCATCTCAAAAACGATATAGCAGAATTAGAAAAGGTACAGCGAAGGGCAACAAAAATGATCAAAGGTTTGGGACGATTTCCCTATGAGGAGAGGCTAAAGCGGCTAGGGCTCTTCAGCTTGGAGAAGAAAGAAGGCTCAGGGGTCTATAAAACACTGAGTTGAGTGGAAAGGGTAGATGTGAATTGTTCACTCTTTCCAAAAACACTAGGACTAGGAGGCATACGATGACGCTACTAAGTAGTAGATTTAAAACAAACCGGAGAAAATAGTTCTTCATACAACTTGTAATTAAACTCAGGAATTCGTTGCTGGAGAATGTGGTGAAATCAGTTAGCTTAGCGGGTTTAAAAAAAGGTTTGGATAATTTCTTAATAGTCCATAACGACTTAATACCGCTAGCTCCTTCCCACTTCCCAATACCTTCCCGATTCCCCAAGGCAACCTCATCTACTCTTTTATCTCCTCTAGAAATGACCAGATATCTTCTTCTTGTAATACATTTTTTGTAATTCTTTTGTAATCCGCCTTGAACCGCAAGGCAATGGTGGAATAGAAATGTCTAATGTAATGTAATTATGTTTAAATATATTTTATTGAGCTCATCATGAAAACATAGCAGATATACAAAACGAGATGCATATAAGCTCAAATTTTGATATTACAAATTCCCCCACACCACTCCCCCCCTTCGAGGAACCCCCCTGCCCCCCGAAACCTCCACCCCCCCAGGTCCTCCTTCCAAGTACAACAACAGAAGCAAAGAGATAAGACAAAAGGAAACAAGCATACCAGCTGTGTAATGTAATTATTAAGATGGTTTGGGGAAATCCACCGCTAATTCCTAAGATAAGCAGCATAAAATCTTTTTTTTTTCTCCTTAGGATTTTGCCAGGTATTTGTGACCTGGGCTAGCCATTGTTGGAAACAGGGTACTGGGCTTGATGGGCTTCAGTCTGTCCCAGCATGGCAACTCTTATGGTACTTAAGTTTGGTAAAGTTCACATCTTGACCTCTGTCCTGCTGCATTGCTACAGTTGCTCCCTCAAGCAGGGCTTGTCTGGTTGCTATTATTTCTGAACTTTTCCCACACAATATTACTGTGTTTCCCCGAAAATAAGACCTACTCTGAAAATAAGCCCTAGCATGATTTTTGGGGTAGGTCTTAATATAAGCCCTACCCCTGAAAATAAGCCCTAGTCGTAGGCAGCTGGGCTTCCCCCCGCCCCGTCCCCGCCACGCAGCCGAACCCCCGCTGACCCTCCATCCTTCTCTCCCAACCGATCCCCGCCAACCGCGATCGTAAATACCTTGCTGCAAAGGAGCGTCGGGGCAGCAGCACTCACAGGATGCTTCGTGGCCTTCTCGCTGGGGCTGTCTGTGTACTGAGGAAAGACTAAAGAGGTTAGGGCTCATCAGCTTGGAAAAGAGATGGCTGAGGGGAGATAGGATTGAAGTCTACAAAATCCTGAGTGGTGCAGAATGGGTACGAGTAGAACGATTTTTTTTTTTACTGCATCAAGATTTACAAAGACTAGGCGACATTTGATGAAGTTACAGGGAAATACTTTTAAAACAAATAGGAGAAAATATTTTTTCACTCACAGAGAATAGTTATGCTCTGGAATGTGTTACCAGGGGATGTGACAAGAGCGGTTAATGTAGCTGGTTTTAAAAAAGGTTTGGACAAGTTCCTGGAGTAAATGTCCATAGTGTGCTGTTGAGATAGACATGGGGGAAGCCACTGCTTGCCCTGGATTGGTAAAATGGAATGCTGCTATTATTTGGGTTTTTGCCAAGTACTTGTGACTTGGATTGGCCTCTGTGAAGATGGACAATTGGTCTGACCCAGTAAGGCTATTCTTATGTTCGTATCACAAGTGCATGCATTGGCATTGATGCTGCATACTGATGTGGTAAGTTACGTATGTATGTTTTATTGTAATCTGCTTAAGTTTTAAGTGAAATAGAAATAAATTAATAAATACATGAGCCCCTATTAGTACACAGGCTCCTACTTAAGTAAGACAGGACATAGGCAATCTAAAAGCAAGCTGATTAACCGTTCCCCTTAACTGTATCCATGACATCCTGTTTGTCTGTCTTGGCTGTTTAGATTGTAAGCTCTTTTGAGAAGGGACTTTCTTCTTTGTAACTCTGTACAGTGCTGTGTATGTCTGGTAGTGATATAGAAATAATTCATAGTAGCAGTGTGAAAAGTTTCAGTCTTTGGGAAGCAGAGCTGGGATTATGATGTCATAATGCCTCATTCCACCAATAAGAGCCAACCTCATCAGTGATGTCACAATGGCTTGATTGTCCTGTACTCCCCTCTGCTCTCCAACCCAGCCAGCTGATTAACCGTTCCCCTTAACTGTATCCATGACATCCTGTTTGTTGT
The DNA here is from genome assembly GCF_902459505.1 of Geotrypetes seraphini. Lineage (NCBI taxonomy): Eukaryota > Metazoa > Chordata > Amphibia > Gymnophiona > Dermophiidae > Geotrypetes > Geotrypetes seraphini. The sequence continues at coordinate 50,495,482 of NC_047095.1, forward strand.
CTTGGCTGTTTAGATTGTAAGCTCTTTCAAGCAGGCACTGCTTTCTTACTCTTTGTGACTCTGTGCAGTGCTGTGTGCATCTGGTAGCACTACAGAAATAATTAATAGTAGTAGTAGTATTTATTCCTCCCCCCACACACACACACACTCTTTTACGAAGCTGCATTAGGCTTTTTTATCGCCAGCTGCAGCAGTATTAGCTCTGAGGCTCATAGAATTCCTATGAGCATTGGAGCTAATATAGCTTCATAAAGGGGGGGGGGCGGTATTTTTATAATTTATCACCCACTTAGAACATAGACAGTTTACAAAACACAGCCATAAAAACATAGAACAAACACAAAATACAAACATAAACATTAAAGGCTCCTTTCACAAAGGTGCGCTAGCGTGTTCAGCGCACACACCGGATTAGCTTGCGCTATCCGAAAAACTACCGCCTGCTCAAGAGGAGGCGGTAGCGGCTAGCGCACGTGGCATTTTAGCACACGCTAAGCGCGTGCTAAAACCGGTAGCGCGCCTTTGTAAAAGGAGCCCTAAAAACTGCTACAGCCAATGCTCTGCAAGAAAAATTAAACTTGAAGAGGAACAAACATCCTGCAGCATATACTTTAGAAAAAAAAAAAAAAGTGCCTTTAACAGCTTCTTAAAAGAAAACGTATCCACACGCAGGTGCAAGTAACCTGGTAGACTGTTCCACATTATTGGGGCATCAAAAGAAAAAGCTCATGCCCTTGTGATGGCTTAATGTACTTCAGCCTGGTATCCAGCCACTTAGCAGTTTCTGATCTCAAGGAATGCATCAGATGATAAACATGTTATCTGCTATGGAGTCGGAGTCGTGAAATCGGAGTCGGAAGCAATTTTTTGGGTTACTGGAGTTAGAGTCAGTGAAACTGTGCTAACACCAACTCCTAACAGTTAAATTATATGTCATGCAAAAATTATAATAAGTGAAAGTCCACTTCATCTGCAGCATGGTTTGATTATAGTTTTGTATTATTGCAGGATAGCCTGGAGTGTTGGTGTCACGGCCCTGAAGCAGTGGCTTAAAAGCCACGAAACAATCGTCGGCCTGGCTCTTTTCTAACTAGCCTGTTTTTCTGAGTTAGTTCTGACTATTTTCAGGCTCCCACCTGCCAGAAATAAGTTATGTGCGAAAGTTTTTTGCCAGTGATGCTTGGGTGGAAGAGAGTGTGAACACCTCTCCGTGTCTGAGGCTTTTCTTTCGCCTTAAAATACTTTTTCTGGCATTGGTGTCCTTTATCACATATCTTTCATACTCTTTGCATGTCAGATATCATTCACAGTTTCACATTTTATCACCACTACTATTCATAACTTACATGCATTCTTAATGTACCCCTCATTATTTATAGGACCCCTGAAGAAGACTTTTTGTCGAAACGTGGACCGTGTTGGGTCCTGTATCCCTAGCGGACTAGGTCCTTTAAGGCTCTTATGTGGATGATTTATTTTTATGTGGATGGAATTATTTTATGTGGATGATTTCAGTGTACCTTTGGAACTTTGACACTTTCAAATAAAGTTCATTTAGGAACATCGTCACTCCACAGAGTTTTTTTGGTTTTCTCTGGATTTTCTTCTTTGTGGATATTTTGAGGTCAGTTCCTTTTGATTTTTGCTACTTAGGAAGTGTTTGAGGCTTGCGCAGATGAGGACAGAGCTTAGGCATTGGTGGAATGGGGCATTATGACATCACAGTCTGAGCTCTAGAATGTTGCAAACACAAGCAGTGTCTCACTTCCGGCTCACCACACAATTGTTTCCCACATACTCACCTTTATAGGACCCCCAGAGACCCCTGAAGAAGACTTTTTGTCGAAACGCGGACAGTGTTGGGTCCTGTATCTCTAGCGGACTAGGACCTTTAAGGCTCTTATGTGGATGATTTATTTTTATGTGGATGGAATTATTTTATGTGGATGATTTCAGTGGATCTTTGGAACTTTGATACTTTCAAATAAAGTCCATTTAAGAACATCGTCACTCCACAGAGTTTTTTTGGTTTTCGTTGGTGTGTACTGACCTAATGAAGTGCTTTATTTTCTAGTATATTGTAAAATTATAATACCTACTTTTCTTATTTCACAGATAATACTTTGATTAACCCATTTTTTTCAGGACATGTTTTACTTTTAGAATAAATTTTGATATCAAGTTCTTTGATGATCAGAAAATGTAATATATTTTATAACAATTACATTAATGAAAGTGGCACCTAGAAAATAACATGGGGACAAAGTTTGTCCCCGTCCCGTGAACTCTGATTCTATCTGCACAAACCATGAATAGTTATGATTTTATATTGAAATCATTTTATTAAGTATAAAAAGAAACAATATTCTATACAAATGTCATTTTATAAATCACAAATACAGAACAAGGATCAACAAAACCCCCGTCTCCCCTCCCCCTCACAAATATTCCCTCCACTATCGAGACAACTGAACAAGCCAAATTACTACAAAATGCTGCATAGAAAGATCACGCTGGCAGAATATCTCAAGTCACATACACAGAACACAAATACCAAATCCATAATAGCAGACCAAAAATGATAAGCATAAATTAAACCAAAATCCCAAGAAGCTACACCTTGCGTGTAGTACAGTGCCTATGTAGATATATAAATAAAGGAGTCAAAGGTTTTATGTACCGACTCCACAGTCCTGCCTGCCAGTCTGGTTTTCAGGATATATACCATGAATATGCATGAGATAGATTTATATCCAAAGGGGGCAGTGCATGAAAATACTTTGTGGATATCCAGAAAATTAGAATTACAGTAGGGATTTCTATTCCGCCATTACCTTGTGGTTCAAGGCGGATTACAAAAGAATTATCAAGGATGTATTACAAAAAGATCTTACCAAAAAGATATCTGGTCATTTTCAAAGAGAGTAAGAAAGGAGTATGACTAGTTGTTTTGGGTAGGGGGCTTTAGTTATCTTTTTTAGGGATTTCTTGAAGAGTATGGTCTTTATTTATTTTCTAAATGTTTTGTAGTCTGGGGATGCTGTCAGTAGATTGGCGATTTAGTTGTCTAGTTTGGCTGCTTGAGTGGCCAGGAGGCCATCATATAATTTGTTTCTGTTTGACCTCCTTAATTGGGGGTTTGAGAATGGGGTGTGAGTTTTCCTATGTCTGGTTGAGTTGTTGTGGATGAGGCGGTTATTCAGGTAGATTGGACTGTCTCCGTATAAAGTCTTGAATAGTAGACAGTAGAATTTAAATGGTATTCTTGCTGGGATTGGAAGCCAGTGCGATATGTACCAAGAATTGGGTGGAAAACTCTTGGATAAGTCAAATAGTTGGGGAGGGCTTCGATGGCTAAGATGGGCTGGAGTGAGCTTTGACGGAGACTCCAGTAGATAGAACCGAAGCACACTACCGGGCAGAGCTCTGGCCCCCGAAATATCAAAGAAAAGGGACCATTGAAATTAAATGATGCATGTATGGTTGGGCAGACCATTCGGGTCTTTATCTGTCGTCATTTGCTATGTCAGGGAAAGAGCATCTGGAAAGTTTCCCCGCAGCTTTACTTTAGCACCATGACCCAAAACGAGCAAACAGGCAAGCAGAAAAAACAGAAAATAAATAAAAGAATAACGAAAAATCAAATCCCTGCCCTAACTGCCTTACACTACATGTCAAGAATGATCAAAACCACCGCAGCCGTTGCTTAACTTTGGTGAATCTGTTTCAACCACAGACCATCCCTACAACCTCAAATCACGAGATCCCAGCGACCAAAAAACTTTCCCTAGAATCACCATAAAATGCAGGATATAATTTGTTGCATCAGCACTGTGCTGGCATCGACACCGCAGAGACAGAGAGAGAATGAATCAGTATCAAGACAGGCTTATAGCTACCCAGCCTACTTTTCCTACTGTGCAGTGTTTGCTGTATAAGAGCATATGGATGTTGGAAGGTAAGACTAATCAGTTATTCCAGTTGTTCCAGTTATGCCTAGTTATTCCAGTTCACAATGCTGAGGATACAGCCCAGCAATCAGCCTCAGAAGCTTAACCGCTTATAAAATATCATTTCTTATGCAAGTCAGATTTTGCTGTCTTCCTCATTGTTTCTCAGTCACTCGCAAATTCATTTTTTTCAGTCACTGCCCCCTCTCTGTGGAATAGTAATAATTTTATTCTTATATACCGCCAAAGCCATAGTAGTTCGAGGCAGTTTACAATAAGAAGAGCTGGACAATCAGCGAAATAATGACAATGAAAGTCATCGAATACATGTAGGTAGAATACAGAGATAAGGCTATACGAGTTCTTAGGTTACAAATCGTTTAATGCCCTCCCATTAGATGTTCGATTAGAGAACTCTCTTGAAAAATTTAAAGCCAAACTTAAAACTTTTCACTTTAAAGATGCCTTTACCCTTTAGAACCAGCTTCCGCTTCTCAAACCTTTAATTTCTGTGAAGCCCTGGAATATTAAACGCTTCTTCTGAAGCGATCCCCATCCTAATGTTTTGCCACTCCCCATTTACCTTCCTTTTTTTTTTTTAAATTAATTTTACTTCGATGTATTTTAAACAACTTTTCCCTCCCCAATTTCCCGTTTGTTCAATGTACGTTAATTTGAATTCATCTAGTATTTTTAATCTATATATATAAAATCGGAGGTATGTATGTGTGTATGTATGTGTGTGTGTATGTGCCGCGATCACGCAAAAACGGCTTGACCGATTTGAACGAAACATGGTATGCAGATCCCTCACTACCTGGGATGATATGTTCTGGGGGTCTCGCGGCCCACCTGCACACGTGGGCGGAGCTACAAACATAAAATCAGATTTCACCCATTCATGTCAATGGAAAAAATGTAAAAAGCTGCCATTCTCACTGTGACCAATTTGGACGAAACTTGGTATGCAGATCCCTCACTACCTGGGATGATATGTACTGGGGGTCTCGCGGCTCACCTGCACACGTGGGCGGAGCTACAAACATAAAATCAGATTTCACCCATTCATGTCAATGGAAAAAATGTAAAAAGCTGCCATTCTCACAGTAATTCAAAAACGGCTTGACCGATTTGAACGAAACTTGGTATGCAGATCCCTCACTACCTGGGGTGATATGTTCTGGGGGTCTCCCGGCCCCCCTGCACACGTAGGCGGAGCTACAAACAGAAAATCAGATTTCACCCATTCATGTCAATGGAAAAAATGTAAAAAGCTGCCATTCTCACTGTGACCAATTTGGACGAAACTTGGTATGCAGATCCCTCACTACCTGGGGTGATATGTTCTGGGGGTCTCACGGCCCACAACTCTATTTTGCTTGCTCAAGGGTGGGTTCAGCCAAGAATTTCTTGCTCCAGGAGGTGAAACTAAAATTGTTGTTTATAATCACGTTTTGCGTTAGTTGTATTGTATTCATTTTGTCAAATATTTCACTTTATAATTTGAATATTGTACTTTTTATTAAGCTGTAAAAAAATACTTTCATTCACCACTATAAAGTATCTTTATTTGAATCCATTTACAGTGTTATTGTTATAATTAAATACCCGTGCAACGCCGGGGCATCAGCTAGTATTTGATAAAATATTGTTTTTATTTACCAATTTTAATTGTTTTCTACAATCTTTTTATATTGTACTCCGTTTAGACACTTGCTTTGATAGACGGTATATCAAAAATAAAGAAACTTGAAACTCTACAGATGATTCTCTGCTTTTAAACAAGATTTATCCCTGGAATTTAGTATACTGAACTATTTATAGACATCGCATTTTTGTTTTAGGATGTTTTTTTAAATTTAATTTTTACTTTTTGTTTGTTAGCATGAAGTTGATAGTGGGAAGGAGTACATTTTTCTTAGTTATTAGACACAATCCTGCCCTTCTCCAAGTGAGATTTGAGTGGTGGGCTTGCATTTGTGTTTCAAGGATGCTAATGGAGTCTTATATACTGTTGTATCACCAACTGGATTCAAAGTGGTTAACAAAAAATTACAAAAAAAAGCTTAGAAAGAGTAAATTAGGTGTCAGGTCAAAAGCGTGCCGGGACAAAGGCACGAGCAGACAACTGAGCGCAGCGTGGAGGCGTGCGCCGAAGAAAAAGACTGTTTTTAGGGGCTACGACAGAGGGTGTGGGGGGGGAACCCCCTACTTTACTTAATATAGATCGCGCCGCGTTGTGGGGGGCGTTGTGGGGGGTTTGGGGGGTTGTAACCCCCCACATTTTACTGAAAACTTAACTTTTTCCCTGTTTTTAAGGAAAAAGTTACGTTTTCACTAAAATGTGGGGGGTTACAACCCCCAAGCCCCCCACAACGCCGCCGCGATATGTATTAAGTAAAGTGTGTGGGGGGCTCCCCAACAAATCTCCCCCGTCGCAGCCCCTAAAAACAGTCTTTTTCTTCGGCGCGCACCTCCATCTTGCGCTCAGTTGTCGGCGCGCGCCTTTGTCTTCCACGTTACTGTCTATGAACTGTAAATTAAGAATGAGTGAATAAGGACAATAAACTAGAAACTAAAGGGAGCATTATGGGGCACCATGTGTTGAGCAAAGTCCTTTTCTCAAAGAAGTTGGGTTTCAGAAATTTGTGAAAAGAGCAGCCAGTAGGTCTAGATCTAACTTCAGCAAGTAGGTCATTCCAGATTTTAGTTCCCAGATAATCAAAGATGCGTTCATGATGTCTTTTAAATCTGACATTTTTCAAAAGCTGGATATCATAAGACTTTGCTCTTATTGAGTCTCATGGAGAAGATGACAGTTCTCACTTATTGATGATGAACATTGGCCAGCCAGTGCCCTGAAAATAATGCAAACAACTTTACATTTAGTCCTGCCTTCTGGGGTAGCATCAAGGATGAAGTCAGCTTGCCTAAACAGCAACCTCTTCAATACAAGAAGTCCTAGAAGGGGAAGAACCTGGCAGACTTTGAGTATATGCACTGATTGCAATGGGACTTCCTTAGATAGGCTTGTGGCCGGCTTAGTTGTTGGGTTTGTTTTTTTAAGGAAAAGCCCAATTGTGCTGCCCTAGGCAGGTGCCTAACTTCAGTTAATTTTTTCTAAATTCTTCCCTATTTTCAGGAATTTATTTTGTGCATTTCACACAATAAGCAAAAGGAATTGATTCCAAGATATCCACAGAGAAGAAAATCCAGAGAAAACCAAAAAAACTCTGTAGAGTGACGATGTTCCTAAATGGACTTTATTTGAAAGAGTCAAAGTTCCAAAGGTACACTGAAATCATCCACATAAAAATCAGTTATCCACATAAAAATAGGTTATTCACATAAAAGCCTTAAAGGACCTAGTCCGCTAGGGATACAGGACCCAACAAGGTCCTTTCTATTGCAAGCGCAAGCAGTGTCTCACTTCCGGCTCACCACACAATTGTTTCCCACGTACTCACCTTTATAGGACCCCCAGGGACCCCTGAAGAAGACTTTTTGTTGAAACGTGGACCGTGTTGGGCCCTGTATCCCTAGCGGACTAGGTCCTTTAAGGCTTTTATGTGGATAACCTAATTTTATGTGGATGAATTTATTTTTATGGATGAAATTATTTTATGTGGATGATTTTGGTGTACCTTTGGAACTTTGACTCTTTCAAATAAAGTCCATCGTCACTCCAGAGTTTTTTTTGTGCATTTCACACACCCATTGTAATAGAAATGTAATCTACACTTTAGCATTTACATGCATACTAAGGACTCGATTCAGTGCTGAAAAATGTGGAACGCTATTCTATAAATGGCATTCCGAACTGCACACCATTTATAGAATAATATTAAGAGCCAGTTCCTGTGCCAAACTATTCAGTAACACTGCGTGCATCTTTAGTGAATGCCTCCCATTTATTTACTTAGATTTAGGGGCCTGCTTTAGGTGTCTTCCACTGGAAGCTTTTCATTTTCTTTTTCTCATCCAAAATCTATCCCTTTTGCCACCCACTTTTTAGTCTCTTAAATTGATGAACCCAGGGAAAGTAGGCTCAACAATTTAGAAATTCAGCTCCAGAAAATCTTCAGAGGTCAATTTAGCGTTCTCACTCTCAGAAGGCTGATGCATGTGCAGCAGGAACCCGGTTTTACCGTGGATTTTACTAACTGAGCAATGCTGAAATGGTTGCAGTGGAGGTATTAATTCGCGCTTCACCATGACCACAAAACCAAATGAAAATGTTTGCTTATGCAGTCAGTATGCATCCTGCAACCATGCTAAACAAAAAAAGTTCTCATGTGTGTTTAGCAAGGAAACGTTTTGCCAGCTCTGGTACAGAATGGAAGGAAGGACTGGTTCTCGCCCTCCAACCTGACCATCCTGCCCCGGACTGCTTCATGCTCCAGCCCCAGGCTCCCTCCATCTCACCGAATCGATTCCCCGTCCCCCCCAAATATTAAAAAATACCCTGGTGGTCTAATGGCTTCCCTCTCAACCTGCCACCCCTTCCCCTAACACGCCCCTCCCATTTTATAGAGGATTTTAATGCGAGCTGGCGCGGTAAATGCTCCGCTGCTCACAGAATTCCTATGAGCATCAGAGCACTTACCTTGTTGGCCTGCGCTAAAAACCTCTAGCGCAACTTGATAGAAGGGGGGGGGGGAGTAAATGCCCTAGTGGTCCAGTAGCTCTTTTGGTCCTTTCCCTTCCCTGCTCAGGTGCAAAAACAAATGAGCTGGTGTCTAGCAGAAACCTAGACAGAAGTGATGCCCACTTGCTCCTACCTCCGGACACCATCATCTGCAAAATGACACCACTTTGTCCTGCTCCATTCAGCATAAAAACGAAATCCCCTTATATAGTAGACAGGCCCTGTCCAGGGCAACCCATGGTACACAAAACAAGGTGGGTCGCTACCATTCTGCAAATGATGGCACCCAGAGTCAGGAGCTAGTGGGCATCACTTCTGTCTGGGTTTCTGTCTGGACCAGATCTTCCTCTCCGACATCAGAATTGACATCGTGGGGGGGAGGGGGGAGGCTGGTGTGCCCGGTGCTTTTGCAGTCGCTGCTGGCTTTTTGTGGCATTGTGAAACAGGGAGAACTCGGTGGCTTGGGGGCCTGATTTCAGATGTCAGCAGTGGCTGGCCTGTTCCCAGACAATGGCCCCGGCGGTAGCTTGGGGAGAAAAAAAGAACAGACAGAGAGAAAGAAAGACAGGAGACAGAAAGACAGGGAGGCAGACAGGGACACAGAAAGAGAGACAGGGAGACAGAAATAAAGGGGGGTCAGGGAGAGATAAAGAAAGAAAGGGGAGGGGGCAGAGAGAGAGGAAGAAAAAGTTGGGGGAGGGAATGGAGTGTGTCTGGTGGCAGGAGGCAGGCGGGAAGAAAAAATTGGACTCATGGAAGGACAGAGATGTTGATTGGGGAATGGAATGAGGAGACAAAGCATGCAGGAGGCAGAAAGAAGGGAAGAGATACTGGATGCACAGTCAGAAGAAGAAAGCAACCAGAGACTCATGAAATCATCAGACAGCAAAGATAGGAAAAATGCTTTTATTTTCAATTTAGTGATCAAAATGTGTGCAAAATTATATCTGCTGTCTATATTTTGCACTATGGCCCCCTTTTACTAAACCGCAGTAGCAGATTTTAGCGCAGGGAGCCTATGAGTGTTGAGAGCAGCGCAGGGCATTCAGCGCAGCTCCCTATCCTAAAAAATATTATCATGGTTTAGTAAAAGGGGAGGGGGTATATTTGTCTAATTTTGTATAGTTGCTCCTGAGGTGACATTGCATATTTTAAAGTCATCTGCCTTGACCTCTTTGAAAACATCCCAAATATAAATGATAAACATTTTCTCTGCGTACAGTGTGCTTTGTGATTTTTTAAAATCTTATTGTTGGTAGATCATTTTGACTTGGTCATTTTAAAAGTAGCTCGCAAGCCCAAAAAGTGGGGGCACCCGTGGTCTATAGCAACATGCTGACAAGTGTCTTTCCCTTTAATAAGCTCTGTCAAAATACACTAATTAGAACTCAGGCACTTTTACCTTCACCCTTTGTGTGAAGTAACAGTACCTTTCACAGCTTGGAGGAGTAGACTACACAGAGCAGAGCACAGCAAGCCAGGGTTCAAATCCCACCGCAGCTCCTTATGATCTTGGCCACATCACTTAACCCTTCATTGCCTCAGGTGCAAACTTAGATCCCTCTGTAGATAGGAAAATACCGACTGTACAGGAATGTACCGTATTTGCCGGCGTATAAGACGACCCCCCAACTTTTACAGTTAAAATATAGAGTTTGTTATATACTCGCCATATAAGACTACCCCTTCTTCCACACACCTTCTGCACAACAAATAAAACTTAAAAGAACATCAGAATTTATTTCAACAATTTTAATTAATTCACTAAAGCTGAATAGAACAATAAACCCATGGGAGCTGCCATGCTATTTGTTTTCTAAACTGTTAACCAAGCTGAAACTGTCAATGATAGAAGGAAGATAACACATAGAGGGAGAGAGCAAGTGCCGGGCAAGTCCCTAGCAAGTTTGCTGGCATGACAGTTTCCCTTTAAAAGCCTTCAAAAGCCTCCTGTTCGCCCCCGCCACTTCCTTAAGGGCTAGACTCCACACACGGCCGCATGTGCGAGAGACGTAGTCAAGAGAAAAGGGGTGGGGCCAGAGCGCCGCTGCTTCCCGCTGCGCAGGATGAAGGAGCTGGCACCCTTGTCACACTGATGTCCCGCCATGGCCCCGCTGATGTCCCGGCAGGTTTACTAGTACCGTAAGCACCGTAAGGAGGTAAGGAAGGAGATGTTAGGGCACGTAAAGTAAGGGCATGTAAACAGTACCCGGCGTATAAGACGACCCCCGACTTTGGGGAGGATTTTAAGGTACTGAAAAGTCGTCTTATACGCCGGCAAATACGGTAACTCATCTTGAGATTCTGAGAATGGTGTGAGCTAAATCTAAATCCAGTTTTTCTCTAAATGAAGGGAATAGGTTGTTCACCCTCTCCGAGGTGGAGAGAACGAGAGGGCACTCTCTAACGTTAAAAGGGGATAGATTCCGTACAAACGTAAGGAAGTTCTTCTTCACCCAGACAGTGCTCTTCCGGAGTCTATCATAGGGGAAAACACCCTCCAGGGATTCAAGACAAAGTTAGACAAGTTCCTGCTGAACCAGAACGTACGCAGGTAAGGCGAGACTCAGTTAGGGCGCCGGTCTTTGACCTAAGGGCCGTCGTGTGAGCGGACTGCTGGACACGATGGACCACTGGTCTGACTCAGCAACGGCAATCCTTATGTTCGTATGAGTACTACAAATGAAGTTGTTTAAGGACAAGCTTTTCAGTACAGCGTGCAACTATGAAAACTCGCAAGAATCACCAAAAATAAGAGGGCAGGGACTAAGTAGAGAATGTTACGGGGACAAATTTATCCCCGTCCTCGCAGGAACTCAATTTCCCCGTCCCTGCGAGTTTTGTTGCTGTCCCTGTTTCTGCCCCATTCCTGTAAGCTCTGCCTTAACTGCACAAGCCTCAAACACTTAGGATTTTCAAGTGGTTGAGGTTTGTGCAGATGAGGACGGAGCTTTGGCATTGGTGGAATGAGGCATTATGACATCACAATCTGAGCTCTAGAATGTTGCTACTTAGGATTTCCAAGTGTTTGAGGCTTGTGCAGATGAGGACGGAGCTTAGGCATTGGTGGAATGAGGCATTATGACATCACAATCTGAGCTCTAGAATGTTGCTACTTAGGATTTCCAAGTGTTTGAGGCTTGTGCAGATGAGGACGGAGCTTAGCCATTGGTGGAATGAGGCATTATGACATCACAATCTGAGCTCTAGAATGTTGCTACTTAGGATTTCCAAGTGTTTGAGGCTTGTGCAGATGAGGACGGAGCTTAGGCATTGGTGGAATGAGGCATTATGACATCACAATCTGAGCTCTAGAATGTTGCTACTTAGGATTTCCAAGTGGTTGAGGCTTGTGCAGATGAGGACGGAGCTTAGGCATTGGTGGAATGAGGCATTATGACATCACAATCTGAGCTCTAGAATGTTGCTACTTAGGATTTCCAAGTGGTTGAGGCTTGTGCAGATGAGGACGGAGCTTAGGCATTGGTGGAATGAGGCATTATGACATCACAATCTGAGCTCTAGAATGTTGCTACTTAGGATTTCCAAGTGTTTGAGGCTTGTGCAGATGAGGACGGAGCTTAGGCATTGGTGGAATGAGGCATTATGACATCACAATCTGAGCTCTAGAATGTTGCTACTTAGGATTTCCAAGTGGTTGAGGCTTGTGCAGATGAGGACGGAGCTTAGGCATTGGTGGAATGAGGCATTATGACATCACAATCTGAGCTCTAGAATGTTGCTACTTAGGATTTCCAAGTGGTTGAGGCTTGTGCAGATGAGGACGGAGCTTAGGCATTGGTGGAATGAGGCATTATGACATCACAATCTGAGCTCTAGAATGTTGCTACTTAGGATTTCCAAGTGTTTGAGGCTTGTGCAGATGAGGACGGAGCTTAGGCATTGGTGGAATGAGGCATTATGACATCACAATCTGAGCTCTAGAATGTTGCTACTTAGGATTTCCAAGTGTTTGAGGCTTGTGCAGATGAGGACGGAGCTTAGGCATTGGTGGAATGAGGCATTATGACATCACAATCTGAGCTCTAGAATGTTGCTACTTAGGATTTCCAAGTGTTTGAGGCTTGTGCAGATGAGGACGGAGCTTAGGCATTGGTGGAATGAGGCATTATGACATCACAATCTGAGCTCTAGAATGTTGCTACTTAGGATTTCCAAGTGTTTGAGGCTTGTGCAGATGAGGACGGAGCTTAGGCATTGGTGGAATGAGGCATTATGACATCACAATCTGAGCTCTAGAATGTTGCTACTTAGGATTTCCAAGTGTTTGAGGCTTGTGCAGATGAGGACGGAGCTTAGGCATTGGTGGAATGAGGCATTATGACATCACAATCTGAGCTCTAGAATGTTGCTACTTAGGATTTCCAAGTGTTTGAGGCTTGTGCAGATGAGGACGGAGCTTGCAGGAATGGGGAGGGACAAGAAAAAGAATTATCTGGGTCGGCACAGGAATATGAGTTCCCACAGAGACGGGGAAAAATTTGTCCCCATGTCATTCTCTAGGACCACGCCTACATCTTTTTCATTGTTCCATTTTATAGAGTTTAGCTTGTCCTATTTACTCCAGAGACTGTATCACAGCTATTCTTCACACCTCGTAAAATCCACCTTGGAAAACAAAGATAATGCAGAAAGGGCTGGTGTCCCGACCAGTTTGCGACCTGATTTTCCTCCGACCTGATTCACTAACCTTGTGGCCGGTCATCCTCCGATCCGATCCACGCACGCAAATGAGGGGAAAGGTCATGTAGCGTAGGCAGGCAGCGATTCACTAACGAAAAACTGGAACATCGACTGGGCCGGCCGATCAAGAAACAAGTGACTGCTGGAAACCAGTCACTCACGTCCTTTCTGACTGCATCTCCTGCTCTCTGCCCCAATCGTCGCCCTGCTTCTGCCCCAACTCTCTTTGCCTTCCCCGCAGTGCGAGCCCATGGTTTTAACCCGCGGGTTTAAAGCGAGTTAAAACCATGGGCTCGCAAAGTAAAAAAAAAAAGGCGCTGCTCTGTAAGCTCTGTATGAAGACCATCTACAGATGGTCTGCGCATGTGTCGGGATCGCTATTCAGCGATCCGTGCATTCGGTTGGGGGCGCGATTCCGATCGTCCCTGTTTGCACGAGGACGCGTCGTGAAGCAGCCCCCAGGCCACGAATCGGACCCGGATCGGAAGGGGAGTTTAGTGAATGTGGCCCAAAATCACTGCTCTGGGGCAAGGATGGGAAGGGGGCAAAGGTGAGAACTGGATTGGCTGTGAAGAGTACTTTGAAGTAGAGAGTCGTGCGGGGACAGAAATCTCACCCATCCCCGTTCGTCCCCGCAAGGATCCTCTCCATCCCCACCCGTCCCCGCCAGGATCCTCTCCGTCCCCACCCATCCCCACAAGGAATTACCTCCATCCCCGCCCGATCCCATAAAAAGCAGCAATTACTTCTGACAGGATCATCAATTCCACAGTTTCTTTTGTGTTTGTGCTGCTGTTTTCCTTGTGGAATCTCTTTGGTGGAACCCTTTTTTTGTTTTCTGTTCAGGTAATTAATTTATAAACCCCCTCTTTTACTAAGGCTGACGTGTCCATTATATTATATGGACGAACCCTGCTTCCAAAGCCTTCCATCCCCGTGGGAGTCCCGTTGGCTAGAGGGGGGTCCCTGTGGGAGTCCTGTGGGCCAGAGGGGGGTCCCCGTGGGCTAGGGAGGATTCCCGTGGGACCCCCGGGATTCCCGCGATCCCCGTTCTTGTGCAGACCTCTACTTTGAACTCGGCTGATGACGGCAGGGGTCTGAGGGGAAGCAAACCTGGAATTATTCAGTTCTTCATTTCAATCTGATATCAAGGCAGAAAGCACCCCTTATATCTGAAGCAGGCTTGGTTAATGTTTTTAAACTCCAGACTACTAATGTGTTTGAAGTGGATGTTTTCAGTTTGCAGAATTTAATGGAATACACTGTAGATCAAATCAACACAGTATACCTTTCAAATGAGTACACAACTCATAAAGCTCCAATCATTATGATAATTACATCAATGTCTTTTAATGCTAGTCTTATCTCACCCCCCAAAAAAAAAAAAAACAATTTACTGAATACTCTTCATAATATTTGCATAGCGGGTTTGCATTTTGTGAGCAACATCTATCACAGCTATGCCTCCAATAAAACCAAAATACTGAGCTCCAATGTATTCCAAAAACCTTTGCTCCTCTGTACCCCAGGAACTGCAGGTCGGTAAAGGAATTCTGACTTCGCCTTTTAAAATAATACAAGGCGCGTGATCTGGGACAGAATGCTAACACAGCAATTGCTGCCAGGGAAATGTCAAATTTATGGTCTTGTGGTTGATTGGTGGAACCTCGGTTCCCTCTCTCTGGACATGTCACAGACAGGGCCCTCTGGAAAGATTTTGGCCTCCTCCCAGCAAAGCAGAAGGAAGCCCTAGCCCTCATTTCCCTGGGGATGGATTGAAATACACGGCCTCAGGGCCTCTTTCAGTTTGGGCTTTCAGAACGCTCAGCCAGTGAATGGAGGATCCAAACTGTCATAAAATTCACATGTTTAGGGTCACCTGCTGCTCAGGGGTTTCAAGCCAGTTGTTGACATGATATGCACCTCTTATGCATTAATTACAACTCGCAGTGTGCAAACTGTACAGCTCAGTGGAAGCAGTCTGGCCCTTGAATTAATGCTAAATTCTGTGGTTAAGCAAAAATGGTGGTGGGGGGGAGGGGGAAATTCAGGTTGACATTTTATTTCAGTACTGTATTTACAATCTTGAAAAAGTCATGTATCATCTAACACAATTATCATTTTTATTACACAGATAGGACAATTTTCAAGGTGATTTACTTGGGTAAAACAGCTGATTGAAAATTGCTCTCCTCTGTTAAGTTAAAAGGACATATCCTTTTAGCCAGGTAAAAAAGTGCCATTTATGGTGCTTGGGGGGGTGAGGGAAATTAACACATATGAGCTATTTTCACCTCATTTACCAAATTTCACTTTTTAGCATGTCAGCTTTATAGCTGCTGATTTTCAAATGGCAACAATGCAGGTGGTTCTCCCACTGCCAGGCAACATCCCCCCCCCCAATAATAGGAGCGATGCCCATTCTCTCCCCCTGCATCACAACAGCCCCCCTTGCCTCCCACCCCTCTCCCCGTACCTTTAATTAGATGGCTGACCAGAGGGATATCTACTCCCTCCAGCCAAGTGGCTTGCCTCTTCCAAAATGGGCCGTTCCTGAGGGGCCTGGGCTCTGATTGGCCCAGACATCTAAGACCTCTCCTATGGGGTGTCCAGGCCAATCAGAGCCTTAGGCCACTTTCCGGTGCATCCGGGGAGGGGCCTGAGGCTCTGATTGGCCTAGGTTGTATAAGGCCCCTCCTATGGGGTCAACTGTAACAATCATGACGTCAGCCATGGAAGCATAAGAGAAAATTCTTCTAGTTTCTTTCCACATGACCTTATATTTTATTTCAATTCTGACAGCATGTCCAATTTTCAGAAAAGCATATCTTACACTCAAGTTCATTGATATGGAAAAGAACCGGCTCCAGTATAAGCCCTGAGGTACACCACTAGTACCAACACCCCTTCCCCCCCAACATCAAAAAAAGAATTGTTCATAAATTGCAAGTAGTCCAAAATAAGACCACCAGAGATATTTAGCCCTTTCTTATAGGAAAGTCATGCCATCCCCTTTATCATTTTCATCACCCTTCTCTGTACCTTTTGTAATTCTACTATATAATTTTTGAGATGTGGTGACCAAAATTGCACGCAATATCTGTGGTGCAGTCACATTATGGAGCAAAGTGGGAGTATCGCATGGTGGCAAAAATTCAACTCTGCAAATGCTCCGGGTACATTCTTAAATTCTAAACTCTCTCTCAGACTCCCCCCAACTTAGGTTTCACAGTTGGCTTCTTCAAGAGGGGACACGGGTAACAGCTAACAGACAGCTCCTCCTGAAGAAGCCAACTGTGAAACCTAGGTTGGGGGGGTCTGAGAGAAAGTTTAGAATTTAAGAATGTACCCGGAGCAGTTGTAGAGTTGAATTTTTGCCACCATGCAATACAGATAAGTAACAATCTTCTTATCTATGTAGAGATTTTAGGTGTAATGAGAAGCAGATGGCAGAGACAGTGAACACGCTATGATGGTCTCATTTGCAACTGGCACCGTGAAAAATCACTAGAGTTCAGGTTGTGGATAGATACCGTACTCTTTCTATGCCATATGTTCTATATACGGCAGAAAATATGAATGGCAAACTGTCTTGTGCATAAAAGATGAAGTGTATGGGCCTTGGGTGATAGTGGTATTTTATACAATCAGTTGTATAAGTAGTGTTAAAAGTAGTCAGTGTGATTCATGCTTGCTGAAGTATCACTGCCTGTGTGTTCTACATGAAATACATGCGGGCTGCAAAACATATTAGGAGCAATTTTCAAATAAGGCAAATTGCTCCCCCAACACAAGGGCAGAGCCTCTCCAGCATCAGGAAGGCACAATTCACACAAGCCATCCAGATTCATATATTGCACCATGCCATGCTGTAACTGTGCCCTGTGCAGAATGCCCTCTAGTACACATGCAAGGGACAGGGAATGATTTTTGAGTCCCTGCCCCCTTTGCACCCACTTGCATAACCCTCAAGACAGCCATGGCGGAGACGGCAGGCTCTGATAATAAAGAGGGGTGGGGGGGAGGGCAGACTGCAGCTAGACCCTGAAAATGACTTCACTGTGTGTATGGAGCCAATCAGCACCCAAGGAAGAGACTTGAGCCCAGAGGGTTTCTGTTTCACCCTCTCTCCCTCCTTGCATCTGGTCTCCAGCGCACGGGTAGACAAGTGCAGCGATTCTGGTTCCGAGGAGGGGCAGGAAGTAAGAGTCGCGATCATGATTTTTCTCCCAAAGTCAGAGTCACTGAAAACGCCCATTTCTAATCTGCCTAACGCAACTTCTAGGACATAACATTGAGCCGATGACGATCCATTTGAACTTGTAACTATGACCGAACTGTATTCAAAACTGTACTGAACTACCTGTACTAGCAGCTCTGATGAATGTCCGCGTCAAACCGTCCGCTGTAACTTCCTGGGTAACTGACCGAAACCTCTTATAATGTAATCCGACCTGGGGTAGAAAACCTGATTAACATAACATAAGATAGTCATAACCACCTGAGCAGAGAAAAACAGCCCTTTCCTCTTATTCTGCATGAAGATCTGCCAAGCCCTGCAAATTTAGGTCCTGCTTTCATGGACAGGTAAGTGCGCGGTGACCATGCCTTGCTTTGGCTGCTTTGTTGGGTTGCATGACATTTGGATTGGATCGGGGGGGGGAGGGGGGGGCAGGGAGGGGGGGAGGAGGAGGAAGAGGAAGAGAGAGGTGGCATTATAGGCCACAGTGTTATGATCCGCATATATGCAATAAGAAATGAGCTCAGAATCTTGTTACTGTTATAACCTAAATGCAATTTAGTCACAAATTTTGAATTTCGAATGTTGACTTAAATTGGAGGATACCAAAATCTGTGACATGTTAACATAATGCCATTATTACTCAACAAAATGTATCTCTTCAATGCTTGAAATTTTTTTTAAGAAAAGTGAGTGTGTGGCGCAGTGGTTAGAGCCACAGCCTCAGCACCCTGAGGTTGTGGGTTCAAATCCCACACTGCTCCTTGTGACCCTGGGCAAGTCACTTAATCCCCCATTGCCCCAGCGACATTAGATAAGAGTGTGAGCCTGCCAGGACAGACAGGGAGAAATGCTTGATTACCTGAATGTAAACCACTTAGACTATAAGTGGTATATAAATGCTTAAATAAATAAATATTGAAGAGAGGAGTTCCAAAACCTATTAAGTAGATTAAAAAAAAAAAAAAAGTTCATACTGGAAACAGGCTGCCTTCACAGGTAGCCACTACAAAGGTAAACCAAGAAGAAGAGGACTTCCTTATTGTATAAGCAGCCTACCCAGAATGACATGTGGCGTAGAGCAAATCGGGTCTAAAATGGATGACCCCAAAGAACTTAAAGAATACAGTAAAACCTTGGTTTGCGAGCATAATTTGTTCCAGAAGCCTGCTTGTAATCCAAAGCACTTGTATATCAAAGTGAATTTCACCATAAGAAATAATGGAAACTCAGACGATTCGTTCCACAACCCAAAATCTTTAATACAAAATACTATAAGTACTTGTATTGGAAGACCTCGCTCGTTTAGGACAGTCACTACACTCCTGCAGCGTCAGAGAGAGAACCATTGGCTCAGCTGTGATGTGTGTATACTGTAAGTACTTGTATTGCAAGACATTGCTAGTATATCACGTTAACATTTAATAAAATGTTTTGCTTGTCTTGCAAAACGCTTGGAAACCAAGTTACTTGCAATCCAAGGTTTTACTGTATAGGAAAAGGTCTACCACAGGCTAACTTAAGTGTGTCTATCCTCAATATTAGCTGTTCCCATGTAGAACAAAATAGACTATCTTTTTCTAAACAGTAGATTTACTTGCAGTA
This sequence comes from Geotrypetes seraphini, assembly GCF_902459505.1. Lineage (NCBI taxonomy): Eukaryota > Metazoa > Chordata > Amphibia > Gymnophiona > Dermophiidae > Geotrypetes > Geotrypetes seraphini. The sequence continues at coordinate 50,514,629 of NC_047095.1, forward strand.
AGAGACAGGCGTATCATAATCGTGGGTGATCAGATCATAGGACCTCTTATTATTTCAGGTCCACATCCTGACTCCAAATTCTTGAACAAGATAGTAATTTCTTTTGTTCTACATGGGAACAGCTAATATTGAGGACAGACACACTTAAGTTAGCCTGTGGTAGGTCTTTTCATATATTCTTAAGCCCTTTGGAAACATCCATTTTAGACCCAATTCGTTAGCCCCAGCAGGTGTGAAATGTGCACCAAAAGCATTTATTCGTAAGGTATATGATATTCAGTGGAAACCTTCTCTTACGTTGGCTAGAATTCTTGAAAATAAAAACTTGCCATTTATCCAGAAAATAGCTTCTCATATCTAACAGGTTTGGGAACTAAGCTCTTCAGTTGTGTGGAAACAGGGGGGAAGTTATCAACAAGACACTGTGTTAAAATAACCCAACTCAATAGCAGCATTAGGAACTTCTCTCCTTAATGCCGATTGCATGAATGCTTCTACTGACCCATCCATGGTTACATGTATAGAGCACTGCTAAATAATGTTAACTATGGATCAAGAGTTCCTTCAAGCTTGCTCAGGTCTTAAAATTTCAGCCAGCCTGAATTTTTTTCCCAAGGGAATACCATACATTCGAATGGAAAAGGCATATTGCTATACTGGGACAGTCCGAAGGTTCATCAAGCCCAGGATCCTGTTTCCAACAGTGGCCAACCCTGGCAATCTTTCACTAGTCTACCTCCCAAGGGAGACGATTATTTATTTTTGTGTTTATTTAAAATCTGATATGCCGCCTTTTCTCAAGGAAGGTCAAAGCAGTGTACAATATAGAAAAATTCAACATGAAAACACTGGAAAGGAATTCCAATTGCTTAAAGAGGTCACGATGTCTATGTGTAGATCTCTCTAATAACTGTTTTCTTTGGCATCCTATTCACATCAAATTTTTTAGCACATGTCTAAAGGAAACATGAGGCTTCTAATGGGGGGGAGGTTTTATGGATCCAGCATATTTGGTTGCAATTTCTTTTAGTACCAGGTAGAATCTCTTGTATTTTAAATGTTTTTTTTTGTACATGTGGTTTTATTTTCATTAGTTAAGGGGAGGAGGGTGTGTGTGTGAAAATGTTTGTTGTTGAAATATTTGTATATTTAAAGTGCTTTTGTTTGATTCGTTTATGTTTAAATTCACTGTATTGCACTGTTAATAATTGAAAACTAATAAAGATTTACAAAAAAAAAAAAAGTTTTTTTTGTTATACATATTTCAATGATGCGTTTCATATTCTTGCATTTAGCCAAGTAACTTCTAAAGCTACCTGGTCTGAGGCCCCCTTTTACACATGGCATCTAAGTCAGAAATGGAAAGTCCAAGCCAGGCGAATCCATTTGTAAAATAGACATACTGTAGGCATGGGAAATATGGAGGGTCGTGGTGGATTGCTTTTGATGCTGGAAGTTTTACACCCCTGACGCAGCAAGAGTGAAACGGAGATTTCCCCGTCGGGTGGGCTGACTGGCTACGAAGTCCGAGCAGTGGCGCTTGCTTGAGAGGAAGCACGATTGGATACAGCTGGGACTTCACTGGCAGCTAAGTCTTTTTTTCTGATTTCCTTGCTCAACTTGCAATATTTATGACTGTTTCTTTGGATTGCAAATCTTTTCCACACAATGGCTTTGTAAAATTCTTGGCGTGCTTTTGAGAGGTGTTTTTTTCTGGGGGGGGGGGCCGCTACTGTACCTCATTTTTTTCACCACTTATCTTTTGACATACTTGAGACACAAAAGTGGAGTTTTTTGCCATATGTAGCTTAACTGAGGCTTTTTCTCCACTTTTTTTTCCGTGTCTCTCTTTTTTTTTTTTTTTTAGATTGTGGTTGAGTGAGTGGTGTATGTGTGGCCTTGCAGTGTCCCAAAAGACCCCCTGATTGTTCCATTTAGGGCACATTTTGAGGTGGTTGTTGATTGTGTGTGTCCTTATCCGGTGACGGGTCAAAAGCGTGCGAGGACAAAGGCGCGCCGACAACCGAGCGCAGACAACTGAGCGCAGGGCTTCATCGCGCTGAAGAAAACCCGTATTTTAAAGGGCTCTGATGGGGGTGTGGGGGGGAACCCCCCCCCCACTCTACTTAATAGGGATTGCGCTGCCTCACGCTGCCATGTTGTGGGTGTGACTCCCCACATTATACTGAAAACTTAACTTTTTCCCTAAAAAACAGGGAAAAAGTTAAGTTTCCAGTATAATGAGGGGGGTTACAACCCCCCAAACCCCCACGCCAGCGCAATCTCTATTAAGTAAAGTGGGGGGGGGGGTTTCCCAACCAACACCCCCCATCGGAGCCCTTTAAATAAGGGTTTTCTTCGGCGCGATGAAGTCCTGCATTCAGTTGTCCGCGCTCGGTTGTCGGCGCCTTTGTCCTCGCGCGCTTTAGACTATGAACCCCTTATCCTTAGGGTTGGAGGAGCAGAACTGTACCCCATATGTAATCCAGATCTAATTTATCCCACAGCAGTCAGCGGTTCTATAACTGCTGACCACTGAGGGCTGCATACTAACCCTGTTATTTATTACATATTTGTGTATGTACATGCTTCTCCATGAAAATTCACACCTGTATCCAAGCAGGTATAAAAGTATGAGGTCTTATTTTGGCCAGGATTTCTGCAATTTGCTGGGGTAATTTTCCTTGTCAGACAGGAAACCTGGTATCAAATTACCCTTCACATGCTGAGTTACACATTTAGCGTTCAGGATCCCACTCCACTACTACCCTCCATCTTGTTTATCTCCAGGAACCTAATGGGTTAAGCTGTACAAACCAAACCAACATTAAATTCTTCCAGCATTAGAATGCAAAGCACTTGCTTTTTCATATGACTTATTACATTACTGTAATTCCACAGAGCGTAGTCATCAATAGATAACCAGAGCCCAGAGGACTTAAAATGTACTTGGGTACTTTATGCTGTACAATGCTGCCTCGGGGGCATAATCTCTGAGATAACCGTGGCTCGTACTAGGAGGAGGCTGCAAAAAAAAAAAAAAAAAGGACACATTCACGCTCTAATCTCCACCTCACTCATACAGTTAAATGGAGTTTCAAATTCCTTTAACTGATTTCATAATTCAACCACTATGGCTCCTCAAAATAGAACACAAAAAGCATGATATGAATCATGATCCAGACCTCGAAGGGTTATTTAGATAATGGCCAATGGGAAGCAGCTGTCCCGGTGGGCAGGCCTGAGATAATCCGGTCTGTAAACTAATCAGTGAATTAGCAAACAGGATATGATCCGTTTGGGTGTGCGACTGCTTTTCATATCTTTTTAAATAAATAAATTGTTTATGCAGAGTTTACATTAGGATTATATCTTGCTTGTTAATTATAATGTTTTTGGTAGCTTGCGCAATACCAATAGCTCTACGCTTTGTCAGACCTTCCCACTGCAAGTTGTCCAGGTGACGTGCGACAGCTCAATAAATCTCGGTGAAAGCATTTTAGCGCATAGCACCAGGGCCTAATTTCTGTAGAAAAGAGAAGTGAAACTGTGGATCTGGGGGAGGAAGCAGGTTAGAGAATGACACGGTGACAAAATTCATCACCGTTCCCGTCCCTGTGGATAACCCTGGGAAATAATCCCATGTCATTTTCTAGTGTCTATTTCAACCTCGGTCCTTCTACACCAGCATTCTTCAAAGCATAGCTTGTGGGTCAGTGGTTGTGCCCAATTATACTCTAATTCTTCCCTCTCTCCTTAAAGAATGACATGAAGATGGTTTCCCACGGTTATCCGCGACGGGGGATGGGAATGGTGATGAATTTTGTCACCGTGTCATTCTCTAAAGCAGGTGGCTCAGGAACAGGAGCAACAAGAGAAGAGGGACTGGATCACCGAACAGAGTAACTATTCTCTGTTCTGCTGAGCTTCAGCCTGCCTGGCTGATATTGCTACCTGGATGTGTTGACCACCATCTAAAATTAAACATGGACGAGACTGAACTCCTTATCTTTCCTCCCCTTTCTCCCTTATTTGTCTCAATAACACTCTTTTCATCCCTGTCTGGTCAGCTTGCAACCTCAGGGTCATCTCTCTCCTTCTCTGTGCATATCCAACAGACCACCAAAACTTGTTGTTTCTTTCTACATAACATCGCTAAAATCTGGACTTTCCTTTCTGAACACGCTGCCAAGACCCTCAGCCACGCTCCCATCACCACTCGCCTAGATTACTGCAATGCGCTAAACCATCTCTCCCTTTCAATCTGTAACCCCCTCCTGAAGTTGCTTCACTGGCTTCCTGTCCTCAAACTCTCTTATCTCTCCTGTCCTCAAACTCTCTTAACTCTTGGGCCTGCATTTGTCAGGTAAGTCACTCTTGTCTGTACCCTTCTCATGTACAGTCGACTCCTGACTCTGTCCCTTCTGCCTTGGTGTGCTGTATGCCTGGAACGACCTGCCTGACTCGGTATGTTAGGCTCCGTCTCTGGCGGTATTCAAGTCCCTTTGTAGCCCCCTACCCTTTCTACCTCATCTCCCTTTGTATTTCCCTACACGAGCAGCATATATTGATTCACCATTTTTGTCCAGCGTGTCTTTCATAATTAGATTGTAAGCTCTTTTGAGCAGGGACTGTCTCTTGTGTGTTTAATGTCCATGTACAGCGTTACATGCGTCTGGTAGCACTATAGAAATGATAAATAGTAGTAGTGGTAGACTCATCCCCTTGCCGCCTCTTCCTTGCAGGCTTGGGGAGGGGCTGGAGCTAAACATCCCTGGTGCTCTGGAGTCCAAAAAGATGTGTGGAACTGTATCCCAGACTGTTCTCTAGCACCGAGCTTTGCTAAACTTTAGGATTAGTTTATGAAGACAATCCTTTTTTCTTAAGATCAGAAAAAAAAAAAAAAATCTTTAGTTACCACACCACTTTACTTAGGTATCAGGTCAAAAGCGCGCTGGGACAAAGGCGCGCGCAGACAATTGAGCGCAGTGTGGAGGCGCGCGCCGCAGAAAATTACTGTTTTTAGGGCTCCGACAGGGGGGGTGTGGGGGGGAACCCCCCTACTTTACTTAATAGAGATTGTGCCGCGTTGTGGGGGCGTTACCCCCCACATTTTACTGAAAACTTCACTTTTTCCCTGTTTTAGGGAAAAAGTTAAGTTTACAGTAAAATGTGGAGGGTTACAACCCCCCACAACGCCGGCGCAATCTCTATTAAGTAAACTGGGGGGCTCCCCAACACACACCCCCGTCAGAGCCCCTAAAAACTGTAATTTTCTTTGGTGCGCGCCTCCGTCTTACGCTCAGTTGTCGGCGCGTGCCTTTGTCTTTCGTGGGGTTGTCTATGAACCCTTTACTTAAGCTATGCTGAAATACTAAAAATCAAAAAATATGCCAGAATGCAAGATTTAGAGTTTCTTGGTTGTTTCCATATTCTAGCATATTTCTTCTTCCAACCTGCCCCTGCTTATTGAGTCCCACTGTACGATCTTTGAGGAGTCTCACACAAACAGTACAGAACTATCACTTGGGATCAATTATGCTTTAACATATAATTCTGAACTGCACGTTGGCACTTGGAACTTGCAGACACACTACATGGGTTCATGTAGATGTTATGGTAGATTCAGTTTAGAGAGATTTTCTTTCTAGCACTGGGAGCCACACACACTAAAGCAGGGATTTTCAACTTGACGATACAAATACTATATGGTTTCCGTGCAAACGGTCACACCTAGATAAAAACATATCAATTGCACAAAAATTGGTACTTTTATTTCTAGATTTATGAGAGAAAAAAAAGTGACTTCAGGGCCCCTTAGGGCAGTGGTCTTAAACTCAAACCCTTTGCAAGGCCACATTATGGATTTGCATGGATTTGGAAGGCCTCAGAAAAAAAATAGTTAATGTCTTATTAAAGAAATGACAATTTTGCATGAGGAAAAACTCTTTATAGTTTATAAATCTTTCCTTTTGGCAAAGTCTTAATAATAATATTGTCATTTATAGCTAAAGAGACATATGATCAAGAAACGGTTCTATTTTACTTTTGTGATTATGTAAAAACATACCGAGGGCCTCAAAATAGTACCTGTTGGGCCACATATGGCCCCCGGGCTGCAAGTTTGATACCACTGCCCTAGGGCTAATAGACCTCTTTGTTGGACATATTTAATCTAATTTACTGGGTCATTTTCATTCATCAGTCTCCAAAAAACTCTCTCAATGAAACTGTGTCTTATTTCAGGTACAAAACATTCAACTTTATAAATTATTAGTGCGCTTAGCTCAACCTATCCCAACGAGGACTGATGATTGGAAATGACCCAGTAAGTTGGATTAAATATGTCCAACAGAGAGGTCTACTAGCCCTTCTCGCCCCCCCCCCCCCGCCTCTTCTCATTCCTCCCTTCCATGCGCGCCCCCCTTCCCTTCCCCCATACCTCTAGTTGAAGTTGTTGTTCGTGGCGGTCAACAACGTGTTCTTTGCGACCACGTTGGCTCTCCCGCTGATGTTACTCCTGGGTGTCGTGCAGAGGGAGTGACGTCAGAGGGAGAGCCAACGGGGTCTCGAGGAGCATACAGTTGACCGCCACAAGCAACACCTTCAATTAGAGGTACAAGGGAGAAAGGGTGCACACGGTAGGCGGGATCGGGGAAGGAGTGGGGGGGGAGGAAGGAGGCAGAGATGTGGGCAGGGGAAGGACGCCACTGCCCTGGGCGTCTCTCACTCTCGTTGCGCCACTGCCTTCCGAACTGTACCACTGCACTGTATTATGTAAGTTAAGCATATAAGTGGGAGGCGAGCCCAAATTCCATCTGTGCTCCACCCACAAATTCCCCTTTGCACAAGCAACAGTGTGTGGAAGTTGCGACCCAGTTCCTGAGATGGTATGAAGAAGATCCGAGTATTCTGGACAGAATTGTCACTGGTGCATCACTATGACCCACAGAGAAAAAAACAAAGCATGATGAAGTAAAGAAAGTGATGCTCGCCTGGCTTCGGGAGCAGCCAAAAAACGTCTTCTCTGCAGGAATGCAGAAGACAGTTGAATGACACAACAAATGCGTCACCTTGCATTGGGACTATGTGGAAAAGTGATATGTTCAGGGGTTCACAGTTACTTCTCTTAAAGCCGTTAAATGTATTTTGTCTTTACTTTTTGACATTGCCCACAACTAGGGAAGTTCATCACTGAAACAATAAGGTTTTATTGTGGGCTGCATAAGACCACACGGTCTGCTGCGGTAGCAGAAAGCGGCTTTTACCTGGCCTCAGCTACGTTGCTAAGAACTGACAAACAATTGTACAAGTGTACAGTTTTACAACAGAGTCGACGTACTGGACAGTTAAGTCTGGCTCTTTTAAAACAGTGTAAATAAACCTTAACATAGAAACATGATGGCCGATAAAGGCCAAATGGCCCATCCAGTCTGTCCATCTACAGCATCTACTATCTCCTCCTCTCCCTATTGGTTAAGGCTCTTTACACCTGCATTGTGATGTCATAGAGCTTTATGGTTATAGAAACATTACGGCAGATAAAGGCCAAATGGCCCATCCAGTCTACCCATCCGCAGCATCCATTATCTCTTCCTCTCCCTATTGGTTAAGGCTCTTTACATCTGCATTGTGATGTCATAGAGCTTTATGGTTATAGAAGCATGATGGCAGATAAAGGCCAAATGGCCCATCTGCAGTAACCATTCCTCTCTCTGAGAGATCCCACGTGCCTATTCCAGGCCCTTTTGAATTCAGACACAGTCTCTGTCTCCACCACCTCTTCCAGGATACTGTTCCACGCATCTACCACCCTTTCTGTAAAAAAGTATTTCCTTAGATTACTCCTGAGTCTATCACCTCTTAACTTCATCCTATGCCCTCTCTCTCAATTCAGAGTTTCCTTTCAAATGAAAGAGACTCGACTAATGCACTTTTATATTGCATAGATATTTAAACTGCTTTGATCATAACCACACAGCAAAAGTGGTATATGAAATCCCATCTCCTAAGTTGATGAGTTTTCACCGTTCAATATTTCAACATGTATCTTTGCAAAATGCTGTTCTTACTGCACAAGCAGCAAAATACACGTGCACTCCTGGAGGTATTTTAGAAAAGGGTCCATGTCAGTGGATTCTTTTCTAAAATACTACCATCCTGACCTGGAAGTAAGAATTCCGATTTCTATGTTCTCTCTGAAATGGGGCTTTTTTTAATGTCCACGTTGGTTATTCCTGCAGTTTTCTGATTTACGCATCACCTGATTTTGCTGTGCAAATGCCCTGCCTTACTGGGACTCTTTCTCATTGTGTATCGATGAGAAAAGCATGGTTAATTAGGCCTTAAGTCAATATTAATCTCTTCCATGGGTTTTCCCCTCCCTCACATCCCACCAGCTTCATCAGTCCTTTTGCACAAGGACAATGGTTTAGGGGCACTTGAAATCGGACTGGTGGACTGGGCTAACATATAAGAAAATAGGAACGCTAAAACACAGCAGATTTCTGTCACAATATAAATGTTAAAGGAACAAAACAGCCTGCACTATCAAGCAATATACCGCTATGTCTGTCACTTCTTATGCCATAGGGAAAAAATCCTATGGGAGGAAAGTGTAAGGTATAGAATGTTTTCAGGTTGTGATATTTGTCACTGAGCTAACATGATCTTCTGAGGCTCACAAAGGTCTCTGGCTGACATCTGAAAGGACATGCATGGTTTTATTTACATAAGCTTGATATAACACATTTCACACTACAATGCCGCTGCACGATTACAAAACCTCTTCATCAGATAAATCATCTAGCGATTGAACAAAAGGCATTTCAAATTGCCACAGAATGAGGGAAGGAATTTCAGCTGGAACTGTCTTCACGAAAGTACAAAGACCAGGGGGCACTCACTGAAGTTTTTCTTTTCACTCAAAAGAATTGTTAAACTCTGGAACTCTTTGCCAGAGGATGTGTAACAGCGGTTAATGTGGATGGGTTAAAAAAAGGTCTGGATAAGTTCCTGGAGGAAAAGTCCAAGACAAAGGGGAAGCCACTGCTTGGGACCTGTAGCATGGAACCTTGCTACTCTTTGAGATTCTGCCAGGTACACTTGTGACCTGAATTGGCCACTTGTTGGAAGCAGGATCCTGGGCTCGATGGGCCCCAGTATGGCTATTTTCATATTTTCATGTTTATGCTACTCCAACCCCAGACCCAGTGAGTCTGGAGAAGGGTTCACACAAGTGACCCGATAGGAGCCCTCCTGAGGGACGTGAAGGCAGTCATTCCCCCTATGCAAGATCAGGGGGATAAGCATTTATCAGACCACCTGTAGTAATGTAAGTCTCTTTAGACTGCCATCTCCAAAACGGGACAGACTTTGTCTAATAAAATTGATGCTGTTGGCTTGCAACTCATACTCATAGCTTTGATAGCATAAACTGTGAAGGTAAATCAGCATGAGATTAAAATGAAGGATTTGGGGGGGGACATACGAGAACGTTTTAATCAGTGGTTAGCTGTGCTATTCATAGGAGGCTGGGGGGGCCCTGGAGAATTTGAGCTACAACTCATGTCTGTTCAGTTTTCCAAGATCCCTAATGATGCCTCCTGTGGATATGCACAAAAAGTTCTATCGGGAAATTTTCTCAATGTTTCCATCTGTTATGATTTTTTTTTTCCAAGTTTCAAGTTTAATAAAATTTTGATTAGATCACAAAATCTTACTTCAATGCGATTTACAAAAACTGTTAAAAATTGGGGTGCTTATTTTTTAGGCCAAAATGGGAATACGTTTATTTATTTAATTTCTATTCCGCACTATCCAAAGTTCTAGGTGGATTACAATGGACACCTTGAGACATTAGACAGCCAGTGAAATGTCCAACACTGCAATATAGTACTCCCCTGAAATTCGCGGGGGTTGCAGCTGGGGCACCGGCGGGTGCAAAATCACTCTCCGTATGCTCCGACCGCCTCTTCCTGTTGCTTATGTCAAACTACACCAATCAGGAGCTGCTTTGACACACAGCTCCTGATCGGTGTTGCCTGAATGTAGTAAAGGAAGAGGTGGTCGGAGAATACCGCAAATTAGTGAGTCCGCGATTCGCAAACCGTGAATTCAGGAGGGGACACTGTACATACAAATCCATACATGTATGCAATACTTACAAATATATTTATATGTAAATTGCAACTAGGGTTTCTGAAATAAGGGCCACATAGTCACTAGAGCTGTAAAAATGTGCTTTAAGGTTTATTTGCAAGGGGGGGGAAGTTGTGGGAATATTTTGGGTGGGACTAGGAAGAACCCCAAATCAGGATGTCCAACAGCGTTTACTGAAGAGAAGGAAGCATTTAACACTAAAAAGAAGGATGTCCTTAGTTAGACCTGTTTCATGTCTAAGGTACTGAGATACTCTGATTGACCAGCTGTCCACTAAAAGGTTAAAGAAATAGAAACATAGAAACATAGAAATAGACGGCAGATAAGGGCCACGGCCCATCCAGTCTGCCCACCCTAGTGACCCTCCCCTACCTTTACCCTGTGAATAGATCCCATGTGCCGATCCCATTTGGCCTGAAAATCAGGCACGCTGCTGGCCTCAATCACCTGTAGTGGAAGACTATTCCAGCGATCAACCACTCTTTCAGTGAAAAAGAATTTCCTGGTGTCACCTCGTAGTTTCCCGCCCCTGATTTTCAACGGATGCCCTCTTGTTGTCGTGGGACCCTTGAAAAAGAAGATATCTTCCTCTGCCTCGATGTGGCCCGTAAGATACTTGAACGTCTCGATCATGTCCCCCCTCTCTCTGCGCTCCTCGAGCGAGTATAGCTGTAATTTGTCAAGCCGTTTTTCGTATGGTAGATCCTTGAGTCCCGAGACCATCCGGGTGGCCATTCTTTGCACCGACTCCAGTCTCAGCACATCCTTGCGATAATGCGGCCTCCAGAATTGCATACAGTATTCCAGGTGGGGCCTCACCATGGATCTATACAATGGCTTAATGACTTCCGCCTTACGACTGACGAAACCCCTTCATATGCAGCCCATGATTTGTCTTGCCTTGGACGAAGCCTGCTCCACTTGATTGGCAGACTTCATGTCCTCACTGACGATTACCCCCAAGTCTCGTTCTGCTACCGTTTTTTGCAGTGTATTGCAAACGGTATGCCCCGGAGGACGGCGAGAAGGAGAGGAGCCAGCGCCTGTGCATCTCCTCTCCAGCGCCTCTGCTCCCTCTCTTCACCTCTCATTCTGCAGCACCCCCCCAGCGGTAACAGGAGGCTCAGGGCCGCGGCTGGAGGACATCGGCAGATGCGAAGACGTCACGCATGAAATGCATTGACGTCCGCGCATTTCTGGGTGCCCTACAGCCGCAGCCCCGAGATTAGTGTGCCAGCAGCTTAAAAGGTTTGCGACGCACTGGGTTAAGGCACAAGACCTCCTTAACCACCCAGTGGTTATTGCCCTCTCCTTCCCCCCCTCTCCCCTGAAAGGTATACCAGGCTCTGGGACAGCTTCAGGCACTGTTCCCTCTAAGATATGCGAGAGTTCTCCAGTTGCATTGCAGCCAGTAAAAGGAGGGGGGTTAGTGCTTCCATATTGTGTTTCAGTGCTAGGGACAGATAGGTTCCCTGGAATCTTGCAGAACTTGCCTGTCCCTCACTATTAAAAATGTGACAGAGAAACAACAACCCCCACCGGCAGGACTATAGTTGGAGGACTCCTGCTCATCTTTACAGGGAACTGTAGCTTTGGGTATTATAGGCATTCTGAACAGAGCAGGATATAGATCTGAAGAATAGCTTAGTGGTTAGTGCAGTAGACTTTAAAACAAGGGACCCAGGTTCAAATCCCACTTTACTTCTTTTTAATTTATTTTTATTGTGTTTGTGTGCCTTCCAGGAACAAAAAAATATTTACCTAAATATATATGCCACCTGAAGCCTGAAGGCTATTAAAACGGTATACATTCAGGTACAGTAGGTATTTTTCTGTTACTGGAGAGCATGCAATTACAAAAAAACCCTGAGCTAAAGTGGAAATTGAACCCAGGTCCTTTGGTTCATAGGCAGCAGAACTGTTTGATTTCGGGGGGATAGCTAGGAGCTCCGCCTTAACGCAGAATCCTACGGCATGGCCTGTCACTAGCTCCTGACTCTACTTCTTACCTCCTCCTGGCGTTGTACTTTAAATCTTCGGGGCAGACGTGCAGCGTCAACGAGCAGGCCTACCCCCCAGAAAGAGAATAAAAGGTTCCAGGGCGAGCCTGCTCGTTGACGCTGCACGGTGGCTGTCCCGAAGAGATAAAGTACAACACCAGGAAACGGCTGGGAGGGCGGGTGCCAACCGTCGAACGCCAATTTGGGGGGCGGCCTCCCCCGTTCTGACACCTATGCTTTGGTTTACAGTCCGCTGCACTAACTGCTGGGCTGCTCTTCTGCTCTGAATGGACATCTGTGTGGTCATTTTCTAAGAATGCTGTCATACAGATGTCCAGACCCCTCGCTCACCCTCCCTTCCAAAATGCCCCTCTATGTGTACCACGGGCAAGGACTAGTTTCAGTAAACAGTGCACAGATACGGCCACTGAAATCATCTGTGGAGAACACTATTGTATAAACAGTGCTTCAGAGTTGCACTGTTTATATCTCATCGGTACCTATACTACGCGAGCTACTAGCTCAAGTCTATTAACGACCTCTGAACAATCCTGATTTCTCTATGGAGCTGTTTCTCCTATCTTGTTAGCAATGTACCAATCTGTATCCCCGCAATTTCAAATTGTAAGTCGCCTTGAATCTGCGTGGACATAGTGCGACTCGGAAATCCCAGATTAGACTGATCTTCAGTCCATATCCCTGATCCTCTTTTGGTCATGTCCCTTTTTCAGTTGCACGCCCATTTTAATTCAGTAACAAACAATAATTAGTTAATTAGCTCCAATTAGGATTTGTGTGCGCAAGCAAATCCTAATTGGAGTTAATTAACTGCAATAATTGGTTCTTAAGAGCCCAATTATTGTTTGTTACTGAATTAAAATGTGCGAGAATCTGGGGGATTCTGGCTAACGTAAGTATGGTCATATACACATGCTACAGAGCTCATGGAAATGATCATGCCTTAAATGTAGGCTTGTTTTTTTGATATTTATACTAGTATTCTACCAAGAAAGTAGATGGGAGGCATCTGCTTACCCCTCTTATCCTTGGTGCCCTGTTATAGAATTATACAGCTAAGAATTTCAGTATAGACAGGGCTTTTTTTTTTTTTTTTTTTTGGGGGGGGGGGTACTCAAGGGTATTGAGTACCGGCACCTTTTCCATCGCTTGATAAAAGTAACCCACATTCCCCCAAGTAGTAATGCAAGAGCTAAGGTTCTGCACCCTGGGTGCTGCCTTTTCATGGATTCCTTGGCTGGTTCTTAGGGGCCTGACTACTGTGGCCTGGCATTTGAGTACTGATAAAACCAAAAAAAAAACTCTGTGGAGTGACGATGTTCCTAAATGGACTTTATTTGAAAGTGTCAAAGTTCCAAAGGTCCACTGAAATCATCCACATAAAATAATTCCATCCACATAAAAGTAAATCATCCACATAAGAGCCTTAAAGGACCTAGTCCGCTAGGGATACAGGACCCAACACGGTCCGCGTTTCGACAAAAAGTCTTCTTCAGGGGTCCCTGTGGGGTCCTATAAAGGTGAGTACGTGGGAAACAATTGTGTGGTGAGCTGGCAGTGAGACACTGGAAAAAAATCAACTAAGTACACAAAAAAAGAAAAAATACCCTATTTTATCTCTCTCTGGACAACTAAGCGGTGCCTTATAGAATTATCCCTAGTGGAATCTAGATATTTTGCCTAAGGCTATAACATGCATTTTTGCTTGACTCAAATATATATTTTTTTCTTGACAAAATATCTGTATAGATTATACGAGGTCTGTTCAAAAAGTTCCAAGACTGATTTTATAAAAATGTATTAAACAATCTTACAACTTGTTCCATAGGGTCCCCTTCAAAGTACTCTGCTTCCCTACGTATACAATGTCCCCAATGTTATTTCCACTTCTGGAAACAGTCCTTAAATGCATCTTCAGGAATCGCCCAAAGTTGCTGAGTCAAATTTTGCTTTATGTCTTCAATAAAGTGTCGAATCACTTTCCTTTCAGGGTTAAGTTTAGGAAACAAGAAGTCAGGAGAGTAACCCCTCTTTTACTAATGTGCACTAACTGAATTAGCGCGTGCTAAACACTAACGTGTCCACGTGTTAGCATTTATCGCGCGCTAATCGAGCGCACATTAGTAAAAGAGGTCTTAAGTTAGCTGGAGAGCTGTCGTTGCATTTTTTTGCACAAAATCTAGGAATTTTAACGCATTCAAAACACCTTCCATGACTCTTGACATGTTCCCCATGCACCACTTTCAGCATTTCATATGTTTCTGTAGCGGTCTTCCCCAATTTAAAACAGAACTGCACGCTGTAGCGCTGATCATTGAGGCTGCACTTGACAAAAAAATAGCGGATCACGGAAACACACTTTCACAAAAACTGCTGCAGCTTGGAGATAAAACCAGATAGCGACAAAAGGAGGTTACTCGTAAGGTTTCAAGCTACTCAATGCCACCTAGCGCATCTCAAAAGAGCGTCCTGTTGGCGCACAATTCAAACTGTCCTGGGACTTTTTGAACAGTCCTCGTAGAAATACAATTTTTACCAATGGCATCTTTATAAAGATGCTTATGAATATCCTTCCCCTCTCTACATGGTATTCTCCACACAGGTAAACTGGAAAAATCACTTCTTTTCAAAATCACAGGTCTCTGGAATGACCTTACCATCCCGCTGCGGAACCTGCTCCCTCCATTTATTCCGCAAGCAACTAAAAACCTGGCTCTTCTCTTTCCCTTACTTTTCCACTCGATTTATAAACTTATGTAAACCTTTTCCTACCCTTTCTCATTTTTAAGTTCTTGTAAACCGTGCTGAGCTCTACTTCCGTGGAGATGATGCGGTATATAAACTTAAGGTTTAGTTTAGTTTAGTTTAGTTTAGATCAGACAATCCTTTTGATTCTCCTATTCACTTTTAGATCAGATCTCTCCTTAACAATTACTCTTAGACAAAGTCTTCATAAAAAATTGTTCTTCCCTAATTGTTATTCTATTTTAATTGTTTATTTTAAATCAAATGTAATTTAACCTCTAATTCTTTACGTATATTTAATGTAATTATGGATAAAATTGTATGTATATGGTTTTAAACTGTTTTATTTGTCCCCCCCAAAAAAATTATTATTGTTATACTCATTGAAAATACTTGATATTGCGTTTAAATCAAAATCTCAATAAACTTGAAACTTGAAACATTCCAGCTCATGAAACCTCCAGTTTTTCTAGCATCTACTATCAGACCTCTGAACAGCATTCGCTCTGGGTAACGTGCCCAAGTTTGTATATTGCTCCAAAGAAAAATGTTTTCAGGATGAGAAATAAATCAGAGCAACGATGCAAAAAGGAGCACAAAGCCCACCATGCAGAAACCTTCTAACTCAATCAAATGAAGAATGACATTTTATTAGACCAAAACTGCAACTACTTTGGGCAACGCTATCAGAAGCCCTCTTTGTTTTTATGCCATTGTAGAATTTAAAAAAAAAAATCTTAAATATGCATTGGAATAAGCACAGCAGATAAACCGTCTGGCCTAGCAGTGGCACTGTGAGAAAAGCCACACACTCTCACCCACCCCCTGCAAGCACATTGCTCTGGCTGTGAAGGAAACCACAACGTGGGAAGGAAAGCCTATGAAAGAATGAAAATAGAAAGTGTCTGAGGACTTGGCAGAAGGACACTAAAGAAAACAGAGAGTGGTGACGCATTCTGGCAGTGAATCCACTTCAACCCCTTCAAAAACTCTGGCAAGAGGCCTCAGTGGAGACCCCAGGCCTTTGCCAAGCCACGGAACACCACAATTATTATCACCGCAGTCATCGACAAAACAGATTCTGTAAACTGACTTGTTGGCACTTAGATTAAAGAAGCTATTAAAAGTAATAACAGCTGTTTGGAATGTCCTATTTAAAAAGTCTGCGGAAAAAAGTGTGCACTTTTTATACAAATGTACAGACACATCGGGCTTAATTTAATCATCATCTCTAAGCATGATGCTCTCAAAAATTAAGTTGAAACGGAAGCCAGAAAATTAAATGATTTCTCCTCTAAAAAGTTAACATTTAAGTTAGGCTTGTGAATTTATTGGTTTTACTTCTACAAACATGGAAAGATTTTAGAAATTTCGAATACCTGGAAATAATTTTAGACTTTCAAAATTCAAAATACAGCTGACCCTGTACAATATCCCCGTAGCTTTTCTCCAGCATGTGTAATGAGACTGTCAAGGTAATTCTATAAACTTTTTTGCTGGGGTTATTTTCCTGGTCCGGGATTGGTGACGCAGAGTGGGGGTCCGGGAGGTTCTTCAAGCAGGAGCGATGCCCAGTTGCCCCTGCCTTCGAAATGGCAACTACCTCTAGGGATCAAACTAAAACCTGGTATAAATGCTTGCGCCCACGTTGGGCATGCTGATCCACTATTGTATAACTCCATGCACAACATTTTGGAATGTCCCTGACACGCCCATGTCCTCCCATGGCCAGGCCAGATATGCGTTATGGGACCCTGACTTACAGAATAGCGCAGTCAGATTCACGTGCAGGTTCTAATGGGCGCCAGTTAACTTCAATAAATGGCTGTTAGCACCTAGTTATTAATGTTTTTTGAGCACAAATTTGGGCATGAAAATCTGGGTGTTATATATGGAATCTGGTGGATAGTGTGTACTGTATTTGGAAGGGAGTATATAAGGGATGAAGCATTGGCAGAAAATAAACAGAGCTCCCACTTAGGTCTATGTTATGGCTTTACGCAGAATTAGCTCATGCACACAACTTGCGCAAAGGACACACCCTTAAAATTGTGTGCCAAAGCCAAACTAACCTATATGGAAACCCCAGCACACTTTACTGCCTCAGCCCCTGAGATAAAAGGACAGGGGCACAGTACCAGCTGGCAATAGAGGTTTAAAGAGACTTCAAAATGTGTTCCCGCAGGAGTCCAGTTGCTGGGGTGATTTACCCAGTAAGTGAATGGAACCAATTTGGTGCATCCCATTTTATCTACTGGAAAATCAAGGATTTTTGTAGTATTTTGGGAATGTTCTGTCATGAGATTTTGAGATTTTTTTTGGCAGAAGGTTGCCATTGAGGAGTTTTTAAAAATTTAGCTTTTTGTAAAGAGATCCGGGGTAGAAACATTAAAGATACTTAATATTTTCATCAATGACCTAGAAGAAGGAACATCCAATGAGATCATCAAGTTTGCAGATGACACAAAGCTATGCCGGGCAATCAGATCGCAGAAGGATAGCGAGGAACTCCAGAGTGACTTGTGTCAGTTAGAGAAATGGGCAGAAAAATGGCAGATGAAATTTAATGTGGAAAAGTGCAAAGTAATGCATTTAGGCAGAAAGAACAAGGAACACGAGTATAGAATGTCAGGTGCAACTCTGGGTAAGAGCGAACAAGAAAAGGACCTGGGTGTACTGATAGATAGGACCCTGAAACCGTTGGCACAATGCGCGGCAGAGGCAAAGAAAGCAAATAGAATGTTAGGCATGATAAAGAAAGGAATCACGAGTAGATCGGAGAAAGCTATAATGCCGCTTTATAGGGCAAAGGTCAGACCACACTTCGAATACTGTGTCCAACATTGGTCTCCCAAACCTAAAGAAGGATATAAAACTGCTGGAGATACGAGCAACGAAGCTAATAAGAGGTATGAAGAACTTGGAATACGAGGAACGACTTAAGAGACTACGAGGGGATATGATCGAGACTTTCAAAATACTGAAAGAAATCGACAAAATAGAGCAGGAAAAAAAATTATTTACAATGTCCAATGTAACACAGACAAGATGACATGGACTGAAGCTAAGGGGGGACAAGTCCAGGAAAATATCAGGAAGTTCTGCTTCACGCAACGAGTGGTGGACACCTGGAATGCTCTCCCAGAGGAGGTTATTGCGGAATCCACCGTTCTAGGATTTAAAAGCAAACTAAATGCACATCTCCTTACGAGAGGCATAGAGGGATATGGGTGACTAAAATTACGCCAGTTATACACATGGCTGAGCCTCCGCATGTGTGGATCGCCGGACTTGATGGACCGAAGGTCTGATCTGGAGATGGCAGTTCTTATGTTATGTTCTTATACTACAACGGGAACTCACGGCAGCCATTTTATTGACGGCTCTGCACGGGGCAGGAGCGTAGGAAGATCGATCCTGCCCCATGTCACTACTAGACTACCAGGTAAGGTATGGGGAAGGTCCAGGATGCAGCGTTTCTATTGTTAAAAAACAAGGGGGGGGGGGGTACGGGCAAAAATCACGAATAACCGAATCCGCGGGTACTGAACCACGGATATGCAGGGAGAAGTGTATTTATTTTTTCACTTTGCCTTTTATTTCGTCATGTTGTAAATACCTTGTTGGGGGGGGGGGGGGAGAGAATATCCCTGGGAGGGCATTTTGAGTTTTTTGGGGGGAATGAGTATCTTTCAGATGAGATAAGACAGTTAGAGCGTTTGGGCATCTGTCTCTCCCCCTCTTCAGAGCTTTTACAAATTTCTGTATATTCTCTGGGTTTGGGAAGGTCAACAGGTTATACTGGCATAATAGAAATCCCTTCAGTTAACCCATTCATTCACTAACTGCTTTTTTTTCAGAGGTCAGCTAGCACTGAGCAGAACAGCTTTTTCATCCCAAAATTCAAATGCCAGTTTTAAAATTACAATAACCTATGGGGGTCATTTACTAACAGTTAAAACACGCTAAGCTGTTAATGCACATTACTTGCTGCAGAGATTCCATGACATAAAGTTATTTTTAATAAACTCCCCGTCGTTCAGAAAGTAAGGGTTAATCACGAACTGAAACGTTAGAATGGTCATTTACTATACCCTAACAATATTAACGCATGCAAAATGATGACGTTAATGTTTCAGTTCTTGGTTAACCCTTACTTTCTGAAAGACAGGGACATTTATAGAACTACAGTGGGGGATATAGTCAATGAGCTAGAATATTTATTTACTGCACATTTTTAACACACCTTATAACTAAGCAAGTTACAATTCACATGCATGAATATAAAGTTCATAAAAAAAAAATCAACTGAACGAAACACAGCACATAGATCCCAAAAAAACACATCCTCCTCCTCTGGTACTACTGCCCAACTATTACTGTCCACTGTGAGCCTGATTCTATAAACGGGCCCTATACCACAGGCACCTACAAATGCAACGCTTATAAGGCTCATATCAATCATAAGTTAGGCATCGTTTATAGAATCATGCCTAGCAGTGCCTAAGGTAGGCTTAGGTGCCAGTAGACATAAGAACATAAGAATTGCCACTGCTGGGTCAGACCAGTGGTCCATCGTGCCCAGCAGTCCGCTCTCACGGCGGCCCTCTGGTCAAAGACCAGCGTCCTAACTGAGTCTAGCCTTACCTGCGTATGTTCTGGTTCAGCAGGAACTTGTCTAACTTTGTCTTGAATCCCTGGAGGGTGTTTTCCTCTATGACAGACTCGGGAAGAGCGTTCCAGTTTTCCACCACTCTCTTGGTGAAGAAAAACTTCCTTACGTTTGTACGGAATCTATCCCCTTTCGACTTTAGAGACTGCCCTCTCGTTCACTCTAACCTTAGGCACACCATATTTCTACCAGGGTTTTCTTGGCCTAAGTCCAAAACAGGTGACTAAATAAATGCCAAACATGCCCACGATTTGCCCCTAGCCAAGATCACTGTCTGGTAGGTGCCTTGGATTAGGCGCCTACCATCCAATTTAACCCAATTATGAACTTTTAATTGCTTGTTATTGGCAACAATTAAGCTTTTAAAATAATTTAGATGTCTAGGTCGGTTAGGTATGCCAATCTAGGCACCTAACTAGGGTTACCAGGTGTCCGGGAAAACCTTGACATATCCTCTTCTTAGAGGACTGTCTTGGGGCCTGGAGGGCTTTTCAAAACCCGGCAGTTTGTCTGAGTTTTGGAAGTCCCTGAGCTTGGGGGGGGCCACATCTGGGGGGCATCTGCGCATGGTCAGACGTCAGCGTGATTTCATCGAGTCGATATCCGCACATGTAAAGACGCCCTCCAGACACGGCCCCAAGCTCGGGGAAGGAGATGCGAGGATTGTGTGGGGATGGGGCAGGGAGAGGAATGGGACAAGACTGGGTGTGCAGGGCAGGGTGGGGCCAGGTGTCCTCTTTTTTAAAAAGAGGAAATATGGTAACCCTACACTTAACTATAGGTGTCTTTTATAGAATCTGGTCCTGAATGCCTGCAGAGAAAAAAAAATAAAACTGGCACTATCTTTATCCTATGTTAATACTATCAGGAGCTTATTCCATTCAAGAAGTCCTATCATAGAGAATGCAGAATCTCTTGTCTCAATTAGGTGCATCTTCAGAAAAGGTGGTACAATAAGCTGATAGTTAACCTTCTCACTTCAAGGCCAATATAGGACAATAAAAAGGTAAGAGCCTACTGCATATACAACGGAGCCTTGTCTCATAACGCACACTGAATAAGAGCAAGTAATTTAAACTTCAACCAAAATAAAACTAGTAACCAATGTTATGTAACCTCTCCAGAAATGCAAAAAGCACTCGAGCAGCAGAGTTCTGGACCTCTTTTAACCTGACCTGTGGAAACCCCAGGTACAAGGCATTAGAATAGTCCAATATACTGGAAATACGTAATCAAGTTTATTTAAAATTTACTATACCGCCTACTCGAGACTTCTAGGCGGTGTACAAACATATCATAATAATATACCAGTAAAAGTATAATTTAATCTAAAAACAGACCAAGGGGAAAAGAACAATTCAAGGACAGAGACGAACAGGAACAAGAGGAAAGAAGGGATAGGAACTCCAATTGTTAGAGAGAAAAGAAAACACTTAAAGGTAAAAACATAGGATTGGGGAAATGATACTAAAAGATTTTTCTAAAAACTAAAGTCGTCCTTAAAAGGACAATTTAGGTTGCAAAGGCATCGCGGAATAAGAATGTCTTTAGCATTTCCTTAAATTTTATCAGTGATGTATTATCCCGCAAGTAGTTAGGGATACTGTTCCAAAGAAAAGGAGCACTTACAGAAAAGATCGTGTTCCTCATTGTACTAATATGTTTCAGTGAGGGAACAGTGAGAAGATTGTGTGCGGTAGATACTAATGACGGCAAATAACCTGATACCACTCCAACTAGTGATGGTAAATTATCTAATACCATTTCAACTGATACACAAGACCAAAGAAATTATGAACGCTAAGGCCTTTAGGAATATCTATAGGTTTATGAAACACAGTTAGTTCAAGCACTGAGGCACTTCATAAATAAAGCCTGGGACTAATGGCATACTAAGGTCATTAGTTTAGAAGCATCTCTATGTGTAAAGAGTGGCATTTACATGAGCAAACAGTATACATGTACAAATGGTGATTTCAGGAAGCTGCTATTTATACGTGGAGATCCAACCATGCAGAGATTTCAAGGTGGCGTGGTTAGGGTGGAGCTTGCAAGGAGCAAAAACTACTCTTATGTGTTTCCCATTTTATAAAAATATTGGCATCGAGTTTTACACCAGCTTAGAGCCACACAGAGATTAAGGGACAGATTCTGTAACTGGGTGCCTAAAACGATAGGCACTTATTTCATGTCAATCACACTTAGGCGTCCATTACAGAATCAGGCCTAACTAAAACTTAGGCTCCCATTAGGCACCTAAAATGGGGGCCAGGGTTTTAAAAGCCTACATTATAGGTACCTAAGTACTTTAGAGAATTGTACCTAAAGACGCCTAAGTTCTTCTCCGCCCCTAAACACGCCTACTTTGGAGTTAGGTGCCATAAGATAGATGCCTGTCTTATGCAGACCCACGCTTGAGAAGATAGGTGCCTGTCACCCAATTAATTATTCTTTTTTTTTTAATTTAGAGCTTATTAAAGCTCATAATTGGAGCCAATACACTAATTTATCCCCCTTTTTTTAATAGAAAACCATAGTACGGTTTTTAGCGCCAGCTGCGGTAGCTCCGACACTTATAGGAATTCTATGAGCGTCGGAGCTGCTACGACCACTGCTGATGCTAAAAACTGTGCTATGGTTTTGTAAAGGAGTTAGGTGCCTAACCTAGGCATCTATTTAGGTGCCTCAAAGAATTTCCCTCTAGTCTAAATGTTTGTTGGTCGGGGCTTTACACAAGGCATCAAGAAGGCATTCTCTTTAATTCCCTGTTGTTTGTTTCCACTTCTAAAATGTAGCTAAATGAAAATTGCAGTCTCACTACTTACCTGATAGCACTTACACACCTAACTTTGTAAAAAAAGAGGCAACTACTCACGGAAGTAGCTCCCCTTTGTTTGGAGGTTGCAAAATTGACACTTCCACATGGAAGCTGCTGAGTCTGTGCTGCTCCTTTTATCCATATGGGTCTTTGCAAAATGACTGCTCATACTGTACAGATGGACAAACACATACAGTATGTAAGGCTCTGTGTCAGCAGATCCTGTTTTATAATACCAATGGAGTTGAGTGTGTCCCGACCTGGATGTCTCAATTCCGATCTTTACGTTGCAAGTAAAATGGTCTCCCGCATAAGTAGGCTGTGAAATTTAATTTAGCTAATCCAACGGGTGCAGAAGGTTCCCCCTCGCCTAAGAATATCAGGCTGTGCTACCTTTTGAAAAAATAAAATAAAATTAAAAACTCTCTTCTTTGAAAGTGCATACGCCGTAGACAACCAACTCAAAATACCTAGTGTCACTAAATCGGTACACCGCCAAATACGCGCACGACAATTGCGCCCTGACAACTGAGCGCACAAACAAGTGCACGCATGACAATTGTGGCCCGTCAAGGATATGTAGAAGGCCTTGATTTGCTCAGACTCCTCAGGCCCCGTCCCTTGGGAGGGGCTTCAGGCGACTTAAGCCCCTCCCAAGGGACGGGGCCTGAGGAGTCTGAGCAAATCATGTCTTCTAGATATGCATTAAAAGGGTTCCCATAATCATGATGTAAACCTAACCCTAAGACTAGATAGGAAGTGAATTTTTTTAAGTGTAGTGGGGTGGGGGGGGTCCACCTTCAAAAAGACAAAATAGTATCCTGACGGGGCGCACCTTCCATTCAGTGCGCGCATTTATCCATGCAAATGTTGGAGCGTAATTGTCGGCGCAATAATCGTCCTGCGCGCATTTGATGGGACACCCACTAAATCCCATACTCAGGTGCAATGCCAGTACAGTCACGGAACCTCAGTACTCCCTTCCTCCTTATTCCTCATATTGTAAGTCGCCTTGAACCTGTTTAGGCATAGCGTGTCTCAGAAATACTGGATTTGATTAGATTAGATTCTTGCAACATCGTAGAAGGGAAAGCATTGGACTTCTGGTGATACAGACTGTGAATGCTCCTAGGAAATCTTTTGCTTTGTTTTCCCTTTTCTATTTTCGCATTTACATGTTAGCTCACGCTAAAAATATTTCGTGTATGCTAAAATCCAGAAGCAAAATAAAAATTTGCTGTTCTCGGTGGTGCCTTTAATTAGAAACGGCAGAAAATGTAGTATTTTCAGTGTCGTTTGACATGAATGCACATTTTCAATCCCAATGCAAGTTTAGGAAAGTGGGAAGGAATACATCAACTGCCGGGAAAGGAAGACAAGAGAGTTGGGGGCGTCTGGTACCCAATTATACTGCTCAGCATATGAAAAATAATTGACTAATTGTGTACATATCTAATGAAGGAAGGTATTCCTTAGACAAAAAGGAACATAAGCACAAAAAGCCAATTTAACTACAATGAGAAGGAAAGAATTTATACCTTACAAGTTTCACTGATCACTATCGTACTTTGTGCTTACAAGGTACAATTTTCCTATGCATGTCAACATGGAGCCTAGTATTTCCTTTTTGGAAAACAAACTTCTCACTGCACCATCTTTTCTTCCACTTGTGATCCTGACATGCTGAAGTTGCTATTTAAGTAATTAGCGAGCTTTCAGAAAATGGTAGGTTGCGCTTAACTACTGAGACTAGAATCCATGTAGACACTGTCTCCTGTATAGCCTGGAGATCCCTGCAGAGTCAAAACCAACTCCCTGAAAAGTTGGACACCGCATCTGGTATTTACACAAAGTCAAACTTAAATCAGCTCTAGCAGCAGTGTGCTTTAATTTACCCTTATGACTGTATTTAAATCCACTAACGTACACAATTGCCAGAGAGCATTTGCTACAAACTTAAGAAAGCCAATGAAAAAGAAAGTAAAATATATTTCAAGCTGCTTTGCGTAACATTTTCTCCACTTTAGAGAAACAAAAGAAAGGAATCTAGAGAAAAGGGAAGAACTATTCACTTATCCACATTCTTTTTAAGGGCCTCGTAGTTGATTTTTTATACAGGAGGAAAAAAAATCCAAGCTTCTTTCCACTGGTTAGTTTACCTCTTGTTGGTATTTCCTTTATCAGCTTCCTGCCAAGTCCCGTGAAGTAAGTCAAACAGGGTAACTCCTTGAATCTCTGGATGACACTATAAATCTTAGTGCCAAGGGGTTGATGCCAAGTCTTGCATCTTCCTTGTTCTGAATAATCGACAGAAATCCTGAGGAGTTGGTCACCATTTTGGACCTGCTTTGTCTGCTCAAACCTTGGCAGCCATCTTACAGCTTGGCAACCATTTTGAGAATGTGTCTGGCAGGGTCTCAGAACTCGCTGACATTGTTTAAACAGAACGTCAGTTAAATGTAGTCCAAATTAAACAAAACAAAAGCGATCCCAGGTAAAATATCTCCTAATAAATCCAAATGATAAAATTGTTTAGACGAGGTTTATTTTCACATATTAACTGCCTGTCATTTGGATTTCCTTAGCACAAAATGCATTCCTCTATGAATGTTACAACTGCAAGTCCCTTAAAGTTTTAGCAAATGTTTCAATCCTAAAGAAAGCAGAAATCAGGAAACAAGATAAACTGAAAACCAAAATCTAAGAAAACTGACGAAGAAACAATGTGCATGGAACATGTTTTACGCAAAACATAAAGCGATCGCGAAGTCCAAAATATAACATAGAACCTCCTTTGTTAATGTTTAATGAGCCCAAACCATCGGTTTTAGATTTTAACTAATAAACTTCTAGAGTTCCTAAATTAGGATTTTAAACACTAAGAGCTAAACATAGGAGCCTTAGGGCTCCTTTTACGAAGGTGCACTAGCGTTTTTAGCACGCGCTACAATGCCCCGCGCGCTAACCCCACGCTACACGGAAAATACTAATGCCAGCTCTATGGAGGCGTTAGTGTCTAGCGCGCGCTAAAACCGCTAGTGCACCTTAGTTTTAAGTTGAAAATTCATCTGAATTACACTTCCATTTTTCGGGCTTTCCATTCATTCGCTTAGATTTATGAACCTAATTTACAAGCTTAGCGCTGAAAATCAGGGCTAAGCTCCTCTTTTTCCCACCCATTTGTTATGCTCCTAAATTTAGGAGCTTCGGGAAATTCTGAGTACAAACTCAGGCCAATTTAGAGGCATAAGTCTCAAAGGGGCTCTTCTACAGTGCATTAAAAGGTCCTTTTACCAAGGCACGCTAGTGCGTGTTAGACAGGGCTGTGGAGTCGGAGTTGGAGTCGAGGAGTCGGAGTCGGAGGAAATTTCGGGTACCTGGAGTCGGAGTCAGAAGTACAAAAAACTGAGGAGTCGGAGTCGGAACATTTATCTACCGACTCCATTTTTGAACTTGGCATACCAATCACGAGCGATTCTTTCAGCTATAGCACCCACTATATACACAGCACAAATGTTGCGAGCAGCTTCTGCGGCCTTAGAACCTTGATTAAAAGCAAAAAGAAGGTGGTGTCGAAAATGCTCATTTCTCTCAACTTGACATTCCATTTTAACGATCTGAAAATTAACCAGTGCTGTGGAGTCGGAGTCGGAGGAAATTTTGGATACTAGAGTAGGAGTCTGAAGTAGAAAAAACTGAGGAGTCGGAGTCGGAACATTTATCTACCGACTCCACAGCCCTGGTCTTAGCGCGCGCTAAATGCTAATGCATCCATTGTGTCCTGTGCACATGTTGCCATGCGTTAGCATTTGGCGTGCGCTAAGACGCACTAGCGTGCCTTAGTGAAAGGCCCCCTCAGTTGGGGCCTTAATACACTAAGGCCCTCTTTTACAAAGGTGCGCTAAGTGTTTTAGTGCACATTTAACGTGCGCTAAATCAACGCGTGCGCTAACCACTAATGCGTCCATAGGATAACATGCACACGTTAGTGTTTACCGCCGTGATTAGCGCGCGCTATTTACCACACGCTAAAAAGCATAGCGCACCTTAGTAAAAGAGGGGGTTATAATGCAGGATTTTAATGCACGGCATGCCCAAAGCTAACACTGCGTCAAGAAGGGGGTTCCCAGTATTTTCACATTTTGGCCATGCCTTAATGTTGCAATCAACATGCAGAGCCAATGAGCTGTTAATGTGAAAGCATTTTTAGCTGAATTTGAAAGTGCCTACTGGCACCTAAAAAAATAGCATCGGAATCGTGCCTATGGAGACGTTTTAGGCCGCCGAATGCCACTGTGAGCATGGCTAATCCAGAAGTGGCATTAGGAGGCCCAAAGCGTCTCTGTAGGCGCAGTTCACATCATAGGTAGGTGCTGGAAATGTAGGCTGTAGACGCGATTCTGTACTTGGTGCTGATGGACACGCGATTGACAGCTGCTTTTAAGGGGGCCACCGACCACAGCGTCAGTTACAGAATCCGGGCCTTAGCGCCACTTACCTAGGAGGCAGTAAACGATCCTGCATTAACTCTGCATTAAGTAGTTAGCGTGTGGTATATAAGAATGCAAGAACATAACAATAGCCTATTGGGTCAGTCCAATGGTCCTTCTAGCCTGGCATCCCGTTTCCACTGTGGCCAATCCAGGTCACGAGTACCTGGCAGAAACCAAAATAGTAGCAATATTCCATTCTACCGATCCAGGGCAATGTGGCTTCCCCTATGTCTGTCTCAATAACAGACTTTGGACTTTTCCTCCAGGAATTTGTTCAAACCTTTCTTAAAACCATCTACACTATCCGCTCTTACCACAACTTCTGGCAATGCATTCCAAAACTTAACTATTCTCTGAGCGAAAAAATATTTCCTCCTGTTAGTTTTAAAAGTATTTCCCTGTAACTTTAGAGTGGCCTCTAGTTTTGATAATTTTTGACAGAGTGAAAAATCAATCCACTTGTACCCGAAGCAAAGCCACTGCTTGCCCTGAATCAGTAGCATGGAATATTGCTACTCTTTGGATTTTGACCAGGTACTAGTGACCTGGATTGGCCACCGTGAGAATGGGCTACTGGACCTTTGGCTGACCCAGTAAGGCTATTCTTATGTTCTTAAAAAATCAATTCACTTTTACATGTTTACATGACCCCTAAGGAGAAGTTTCCCTTGCAGAATAGGGGGGAGAAGGATCTCCTGGGGGTCACTATAGCACTGGCAGAGCTGCTCAGGTGAGTGGAACTAGAGGAAGCCCAGCCTAAGGGGGCAGGGTGAGGGGAGAAATAAAACCACTGAGCATTGTTAGAGCAGGAAGGGTGCCAAGGCTCTGATTGGTCCGAGGTCACGACTAGTGGTAGAGCGGTTGGGTTGGGTTGTGGAGGGTAGTTTAGTGCAGCAGGAGAGAGTGGGCATCTCTCCTGCTGCCGGCAGAGGGGGGGGGGTCGTCTCAGGTAAACTGCAGCAGAAGAGAGTGGGCATCTCTCCTGTTACAGGTGGTTGGCGGTCAGGTGAGGATTTTTTAATTTAATGCAGCAGGACAGAATGGGCATCTCTCCTGCTGTGGGGGAGGGGGGGGGGTCGCGGCCAGGATTTTAGGGAAGGGGTGTTGATGCAGCGGAGTGGGCATCTCTCCCACTGCATCACAACACAGGGCTTTCTAGCAGTCTCTGACACTGACCGGCACCCCTGGACCGGTCGCTTTTTTTGTTGCCAAATGCCGATGCCACTTTCTGAAAATGGCTCAGCATTTTTCAGGAATCCACCGGAGGGGCTCATTTCAGTGTTGAAGAGCCCATTTGCATGTCAGTGTCGAAGACTGCTAGAAACCTTGCTAAAGATGGAGATAATCCATTTTGATAATCTGCTGCCGCTAAACCGAGTATAGGCTAAACCGCCAGAAAACAGTTTAGCGACGGTGTTAAACTTTTGAGAATTTTGCCCTGAGTGCCAAGGAGGGTTCCTAGAGCAGGGAAAGTGGAACTGGGTCTTTACTGGGCCAGAGGTTATACTTAAACCTCTGCTGAGGAGTAGAGGAGCTTTCAATCTGTATCCTCAAGTAGAGAGTGGTGATGGAAGAAAGAAGTGCCTCGAGGGAAAAGACACTTTGGGATGAAGAGGAAGGGGTGCAGAGGAGCATCACTCCCAGTGCGACTTTGCCTAGCAGTATATGGAACTACTGGTCTGGGATGGGATAGACTTACAATGGAGACTAACCGAATACGACTTTATTTTCCATGCTCATGAACTGTAAATACTAATTCTGTTTCATGAACTGTTTTCCTTTTTCTTCAATTGACCCACTAAAAAGTTTGTAGTTCACCTGCTGTGACTGTTGGTTATTACTCTGAGTGTGGAATCCTAAAAAAACCAGGGCGGGATAAACTTCGGCCTACCAGAGATCTCTCTGGCCCTGGTCTAAGCCCAGCTCATCAGACTTAAAATTTTTGTAGATCCTGTTTGGGATGCCTACCCAGAAGAGTTTAGCCAGTATCCTGGACTGATTTAAGCGGGACCAGGATTACATAAATATTAAATAAAATCCCAGTTCTAAAATATAACTTTTGAGCTAGGATTTCAAAGTTTAAAAAAAGACACTCCATAAATATGACCAGGCAAGAAGATAGCTCTTTGGTTGGCATTCTGAAACAATTCAAGCACAGTAAAACACTGAGTTTATGCTGCATCGATTAACAGGAGGTTTAAACTATAAATTGTTTTCAACTTTGAATTAAAAATGGCTGCAATTTATTCTCACTTTTTCCTATTACCATCTTCAAATGTAATCTAGAAAGGCTAAAAACGGAGTAATTAAGGATGATTTCCTACCAAAAGAAATATATTCATTGAACCATAACTGAAATGGCAACATTAAATATGAAAATATTACGCAGGTGATAATGTCTTGACACTGCTGGATATTCTTTTTATTGAAGGACAGTATCTGCAGCTGCATGACGTACACTGCGCTGATACTTTGGACTGCACTGATAGATTGTTCCATCGATTGTGTTCTGCTCCACTTACCATAATTATAGCCCAGTAATGGATGACATGAGTGATATATTTTTACTTTAGAGAAAAGCCAAGAGTTTGCCTGTTTCTTTATGAGATTAAACCTGAGCCTTTCAATTAATAGGGTATGATTGATATCCCAGAGCGTACTGGGGTAAGATACTAGCTTCAAGCATACATATTAAACATGAGTTCAGTCCTGTGTATTGAGGGGGGGGGGGGAGAGCATTTGTTAGGAGTTAGGGGATGGGATTCAGGATGGGAGTATGAAGGGATCTGTCACTGTGGACAGTTAAAAGAGTCCAGCTCTCTGTGGATTTTGGCTTCTATTTTTAATTATCATGGGTTGGAAAGTGGACGATTATTCTCAGGGGGGAGGGTGGCAGGGATTGGGGTGGTTTTATGTTGGCTTAATGTACAAGAACTGAACAGACTGGTTACATGTCTGTTTTTGTACTGTTTTACTGACATTGAATAAAAATTGTTTACACATAAACACGAGTCCAAGGCTGAAATACAATTCAGAAACAAGTCTCACCGGCAAGAACTTTAAAAAATGCCATTTTATGATCTCAAAGACTAAGGATACCTTTCCAAGGTGAAACCATTACATTACATTACATTAGTGATTTCTATTCCGCCATTACCTTGCGGTCCAAGGCGGATTATATAAGAGTTGCCATGAAATTAGGTAATACATGTTGGGTAATTTGAACATTTTAGATTTGATAAGGAGTAGACAGTTTAGTAGGTGGAGCTTGGGAAGGATCTGGTTGTGTTAAATAGGTTTTATGTATTTTTTGAAGAGTGATTTGTGATCAAAGATAGCAGATTGGTGAGTTGTCTGTCTAGTTTTGCTGCTCTGGTGGCCTTTAGGTTGTCATATAGTTTTCTTCGTTTTGGTTGGCGGGTGTGTGAATAGTGAGTGGGTTCTTCTGTGTCTGATTGAGGTGGCTTGAATTAGTCGGTTATTCCAGTAGGCTGGGCTGTCTCCGTTAATAGTAGGCAATAGAATTTGAAGTGTACTCTTGCTTGTATTGGGAGCCAGTGTGAAGTCGTGGTATGCCTCTGTGATGTGGTCGTATTTTTTCAGTGAATAGATGAGTCTTAGGGCTGTATTTTGTACTGTTTGTAGTTGCTTTATCATGGTCGCTGGGCAGGGGAGGTATAGTATGTTGCAGTAGTCTATTAGTCCAAGGATAAGAGATTGTACCAAAAGTTGGAATTGTTTCCTGTTGAAGAATTTTCAAATTTGTCTTAGGTTTCTCATAGTTGCGAATGATGTTTTTATTATTTTGTTGATTTGTGGTTGCATGGTACAGCCTCTGTCAATCAGTACTCCAAGAAGTTTTAGCGTGGGTTGAAAGGGGTATGAGATCGAGTTTATTACTAGGTTTGTTAAGGTTGGGGTTTTGCTGTTTTCTAGGAGGATGAAGTTTGTTTTGTCAGAGTTAAGTTTTAGTTTGTATTCTGTCTTCCATGTTGCTACTGTTTCGAGAGTTCTGTGTATTGTGCCTGTCATGGTCGAAGGGGAGGAGAATGGTGATGTCACCTGCATAGCTGTATGAGGTTATGCCATGTTTGTCTAGGCAGGAGCAGAGGGAAGCTATGTATAGGTTGAATAGTGTGGGAGACAGAGGTGATCCCTGGGGAACTCCGCAGGGGTTGGACCATGGTTCTGATTTTTCTTTGTTTGTTTTAACCCTGTAGGTTCTGGATTGTAGGAAGCCTTTAAACCATGAGAGTACCTTGCCTGAGATTCCTATGGAGTCTAGTGTTTGTAGGAGGATGTCATGGTATACCACAGGGGTAAGGAACTCCGATCCTCGAGAGCCGTATTCCAGTCGGGTTTTCAGGATTTCCCCAATGAATATGCATGAGATCTATTTGCATGCACTGCTTTCAATGCATATTCATTGGGGAAATCCTGAAAACCAGACTGGAATACAGCTCTCGAGGACCGGAGTTTCCTACCCCTGGTATACCAGATCGAAGACTGCGGAGAGGTCTAGTTGTATAATCAGAATTTTCATGCCTGTACTGAGGTGTTGTCTAGCTGTGTCCATGAGAGTTCCTAGTAGGGTCTCAGTGCTGTAGTTGGTTCTGAAGCCAGACTATGTGGGGTGGAGTAAGTTGTGGTTTTCTAGGTATGAGGTTAGGGCTTTAGCTACGAGGCCTTCCATCAGCTTGATGTACAGTGGGATTGAGGATATGAGTCTGTAGTTGGATGGTTGGTCCGTTGTTCCTTTGGGACTTTTAGTACAAAGGACTACTTTACAGTTCCGGTTATTACAGATATTTTATTTGATATGCCTCCATTTTTAACAAAAAGTCAAATCAAAGCGGTGTACAGTTAATAAAAACAGTGGGCAATATTTAAAATGAAAACATAACAAGGGGGAATGTACATCGAACAAATTAACCAAACTAGACACAAAAGGACAAAAGGGCAGGAAAGGGTTACAATCTCTTAAGGGGAAACAAAAAACAAGCAGGATGGGAACAAGAGGGTAGGAAAAGAAAAGTAAAGATAAGCGTAAGATAGTGACTACTTACAAAGAAATTAACTACCTAGTCAGAATTATGGGAAAATATCGCAGAGATAAAGGGCTCCTTTTACTAAGGTGTACTAGGGCTTTAATGTGTGGAATAGCACGCGCTACATTGCCGCGCATGCTAGACATTAACGCCAGCATTCAGCTGGCGTTAGTTCTAGAAGCGTAGCGCACAGTGTAGCGCGTGGTAATTTCCTGCGTGCCCTACAAACGCTAGCGCACCTTAGTAAAAGGAGCCCAAAGACTCCCTAGTCTTTAGCCTGTACTGCCACTTTTCAACATTTTTGCTTTTCTTTTTTAAATCAGAACTCATTTTATTATCTCAAAAACACCTCTAGAGCACAAATGTTAGTTTCTTCATTATTTGGGATGCATGGCACATGAAAAAAGAACACCTTATAGCAGTGGTTCTTAACCTTGTTGGAGGTACTGAACCCCACCAGTTTCATATGCGTGTTCACCGAACCCTTCTTTATTGGAAAAATAAAATATGATTTTTCAAATTCAAAACATAGGTATACAGTGAGGGAAAAAAATAATATCAATTTTGAAAACAAAAAAGTTTTTCTATATTTCGAATAATAATGCAATTAGGACGCTGACTCCCATCACGTTCCGACCACTTTCGTATTTTGCTCGACATAGTTAGTAAGGGATTAAAATATTAAGAAAGGTATCACACGACGTACCATCACAACAGTTACAATTCGACTACTGTGCGCATCAAATCCCCTGCAGCACAGATAGGCCAAGCGATGTTGCGTGATCATCTGCAGCCAATTATGGACAAGCGGGGCGTATCATCACGAATCATAAGCGCTTCGGTCACGTTCAATCATCTATCAGTTAAATCACAAATTTTGATCATGAATTGATTGATGTATATAAGGCATTAGTTACAGATTGATAGATCAAGAAACCGAGTACACGATCAGTCTTGAACAAAATCACTGAATAACTGATAGATGATTGAACGTGAACGAAGCACTATATGAGTCGGAGGTGTGTTTTGACCTCCGCCGAACCCGCGAGACTGACTCACCGAACCTCTGGGGTTCGGTCGTACCCAGGTTAAGAACCACTGCCTTATAGGTTTAAAGATTAGTGTTAAACATTTAACGTTAATTGTTCCCTCTGAAATTCCCCTACCTGAGCACAGTGTATTCATGAACCTTCTTGTCCAGTTTGTTTGTCTTGACTAGGCTGTAAGCTCTTCTGAGCAGGGACTGTCTCTTCTATGTTTTAACATACAGCGTTGCGTATGTCTAGCAATGCTATAGAAGTGATAAGTAGCAGTGGTAAAGGTGGTGGGGGCGAGGTTTCAAAAGAGCAGGTCAAAATATGGGGAAAGGTCAATACATATCAAAGGGATGTTGGGTTTTGGGAGGAAAACTACCAGGGAAATGTGTTTCCACCCCAAAAAAAATTAAAGAAAAGACTGCAGAACGATGGTTCTGTTTCTAGGCACATAGGAAATCAAACAGAACTAGTCAGATTATGAGTCTGAGTTAGGAAGGTGATTCCCCCAAAAAGACGAAAAAAACTTATGGAGGGAACTTGATCCAAGATGGCCAAACTCACCTGACGCATGGCAGGTCTTCTCGTGGTTCTCTTCAGTTCGGAGTGGTCCCTGAGTTCTGGGAAGCCCCTTTTCTTCAATGCCAAAGCGTCGCAGAAGGAGTGCCGCCAGCGCCCCAATCCCGTGGCTTTGGGCCCATTGGAAAGTTTTTTTTTTAGGAGGCTGCAGAGATGACATCGGGGAAAGGCCCGCTGGAGACACCGGCATGGAGCGGAAGCACGGCAGATCTCCCTGGACTAGACACCATGCTGAGCCCCGACTATAGAGCTCCTCTCCCTCAGCGCAGAATGCCAGTTCCTCGCAGCGGGATCAGGGCACACCGATGCTGGTGGTGACTCCTGACCCAGAGGCTCAAGTGGAAACAGCAGTGGGCATGGATTTTCCCCGATCAGAGGATGGACCACCAAAGAATTCTGCGCGTTTATAAATATCTGAGAGGGAGTTGGATTCCAACGGAGGTAATCGGGAGGAAATACAGCCTGGTGAGCAGATTAAAACAGTACAATTGCAAACCTTTTCCTTGATTAAACTTCATGAAGCTATTCTTGATTCTTTATGGGACATGGTTCCTAATCTGGGGAAATCTTTATGTCCACTCAGACCTACTCAGGAAAAGGACATATACAATCAAAACTACCTCAAACCTATGCCTTATGTGGAACAACCAGGGGTCTCTGGGACACTGCAAGACCTCAACATCCAGCGCACACACTAACTCACTCAAAACAGAGAGAGAAAGAAAAGACAAAGAAGTGGAGAAAAAGCCTCAGTTCATCTTCATAGGGCAAAAAGCTGGGGGCTGCTACAGTGCCTTGTTTTTCCACCATTGCTTATTTAACACACATGTGCAAGTGGTTTCAGTTTGTCGGCTTGCTTTATAGGAAGTGGAGTTTTTTTGTCATAAGAAGCTGAACTGAAGCTTTTTCTCCACTTTTTTTTCTTTTCTTTCTCTCTCTGTTTTTGAGTGAGTGTAGTGTGTGTGTTGGATGGTGAGGCCTTGCGGTGTCCCAGAGGACCTTGGTTGTTCCATATAGAGCATAGGTTTGAGTAAAACTAAAAGGCAGGAAGAAGAACTGAAAGAGATAAACGTTGAACAATAGGTTCTTCAAAACTTCGGTTATGATAAGGATTTAAGTGAGATACGTCAAACATAGGAAGCTATAATTAAAGATAACATTGACTTGAGGAGAAAGATAGAATTATTGGAAAATAGTTCTCGGAATAATAATTTATGTTTCCTGCACTTCCCTCAGGTGTTCTCAGTGGCTCCTAGAGATGTTGAAAAGATATTTTTTGGAAATACTTTTAGTTCCAGACGAATCAATTCTCCGTTGAGGGCCTCAGAGTTTCAAAGCACTTAGACAAGCAACTGGTGCAAAATGCGGCGGTCAGGCCGATTCTTGGGTTGAAGAAGTTCGATCATATAACTCCTTCCTACCGACTCCTGCATTGGTTGCCGATGAAGGCACATGTGAAGTTTAAGTTTGGATGTTTTTGATTTAAGGTACTATTTGGTTTAGCCCCTAACTGACCTTTTCTCTTTCTCAACCAATAGACATAAGACAGCGGTCTCAAACTCGTGGCCCACATGCGGCCCTCCAGGGACTATTTTGCGGCCCGTGGTCTGTCCTCTCCACTTCACAAGTTTTCCGATTGTGGAGAGGACAATAGCATACAGACCACGACTGCTGTAATTGACTTGCGTTTCTCTGGAGGGAATGTCGGCAAATGGCTCGCAGTTCGCCTAAAGCAGGGGTCCCCAACCTGCTTCCCTTCCCTTCTCATTGCCCTCCCCCAAGCCACCGCAATCGGGGAACAGGCCAGCGCCGAGGTCTTAGCTCTCCCTGCTTATCTTCCCCAGCTCAGAGCCGACCAATTCTCGCCACTCGACGTCAATTCTAACGTCGGAGAGGAAGTTCCGGGCCAGCCAATCACTGCCTGGCTGGCCCGGAATTTCCTGTTGGATGGCAGAATTGACGTTGGGTGGTGAGAATTGGTCGGCCCCTCGCTGGGGAAGAAAAGCAGGGAGAGCTAAGACCTCGGCGCAGGCCTGTTCCCCGATTGCGGCGGTGGCGGCCTGTTCCCCAATGATGGTGGCTTGGGGGAGGGCAGGCAGAAAT
Organism: Geotrypetes seraphini; assembly: GCF_902459505.1. Classification (NCBI taxonomy): domain Eukaryota; kingdom Metazoa; phylum Chordata; class Amphibia; order Gymnophiona; family Dermophiidae; genus Geotrypetes; species Geotrypetes seraphini. The sequence goes on from NC_047095.1 coordinate 50,550,300, forward strand.
AAAGAAAGAAAGGGGGGAGACGGGACACAGACAGAAATGGGCATGGAGAGAGAAAGACAGAAAGAAAGGGCATGGAGAAAGAAAAAAAGAAAGAAAGGGGGTACGGAAAGAGAAAGACAGACATATAGAAAGAAAGAGGGCATGGAGAGAGAGAGAAAGAAAGAAGGGGCAGGGTGAAAGAAATAAAAAGTTGGGGGAGGGAAGGAGGCAGATGCCAGACCAGGGGAAAGGAGGAAAGGAAAAGGAGGGAAGGAAGGAGGGAGGGAGAGAAAAGAAAGAAAGAGATGTCAGACCATGGAAATAGGGACGGAAGAAGAGAGAGATAGAAGAGAAGGCAAGACATAGAAACGTAGGTTATGAAAAGAAAGCAGAAAAATTGAATATTAAGTTAATGCCAAAGATGGATGCAATTAATATAAAGCACAACTGACTTTATAAATGTAAGCAACCTATAGAGGGTGATCAAAAAATATATATAAAATGCTCAGAGATATGAAACTCTGAAGGGAAGGTTGAAAAACTTCCCTTTAGTAAGAGTTTACCTTCCAGTCATTGTCACTTCACAAAAATCTTTGATCACACACTCAAAGGCTATGATGATTAATTTGAATTGGGTATTAAAATCTTTCAAATATTCAAAAATTTCCAATGATATCTTCTCTCTCTTCTTACTTCAATCATATAATCATGCAAACGTCACTGCATAAATGAGATGGTAAAACTTTCACTTAGCTCATAAACTGGATTTGTGGGGTCCCAACTTGGCCCCGTTTCGATCCCTGCTTCAGGAGACCCGAGTAGTACACATTCAAAAGAGTTCCTGAGCTCTACTTATGATAATTTTATAGCTTCGCGACTTGCAATCACATCGCTGCTGGAAAGTTGTTGAAGTCAGTTCTAAGTATTCCAACCGCCTGACTGGTGATTTAAATTGCGATTCAAATCAATTTTATTTAAATCAAATCCACCTTGTTTGAAGGTGATTTAAGTGTGTAATGTGGCATCTAAAGCTAAAAACAAACCTTAGGTCAACAGGAAGAGTTGTCTATAGTATATAAGCCATTGACTCCCCTCATCTGCTCCCACCAATATTCAATATTAAGACAAGACTGTTATTGAGTGTACAAGCATGGTAGAGTATCCTTAATGTAATCCTTGCATTTTATTTTTTGTTTCTTATTAAACAGCTGACAATCTGTACCGTCAGACTCAGTGATTTGCCTATCCCCAAGGATTTTATTGTAAAAATGACAAAATGATGTTCCATATACCCAACAGTAAATAAAACAACATTCTGAATATACAAGCATAAACAAGGGATATTAAAACAAAATAATTGAAAAAAAACAGACATGGCAGTATCTGTAGAAATTGCACATATTCTGATCTGTGTGAATAACGGCTGAATTCACTCCTATTCCACTACTATAAAGACTTGCCAATTGAAACAAAGCATAATATGGAATGTCTGTGGTAGATATGAAATCTCTTTAGATCTCTTACAATATCTGATATGCAAACTTCTACCATGTAGTGGACAGCTCAAAAAAATATATTGAGCAGGCACTATTATTTTGTAGAGAAGGGGGGAGGAAAGAGAGAGGGAGAGGGAGAGAGAGGTGAGTACGTGGAACCAAGGAAGAATTACCCCCAAAAAGTTAGCATATCTTAGATTGGGAGTTTGTTTTATTTTATTTTTTGGTATTACTATCGTAGATCTATTAGCTGCTGAATGCATGTCTTTTCATACTTAAGCCATGAAAGAGTTATGTTGAACTAGCCATGATGTCTTCCTAAAATAACACAGGTTGAAAGCAATCAGCTGGGGAGCCATTTAGTCAGTGACCTCTACTCTGACCTGTTCCCATCCTAAGAAATTTCTGCACAGTAAGATAAAGGAAGCTTGAAAACATTTGCAAAATTGTGGTTCATTTGGTATCTGAAGATATCTAACTTTCACTGCTCAGTGAGAAAAAAAATGCATGTTCCAATTTCAGACTAGAGAAATACTTTCACATAATGTCCCTGTAAAGCTTCCAGTCACACCAGTCAATACCTGACTCACAAAATTTAATGTTATTAAAAGTGGGATGCTTAGAACTTTGGGGGGGAGAAGGTTGCTAATTTTAGGACAGAGCACATCCCACAGATACAATATATTTTACCTGTGAACTCTGCACCAGTTTTGCACTGAAAGTGTGTTTGTACTTTCACTTTGGAGATTACCACAGGAAAGAAGAAATTATGTCCTTACCTGATCATTTTCTTTCCTTTGCTCACAGCAGATGAATCCACAGACGGGTGGGTTGTGTCCATCCATTAGCAGGCAAAAGCTGAGCTCTGTCATATATAGGATAGTAGGCTCCCTGGTCAACTAGTATTCCTCAAAACAAAGCAGCAGGATCACCATGTTGGTAACTAACTTCCTCCTCTCTGTCATCAAATCCACATCCAGGCTGCCCAAAGGTAAAATCTCTACATAGCATAACCAAACAGAAAGGCACATAAAGGGCGGGACTCTGGATTCATCTGCTGTGACTAAAGGAAAGAAAATGATCAGGTAAGAACATAATTTCTCCTTCCTTGTTATCAGCAGCAGAGGAATGCAGAGAGGAGTGGGATGTAGCAAAGCAATCCTAGTAGGGTGGGACATAAAACAGAATGTAAAGAGAGAGAGATAGCAAACCAAGCGATCTGGCCTTCCTCATGTAAGCATAGGAAGGGCCAAAGTAGAACAACCATTCCCAAGGAAAAACTTAAGAGCTGTCCATTGTAGGGAGCTGCACCTGAAGAAAACCATGTGCCACCCCCACCCCCTCCAAAGGATGGCCCAGAAACTGTGCCCTGGTCCGCCACAGAGTGAGAACTATTCCACTTAAAGCAGAGAACTAACCCATGAGGACAAGCCTGCCAATGTCTGCATCACAAACACTGAACCCGAGCTGCCAAAGTACTCCTTGGAGACAAGAACATGTGCTCCATGAGGGCCAAGGCAAGTGGCGCTCAAAATCTAGATGGACATCAGATAAGAAGACACATACGCGCCTCCCCAGGGAAGCAGCTGCGTTAAGGCTAAGCAGCCAATAGCCAACACAGGCATCTTGCATGCCAGCTAGCAAAGAATGTACCTACCAGAGAAAGCCCAAGCTAGACCTGCACCCAGGAGTCCAGAACAGGCTAGCGCGCAACTCTCTCTGGATGCCGAGAAGGCTTTTGATAGAGTCAGCTGGAAATTCCTGTTTGGGGTTCTAGAAAAAATAGGAATTGGAAAACAATTCTTAACATGGATTTCTTTATTATATCATGAACCCTCATCATTATTTAAAATTAATGGTTTTCTGTCAGAGCCCCTGACTTTGTTAAGGGGTACCAGATAGGGATGTCCCATGTCCCCGTTACTATTTGCCATAGCAATGGAACCTCTGGTTTGCTTGATTCGTGCAAATCCTGATATACAGGGCTTATGGGTTCATGATGAGTCTTATAAAGTCTTACTTTTTGCAGATGATGCGCTATTTTTATTAGTGACCCAACCAAATCTTTGACTGAGTTAACGCGGGTCTTATTAGCATATGGCCAGGCATCAGATTTCTGTGTGAACATGGAAAAATCGGAGATCCTCAATTTACTGGGCGCATAAATCCATCAAATATCTGGGGGTCCAGTTAATGGCAAATTCTGCTAATTTATTTAGTGCGACTTTTCCGGCCCTGCAGAAGCAGTTGTTTCAGAAAACTAGATCGCTGGGAGGGAATGACAATTGGGTGTAAAAATAATGATATTACCTAAATTACTGTATCACTTCATGGCATTGCCTATTGCAATCCCCAAATAATTTTTTCGTTCCTTGTCTAGAAAAGTATTTGCCTATATTTGGAGACAAAGCAGAAGGGATGGGAGTTCCAAATTTTTTTCCTTATTATCAAGCTGCTTTGATACAAGAAGTTGCAGCAAGGGTGGGTTATGTAAATCGCCCATGGATACATTTAGAGCAAGCCTTTCCCCAAATATTTCTCTTTGGAGGTTACCATGGTCTCCTATGGTGATTCTGCGAGCCTGGCTCAGAATAGAAAATCCATTTTTAAGGGTGATTCCACAAACCTGGGATTCCCTGCCCAAGAAAATCTTTCCAGAGTACAAGTTTTTTGCCCAGACTTCTATTTCTTTACTAGAAGGCTTTATGCTGGGGGGGGGGGGGGAGGAGAGGATCATGTTCACTTTCAATAGGTTCAAGCAGGGCTATGTACAGCTGGGCAGTTTTGGAAGGATGGGGGAGGGGAATGCTATTTTTTGAGTACCTGCAGGAAGAATATGGCCTGTCCTCCAAGAATGCGCTTCTTTTAAGGCTCTTTCTACATAAACATGCTTTTTGGGATCTTAGTTTAGAGGAAACTAAGTTGAAACAAGCACTGTGGAGGGGAGTGGGATGGGGGGGGGGGGGGTTTCCAATTTATATGGGCTCTGCTTGCCTGGGAGGCTCCTGAGGATTATTATAGGGACTGATGGGAGCAGGAGTTGGGGAGAAGGTTGGGAGACACTGCAAGGTTAACTTTATATAAATGTCTATTTTCTATTCCACTTGCCTCCTCATTAATTGAAAATGACTGCAAAATGTATTACCAATGGTATATGACTCCTCATCACTTGTCCCAGATTTATGACCATCATGAGAATGTATGTTGGAGGTTCTGTGAATGTTTGGGGTCTTTTCAACATATATGATGGTCGTGTCCTGTGATAAAGCTTTATTGGAATATGCTGGAATTGATAGTTCACGTTACTCAAAAGCACTGTCCTGTGTTGAAGGAATGCTTTCTACTTAATGTTCCCATACCCGGTTATACCCTGCCGGAAAAATGTTTAGCCTTGTTTGTTTGTACTGCAGTCCGCCTGGCCTTGGCAAAACACTGACATTCCACCATGGTTCCTGAGCGACGATACTTACTCTGTTGTCTGGATTAGGTACATTTAATGTGTAAACCAATGTCACTACGGCATTGGAGTTTGGTCCCTTATCATAAAATCTGGGATAGTTATGTTGCCTGGAGGTCAGACTCCTCTCCGTTACAGCTGTAAACCTGTGTGTTGTTGTCCTCTTGGTGTAGGTGGGCAACATCCACTTGTGCTGACATGTCCACTCTGTAAAACTTTGTAAATGTACAAAGAGTGAACTATTCGGCTTCCCTACAAATTTCATCAGGCGCCACTGCCCTGGACTCTGCTCAAGAAGAAGCCACACTTCTGGAAGAGTGAGCTTTCAAGGCGACTGACGGTTGTTTACCATAGCCAATGTACACAAAGGAGATTGCCATGTGAATCCATTGGGAGACAGAAGCCTTAGAGGCTGGTCTTCCCTGATGATTAGAGTTGGGTAAGACAAACCAATGGTCTGAGAGCCGAAAATATCACCTCAAGATAGTGGAGAGGCACCCTCCGCACATCCAGCAACCTCAAAACCTTGTCCTGTTTCTTTTCACCCACGGGCTGAAATGCAGGTAACCTCAACCACCTTCGGAAGAAAGGAAAGCACGGGGTGCAAAGATACTCTTGCTTCCCTGAATTTGAGAAAAGGCTCTCTGCATGATAATGCCTGCAGTTCGGACACCCTCCTAGCTGAAGTGAGTGCGACCAAAGACACCATCTTCACAGATGCTTCCGATAAAGTAAGGGACTGTAATACGATATTAAGATTCTCGACTCGCTTGTAGAAGTTAAGACTGAAGAAGGCACTGTCCAGGGAAACAAGGAGGTGTAGCTGAGAAAAATGATTGATGCCTTCTACAATCCAACTCACAAGTTGGGGTAACCAACCCATCCTTAATAAATCATATGCTGTTTGCACAGGAATGGGCGATTAGCATGTACGCCCTCACCACCTACAAAACGAGGGTCAACAAAGGCTCATGTGCTAATTTTTGTTAATGGCTGCGTTCTAGTGGCAACATCGGTGCATGGTCATTAAATTTGGAAAATGCGAAATTGGCCATTTTCCGACTGCGCTAAAAACAACCTTAGTGTGTGGGAAAGACCTGCATAAAAGCGTGCTTTACCACAGCTTAGTGCCTTTTATTGGCCTATCAGAAGACTGTCTGAAATATGGTGCCCGTGAGTTGTTGAAAACCCGCGGATCCCTTCTTGAGCTCTACGAATACCATGTTCTACAACAGCAAAAGCCCTCGCTCTTGGCATGCCTATCGCTTTAACACACTAGCTCATGCTTCATCTTTTATTTTTTCACGTCAGCCATCCTGAGCACAGTTTGGAATTTAAACACATATGTGAGATATGCAAATAGAGTGAACTATTAAAGAGGACAGACGGTGTTTTACACAAAATAAAATACGTAAACTCAGTAAGCAAATGAAGTGTTCGTATGGAAGCCTGGCTGAGGGTACGTACATGTTCTAATGAGATGGGGAGAGCACTCGACACATGCCCGCTGGAAAATCTTTCAAGCAAGGTCTTCGGTTTAGCCACAAGCTTTATGATACAATTCTTCCTAGGCTCCTGGTGTTGCTTCCAGTTTCACTGAAAACAACGATTGCTTCCTATCAGCTATGTGTCTATCCTGCCCTGCTACCCACTGAGGTAGCCTGCCACAGACCAGCTATTTGTAATAAACATCGGGCTAAAGAGGTACAGATGGGCCGGCCACAGCTGCATCCCACCTGACAGACTGCACAGTCCTCTGGGACACTTCCTCCGCTGCTGCCTGTCTGCTCATGAATGTAACTCTTGCTTTTCTCTGGCACCAGTGGCTCCAGAACGAACCCTCTCTTCAATCAGCCGGAGCAGGCTACCTAGGTACGCTCCCCCTAATTCTTGACACCTAAAACAAAGCAACTTTCTGCACGCTCAGCTAGAATGCCATGGAAAAATTTGGGACCAGGAGTATAGCGCAAAATTTATATGCATGTGACATATACATATATTATCCCCCCCCCCCCTCCCCCGGCATGGGCCAGCAAGGTAAGTGCTCTGGCGCTCCTAAGAATTCTAAGAGCGTCAGAGCATTTACCATACTGGCCCGTGCTAAAAACCTCTAGCGCAGTTTGATAAAAGGTGCCCATAGTTAGATTATTTTCATATATATTTGTGCTTCCATGTGCATGGACACCATTCACCTTCCAATGGCCATTCCACAGCAGCATGCTCAACAAGGGGCCATGGTACCAAAATTATAGCAATTAATACTTATTCAGCTGAAAGATTGCAAACGCAACCTTCAAACAAAATATATATGTATACAGTTTTATGTGTAGGCTTTTTATCTGCAGGCTTTACATGAATTTTCAAAGAAAAAAAATTTTCCTTTTAAAATTCAATCGGGAAAATTATGCACACAGATTTGGGCCTACGTTTGCAGGTCCTGTTCCATTAAAATTTATGTACATACTTTTGAAAATCCAAAATTATGCATTTAAACGCATTCTCCACCTGCCCTGCCCCGATATATTTTGAGACCGATGACGAATCTGGGCGCCGATGCTCTGTATGATAAAAAGTTTATTACATACAGAAGGTGCCACTGAGGTCTTTGCAAATCTTCTCTATGAATAATATAAGACTATATCCATAAAGACCGTATTTATATCGATCTATTTGACTAGTGGGTCTTTGGATTTATTACTTTTGAGCAATTTGAGCTGCCCCAATACCGTCATACATTCCCACACATATGCACTGGGCAATTTTTTGAAGCCCTGTAACCAGTTCAAACACGGTGCTAGATACGAAGGATTAAACATCTTATATTTGAAGGCTTGAACTGTCTTGTGATTACGTAGCAGCTATCTGAACTGGTTATAGGACTAGACGCACATTCCACTCGCTGTAAACTTTTGCATTTGATTTTCACTGTCTATTTGTAAAACATGGTTTTATCACTTTTATGTGCAGGAAAACCCATTCAGAACTGTCTTCTCCGTGTTCAGTCAGCAATATCTGCCTTCTGGTAAGTTGTAATTCATGTTTAATGTCTTGTCAGTTATAGTCAAGGTTAGAAAAGAGAGATGCCCATGTTGGGATATTCAAAATTTCCTGGATACTTGACAAAAGGCTCACAAACACAGGTGTGCAGAAGTACACATACATTTTCCAACATACACCATGGAAAAGAATATGTAAAAAAGCAGCTTCATTGGAGTGAGCTGCTTTTCTCACGTTAGTCCTCTCCTAAAGTCACTTCATTGGCTTCTCATTTAAACTCCACTAACTGACCTACAAATGCACTCACTCAGCTGCACAATCTCTCTTCATTTATCTCCCCCTATGATTCCCCCTTCCCCCCCTCACCCCCCCCCCCCGTGAGCTCCGCTCAGCTGTAAGTCCTTCCTTCTATCTGTGCCCTTCTCCTTAGCTGCCAACTCCAGGCTCCGTCCCTTCTGCTTTGCTGCATCGTACACTTGGAACAAGCTGCCTGAATCCCTACAGCGAGCTCCGTCTCTGGCAGTGTTCAAGGCCTAGTAGCCCACCTCTTTTTCGACGACTAACTCCTCTCACCTTGGGTTCTGCATCCCCAATCCTATACGTCATGTCTGTCTGTCCAAGTTAGATGGTAAGCTCTTCCGAGCAGGGAACATCTATAAATGTCAAAATGTATAGCACTGCGTACGCTTTTCGGCATTATATAAGTGATAGGTAGTAGTAGTGGCATTACATGTGGAAGCTATGCAAGTTACAAAGGTAAGTGCCGGCAAATCACAGGGAAGTGCTGGATTTTGCAAAACTTTCATACAAGAAGCCACGTTTTAGATATCAAGCTTTGGCTTTTTCAGGTGAATTCAAGGCCAAAGACATAAGCACAACTCTTTCCTTGAAACTCCCAGTCCAAATTAGCAGTTAGTCCACACTTACATGATTTCAAAGAAGTGTAAATGTACAACATTTAAAAAAAAATAAACCTGTATATTTTTAAAGTCCACTTATGCTAAGTTCACACCATGCCCCCTCGAAATCTGCATGACTACAGATATACGCGCTTAGGAACCGGCTTTCTAAAATCACTACTTACCCATATGCATATGCAGTGGTACCTTGGAATCCAAACTTAAATCGGTTCCCGAATTCAGTTCGAGTTCCAAGACAATTTTTCCCATTGAAAATAATACACTTCTCCCTCGTTATTCGCGGGGGATACGGGCAGAGCCGGACCGCGAATGGCGAAAAACCGCGATTATCCGGCTCTGACCCACCCCCACCTCCCTGCCGCCTTCCAGGCCTTACCTGGTGGTCTAGCGGGCTTTCGGGGCAGGAGCGATCTTCCTACGCTCCTGCCCCGTGCAGATCGCCATGAGGAAATGGCTGCTGGGAGTTCCCGTAGTCTCTCGAGACTACGACGGGAACTCCCTGCAGCCATTTCCTGATGGCGATCTGCACGGGGCAGGAGCGTAGGAAGATCGCTCCTGCCCCGAAAGCCCTCTAGACCACCAGGTAAGGCCGGGAAGGCGGCAGAGAGGTAAAAAATATGGGTTTTTTAATTTTCCCCCTCCCCAGAAAAAAATCGCGATTATGTGAAATCGCGAGTGCAGAAACCGCGAATGGGGAGGGGGAAGTGTAGAAACTGAATTAATCCGTTCCTTGGTCCCACAAACTCAGATTGACAGCACAATAGAATCACTTTGATCTTTTATTTTACTTTTTTTTACAGTCTAGCCATGAGATTTTGCTACTTTTACATGCAAGCCATCCCCCCCGCAGCTACAAGTTTCTAGAGCAGCCTTTTTTTGTTGTTGTGTTTTGCTCTCTCAGATGGGGGAAGGGCAGAAATGAAACGGAGTAGGAAAACCTCGCAATGTGAAAAAGGAAGAAAAATAAGAAACCCTCCCCTCCAAACAATTTGACAGATTTTCAGCCCGAGAAGTGGAATGAAGGTACAGCCAAACAAACAAAAAAAAAGTATCGGACATTGGAAATGCTTCAAAACAAACAGGGAGAAAGGAGGTGGGGTGTTAGAGATCGCCGCGGCATCTGGGGGGGGGGGGGTTCTGGAGACAGGAGGAGGAAGCATGGCGAGAAGGGGCTGGAGGAGCCCGATCGGCATCTGCAGGGAGGCCCCGGCCCCAGCAGATCCAGTCTTCCCCTTCACCCCACCACCCCCACAAAGTTTTTACCTTCCCTAGCTCTCCGGCAGCATGGCTTACACAGGAGATCGGAGGGGGTGACAATTACCGGCGAACTAGCATCTGCCACTTTTAATTTCTCCTTCGCCGCCCGCAAAACAGCACAGAGGAGCCGGCTTTTCCCCAAGTGTGCAGGCGATCGGGAGCTGCTGTGGAGTTTCGCGGAAAGGAAGCACCGAAATCTGCCCGTTCTCGCTCCTCTGCTGTATTCTGGGTTCTCTCGCAAGTTCGGATTCTGAGACAAAATTTACTAGGGAAAAAAAGTTTGGATTCCAAGCTGTTCGAGTTCTGGGGTGTTCAGATTTCGGAGGTACCACTGTACTACCCCCAACCCTTCCAAACTGATCTCTTATATCAGCATTTATTCACTGACTGAGTCATAGGCAGTGGAACACTTTTTTTGTTTGGGGGACCTAAAAGCTCTGCCCAGACCCCGCCCCTGACTCCACCCCCATAATAATAATAGTATTAATTGTATAAATACACAAAATATAATCTTATTAACAACACATAATGGTTAACCATAAAATTAAACTACACAAAGCACACTGCATGCTTCTCAACATTAATTCCTACCAGAACACATGGCCTCAGTCACTCATGCAGAACACAGATAAGAACCCGTATGCAAACACAGAACCACAAACTAAAAGTACTAATATACACAAACAAAACCTTAAGATGCCAGACTCTACATGCATTATAACACCAGAGAAATAGAAAGAAATGAATTTCTTCCTGAACAGTGCAAAATATAGACAGAAGATATACCATAAATTCTCAAAACTGACACATTTCAATCAGTAAATTGAAAATAAAATAATTTTCCTACCTTTGTTTGGTGATTTTATTTTTCTACTCATCTTTTCCCAGTTTCAGGTTGCACTTTCTTCTGTCTGTGCTCTTAACTTAGTTTCCAGGGCCTTCTTATACATTTGTTTTTCTCTCCTTCACTTTCTGCCCATCCATCTTTGGCATTAACTTTTAACATTCAACTTTCTTACATTTTTCTGCTTTATTCTCAAAATCTATTTTTCCACATCTTCCCTTCCCTTCTATCCATGTGCACCATCTTCTCTCTCTCTTTCTTCTCCCCTATTCTTATCTTTCTCATAAGATGCATTTTTTTCTATCTCTCTTCCCTGCCACACCCATTGCTGTGCACCATCTTCTCCCTCTCTCTCCCCTTCCCCTCCATCCATGTGCAATTTCCTCCCTCTCCCCCTCATATGGTCTGCCATCTCTCTCCTCTCCCATGGTCTGGCATCTCTCTCTCCTTCCCTCCCTCTTCCCATGGTCTAACATCTCTCTCCTCTCCTTCCCGCCGTCTGGTATCTCTGTCTCCTCTCCTTGTTTTCCCTGGTCTGGCATCTCTCTTTCCCCTTCTAGTGGTCTGACAGCTCTGTCTCTCCTTCCATCACCCTTCTCCAGAATCTGGCATCTCTCCCTTCTTTGAGATACCTCTCACAGTGGGAGTGGAACATTTCTCCCTCCCTCCTCCCACCACTATCATGTTCAACAATTCCCCCTCTTTCTTCCTTTCCACATGTATACCAACTCTCTTTCCCTCCCACTCCATGCCCCTGTGTACAATTTTCTTTTTTCTTCCCTCCCCTAGTGGCAGCATCTCTCTTTCCCTCCCTTTCCAGCACCCATCCATGCAGCATCTCTTTTTCTCTCCTTTTCTAACCCTCCAGCTCATGCAACATCTGGCCTTCCCAACCCCCTCCCAGCCTGTGCAGTATTTATCTTCCCAACCCCCTACCTCCATCCCATGGCGTGCAGCATATGTTCTTCTTTCCTTCCTTCACCTCTCCTCTCCCACAGCGGGATCCTGCGGCACAACCTCTCTCTTCAACTCCTGACTCCCCCACACCTGCACCCACTGGGTCAATGTTCCAGCAGCCGTGGCAAAGCATCCATGAAATGAGCCTTCTTCTGTCATCCTACCCCAGAACCCTTCATTCAGCAGCAGCCCGCCTAGGCGGGAACAAGATGTCGCTGCTGAATGAAGACTTTTGGGGCAGGCCAATGGCAGGAGGCTCATCTCGTGGATGCTGCGTCACAGCTGCCAGAACATTTAGAATAACAGTGATCTGGATGGGGACAGAAGATTAGGTAAGGTGGGGGAGCAGAGCCATCACCAATATTTGGGGAGGCCCCCCCCGTTCCGACATCTACAGACTGAGCAGTTTTCCTATTTCATTTGCACTTGCTGAGTTTTCTTTTCTGCACCACTCTGCCGCTTGTCTCTGATCTGACATATTGCGGCCTCTCTCCACCGTGGATCCCCCGCAACCCTTGAAGTTAGTAACCAAAGGCATTTCAAATCCCTTTTTTCTCTGCAGGTGAAACCAAGCCGCCTCCCTAAACCTAATTGAAGTGCTCATCATTTAGGCATTATGTAAATGTTTTGATTCTTTGAAAAATTCATGCAACAACTATCTTTAGCATGGAAAATTAATAATGTTCATTCAGCAAATTACATTAAATCAACATCTCTGTAAACTACACCCACAAAATAATGTCCCTACAGACCCGAGAAAGGAAAAACTCTACTCGGGGTTGTCACTCAAAGTCTCTAACCGTGGCATCTGGGTAGAGGTTTCTGCATGCTATCACCAGACGCATCTCATGGCCCCGTTTCAATGCTATTGAGCCGCTCTCTAGACAAAAGAGGTACTCATTCAGAATGGGCACCGTGGTGCTGTCTGGTCAGGGGGACTGCACAGTCTGTCTGGCTGCACACACAATGTTGGCATGGAAGAAATAAAATGCAGTTACTAGGTCTTTGGAGGTCCAAAGGAGCTGAAAAAAAAAAAAGGCAGGCGAAGGTTGAAGTAGGCTAGTCAGAATGGCATACTTGGCTGCATCTACAGCCAGGTGGCCTGGGCATATTGGCAAACAGCTGGCAATCCGCCCAACACATATGGCTTAGAATTACTCTGCTCTTCACATGAAGTCTTTGTAGCCTCTTGAGCAAGCGTTCACGGTAGGTCAAAATGCATCCAAGTGTTTAAAAAAAAAAACCCACAAATCCTCCGATGTGTGCTGTATGGGAGTTTTTGTAAGGCCCTGTTAAATTATATATATAAAAAAGTAACATCCTTAAAACTAGGTGGTTGTTTTTTTATTAAGTCCTAACCAAGGTTTGAGGGTTGTTGTTTTTTTTTTTAACACAGATTGCTATAGCCTGCCTCCAAGTTATTTAAATATGAAAATATATTTAGAAAAGGCATTTTGCTATAAAAAGGTTCACAAATGAAGCATGTAACTGCAAACACTTGAGGGATCTTTTCACTAAAGGATTTTCCCAGAAGCACTGAATGTGAGAAAATATTTCCTGAATAGGACCCTAATCAGTCCAAGAATTAACTTAGTCACGTCTGGCAATAAGGAAAAAAAAAAAAAAAAGAGAAGTTGGCAAAAATCTTAACTTTGGCAAGGGAAGTGGCAGAAGAGAGGTGGGGAGAGACATTGAGGATAAAGTATCCTTAAACTTTTGTTCTGGTGCAAAAATGTGTTCTTCAAGCCAGCATCCCCCCCCTCCCGCCCCAAATAAAAAAAAACAATGGAACATTTGGAGCCTGACTCTCTAAGGTTTTTCTCCTATTTTTTTATTAATGGGGGGGGGGGAGACGAGCCAGTAACGCCACTCCGAGTACACGGCATGATGGGCTCCTGAGGGGAATAATTGTCTGACTTTGAGATATATTAGGCAATTCTATAAATTTCAATGGACATACTCTATTATTTTTGTCAAAATACTTCAGAGGGTGGATGTTCAGCTACTCGTATGTGACGGTGACTGGCCAAATTATCTTACAATGCTAGGCAGGGCATCTTTCATAATACCTAATGACATCACAATGGGAACATTTCTAGAACAGGGTGCACCGGTGTAGCGAGGGTGATAGGCGCACAGGATACCCCCCCGGTCCTTTCCCACCCTCCTGCTTCTTTCCCACCCTTTAAGCTTCTAGTTTATTATTCAAGCTTATTATTCATTTGATATACTGTGTATCAGTAATTTATCTAGACACTTTACAGTCTTTAAGGAATAAAACCATGTGTAAAAATGATATCCACATAGAGATCATTAAAATTTGTCGTGGTGGTGGTTACAGGACCAATAAGGTCCCCCCACCCTTACTATGCCACTGACAGGGTGCCTCCATTTGGGCACTGCAATGATGCAATGATGCATAAGCAGCGCTTATTCTATAGCGACAATTGGGTGCTCCAATTCCATTATAGAATACTTGCGATAATTGACCTAAATTGGGGCATGACCATTTACACCAGGTCACAGTGCCTAAGAGCACTAAACAATTACCTAATATATCATAAAGTCAGACAGGTATTCCCCTTTTATTTAAAATATTTTTAGGAGTGGAGGAGTAACTTAGTGGTTAGTGCATCGGCCTGAGTCATGTAACCCTCCATTGCTCTGGGTACAAAATAAGTGCCTATATATAATATGTAAACTGCTTTGATTTTAACCACAGAAAGGTGGTAAATCAAATCAAATCCCATCCCCTTTCCTTGTAGTATTCTATAAAATATGTGCATAAGTTGAAGATATGCCCTTGCCTCACCCATATTTACCCCTCCCCCTTACAGTTATGCACTATAGTATTTAGAATAGCATATGGTACACTTACACGTTAAGTTCCATTTTTTAGTGCACTTATGCATGAACCGCATATACCTAGTTCTAGAACTGATCTTAGTCTTGGGAGCTGACCAATTGGAATCTTAGGCCACTCCCAGCGCATCCCAGAATTCACTAGGAGAAAGGCCTAAGATTCTGGTTTGCCCAGGTGCCTAAGGCCCCTCCTATTTATTTATTCATTTTTATAGCCTGCCTTCCCCAGGAGCCCAGAACGGGTTACAAGGATACATACACAAAGTTTTCAGGTTTGGTCTCTGGAGTAGCCTGGTAGGCAGTGCAGTGGACTTCAGAGAGGGGGACCCAGTCTCATATGCCACCCTAACTAGTACACTTGTGATGGAAAGTGTGAGCCCACCAAAACCCACTGTACTGCCATATAGAACATAAGAATTGCCGCTGCTGGGTCAGACCCATGGTCCATCGATCCCAGCAGTCCGCTCACGCGGCAGCCCTCTGGTCAAAGACCAGTGCCCTAACTGAGTCTAGCCTTACCTGCGTACGTTCTGGTTCAGCAGGAACTTGTCTAACTTTGTCTTGAATCCCTGGAGGATGTTTTCCCCTATAACAGACTCCGGAAGAGTGTTTCAATTTTCCACCACTCTCTGGGTGAAGAAGAACTTCCTTACGTTTGTACAGAATCTAACACCTTTTAACTTTAGAGAGTGGGTAGTGGGGGCATGCCACTGAGGCATTTCTATGGCTACACTACTGGTCTAAAGACCCTAGTGAATGGAATAAATTATCTGTCAATATTAGACAACAGGAAGCAGCGCAAACTTTAAAAATAAAACCTGCTACAGTGGTACTTATTCTGTAAAATGAAATATGATTATTAAGACCTCTTGTTGGCGAAAATTGTTTTGTTAATTTTCTATGTTTTGCAACGTGTTTTATTGTGTATATAAAGCTGTAAAAGGCAGATTATAAGTAATAAACTAGAAATTATTGTGTTTCTCCGAAAATAAGATAGTGTCATATATTCATTTGGAGCAGATGCGAACGGACCAGGAAGCCGGATGCTGAACAGGGGGAGCAGGTAAGGGGTGCTGCTGGACAGGGGGAGCAGGTAAGGGGTGCTGCTGGACAGGGAGGGAGGTAACAGGAAGGGAGGCCTACTGCTGGATAGGGGGAGCAAGGAAGAGGTGCTGCTGGACAGGGGGGAGATAACAGGAAGGGAGGCCTACTGCTGGACAGGGGGAGCAAGGAAGAGGTGCTGCTAGACAGGGGGGAAGTAAAAGGAAGGGAGAAGGCCTACTGCTGGACAGGGGGAGCAGAGAAGGGGTACTGCTGGACAGGGGAGATGTAAAACGAAGGGAGAAGGGCTGCTGCTGGACAGGGGGAGCAGGCAAGGGGTGGTGGTGAACAGCCGAGGAAAGAGAGAGACAGAAAAAAAGAACGACAGACAGAGAGAAAGCGGCCAAGGAGAGAGAGAAAGAAAGAAAGATAGACACACACATCTATTCTAGCACCCGTTAATGTAATGGGCTTAAAGACTAGTTTTAAATAAAAGCTTTTCAAGCAAAATATTGTATAACTTTGACTTTCCCATCAGATTAATTAACTACAACACTATCAACATAAGAACATAAGCATTGCTTCTGCTGGGTCAGACCAGGTGTCCATCGTGCCCAGCAGTCCACTCCCGCCGCAGCCCCCCAGGTCCATGACCTGTACGTGATCCTTTATCTAAACCTTTTATTCCCTAATCATTTAATATCCTGTATAGTAACCATCTATCTATACCCTTCAATCCCCTTCTCCTTCAGGAAGTCATCCAATCCCTTTTTGAAACCCAATATCGTACTCTGTCCTACCATCTCCTCTGGAAGCGCATTCCAGGCGTCCACCACCCTCTGAGTGAAGAACTTCCTAGCATTCGTTCTGAATCTGTCTCCTTTCAATTTTTCTGAATGCCCTCTTGTTTTTGTTGTCCCCGCTAGTCTGAAGAATCTGTCCCTCTCCACCTTCTCTATGCCTTTCATGATCTTATAAGTCTCTATCATGTCCCCTCTCCTTGTTTCTCTGTGTTTGCTAGCACCCGGGCAACAACACTCAGCTTTTTCTAGTTATTATGAATGGTCCATTAACTTCCCACTACTCCTATCTTACTTTGATTGTCTCTCTTATATTTTGAATTTGTAACCTTTTGTATAGACCTTTGTAAACAAAAATGTAGGCGCCTAGAGGCACCTTTAAAACCGGCACCTAGATCGTGTTTATGAGAGCGCCTTAGAATGCCTAAGGTCAAAGTGGGCATGGCTAACACCAGCAACGACCTTAGGCGTCCTTACAAGAGATTTGCACGGGGACAGAAATCCCACCCATCCCTGCCCGTCCCCGCCAGGATCCTTTCCGGCCCCACCCATCCCCGCAACAAATTACCTCCATCCCTGCCCGTCCCCATAAAAAGCAGCAATTACTTCTGACAGGATCATCATCTGACAGGATCATCAATTCCACAGTTTCTTTTGTGTTTGCGTTGCTGTTTTCCTTGTGGAATCTCTTTGGTGGAACCCTTTTTTTGTTTTCTGTTCAGGTAATTAACTTATAAACCCCCTCTTTTACTAAGGCTGATGTGTCCATTATATTATATGTAGGAACCCTGCTTCCAAAGCCTTCCATCCCTGTGGGAGTCCCGTTGGCTAGAGGGGGGTCCCCGTGGGAGTCCCGTGGGCCAGAGGGGGGACCTGTGGGTTAGGGGGGATTCCCGTGGGAACCCCGCGATCCCCGTTCCCGTGCAGACCTCTAGTCCTTACGCGATTCACACCACTCACAGGCACTGTAAAAGGAGAGCTCGAAAATCCTGGCCTACATTTCCAGTGCCTATGTTTCAGGTAGCCGTGATTCCACGTTGGCATGACTGACACATGACCGGCCACCATTTTTTAGGCAGCTCCCTAATATTGATCCCATTTGTAGAATCCGGCTCTTTGTGCCTTCCCCACTAGAGTCATATATTTTTTAGTGTATACCACCCTAGGTAATTCCACTTTATAGGCAATAAATCAAATAAATAAACCATTAACCATGTGAAAAGAGTACATGAAAAGTACATTTACAAAAAGAACTGCCAGGCGGCTGGAATTATTTCTATAAACAGCACAAACCTTCATGTTAGAGACTCTTACAAAAAGAAAAAATGTTTTTCCTCACGGGCTCCTAAATTAAAACTATGCATTGCTAGCACCTAAGCATTGTGGGGAATCTGGGTTTGGCTTCTCCTGCCTTGGATGCCCGCAGAAGGTACAATTCAGTCTTGGGGGTAAAAGGCACCCCACCAGCTCTGAAGGTCAGCAAGGATCTCAGTGCTACCCAGACAAGGCTTTAAGGCAGGGATCTCAAAGTCCCTCCTTGAGGGCCGCAATCCAGTCGGGTTTTCTTGATTTCCCCAATGAATATGCATGAGAGCTATGTGCATGCACTGCTTTCAATGCATATTCATTGGGGAAATCCTGAAAACCCGACTGGATTCCGGCCCTAAAGTACTGGAGTTGCCCACCCCTGCTCTAGTTAGTCCAATAAAAAAGGGATCACTTGGATTCCTTTTGTTCTATTTTGTATTATTTCTACATAAATATAATTACAATTACAGATGATAATTTTTTTTTTTTTTACTTTTAATCTTGTTATTCATGAATAAACAGCAATCAAAACAGATGAAAAAACAGTCACAATTTTGGAGATCCACAACACTAGCAAACAATTGTCCTTTAGGGTCCATGAACATTATGAAAGATTTTTGCAGATGAAAGTGTGTTTTAAGTGCAGAAAAAAGGCTTTTCTAAAATTCTCCTCTTCACATGCAAATTTTGTGCATACGTTTCTGGGGCTGAGCAGACATATTCCCAGGGCACGGCTGGGAAGAGGTTATAAATGCATCTGTAATTTAAAAGTGGAAATATACCTAGCCTGAATAGTTTTAAAATTGCTGCTTATCTAGTCAGGGAATCACCCCTGATTGAATCAGCTCTGCAAAGATATATGATTAGTAATAATCAAATATCAATTATTGGTTTCCCTGGAAAAGTAACCAAAGAAAGACAAAAGAAATGAAAGTTGTTAGATTTCGAAGCCTTTTCACCTTGAGCCTGTAACTTGGGGCAAACCCCCCCCCCCCCAGCTTTGGGCAACATGATCAATTTAAGAGAGAGTGACTGCCTGAGGCAAATAAAAAAGGGAAAGTACCATTTGACCTAAATGTGTAATGGTTCAGGAGCAGGGGCTCTGCTTTGTTTTCCTTCTGAAATCGCAGGGTGGAAGGGGAGGCTGAGGCTGGAAGACTCTTGGTCGCATTCCCAGAACATATGGGAAAGTACGTCTGTGCAAAACAGATGTTCAGAAGCAAGATGATGAACAGACCCAAACCATACAAACGGGTGTGTGTTTGGGGGGGAGGGGAACCACCAATGTGCCCCAAACCAGCATAAACGGCTCTTTCAATCAGTGCGCAAATGCCACAGGAAATGAGAACAATACATGCATGTTAACTGACTTATTTAGCCTGACACTCTTAATTTTTTATGCCATATTTTTCACCAATGCTAAAAATGTGTTTCAGTGGTTTGCCAAGGAGCCTAAATGGAAGGGGATTAGTGGAATCTGAAGTGCATTATGGTACATGAATCCAGAGAAAATTGAGCAAAACCAAAAATCATCTATTAAAGCAGCGTGCAGGATGCACAATAGATTCCAGTGTCAAAGTTCACATCAAAGTTGATGTGTCACATAATAAGCATCATAAAAGTCTCTTCGGGGTGGGGGTATAACTTGAAAATTCTAGTATGTGCCCCAAATCCCAGCTCTGCAAACAGACACTACCCACTCCTCTTTGCACCCATCTTTTCGGCTTACATATGCACAATGTGCCATTCTTACCGAGTCATTATCTGCCTTAGCTTTGAGGACAGCATCCTACGGGCTATATGAAAGCCTCCTTTCTTCTCCTGATTAAGCTCTGAAACGTTTCCTCATTTCCAGGAGTGCCTTTGCGCTTTCCCAGAATGCACTGCGCAATTACAGTGCCAAAATTAACGGTATGCCACTCGAGTTTATTGATAAAAGGGCAATTAAGTGCTGCAGCCCATAACTCTGGCTGGGGTTCGGGTTTTCTAAACCAAATTGCATTTAATGTGGGGAAAAAAAAACCCCAAAATTCATATTTTCAAGGTTTTTAACCCGGCAGTGCTTCAATGTCACCCTACGATCAATGTTTAATTTAACATTTTCTTGCCAACAAAAAACATTGCCCTGTTCTTTTGTGCCATACTGTGAAAGTTTAAAAAGAAGCCCTAGAAGGGGGTTGTTGTTAATGAATCTCAAAATGGAAAAGAAAGCCTTTAACTAGATAAAAAGCCCCAATTTAAACAGGATATCAAGGTAGGAATTAAGGGTGACGGGACAAAAGCATGCGAGAACAAAGGCGTGCCAACAAACGAGCGCCGACAATTGAGCGCAAGACTTCATTGCGCCGCAGGAAAACCTTCTTTTAAAGGGCTCCGACGGGGGGGGGGTGTGGGGAACCCCCCCCCACTCTACTTAATAGGGATGGCGCTGCCTCACGCTGCCATCTTGGGGGGGGTGGAGTGGGGATGTAACCCCCCACATTATACTGAAAACTTAACTTTTTCCCTAAAAAATAGGGAAAAGTTAAGTTTCCAGTATAATGTGGGGTTACAATCCCCCAAAACCCCCCCAACATCAGCGCAATCACTATTAAGTAAAGTGGGGGGTTCCCCACCAACACCCCCTGTCGGAACCCTTTAAAAGAAGGTCTTCCTGTGGCGCGATGAAGTCTCGCGCTCAATTGTCGGCGCTCGTTTGTCAGCGCGCCTTTGTCTCGCGCACTTAAGACTATGAACCGGAATTAAGAGGTCTGGATGGAACATTTTCAATTCCCTCCCTGTATTTTACAAAAAGCCTTGCTGAATGTGGAACCCTAGACGGACACCTATCCTTATCCAACCACATATCCCAAGTAGTCTCCACCTCCTTCTACTACCTTCGCCAACTGAAAAGGATCAAACCCTACATCTCCACACCAGACCTCGCCCAACTCCTATACGCATATGTCCTCTCCAGAATGGATTATTGTAACTCCCTATTTAATGGACTAACCAAAAATAATATCAATCGCCTCCAACGGGTCCAAAATGCAGCCATCCGCCTCCTACACAACCTCAACTACCACGATTCCATCTCCCCGGCACTCCATGCTGAACACTGGCTCCCAATTAACCAATGCTGTACTTTCAAAGCCCTGACAATGGCCCACAAGAGAATCTACTCCACCACCCCCTCCTACATAAAATCCAAACTTCCCATCTACAACCCCACTCGCACCCTCCGCTCAAAGTCAGAGATACGCCTATGCATCCCCCCCGGAAGATCCCTGCTCACAGAAACTGCCCACAAACGATCCTACAGCCACTTCATTCCACACCTCTGGAACCAACTCCCCCCCAATTTAGACAACAGAACACATTATTAACATTCCGTAAATCGGTAAAGACCCTCCTCTTCAATTAATGATCTCCTCTGTCTCTCTCCCCCTTAGACCCCACCCTCCACTCTCCTTCACCTTCCCGGAATTCCAGTATGACCCTCTCTTACTCTATCCACTAACAAATTGCTCCTATACGCTTATAACTTTCCTAAACTAAACTACTGTATTTCCCCCTTCTCTCTCTCTGCTTAATCTCCCTGTATTTAACTCTCTCCAAAAACTATAAATCCAATCACTAAACCTGTTGTACCTTATATGTCTAGCTACTCCGCACTGTGTATGTTCATTTGTAAACCGTTCTGAGCTACTGGGAGGACGGTATAAAAATCTAAATAAATAAATAAATAAATGATAATAAGGATGATGGAAAATATACATTCATTTCAACATATGAGCAGCGGGAGGGTCTATTCTTTGAAACTAAACATTCTGAAAAAGAACAACATTACTCTGCACCTTTGAAGTCTACACACCAATTTTTAAAGACTCGCCATATAAATGTAGCTATCATACATGTAAGAGCCACATCACAGAAAATCTTATGTATAAGAGCAAAGCCCTAAAGTTTGACATTTCAAACTATATATGAAGTTCCTGAGAGCTAAGGCTAGATTTTAAATTTTTATTTTTATATTTGCGGTATATCAAATAAATGAAAAAGAAAGAAAAGAAATAAATTCTGCTCATAGTTAGGCACCAGGATAATTTGCGCTAAGCTGGTTTTCTGTAAAGAGCGATCTATGCAGAATGCCCATTATAGAATACTAGCTTAGTGCGCATTTCAGGTCTGATTCTACAAACGGCGTCCCGATTGTAGGTGGCGGTAGACGTCCTATCGCCATCTCACCAGGCAATCAGGACACAAATTGTTTTTTTAAAATCCATGCAGCAAAAGACACCTACAATATAGGCATCTGACTCGCGCTTACAGAGACGTCTAGGTACGCCTGTGGGTTTCCACTGGAAGTGGCCTTGGGTGTCCATAAGCGTCCCTATGTGTCTCTGTAGGCACGAGGCAGAGGTCTTAAATGCAGGCCTGTAAAATGCTGGCCTACATTTAAGGCGTCTGGTAGAAAAAAAACACAGAATTCTCCAAAGGACGCCGATGCGTGATTGACAGGCGAGAAAAAAAAGGCGCAATTCTCTAAAGGACGCCGATGCGTGATTGACAGGCGAGAAAAAAAAGATGCAATTCTCTAAAGGACGCCGATGCGTGATTGACATGCCAGAAAAAAAGGCGCAATTCTCTAAAGGACGCCGATGCGTGATTGACATGCCAGAAAAAAGGCGCAATTCTCTAAAGGACGCCGATGCGTGATTGACATGCCAGAAAAAAAGGCGCAATTTTCTAAAGGATGCCGATGCGTGATTGACATGCGAGAAAAAAAGGTGCAATTCTCTAAAGGACGCCGATGCGTGATTGACAGGCGAGAAAAAAAAGATGCAATTCTCTAAAGGACGCCGATGCGTGATTGACATGCGAGAAAAAAAGGCGCAATTTTCTAAAGGACGCCGATGCGTGATTGACATGCGAGAAAAAAAGGCGCAATTCTCTAAAGGACGCCGATGCGTGATTGACAGGCGAGAAAAAAAAGATGCAATTCTCTAAAGGACGCCGATGCGTGATTGACATGCCAGAAAAAAAAGGCGCAATTTTCTAAAGGACGCCGATGCGTGATTGACATGCGAGAAAAAAAGGCGCGATTCTCTAAAGGACGCCGACGCGTGATTGACAGGCGAGAAAAAAAACATGCAATTCTCTAAAGGACGCCGATGCGTGATTGACATGCCAGAAAAAAGGCGCAATTCTCTAAAGGACGCCGATGCGTGATTGACATGCCAGAAAAAAAGGCGCAATTTTCTAAAGGACGCCGATGCGTGATTGACATGCGAGAAAAAAAGGCGCAATTCTCTAAAGGACGCCGATGCGTGATTGACAGGCGAGAAAAAAAAGATGCAATTCTCTAAAGGACGCCGATGCGTGATTGACATGCCAGAAAAAAGGCGCAATTTTCTAAAGGACGCCAATGCGTGATTGACATGCGAGAAAAAAAGGCGCAATTCTCTAAAGGACGCCGATGCGTGATTGACGTGAGAAAAAAAGGCGCAATTCTCTAAAGGACGCCGATGCGTGATTGACAGGCGAGAAAAAAAAGATGCAATTCTCTAAAGGACGCCGATGCGTGATTGACATGCCAGAAAAAAAGGAGCAATTTTCTAAAGGACGCCGATGCGTGATTGACATGCGAGAAAAAAAGGCGCAATTCTCTAAAGGACGCCGATGCGTGATTGACAGGCGAGAAAAAAAAGATGCAATGCTCTAAAGGACGCCGATGCGTGATTGACATGACAGAAAAAAAGGCGCAATTCTCTAAAGGACGCCGATGCGTGATTGACATGCCAGAAAAAAAGGCGCAATTTTCTAAAGGACGCCGATGCGTGATTGACATGCGAGAAAAAAAGGCGCAATTCTCTAAAGGACGCCGATGCGTGATTGACATGCGAGAAAAAAAGGCGCAATTCTCTAAAGGACGCCGATGCGTGATTGACAGGCGAGAAAAAAAAGATGCAATTCCCTAAAGGACGCCTCTACCCCCACTACACTTACAACTCTCGCTCTGACCACTTACAATTCGCTGCATGGGGGGACAATTCTGCCTCGACAATTCCCCTCCCTTCATGACCGCACTTGCCGCTGCGCGCATTTGACGGAGCAGATTTGTCAGTGTACCTGTATTCCCACTGTAAATCAGAAATGCATGTATAATTTTTGGGTTCGTCTACTCTAAACCATATTCCCTTTGAAACTCGCTGTCCCAGAGCACCTCCCTGTGTAAACACGCATTTACCCTGATAAAGTCGCTTATCCTTCCATTGCCTCAGGCAGTGGCATAATAAGTGTGGTGAAGGGGGGACCCGTCCGCCTCCCTGCCTTCCCTGCCCCTTCCCCGCTCTCCCCCCCACTGCCGCACATGCACAGCGCTTCCCTCCACCCGTACCTCTGTAATGTTCCTGCTGTGTCAGCATCGGATCTTCTTTTGACATCACTTCCTGGACCCGCAACTAGGAAGCGACGTAAGAGGAGGAGCTAACACTGGCGTGACAGCAGCTTGGGGGTTGCTGCTCGCGCCAGGAATGTAGCAGAGGTACGGGAGGGAGGGGAATAAGCAATTCACATGCGGAAAGAGGGGGCGAGGAAGGAGCGTGTGGAGATAGGAGGGGGTGGAGAAGAGGACGGGGGAGGGGTGGCACCCCCACCTCGAGGCACCTCTCACGCTTGCTACGCCACTGGCTCCAGGTACAAAATAAGTACCTCAGGTTTCAAGTTTTATTAAAAATTTGATTAATCGCCTAAACAAAGTTTCCAGGCAATGAACAATAAAATACAACCAATAGGATTAATTTTTGCTTTTTACAAATACCAACACTTACAGACTTACAGAACAAGGACTGGAGACTTACCCCCCTCTTTTACTAAGGTGTGCTAACCGATTAGCATGCGTTAGCGTTTAGCACACGCTAATCGAATTAGCTAAACACGTCCATCAACTAACTTGCAGTGTGCGCTAATCGGTTAGCGCACCTTAGTAAAAGAGGGCCTTACTGTTACAATAGGGTAATAAGGGAAAGAACTACAATATATATTTAAAAAAAAATAGGAAAGAACATAAAAGGGAAAAACAAAAGGAAAGGGAGTAAAATTCTGCTAAAAGAAAGAATTAAAAATTAACAGTCCTATGATGTCCTGAAAAGGACACTCAAGTATTAAATGCATCTCTAAATTAAAAAAAGGTGTTTAAAAAAAAATAAATTCTTTATTGATTTTCCAAACTGCAATCGTACAATATACAGATATATCCCGAATTTCTGCACTCAATCTTTAAAGTAATACTAGACATTCATTCATTAATAGCAATCTATCAACCTAGTTCCACTTAGAACCTACTAGATCCTCAGATGCACCACTCCACGTTCAAAGCCTTTCGTAACGTTAAGCTTTATGTGCAAAGTCTTCACCGGATCCACTCTAATGGATATTTAATTTTAAATCTTTTTACTTTTGCTTTTGCTTATTCCACATAATAAATTACAATAAGTTATTTATTAAATTATTCATTCAACTTATCTTAAGATTCGTAGTCATGGAAGAAAGTCCCTAGAACGGAGAGACCACGAATGTCATTCTAGCAGGCCTTCCTCGGTATCAGAGGTTGTGGGAAGAGCGGACAGCGTAGCTGGTTTTAAGAAAGGTTTGGACAAGTTCTTAGAGGAAAAAGTCCATAGTCTGTTATTGGGAAAGACATGGAAGAAGCCACTGCTTGCCCTGTATCAGTAACTGAAAAAACCCGAGAAAAAATGGGAGCTGCAATAATCGGAGAACTAGAAAAACTCCCAAACCCCAAGATAAAAACTGTAATCAGGGGTAGAGACCACTACACAAAGAGAGGGGAAGGAACTAACATGTTCCGCTATAAATAACTTTAAGAGAAAATAACTCAAAATAATAAAGAGAGCCCTCAGTCACACAGCCACCTCTCACAGGAGGCAAAGGCTGTCACTGGCTTACACCAACAGGTGTCAACTGTGAAACATCCTAGGGCTCTCTAGTGAAATTTAGTGCAAAATAACACAAACAGTGCTTAAAGTGCTTTGTTATATTAAATTTTTTAATTTCCCCACTCGATGTGAGTAGTCTCTACCCCTGATTCAGGGGGGTTAGAAAAAACAAGTGTCCAATTTCAACCAGCAAAAAGAATGAAGGTACTTAGCTTCTTCAGAAAGGCGATCAGCGTATCACCACAGTCCTACGGGACTCCGTTTCGGGGGAGTACTCCCCCTTCTTCAGGAACAGCTGACGCTAGGCAGGAGCCGATCAATCTTGGGGCTGCTGCTTAAAGGCAATAGAAGAAAACCCCCTGAATCAGGGGTAGAGACTACTCACATCGAGTGGGGAAATTAAAAAATTTAATATAACAAAGCACTTTAAGCACTGTTTGTGTTATTTTGCACTAAATTTCACTAGAGAGCCCTAGGATGTTTCACAGTTGACACCTGTTGGTGTAAGCCAGTGACAGCCTTTGCCTCCTGTGAGAGGTGGCTGTGTGACTGAGGGCTCTCTTTATTATTTTGAGTTATTTTCTCTTAAAGTTATTTATAGCGGAACATGTTAGTTCCTTCCCCTCTCTTTGTGTAGTGGTCTCTACCCCTGATTACAGTTTTTATCTTGGGGTTTGGGAGTTTTTCTAGTTCTCTGCCCTGTATCAGTAGCATGGAATATTGGGTTTTGGCCAGGTACTAGTGACCTGGATTGGCCATTGTGAGAACGGTCTTCTGGGCTTGATGGACCATTGGTCTGACCCGGTAAGGCTATTCTTATGTTCTTGTGTTCTGTTCTTAGAATACTGCAGCAAGATTACTATTTAATGCTAAAAGTTTTGACCATGTGACTTCCAATACAAATTGCTTGCATTAAGGTGCGCTAGCAGTTTTAGCGTGCTAGCCGCCACAGCCTCTTTTTAAGCAGGCGGTAATTTTCCGGCTAGCGCGCACTAATCCGATGCTTGTGCTAAAAAACGCCAGCGCACCTTTGTAAAAGGAGCCCTAAGTCACCATGCTCTTTTCCAAATGTCACCTCCTTTTCTTGCGAATTTAATCACATCATTAAACTCAGCCTACCCAGTCCGTTCATTATATGAGAAAAGATTATCCATTCCTTCTCCCTCGGGTGCCCGTTTGGAATGTACATATCAGTCCGCTTTTTTTTTTTTTTTTTTTTCCCGCTCCCCTTTACTCTGGAATGCCCTGCCCATTTTTCTCCACAAGGAAGAGTCGTTTAAATATGTTAAGGTCCAACTAAGACACTTATTTTTTCACATATGCCTTTCGCAAAAGTAACTTGAATTAAAATTCCTCCCTGTACACCCTATAAAAGGATTTTTATCTCTCTGTACATGTGCTCTTGTTGTATGCCGACAATCCTTTTTTTTTTTTTTTTTTTTTTAAATCTTTATTAGTTTTCAATTATTAACAGTGCAATACAGTGAATTTAAACATAAACAAATCCTTATTTTTAACTGGAGTTATTTTCCTGGATTTCTGTTTTTATTATGTATAATCACTACTAAATGGGACATCCACGTGGGATCTCTACGTGGGTCGAGCAGCACTCTGACTTAATGGGGTGGAACAGTGGAGTGGGCAGACTTGATGGGCTATAGCCCTTTTCTGCCGTCATCTTTCTATGTTTCTATGTTACCCTGTCCTGGATTTTTTTTTTTTTCCCCAGTAATGGTGAAATATCAAATGCTAAATAACGTGCACACTTGTTACTTAAGCAGAGGCATTGCTGAGCTTCCATTGGACACAGGGAATGAATTCCTCGCTTAACGTTAGTGTCATCACCTTGCTTTGGCGAAGAAGCTAAAAGAACGCAAAACAGTGGATATAGGCTGGTTCTACCTTTCTACAAACATGCAAAAAAAGGAGATTATCTGCAAATAATGATTTAACAAAACAAAAGAGGCCCAGAACATTAATACCTGCAAAACTATGCTGCTGCTCGATGGGCCTGTAGGATGCTGAATGCCTGCATTGCATCAAAGAGAAAGAAATTCCATCTGACACCACAGGTTTACATTTCATTGTTTCAAACTCTTAATGCAGAGAAAGAATGAAAACAAAACATTTCTTTAAACCTCAAGGTTACCTGCTAACCACCGCATGCATTAATCATTTCTACCACTCGCTTAGTGTTCAGCATTGGAGCAGGGTGTGGGGGTTATTGTGGGTTTCAGCAAAGCCAATTACTAAAGAAAGGCCTAACTTGCCAAACCAAGATAAACACATGTCATCATGATGATTACATAAAAGCCAGTGTGCCTCAGCATTACACTTTCTGTTATAATTGGTACTATTACAATTAAGTGAAGGCATATGTTTAGCACTGGAACTTCCAACAGTCAAAGTGCCTCACCAGTTCCGGTGTCTCGTTTCTGAACAAGGCAAGCAGGTTTCACTTTGCGAATGGCCCAAGGGCCTTGTCAACGTACATTCCGCCAACTCAGCCGCTCTTTTCTCTCTGAGGATATCAGAGCATGGTGGAGGTACAGAGGATAGATCACGTAACGTTAATGATGACCTCAAAGATTGTCAATGAAAAGATATTCCCTCCCCAAATATTCATGAAATAAATATATAGAGAGAGAGACAAATATTTTCAGTTCATTTTCAGGCCATTTATCATTTTGGAAAGATTCTTGTTTGTTTGTTTTTAAGTCCATTTCACAAATTCATTTTAATAAAAACATTTTTAATAGACAATAAAACATTTTGGGCTCCTTTTACTAAGCTGTTCTAGCGGTTTTAGCACACGCTACAATGCCCCGCGCACTAGACGCTAACGCCTCCACAGAGCTGGCGTTAGTTTTTCCGCGTAGGACGGGGGTTAGCGTGAACTAAAAACGCTACCGTAGCATAGTAAAAGGAGCCCTTTATCATGCAGAAATCAACTTTACACACAGTAATTTGTAAGTTATTGCGCATTAAATTAGAGTTAGCCAATCACTAAGGGGTCCTATTACTAAAGTGTGCTAAAATGTATTTTTATTTATTTATTTAAAAATGTATATACCGCATACAACTATGCGGTTTCCATATCACATACATAAAATCTTGTTTCCCTACGATTATCACATATAACACAGACATGTCTAAACAACATCATTAATCGTCCTTGTTATAAACAGGGATAGAGCACAAATTCAATCTGGGCTTAGCATGCGAGAATGCAGGACTTTTTGCCTGCTAAGGTCAGATTTACCGCAGCACTTTTTTAGACATTTTATAGATATATATATATTTTTTTTTTTGGCAGGTTGCTTGCGAATGTTCACATTAGCATACGGTACCTGAAGAAACATGGGAGCACTTACCGCTTCCTATTTAAGAAGTGCTCCTGCGTTAACTCTGAATTAACCAGTTAGCGTGTGATAATTCCAAATTAACTAAAAGGCAGCATACAAGTCCCCATTCCCTTTTCCTCAAGAAGGACATGGCAATACTCGAAAGGGTCCAGAGGAGGGCAACGAGGATGATAAAGGGTATGGAGAACCTTTCATATGCCGAACGGTTAGACAGGCTGGGGCTCTTTACCCTGGAGAAGCGGAGACTGAGAGGGGACATGATAGAAACTTATAAAATCATGAAAGGCATAGAGAAGGTGGAGAGGGACAGATTCTTTAGACTAGCAGGGACAACTAAAACAAGAGGTCATTCAGAAAAACTGAGAGGAGACAGATTCATAACGAATGCAAGGAGGTTCTTCTTCACTCAGAGGGTGGTGGACACCTGGAACGCGCTTCCCGGAGAGGTAATAAGACAGAGTACAATTCTGGGGTTCAAAAAGGGACTGGATGACTTCCTGGAAGCGAAGGGGATAACAGGGTACAGATAGAGGTTTACCGTACAGGACATTGAGCGAATAGGGTATGGATATTTCAGGTTAGGTAGGGAACACTTTCAGGTCATGGACCTGGGGGGCCGCCGCGGGAGCGGACTGCCGGGCACGATGGACCCCTGGTCTGACCCGGCAGAGGCAACGCTTATGTTCTTATGTTCCCTTTGGCGGTCCCTGACTGGCCTGCATGAGATCAATGGCAAATTAGGAATCAAACATAGAGGAGACAGCTGGCTGGTCCCCACTAGGATCGCAACAGGGTGAACACAGTAGAGATACCCGGAATTGCTGAGGATATGATAAAGTACAGATAATAAGAATTATCAGGACGTACTGTATGTAACTCTAAGATGAACATGGAACATGATACAGGTATTATGTGTGCAAATAAGTAGGATTTAGTATACATATAGGCCCTGATTCTACAAAATGCGTCTAAAGTTAGGCTTCCTTTGCAGAATCACGCTCAGCAGAGTTCAGCACTATTTAGGCATCCTCTAGAGAATCAGGTTTTAAGTGAGATTTAGAAGTCCAAACAATGTCCTTAACGTTATAATATTTTATTATTATGTTATCAGAATGGTGATTTTATGCTGTTTTTCATTATAATTGTAATACTGGGAGTTGGATCTGTTTAATGCTTTTATTTATTTCTCTTCTATCAGACGGAGTGACTGGGATTCGAACCAGCAACATTAGGGTAGAAGGCTGTAGGTTTAACCAGTGTGCTACAGAGTGAGCTAGCACATAGAGAATGACAAAGAGAATTCTTTAAGGAGAGAGGGAAGAATCAGAGTACGAATGGACACAACCACTGACCCGCAAGCTTTGCTTTGAAGAATGCTGATGTAGAAGGACTGAGGTTGAAACAGACACTACAGAATGACAGTCTCTGGTATCCAGAGCAGATATTGTGATGTCATAATGCCTCATTCCACCAGGGCCTAAGAGCCAATCACATCAGTGATATCACAATGGCTTCATTATCCTATACTTGGCTCACATAAGAATCAGAGTATGAATGGCCTCAACCACTGACCCGCAAGCTTTGCTGTGAAGAATGCTGGTGTAGAAGGACCGAGGTTGAAATAGACACTAGAAAATGACATGGGATTATTTCCTGCGGTTATCCGCGGGGACGGGAACGGTGATGAATTTTGTCATTCTTTACTAGCAAACTGCATAACAATTGTAAAACTAGGTCTTATAGGCGTTGTAAGGAAGCCTACTTTTGAGCATAGTTTAGGCTTCAGAGAGATGGAACTTAGGCACAGTTTGGACGTGCTTAATGCGATCTGCTCTGGGTTTTTATTTTTTGCTTTATTAAGCTCAAAATACATTTAATAAGCCACCACATAAACAGGGCACATCAATACAAAGATACAAAACCTTCTATTTTTCTGGGCAAACAGCTATGCTATTTGCTAATTAGAGGGAAAAATCCATTAATTGAAGCACAGCACATGAAAAAAACAGCTTTATGTTTCTTGCTAAAAAGCTACCCTTTTTTTTTTTTTTAAATAAAGATTGCTCCAATGAGGTCATTCTTAAAACAGGTGGATTCAGCAAATAAAGCACATGACAAAAATATATAGATTGCATACATAACTTCATTTGCAGAAAAAACCAGATACAGACTTTGGCATGGCTTCTACTTCATTGCAAATGGAGGTTTGCAGCTGTACAATGGTGACCTCATTGTGAGATCATCAAGGTGCACCTACAAGGTAGAATACCACAATTAAAATATGTGCTGGGATTTGAACCCAAGACCTCTGGACGAGAAGCACAGGGCTTTTACTTATTGAGCTATAGCAGCTTCCAGGCAGGTACCTCTGACTGTCCTGTCATATGATAGCTTAGCAGATCCCTAAGCTATCATATCACAGGGCAGTCAGAGCCACCTGCCTGGAAGCTGCAATGCCGATCCTTGTGGCACTCTTTTTACACCCTGTGCGTCTGCTCAGAAGGAGCATTTCTTGCTTCCAATACAAAAATTTTGATGATTTCAACACAACGTTGTTTTCCACATTACATTCACTGAGGAAGGAGTGTTTCTCCGAAACACAGACCGTGTTGGGTCCGTATTCCATGTACATGAGAGCCATTTTTTAAGGATCACAATTTTGTATGTCTTTAAATAAAGATTTTTGCACTTGTATATTCCATTCTGCAGTTTCTTTCTTGTTTTTGTTGTACACCTCTGTTCAATAACATAGTAGAAGATATTTTACCTCCACTTTTTACCACACACATTCATTCAGTCAAAAATTATTTGAACCACTGCAGTACTATACCTCCAATACCTCCTATCTGCAATTTCTGTAACAAAATCAAGGAATTTACTGTATCGAAAGAACCTGAGATGTCCAAGGAACCAACACAGCATGTTTTTCCAGAATTCATACCTCTCCAGATTTCTTAACCGCCTATAACTGGGTGGTTTTACAAAAAACAATCATATAAAATAAAAAAAACATACAACACATATTATACAAATAATAATAGGGCTGGTAACTGTATCGCTCTCTAGTGTGACCTTATCTGGAGTATTGCATTCAATTCTGGCCTCCTTATCTCAAAATATAGTGGCGCTAGAAAAAGTTCAAAGAAGAGCGACCAAGATGGTAAAGGGGATGGAACTCCTCGCGTATGAGGAAAGACTAAAATGATTAGGGCTCTTCAGCTTGGAAAAGAGGCAGCTGAGGGGCGATATGATTGAAGTCTACAAAATCCTGAGTGCAGTAGAACGCGTACAAGTGGATCAATTTTTCACTCCCTCAAAAATTACAAAGACTAGGGGACACTCGATGAAGTTACAGGGAAATACTTTTAATCCTATAGGAGGAAATATTTTTTTAAAACCAGAGGACATAATTTGAGGTTGAGGGGTGGTAGATTCAAAAGCAATGTTAGGAAATTCTACTTTACAGAGGGTGGAGGATGCCTGGAATGCGCTCCCGAGAAAGGTGGAGAAGAAAACGGTGACGGAGTTCAAAAAACATGGGATGAACACAGAGGACCTAGAATCAGAAAATAATAGTAAATATTGAAGAACTAAGGCTAGTACTGGGCAGACTTGCACGGTCTGTGTCTGTATCTGTATATGGCCGTTTGGGGGAGGATGGGCTGGGGAGGGCTTCAATGGCTGGGAGGGTGTAGATGGGCTGGAGTGAGCTTTGTCAGAGACTTCAGCAGTTGGAACCCAAGCACAGTACCAGGTAGAGCTTTGGATTCTTGCCCAGAAATAGCTAAGAAAAAAAAAATTTAAAAATACAGTGGTGCCTCGCATAACGAACGCCTCGCACAACGAACGCTGCACACAACGAACTTCATGTCTTGATTCACACAACGAACTTCGTTTCACACAACGAACTTCACACAACGAACTTCGTTTCACACAACGAACTTCGTTTCACACAACGAACTTCGTTTCACACAACGAACTTCGTTTCACACAACGAACTTGGTTTCACACAACGAACTTCACACAACGAACTTCGTTTCACACAATGAACTTCACACAACGAACTTCGTTTCACACAACGAACTTCGTTTCACACAACGAACTTCACACAACGAACTTCGTTTCACACAACGAAGTCGCCCGAGCTGCCGATGTATTGCATCCTTCCGCGCAGGCACTGCAGGCAGTCGTTAGTCACTGCGCTTAACTGCCCTCTCTCACTGTATACAGTCGTCCTTTTAAGATAAACTCAATATTTTTTATATATCATGGCTTCTAAAAAAAGCAGGAAGGTGATTTCTGTTGAAATGAAACGGGAAATAATTAGAAGGAGTGAATGTGGGGTAAAACAGTGTGACCTCGTCAAAGAGTTTGGCCTCAGCAAGACCACCATTTTCACCATTTTGACAAATTTATCTTTTTTTTATGTCATCTTAGCATATTTTATGCTGCAGAACGAATTATTTTTTTTAACATGTATTGTTATGGGAAAACGCGTTTCACATAACGAACTTTTCACATAACAAACTTGCTCCTGGAACCAATTAAGTTCGTTGTGTGAGGCACCACTGTATTTAAATTGAATCAAGTTGGGCAGACTGGATGGACCATTTGGGTCTTTATCTGCTGTCATCTACTATGTTACTATGTATATTTTACAGCACTCGACAGAGTATCAATACAGACACATTCATAATTCTGGAAAAAACACATTTATTTAAATAATTCTACAAATAA
This sequence comes from Geotrypetes seraphini, assembly GCF_902459505.1. Taxonomy (NCBI): domain Eukaryota; kingdom Metazoa; phylum Chordata; class Amphibia; order Gymnophiona; family Dermophiidae; genus Geotrypetes; species Geotrypetes seraphini. The sequence goes on from NC_047095.1 coordinate 50,584,257, forward strand.
CATAGTTTTCAGAAGTTTCTTAAACTTCTGAAAATCTACAAGAACTCTTAGTGGCCCAGTGTTATTCCTATGAAAGAGATACCGGAGGACCTAGTACTCTCATAGGGCTAGATTCATTAAGGGCATGTATCGGATCAGATCCGTGTCCGGGAGGCTGATTCATGAATCGCCTTCATGCAAATGAGGGTGATCAGAATCACACCCCCAACCGACTGCCCGATGCATGCGCAGACCATCTGTAAATGGTCTGCACATATGTCTAAGAGCCACAACTTTTTTTTTTTTTACTTTTACTAGCCCAGCGAGCCCTTGGTTTTAACCCGCTTTAAACCCATGGGTTAAAACCATGGGCTCACACTGCGGGGGAAGGCCAGGGCTGCGCTTGGGGCAGAGAGCCGCGCAGGAGATTCGGGGCAAGGACCAGGAGAGCAGATTCGGGGCAGAGAAAAAGGCAGAGTCAGGGCAAGGAGCAGGAGAGCAGGTTTGGGGCCAGAGAAAAAGGCAGAGAGTCGGGGCAAGGAGCAGGAGAACAGATTTGGGACCAGAGAAAAAGGCAGAGAGTCGGGGCAAGGAGCAGGAGAACAGATTTGGGGCCAGAGAAAAAGGCAGAGAGTCGGGGCAAGGAGCAGGAGAACAGATTTGGGGCCAGAGAAAAAGGCAGAGAGTCGGGGCAAGGAGCAGGAGAACAGATTTGGGGCAGAGCAGGGCGCCAGGAGAAAATTACAGCAGAGACTCGGGGGCAGAGAGCTGGAAAGTCGGGCTAGACAGCAGGCAGAGCAGGAGATGGCAGTCGGAAAGCAGTGACCGACTGGTCCTCAACAATCGCTTGTTTGTGATCGGCCAGCCCAGTCGGTGTTGCAGGGTTTTTGTTTGTGAATTGCTGCCTGCCATCATTTCAATGCCGTTCCCCCTCATTTGCATGCGTGGATCGGAAGATGATTGGGACAGAGGTTAGTGAATCGGGTTGGAGGGAAATTGGGTCACAAAGGGGTCACAAACTGATTGGTACACGATCGGTTTGCTTAGTGAATGTAGCCCAAAGTACGCTCTTGAGAAACCTGTAAGCGATAATCGTACTGCCCCCTCAGATCGCAATGTTCGGAGTGGCTTATAAAGTGCCATAGCCCCTGACAAATAACATGGGATCCCTTCGTGGATGACCTTAAATGCCAACACTATTGCCTTGAAGACAATACGTGATCATACAGGCAGCCGAATAATTTTTTTTAACCACGAGGTTATATGGTTGAACTTTCTCAGACCACAAATCACCCGTGCAGCAGCGTTTTGAATCATCTTCAGAGCTTTGCATTGTATGGTCAATGTACATCAAATGTTGTCAATAATTACATACCTATTATTTGGTGGGGAGTGGGAGGAAATAGTTGTGCATTAATGTCTATAAGTTTAATGTGCATTTTGTGTAAACTTATGTATATTGAAATTGTTTGCACTATGGTAGTTTGGAAATTTAATAAAGATTTACAAAAAAAAAAAAAAAATGTTGTCAATAATAAGGTCTCCACCCCATATCCTTTTCTAAACATAGTTACTTTCACAGGTATTTGGGGGGAAAATGTGACAGGTTTGATATGTGGCATACATGGTTTGCTGGAGTGGCTGTATACTCATATAGTGTGATTGTTTTCATGTCAATGGAGATGTGTTTTTATTTTGATGAAATGTATCTTGTGTTCACTGTAAGACACCTTGAGCTTAGTGGAAATAGGTGTTTAACACTGAAAATGAACTTGTTAGGCAAGCAGCTCTGTCTACAAGTTTGTTTCATCCCCATATGTTCGTAATACACAGTCCAAGAGAATAGCAGCGTCTGCTAAACACATGAACTTCACAGATGGCTTCCTGCTTATTTGTCTCCGAGAGGCCCACAGCAACATGCGTTTTCACTCCCTTATATCCATCTCTGGTTCTCTTTTACGTGGCTCTACTTAGCTCTGACCAAAACATGCAAAACGCAGTGCTCAACAGAGACTTTTTGTTCAGCAGAGGACCGGCTTGCGAGTTGGAGCTCTTGGAAGTCCGACCGCAGTATGAACTTACATATTGCAATACCATTAAGAAGGGATCATGTGACACGGCGTTCTGAAGTTATAAATTGTCGGTTCCATGCATTGTTTAGCCGTGATTAGATATTTCCTCTCTCTACACAGAATGTTTATGAAACGTTAAATGTTTGGGGTTTTGCTGTTCCCATAATCTCTACATTCCAGGACTACAGATACTAAGAATTTTGTTTATCTTGGCTTCACCATTTTTCATGACATTTCAGAACCAGCGTTATTAGCTTATTCTACAGTTCTGGAAAAGAAAGAAAAATATACCCCCTTCATTTACTATAAAGTTTTCATCAAAGGGCAAAGCCTGGAAAGGAGCTGCTTCAGAGAGAAGACAGTTCGGCAACAGTGACACGGCAAATCTATTGATCTCCCATTAGACATTCATCTAAATGGGCTGCAATGGCATGACAGACATATTAACATTTTACACCTATGGTTCTCAAGGGAATGACATTCTAGTAGAAGGCAGTCGAACTCGAATGATGGAAGTGCTGAAATTTGACATTAGGAGGGTGGTTTGCTTTTATTTGCAATTTCAACACACAGATTCAAACAATAAATCAAAGCAAATCCACACACGTAAAAAAAAAACCAAGTACTGCAAGAGAAAAAGAGAAATGAAAACCATCATTCGACTAAAGTCCATATTCAGGGGGTAAAGAGGTCTGCAATAGAAGAAAACAAAATAAAATCACTGAACCCTCAGCCAAAGTAGCTAACATTAGCACTGCAATAGACTTCATCTTCCTATCAGGAGGCCAGTGAAAACCAAAATCTATAATGCTTCTAAGAATATTTATCTGCAAGAAACATTTGTAAGCCTGCAAAAAAGGACTATTGATACTCCTTATATCTAACAAGACATCAGAAAAAAAAAACCCCTGTAAGTAAGAAGTCACCGCCACAGTGAACACAAGGCTTCCGTTGTGAAAAGGCCATATGGCCCTCTGGCCATATAAGGACAAACTATTGGTATTACACTTACCGCTCCATATTCGCTGTTTCGCGGTGTTGGTTATTTACGGATTTTCAGACGAAGGCCCCGCCCCCAAATTTACATCACAGGAAATCGCGGCTCCCGGCGTTGCACAAAGAAAATCGCTGCCCGGCGTTGCACAGAGAAAATCGCTGCTCCCAGCTGCACTTTCTTCACCGGAACAGGTCAGGTTATTCGCGGTTTGGGGGTCATTTTTTGTTTGTTTTACAGAAAAACCACGAAAAACATCCGAAAAGTTATTTGCGGTTTTTCTCTATTCACCGCCTTGCTGTTCCCCTATCACCGCGAATGCAGAGGGGGAAGTGTACTTTTTGATCACATAAAAACCCATTTCTTAAAATTTAGTTATTTCTAAAAATAACAATTTATTAAAACTCGATATACTGCCATACCTACATGGATCAAGGTGGTTTACATCCAAAAATATAAAATGGTTCATTTAAAAAAAAAACCAAAAAACAACCTCCAAAATATAAGACAGGAGAGTCCCAGTTCATTCAACCAGCACTCAAAACAAGTATGTATTTTCAGGTAGACGAATAAACTTTCCATTTTCCCTCTGCCTCCGAACCAAATGCCAAGTGAAAGAAAGATTTTTTTAATAAAACCTTGAATTTCTTAAAACTCATTTCTGTGTGAATGAGTGTAGATAACGCATCCCAAAGAGCAGGAGCAATCATGGATTCCCATCTGGTGCTAGGAACGGATGGCATCCAGTAAAGACCTCAGAGTTCTTGATGGGGTATATGGAATAGATAAATTACTTCAGTAGACTCGTATATGTTCATAGCATGCCCTGTGGGCCATGGCCAAGATTTTAAAATGAATTCTATAATATATAGGTAGCCAGTAAAAATATAAAAACAAAGGTGTAACATGGTCAAATTTTCTCGTATTTATCGAAATCCTTACAGTGGAATTTTGTAGACTATGGATGTTTAAGATTTGTATGTGAAGTACACTTCTTCCTCCGTATCCGCAGTTTCCGTATCTGCGGATTTACTTATTTCGTGATTTTTCGGCTGCTGACTCCGCCCCATAATTTTCATCACTAAACCCGGCGTTTCACACTGGGAATCGCTGCTCCCAGTGGTTCATGGAGGAAATCGCAGGTCGGGTTATTCACGGTTTATTATCTTTTTCAGGTCTATTTTACCCCCCAAAAAACCGCGAATAACATGCAAAAAGTTATTTGCGGTTTTTCGGTATTCACGGCTATGTTCTGCCCGCATCCCTCGCGAATACGGAGGGAGAAGTGTACCTGTGCACACCATGTTCCCATAATCTAATTTTTATGCATTAACATGTGTAAATGGCTACCATTAAGACAGGGAGTGAAGGAGTAACATAATGGTTAGTGTAATGGGCCGAGAACCTGGAGAACTGGGTTTAATTCCCGCTGTGACTCCTTGTGACCCTGGGCAAGTCACTTAAACTTCCATTGCCCCAAAACTTGATTGTGAGCCCACTGGGGGGGGGGGGGGAAATACTGGTAAATGTGATCATCTCTAGGAAACAGTGGCTAAAGTCACGAGAAACAAAACATTAGCCCCCTGTTTTACTAAGGTGTGCTATGCTTTTTAGCGCACGATAAATATTAATGCGCGCTAATCATGCGCTAAATGCTAATGTGTACATGTTATCCTATAGACAAGTTAGCGGTTAGCGCATGCGTTGATTTAGCGCACGCTAAAACGCTTAGCATGCCTTAGTAAAACAGGGCCTAGATTTTAATGGATTCTGTTAGAGCAATTTGTAATGCAACAATCCAAAACCCATCCTTTTAGGTAAAATAAATTAAAAAGTTACCGAAATTTAAAGATACAACTTTTGCAGTCATTCTGAACATTTTGGATCGGGTACTTCAGTAACATTTTCCCAGAGATGGTTATGTACGATAAGCGTACGCCACTTTGACTGTACCACAGCAAGGCAAAATATGGAATCCATGACCCTTTACATGCCTTAACACCCGGACTGGATTTGTTAATTTGATATACCGCAATTGACCACTAGGTATTAAGTGGCTTACAATAGAAATACGTTACAAGAAAAAAATATTACATCAGTAAAAGATAAATATCAACCCAAAAGATCTTTGGGCTCATTTTACTAAGGTGCGCTAGCGTTTTTAGCGCGCGCTAACCACGCGCTAAATGAAAAATACTAACGCAAGCTCTATGGAAGCATTAGCATTTAGCGCGTGCAGTATTGTAGCACGTGCTAAGCACGAACTAAAACCACTAGCGCACCTTAGTAAAAGGAGCCCTTAGTCTAATAAATAAATAATCGGTTTACAGCTTAGATCACGTTTCTATACAGGTGGCCAAAAAATTGGGTGCAGATCCCAAATCCACCTGCAAACTAGTTAATGAGCCATTAACAACTAATAATTGGTGTTACTTGGCACTAATTTGGGTTTACATGTGGAGTTGTCATGCATCTTATTCTATAAGACGTACACCTATTAGACTTAGAACTATCCATTTTATTTAATCGAACTGAGGTCCAGAAAATCGTATGTAACAAAAATAACCACGCTTGACTCATAGATGCTGACGCTGTACATTTCAATCTCCAAGTCCAAATTCGTGGCCAACGAGACACAGAAATATACTGTATTGTCATATTGCTATAGGGACTTTGGATCATCTGTTGTATTTTTGTCCGTTTATATTAATATATTGGAAGTCAATTTGGGGACAAATAAATTTAGTTCTAGATTCAAATGTTCCAATGTCATATGAGGCTATAATTTGTGGAACAATTTTACATGTGAAACCCACTCTAGATAAATATAAGAGTCGTCTATTTATGACCCTAACAGGTATAGCCATTCAATTGATTACAAATAATTGGAAAAACCATGATAGAATAAATTATACATTTTGGTGGGTGAATGTGTGTACTACATACAGATACGAACAAATTAACAAAGAGTGTAGGGGTTTTAGTGAGGTATTTAATAAAATTTGGAGCCCATTGACTAAATTTGTAAAAACATAATAATGTATTTTCATCATATCTCTTCTTTTCTTTGGTTTATTTATCTTTACACATCCAGGGGGTGGGGGGCTGGAGGGAGGGGAATAAATATTGATATTGATATTTGGGTAACTTGATTCTTCATTTGTATTATATATTAGGATATATTATGATATTATTACATGCAGGAAAATGAAATTATTGAATGATATTTATATTACCTATATAGATAATAGTGTAATATGTGTAATATCTAGTTTCAAGTTTCAAGTTTATTTGTTCTTAATGAATCGCCTATTTAAATTGCTAGGCGATGTACAACATAATAAAATATACAAATAAAATATTAGTGTTAACATATAAAAACACTTTTGTTATGAGTTAAAACTTAACATACAAAATACGTACATATAAAATAATTTTTTATGGGTTAAAACTTACAAGAATTGTGAGGGTAAGTGGGGAAAAAGTTACAATGTTTGGATAGGAGAGAAGAAAAAACATAAAAGGGAAGAACAAAAAAGGAGGGTAATTTTAGCTGCTTAAAAAAAAATCGATAATTAGTATACTAGGAGTCATAAGCATCTTTAAAAAGAAATGTCTTTAGGGTTTTTTTAAATAAGGTTAAATCTTTTAATTCTCTAATATATTGGGGTAGGAGATTCCATGAATGTTCTTTCATTTGTATGACACTCTTTTTGATTAAAAATCAATAAAGAAATAAAAAAACAAACCAAAAAACACCCGTACACCTAAATATTGTAGTGTGCAACTCAAAGGGGGAGCAGCCATGGCAGGGTCAAATAAATCAGGGGCATTCCCGGAAATTAGGTGAAATTTCAGCAGTGTCTCTCAAACTATAGGGCTAAATCAAGTAAACATGACAGGTCATGGACCTGATGGGCCGCCGCGGGTGCAGACTGCTGGGCACGATGGACCTCTGGTCTGACCCAGCAGAGGCAAATTCTTATGTTCTTATGTTATGTACCACGGCAAAGAGAATCTGGGTGTGCTACAAGAGATTCCAGAATTTCACTTTATTTTTAAAAATTCCCTTCATAAGAATACACTAGAATAGATGACATGTGCATTGTGTATGCAAGAGTCTGTCAATGTTATGAGCATCTGTGCGGGTAAAGATACAAATGCCCAAACAAGCATCATTCTTTGACACAACTGGTCCCTGAAAACTAAAGGCAAATAATTTTATTTTTTATGTAGTAGTTATCCTAACTTGAGCAACAAAGCAATCAAGGTTTGTTAGCTTTTGAATCCTCTTATCTTTGCAAACTTGAATTTCAGCTGACAGAAATTAAATTGGCAAAAAAATGAAAAAAGAACTACAGTTGGTGGATGATAAAATGTGTGTTTGCTTGTCAACTATCGAGCTGCGTTTGAGTTAATTTGCACTCAAAAACAAGCACATCCATCACATTAATTAGCAATCCTATTCTATCTACTTTAGGTTCACCGTTGTTACAATTACCCATACATAGCTTAAAGAACTTTAAATAAATAACTCTCAAATTTAATTTTTTGTTGGTTTTGCAATTTTATCATTTCAATTATAATGTGCCGTGAAAAACATTTGCTCCGTTTAGTGTGCCAGAGCTAAAAAAGTTTGAGAGACACTGAATTACAGAATAGGGTAATTTATGTGCCCAAATGCCATTAGCTGTGCACCGGATTTACACTAGGTTTCAGCAATGCTATGGCCAAAGTTTGGTGCAAGATCCGTGCAAAGCTAGTATTCTATAAAGGTGTACCATGTTCAGAGCAGATCTTCCCAGTACCCAAATTTGGGCATAATTCACTGAATTCCATCCTACATACACATACATATGCACATATACACTGGTATGCTGGACGTTTATATGTGCTCTTGGAGCCTAAGTGTTGGTGCCCTCTGTCCTACCTTGAAGCAGGTGTAACTTTGTGCAGGAGCTCTCAGGGAGGCTGTTTCAGAACAGTGCAGGCCCATATACTGCCTTATACAATAAGTGCAAGATATGCATTTATCTGCCCCATATTTAGCGTTATTTGGTCAACCATTAATGGCTCCTGGCCGGCCAAATAGCACATAGGCAGCTATCTACTGATATTCAGCACAAGATAGCCAGATATCTCTCACTGAATATTCTGGTTGGCGGCTAGTGGGGTGACTGGCTATGTCGCCCGATTGCTAGCTGGCTGTGTAAGTTCAGTGGCCAGAATACTCACTAACAAAAAGTGGGGAAAGACCATCACACAAAAATATTAAGGGCAATACGAAATGTAAGAAATTGTGAACCACATCTTGAGTTCAGTGGCCAGACAGACCTGCGCAAAAAGTAGGTCTTTCTTTACCACTAGGACTTAGCTGGCAATGCAGCGAGTGTCTGTATAGCCAACTATGTCTCAGCCGGTCAAAAAAACCCACAACCCAGAAATTCAACGCCGGTTGGCAGATATAGCACCAGCATTGAATTTCCAGTTTCGCCACTGACGTTGAGAAATAGCTGTCTGTCTGTCAAATTCTGAATGTTAGCCCCTAGGTGTCTTCCTTGCCTATTTTGCCTGTTAGAAAATTACTTTCCAAAGGGATAAATTTATGCACACTACAGTGACTTCAAAATGTGCGTACTTTCCCTGTGAAATTACTACCAGGAAATAATATGCTTATGTTTACATGTACAAAGTTTCTGTGTTAATTTAACATGCCTATGAATATGAAGTCTACATGGATCCAAACCCTTCTCCTATCTGTCTGTGGCCCAGGAATGCTTCTACTCAGTCTCAACAAAGTTATACATGAATAACTTTATGTGCATATCTGGCCTGCAATTTTATGCAAGTCTATTTCAATGCACAACATACTGCTTTAGTCATAGCAATGCTTTTGAAAATTGCCCTCTAGAAAAAAGCATTAGTTGTACGCCATGATCATGGAAAATATATTTGTATCACTCTTAAATAAATAATGTTTCATGTGGCACCTCAGCCAATACACCTCTGCTCTAAACAGCTTTCCAAGCGAACTAATAAAGACAAGGATGTCTAGCCCCCAAATAAATAAATAAACCCTAAACATCTTTTGGCCCATAAAGCCGCTGAAAAAGAAACGGAGCATGGCTGTGCCTTTGATAGGTCGGGGAGGGGAGAAGGAATGAAAGCCCTTAAACAGACAGGGGAAGGGCTGTTCTAAAGACAAAGGACTTAAAGAACCCATCTGGGTTTTAGACAAATTAGTTGCCTGGCGGCATAAACGGGTCAACTCCTTGAGCTCCAACACTGGCAACAGGCCGTGGGAGAAATACTGTTTCACTGCAAGTTACGGAATAAATGCACTGAGTGCATTTGTGGCCACTTTGTTTAGCTTCATATTACGCTTTGGACAGAACATGAAAAATATATTAATGAGCTTATATCTAATACATCTACTGTAGTTCAACAATTTTAACCCCTCTCTTTTACAAAGATGCGCGACGCGTTTTACGTGGATTTAGCGCGCGCTAAATCAATGCGTGCGCTAACCGCTAATGTGTCCATAGGATAACATGCACGCGTTAGCGTTGAGCGCGCGCTAAAAAACTTAGCGCACCTTTGTAAAAGAGGGAGTAAATATTTCTAATTTTTTTTTTTTTTTTTTAATTTTACTGTTTATAGAAAATGTAATCATAGTATTCACCTAACATAGGAGAACAGAAACCCAGGAGAAAAATCTCCACCCAAGTCTAGAACCAACAAACCATAGTGGTGTGCAATTTTATTAGTCAAATCACAGTGAAGTGCGGTGGCTCGACACGCACGTGTTTCGGCCTCTATGGCCTGCCTCAGGAGCCTTTGAAAACCACAACTGTTCTGGACCTCCACTGTGGTTTGTTGGTTCCATGCCTAACACAGGCATACTAACAACCGAGGAGATGTGCTGAGAGTTGAGTCGGTTCGACAAATGGCCACCAGGATGGTTTCGGAGCTCAAGGATCTCTCATACGAGGAGAGGCTGACTAAGCTGCGGCTGTACTCTCTCGAAGAACGTAGGGAGAGGGGAGACATGGTTGAGACGTTTAAATATGTCACCGGTCGTATCAAGGGGGGAAGATGATATTTTCTTTCTTAGGGGACCCTCGGCGACAAGAGGGCATCCGCTAAAAATCAGGGGTGGGAAATTTCATGGCGACACCAGGAAGTATTTCTTCACCGAAAGAGTGGTTGATCATTGGAATGAACTTCCAATGCAGGTGATTGAGGCCAGCAGCGTGCCAGATTTTAAGAAAAAATGGGATGCACATGTGGGATCTCTAAGAGGGTAAATTGGGGGAGGGCAATCAGAGCAGGCAGACTTGATGGGCTATGGGATATCTAAGAGGGTTAAATTAGGGGGGTGGGTCATTGGTGTGGGCAGACTTGATGGGCCTTGGCCCTTTTCTGCCGTCATTTTCTATGTTTCTATGTATTACAAAATCAGCGATAAAGTTTTATATAAGGAATGTCTATCACTCTCTTCCTAGTCCTGACCATGTAGGTTATGGTGCCACCATCTGGTTTGGCAGACTTTTAATAATGACTGGGGTAGATCTGCCATGGTGGCTTCTTCCTCCGAGAAAACCCTTCTGCGACTGCTCCTCCTTCTCTCTCAACCCAAGCACTACTGGAGGTATAAAGCAAAGATGCTTACCTGTAGCAGGTGCTTTCCGAAGACACAGGCATATGTTCTCACATGTGGGTGACATCATCCATGGAACCCAGTTTGGATACTGCCAAGTACACTGCAACTTAAAATCTTTAGGCAGTGCCGAAACCTTGAACATGCAAGTGCCTTCCTGCCTGACGTCGGCACACACGGGACCTTCAATTCATTTACAAAGCTAAGAAGCCAACTAGGGGAGGCGGGCAGGTTGTGAGAATATATGCCTGCTATCCTCGGAGAACACCTTGCTTTCTCTGAGGACAACCAGGTATAATATTCTCACATGTGGGGCTTCCAAGCTGCCAAGATCATAGCTCTGGAAAAGGATAATGGACATACAAACATGAGCCTGGCAAAAACCAAGAGGGTTGGATGGAAAGTTGGCGCTCAGAAAGTAAAAAAGATTTTTCAGAACTGCTTATCTACACCAACTGCCTCTCCTGGAGTTTTGCTCTAAACCAGGGTTGGGAAACTCCAGTCCTCTAGGGCCGGAATCCAATCGGGTTTTCAGGATTTTCCCCAATGAATATGCATTGAACGCAGTGCATGCAAATAGATCTCAGGCATATTCATTGAGGAAATCCTGAAAACCCGATTGGATTCCGGCCCTCGAGGACCGGAGTTGCCCATGTCTGCTCTAAACAGTAGTGAGAGGTGAAGGTATGGATTGAGGACCAAGTAGCCACTTTGCAGATGTCATCAACAGATGCAAAGCAGAAATGAGCTGCTGAGGCAGCCATAGTTCAGACACTGTCGGCTGTTACACGGTCCTGTGTCCTACCACAGTCTTTGCACAGGATGGGGGAAAACGCTTGGAGAGCAATAGAAAGCTAAACTATGAAAAACATCCAAACCCCACCCTTCTGGCCTTGAAACTGTCAATTTATAAATCTGGAGAACATTGAAAATACCCAGACAGTTGGCAATCCTAGCCTCCTGAGTCATGCGCACACCTGAGAAGAGCCACCTCAACGTTTATGCCCCAGACACCTGCCTAGTTTGCCTATGCCTTAATCCGGCCCTGGCAATGGTACAAAAGGATAAATCCACATATAAATATCTGAAAGTACACAGCTTACCTCGCTAACTTAGAAAACACTTCTGTCCTTCTGATGGCTCAGGCAGCAATCAGAACTGAGCTCTTCTTTACCTCTATTTATGCCACACAAGAAGGACCATGAAATTCAGAAAAGTTCTCATAGAAACCTTTCGTACTGCGGCTTAACCAACAACAACATTCAGAACTTAGCAACGTAGTAGATGACGGCAGATAAAGACCCAAATGGTCCATCTAGTCTGCCCAATCTGTTCCTGATGAAGCCTCACTGCAAAACGCAAGTGAAGGTGGCCATTGTACAGGACGGTATTGAGCAATGTGTAGGCGGTGTGGTTTCACAGGATGCCACAGAGGTGTGCCCCGTCTTTCGACTTCCCTGCTTGGCCGCAATGCAGTGGGTAGGATGGAAACGCTAGGCGGCGGGTCATATAGGGTGCATTTCTAGCTCAGGATTCTCTCTGCCAGTGTACAAACTCACTTCAGAGGAGCACTGTAAACGGAATAGAAATTCTTTTCACAGTTTCAGGTGTGCCCTGAATGCCCACCTTGTTCGGTGGCATGCCAATACTGGCGGCCAGCATGGTAGAAATGTCTGCTCTGGGTCTGGGATCCTGGCTTGGGAATGCATGTCCAGTCTAGAATTTGGAGTTCCTACATATTTAAGAGTCACTGCTGATGAGTCTTCTTGGGTATCAAAGGCGCGCGCAGACAATTGAGCGCAGCGTGGAGGCGCGCACCACAGAAAATTACCGTTTTTAGGGCTCCGACAGGGGGGGCATGGGGGGGGAACCCCCCCACTTTACTTAATAGAGATAGCGCCGCGTTGTGGGGGCATTTTGGGGGGTTGTAACCCCCCACATTTTACTGAAAACTTCACTTTTTCCCTGTTTTTAGGGAAAAAGTTAAGTTTACAGTAAAATGTGGAGGGTTACAACCCCCCAAACCCTCCCCAACGCTGGCGCGATCTCTATTAAGTAAACTGGGGGGGCTCCCCAACAAACCCCCCCCCCCTCGGAGCCCCTAAAAACTGTAATTTTCTTCGGCGCGTGCCTCCGTCTTGCGCTCAGTTGTCGGCGCGCGCCTTTGTCTTTCGCGGGGTTGTCTATGAACCGTCTTCTTGCCATGAGGTTGCTGAGAACAGAATGCAAGGGCTGGCCTGGATCTGAGCATCAAGCAATGGTGACTTTTGTCTGCGGCACTGTTACTGATGTAAGCAAAAGGGGATGGTAACTGACATGCAGATGGATATAAAAATCAAAGAACCAGGGTACATTTAGTAAACTACAAATCAAACTTCTGGCATGAGTAAGTAAGGTCCTCATTAACAGATTCTTATCTAAGCTTAACATACTTTCATGAGCTGAGCAACGGGCTAAACAAATTCAGCTCAAGACAACATGAAATGCTACCCAAATTGTACGCGCAGCCAAAACCACTACTCCCGTTTTTAAGTCCTAAATCAATCTAATGCTTAGGTGCATCTGACAGCACCAGAGAAACCCTGCAATTCCATCCCTTGAAGTAACAGCCCCTGATTTAAAAAAAAAAATAAATACTAAATCCCAGCGGATAGGTCTGACCTAAAGACTTTATGTTTCATATTCCTCTTTCACTTACAGATTTAAAGTGTCAGGTCAAAAGGTAAACATTTTCATTATAGTACATTTGGTTCTTTTTATTACTCTGGCCAAACCTCTTTAATGTTCTGCAGAGATTTATAAAAAAAAAAAAAAAAAATCTTTGTTGTTAGCTATAAATCTGTGCAAGGACAAGTTGTTTATTTTACTGCCATTTAAAAAAATGAACTGCTTTAGTTTTAATTAGAATGATGTGTGCTGCTATTGCATGGTGGACTGCGGATCCCTCAAAATGGGTCGCAAGCCTAGGTTAAAAAAGCTGTCCACGCAGACTGCCCCAGGTGCCTTATTCGTGGGGGGTGCCAGCACTTCTCTCTGCCCCCCCCCATGGTATGAGAGGGCAGGGGGTGCTCAAGAGTGCGTGTGTGGGGGGAGGGGGTGTTACATGGCACCATGATGCCGGCCTTCACCGCCCCGTGCACCAACCTCCCTCAATACGCCACTGGTCCACACTATCTTAGATGCAAAGGGCCATCCTTTGATTGAGAAGGTCAGTATGTTACACACAACAATTATTCACTCTGCTCTTATCACTCTTTCCACCCAACTCGACTCTCAGTTTGGCAGCAACAAACATGAGAGTCGAGTTGCGTGGAAGCATTTTTTTTTTTTTTTTGCAAACATGAGAGTGGGGAGAGTGTGGCGCAGTGGTTAAAGCTACAGCCTCAGCACCCTGGGGTTGTGGGTTCAAACCCACGCTGCTCCTTGTGACCCTGGGCAAGTCACTTAATCCCCCCATTGCCCCAGATACATTAGACAGACTGTGAGCCCACCAAGACAGACAGGGAAAACTGCTTGAGTACCTGAATAAACTCATGTAAACCATTCTGAGCTCTCCAGGGAGAACAGTATAGAAAATTGAATAAATAAATGAATTTTTGAGATTTATAAAGACTTTTTCACTTTTCCCCTGATGTAGCGCCGTTGGGAGTGGCGAAACAGGAGTACCCTCTGTCGGGAGAATTGATATGTGATTGACATGCAGAAGGATGGAAGTCCCTTGTCACGAAGATAAGTGTTTCTTTCACGCACTTGTGAAAATCTAAACTGAACATTCATTTACTCAGCTGTAGTCATCTTCATTTCAAGTTTTTTGAAGTGGAATTTTGAGCTTGGTTTTGCTTAAAAGCCGTTTTTATGTCATAAAAAACATTTTGGACGTATGAGAAACTATAACATCTATATGTGTGGAGCTTTTTTTACAGACCAGTGATGATACAGACTGCTTAGGGTACCATTAGTCCCGGCGGTCTGTGTATGAGGTCTGTTTCTCCACATTTTTTGTGTTCATGATTTCAGTAAGTATATACATAGTAACATAGTAGATGACGGCAGATAAAGACCCGAATGGTCCATCCAGTCTGCCCAACCTGATTCAATTTAAAATTTTTTTTTTTTTCTTCTTAGCTATTTCTGGGCGAGAATCCAAAGCTTTACCCGGTACTGTGCTTGGGTTCCAACTGCCGAAATCTCTGTTAAGACTTACTCCAGCCCATCTACACCCTCCCAGCCATTGAAGCCCTCCCCTGCCCATCCTCCTCCAAACGGCCATACACAGACACAGACCGTACAAGTCTGCCCAGTAACTGGCCTAGTTCAATCTTTAATATTATTTTCTGATTCTAAATCTTCTGTGTTCATCCCATGCTTCTTTGAACTCAGTCACAGTTTTATTCTCCACCACCTCTCTCGGGAGCGCATTCCAGGCATCCACCACCTCTCCGTAAAGTAGAATTTCCTAACATTGCCCCTGAATCTACCACCCCTCAACCTCAAATTATGTCCTCTGGTTTTACCATTTTCCTTTCTCTGGAAAAGATTTTGTTCTACGTTAATACCCTTTAAGTATTTGAACGTCTGAATCATATCTCCCCTGTCTCTCCTTTCCTCTAGGGTATACATATTCAGGGCTTCCAGTCTCTCCTCATACGTCTTCTGGCGCAAGCCTCCTATCATTTTCGTCGCCCTCCTCTGGATATATATTTTTTGTTGAATGAGTATGATTCCCTGCAAAACTTATCAACAGTGCGTTTTGGTTTTTCTTTTTTCATTACGGATAATTAAAGAGCAGTTGGAAGTTTAAACGCTAGAGCACCATTTTGTTGAATAGAGAGCAAGTAAGTTATAGTAAAAACCAAGTAGGTAATTTATTGTAGCTATGTAAGAAGTTTATTGCAACAAATCTGATTTTATTCTTTTTATTACAGAAAAACCCAGCCCTGGCGCAGATAGCGAAACGTGCATGTCGGCATAGGGTTTGCTAGTGAGCTGATAAGAGATAACTCCAGATAAGTATATATTTTAAAACTATATTGAGATGGAACTCCTTTCACATGATGAAAGACTAAAGGTTAGGGCTCTTCAGCTTGGAAAAGAGACGGCTGAGGGGAGATATGATGGAAGTCTACAAAATCCTGAGAGGCATAGGACGGGTACAAGTGGATCGATTTATCACTACGTCAAAAATCACAAAGACTAGGGGACACTCGATGAAGTTACAGGGAAATATTTTAAAACCAATAGGAGGAATTTTTTTTTCACTCAGAGAATAGTTAAGCTCTGGAACACGTTGCCAGAGGATGTGGTAAGTGCGGATAGCATAGCTGGTTTTAAGAAAGTTTGGACTAGCCCGTAGTGCCCTTTAGAAAAAGATCCCTAAATAAATAAGAATATACTCATTAACTTTTAAAAGTTGTAACCTAGCGAAACTCAAATGTATTATTGATAAGCTCGACAAATATTGATATCCCAGCATTATTTGCTGCCTCCTATTTAAATATATCCTCTATGTTCAGCAGTTCTGCTGATTTTAAAATAGTTTTTAAATTTCAAAATGGGAAAACTTGTAGGACCTTGATGTGCAAAATTATGAAGCTGCCAGGTCTATAACCCTGGTGCACTTGTAAAGATATGCAAATTAAAGCCATAGTGACTCAATAGTAATCTGTCAAGAACTGCAAAAGACAGGATGGACCAATCCTGCTTCAATTGATCTCTGGTTCTGCACCACAACTGCAAACAAAGGATGCCTGATTTAAATTCCCATTTTAGCATGTTTTGCAATGCACAGTAAGTTATATCATGGGTTCTTCCTTCACTGCACCAACTTGAATTGAAGCAGTTTCTTTCTCTAATTTGCAAACACTTTTTATTTAGAAACATAAAAACATGATGGCCGATAAAGGCCAAATGGCCCATCTAGTCTGCCCATCTGCAGTAACCATTATCTCTTTCTCCGGAGAGATCCCACGTGCCTATCCCAGGCCCTTTTGAATTCAGAAACAGTCAACATCGGTCTCTAAATAATACACTAGCAAAAACACCTAAAAAGAAAATCACATTCCAGGGCACTGTGCAATATTTCAGAAGTGTACATTATGACCAGTGGATAATATTTCCTTGAAACAATATCAATTTAACCAGCAAATCAATCTTGACATCATACTGCCAACCTGAAATCTCTCTGCATGCTGTGCATGCTAAGAAAGCAAGAATGACAGTTTGTATGTCAACAGTGATTGGTCCAACCCATCTGTGACCTCACAATGATGTCATTCACATTGTATAAATCAGTTATATAACACCGCATGCAGTCATATACTAGCCCATGTTATATTGTTGGAGACTCTTCTAAATGTGGCCCCTTCCAGGAGCACAAAGAAACTGCAGAACATGAGCTAGTATATAACTGTATGCAGTGTTATAAGACTGATTTATACAATGTGAATGACATCTTTGTGAGGTCACAGATGGCCTGGACCAATTAGTGACATACAAACAAACTGTCATTCTTGCTTTCTTAGCATGCACAGCACGCAGAGAGATTTCAGATTACGTATATTGTTGGAGACTCTTCTAACTGTGGCTCCTTCCAGGAGCACAAAGGAACTGCAAAAAAGAGCTTAAAGAACTTTAAAAATAATGATCTGGAAGCCAAGTTTCAACTGGGGAGCATTACCACATTCTACCCAGACACCTGAATTATTGCAAATTGTGAGGGGATGTAGTTTCCTGAATGTTATTAAACACACTGGGGGGTTTCATATACACCGTACTGGGCTAATATCATCACTATCACCAGCAATTGTCCCACATACAAAAAGAAACCCAGATCTCCACATACCAAAACCTGCCCAAACCTGAAACACATCCACACAGCTCTCTGCCATGTATACAAAAGTGCAACTATCCCTATACCATGTACTTACATCAATTCTAGATCGGTAGTCAACAAGATACTACTACTGAGCGAACTGATAACTACCAATGATCTAGGCCTTACCTTCTTCTCTTCTGGCTCAAGGATAAAACCAGCCCAAAACTGACCCAGCTCTGTCCCCTAGATTATCCGGACACCTAGACCAGGAAAACGAAGAGGTGGTATGGCCATACTCTACAAAAGCTTCTTCAACATCACCTTAACCGACGCCTCTATCCAGCCCAACATTGAATATATGGCATGCAAGCTGGAAGACAAATCCAACAATTGTTCTAGCAGTATTGGTATCTTACTAGTCTACTGCTCTCCTGGGCCACAGTCAGCCAACGACACCAAGTTACAAGAAATTATGCCAATTTATACAGATAGGTATTATAGGCGACGTAAACATACCTCTAGAACTACAGGAAAATTTCTTTTTAAAAAAAAACTTTTTTATTTATAATTTTTCAATTTTAAATCAAGCATACACAACTTCAAACAGATCAGAAACATTCGTAAGAAAAATCAAATAATTATACAAACAGATGTATTTGGAAACATTTAGCTAATATTTAGTCCACAATTATGGAAATCAAGAAAGGAAATTTTCAACAAATTGGAAAAAAAGTTTATATTAGAGTGACGGCAATAGGTGAACCAACCTACAGCCGGATGGCAGGTCATTTATCATTAGACTGAGATACCAACCCTTCTTTTGGCCCAATAAAGTCTAAAAGCTGTTTGGGCTCAAAAAAAAAAAAAGAAAATTCTCACTTTGATAGGAAACATAACATTTTGCCGGAAATTTAACCAAAAAAGTAGCCCCAAGAGCGAGGACTCTTGGCCTCAGGGCCAAGAACTCCTTTCTTCGCTTCTGAGTTTTCTGAGTCAAATCTGGGAAAATTCTAACATTAGAGTCCAAAAACTTATCAACTACAGGATAATTTCAATGCCAGCAGATTAAAAAACTTTCCTCAATGACAGCCACGGATCTAAAACCCTCAGGTCCAGCACACAAAAAAGGGCTCATACTAAATATAATTGCATCTAACACCCCCCCCCCCCATCTTATCTCAGACACTAACTGGTCCCCAGTCCCCTAGTAAGATCACTTTCTATTTTCCTTCAACCTCCTCCTAAACATGGGTAAGGCACCCGCCAAAAGTCTCACCACAAAAACTCTATCAAGAGACAAGATTAACCCTACTCAGTTCTGGAATAAAATGTCTGTAATGCTAAACACACCTTCAAATAACGCCCTCACAATGCTGACCACTTGGAACAATGCAATTGAACACACACTGAACACGCAAGCCACTATACCAGGGCTGCCCAAGTCCGGTCCTCAAGATCTACTGGCAGGCCAGGTTTTCTGGATATCCGCAATGAATATGCATGAGAGAGATTTGCCTGCATTGCCTTCTTGGTATGCAAATCTCTCTCATGCATGTTCATTGTGGATATTCCTGAAAACCTGGCCTGCCAGTAGATCTCAAGGACCGGACTTGGGCAGCCCTGCCCTATACGCTATCGCAACACAGGAAATGCAAAGGCTTCCCCTTGGTTCACGGATACCTTGAAAGCAGAAAAATAAACTTGCCACAGACTTGAGAGGAAATGGCAAAAAAGTCATTTACCTGAACACAAAACTGCACGGAGGGCTGCGGCCAAAAAAGCCCACTATGCTCATGAAATCACAAATGACAACTTCAATATCAAAAAACTATTTTGCTTACTACGCCCCTAGATTTGGGTCTGTCTGAAAAGATCTCTCAACCTACTACTACTGCGACTATTTATTATTTCTATAGCGCTAAAAGGCGTATGCATAGTGTGACCATATGGCTCCAGAAAAAAGGGGACAGATTGAGACATCCGGGTTTTACTTCCATTGAAAGCAATGGAAGTAAGGAGAACAGATTGAGACATCTTGGTTGCTGTCAATGGAAGTAAAACCCGGATGTCTCAATCCGTCCCCTTTTTTCAGGAGCCATATGGTCACACTACGTATGCAGCGCTGTACATTTTAAGAGCTTACAATCTAATTTAAACAGGACATTTCAGGGTTGGGGAGGTTATAGTGGGTTTAGGTATCTGACAGCAGTGAGGGGAAGTGTAAGAGTTGAAAGCAGTTTCAAAAAAGTGGGCCTTTAGCTTGGATTTGAACACTGCCAGGGACGGAGCATGATGTATTGATTCAGGCAACCTGTTCCAGGCATACGGCGCCGCAAGAAAGGGATGGAGTCTGGAGTTGGCAGTTGAAGAGAAGGGTACAGATAAGAGGGGCTTGCCCGATGAGCGGAGATCATGGGGGGGGGAAGCATAGGGGGAGATGAGCGAGGAGAGATATTGGGGGGCTTCAAAGCAAATGAACTTGTAGGTCAGCAAGAGAAGTTTAAACTGTACTCGGAAATAGACTGGGAGCCGATGAAGCGACTTGAGGAGAGGGGTAACCTAATGTCCAGACCCTCGCCAACCACTTCCTCAATAAAATAAAGACCGTAGAACAAGAAGTTGAGAATGCTTCCATCGTAATAGCTCCAGTTCGCTCAGGTGATTTCCGACTCCTGTGCTGCTGACCAAATCTAGAGCACATTTATACCACTAGAAACTTCCGGCACAGATAAACTCCTAAAGAAATTCTCCTCCCACAGCAGCATCTTTGACAAATGCCCCTGCTGGTTATTAGCTAACGCCCCGAATCACAACATGGCTTAGATCACTCACTTTCTGAACAATTTACTATACCATGGCCAACTTCTACCCTAAATGGGTCAGATTGCAACTCACCCCTATTCCCAAGGCCTCAAACGAATCCTACAAATTATAGGTCTATGGCTGGCATCACCAAACTTTTAGAAACACATGTATGTAAACAGCTCTCAACCTATACTGAAAAACACTCCTGCCTTCATCATACGCAGTTCAGATTTCACCCACATCACAGCACAGAACGGCTTCTACTAGCCTTAACTACCAAAGTCAAGCATACACTAAGCAAAGACATTTGTTCTGTTTGATGAAATATGGGGTATGAGGGTGTTTGAGGGAGCAGTAGTGGTACTCTGTTGAGTACAGAGTGCGGGTCACTGTTGTATTCCTTGGTATGCTTTGTGTTATTGGTTTTAATGATACTCGTCATGGTATTGACTTGTATATCATAGGCATTTTTTTACTCTGATGTATTCTGATGTTTGCTGTTGAAGCAATTTGTATGTTACTTGTATTTTTATACTTTGTATGTATGTATGTATTTTGGTTAAAGTGAGGGTTGTGTTGATGTGATCTGTATGTTATGTATTATTTTTATGTAAAATTGTTAGTCGCCCTGGATAAGGGCAGGAGATAAACAAACAAAGGATATCAAGCTGTTCTCCAATTCGACATTTCAGCATAGTAGGCACAGTATACAACTGGTTTAAAGACTTCCTACAGAATAGGAATTACCTTGTCTGGAAAGGTGAGGAATTCTCATAAAGCTGGCAGGCATTCTGTGGTGTTCCCCAAAGATCCCCCCTCTCCCCTATACTCTACAATTCTATTCATGAGTTCCCTAGGCAATATTACCTTCAATAACAATGAGAGCCAATTATCATACGCAGACAACATACTCCTCCTCATCCCAACTGAACGGGACTCCAATGACATTCCTCAGAGAACTGTCAACAGCATAGACAAGATACAAATGTGGGTCACATTCAAAAAGCTCAAACTGAACACAGCAAAAACCAAAGTACTGGTGGTTTCACAGTTCCCTAAAAACAGTCCCTACAGTCACCACCCTGCCCTCAGGAACCAAACTAGATATCAACAAAACCTCCAAAATACTTGGGATCATATTGAACTCAACCCTCTCCTACGAACCCCAGATCTCCAACTTAAGAAAAACCTTGTACAGCATGAGACAACCCTGACTGATCAGACCCTTCTTCCACAGTCATCACTTCACAATACTGACACAAATGCTAATACTGTCTCAACTGGACTACTGTAACTCCATTTATGCAGGTATAAACACCACCCTCATCCCGCAAGCTACAATTAATCCAAAACACAGCAATACAGCTAATCTTCAAACTGAAAAAAATTTGACTCCTGTAGCTTTTCCCAGCCTATGATTTTGTTTTTAGTAGCACTTTGCACTTTGTATTACATGTTATGTTAGATTTTAAATGCAAATGAAATAAATTTTGTTAGTTTTTAGGATATGAATTAAATTAAAGAAATCAATAAATTAAATATTTAATTAATTTTATGTTATTGTATTCTTGGTATAGCATTTTAATGAATTGAATATCAGTAATTGACTATATTTACCTTACTTTGTATAGTTGGAACATTATTAATGCCCAAGAGTCCAATCAATGCAAATAAGAATAGATTACCGTACTTCTCATCATGACAAGAGTTGCTAAGCAGCTAATCATGAAGAATTGGAAAAATTGGGATAACAAAAATTATAGTTTTTGGTGGGAAACCTTATGCCAAATTTATAAGTTTGAACGTATGAATTTGTTAAAATTGGGACACTATAATAAATTCAAAGAGATTTGGGGTCCTTGAACAAAATTTTGTAAAAATTGATCATTAGTATTTCCCTTTGATTTCTGAATGAGTGTTATACACATACACATCCAGGAAGGGTGGGAGGGAGGGTGTGGGAGGCGGGTGTTATGTACTTATTATATCATTTGATTGTAATAAGTGCTGTTTATTGCACTATTTGTTTGTTAACCTGTTGCACTTTATGTTGGCTTTTAAAAATGAATAAAGATTTATTTAAAAAAAAAAAAAAGTTTTGCAGTAACAGGAAGAACCAAAGTGCTGGTGTGTGAAAGAGGCCTGAGATAAAAGTTTAGCCTGGCAGACTGATTGCCTTCCCAACTGAAAGCCCACAAAACCATGGCGTCGTGCAAAAGACTGAGGCAGACAAGCTTCCATCAGACATGTAAGAGTCAGAGTGTACAATGAAAGTGGAACAGGGCGTCAGTGATGTACGTATGTAAACTGTGTGTGCATTGTCTCATTGTTAAGTTAGTGGATGTGTAACTGCAGCATATTGATTGCTTAAATCTGCCCCGAGTTGCAACGGATACAGAGGATCCCCCCCTCACTGACTAGTTGCATAGCGAGGGTGGGAGGTGCCCCCCTCCTTACCTCTCCCCCCCCCCGCTCATGCCACGCGCACGCTCCCCTTCCCCCTACCTGTTTATCTTCCCCTGCGTGAGCAGCATCTCTATCTTTCTGCCCGCGCCAGCACTGGCTCTCCCTCTGATGTCACTTCCTGGTTGCGGAACCCAGAAGTAACATCAGAGAGGAGTGCTGAGGCCGGCGCCAGCAGCAGGTTGGAGCTGCCGATCGTTCCGGCAAAGAGTTAGAAGTATGGTGGTGGGAAACTGAAAGTGCACATGCGTGGCAGGGGAGGAGTGTGAAGGAGGGGGGGAAGCAGCAGAGAGGAAGAGAGGTGCTGGCATCCCCCACTACAAAGGCGCTCCCCACCCTCCCTACGCCACTGACATCAACACTGTGGCATAACCAGATTCATGTGTTGTTGCATATGGAAAGATTGTCTGTTCTTGAGGGAGACAGAAAAAAGATGCCCAGATTCATTAAGTTTTAGACCAAGGGTGTCCAACCTTTTGGCTTCCCTGGGCCGCATTGGCCGAAAAAAAATTTTCTGTGGGCCGCACAAATGCGCAAACGCTGCAGCAAGACTGAGGAGGGAGCCGGCAAGACGGTAAACACCCGGGGGCAGCAGAGGAAAACACCGCATTGCCCTCGACCGGGGCCGCACAAAATACTTCACGGGGCCGCAGGTTGGACACCCCTGTTCTAGCCCTTTGTTCTGGATTCATTAAGATGAAGATTAAGAAGTACTCTTAAGTACCTTGAAAACTTAAACTAATGTCTTCAGTTTGTCTACTTCTAAATTGTATAGTAAATTCATGGTTTTCAGTTATGTTCCACTTAGGAGGTGGCGGAGGGGACAGGCCTAAATAGGTTGGTACTGAAGGTTTCATGCGTGCCTTTATGTGTTGTATTTTATTGTCATCTCAAATTGTGAAACACTTCTCCCTCCGTATTCGCGGTGATAGGGGACTGACAGACCCGCGAATACAGAAAAACCGTGAATAACTTTTTTATATGTTATTCGCGGTTTCCTATTAAAAACCATCGTGAATATGGTGGAACCGTGAATAACATGGTGGGGAGACCTGGCCTGCTCCTGAAGGACAGGCAAAACACGATGAAGAAAGTGCCGTCAATCAGCAATTTTTCTCGGCAAACGCTTGGAATCAGCGATCTCTCTATGCAAGCTGATGTCATGTGAGAGGGGTGGGGAGGAGGTGCCACCACGAATAATTGAAACCACGATTGCTGAAACCGCGTAAGGAGGGAGAAGTGTATTTTGAATAAACAAATCTGTATAAGGTCCTGAGGGGAAAGAGAAGGCGGCTCTCTTTTAGAGCATGTTCTAATGCCTGAAATATGACATTAGTGTACACAAGGCCATGCCTTACCACCTTACCCTAAAGTTCACTGTACTTACACTATCCCCCCCTTTCACAAAACTGCAATAACAGTTTTTAACACAGGCTGGCGTGCTGAATGCATTGCGCTGCTCCCGACGCTCATAATTTCTATGAGCGTCGAGAGCAACGCAAAGTATTCAATGTACCGGCCTGTGCAGAATGTCTACTTGTTTCTCTCATTCTCTGTTATATCCTTACAGTAACTCAGCCATGGATAATCCCCTCCCCCAAAACAAAAAAATTACTCTAGACATTGCTTTAAGATTTAAATCCATTACAACTGCATTGCAAATCATGCCTTCCAATATATATTGTTGGGGTTTTGTTGCCAAGATTTGTCCTGTCCCCAGCTTTGGCCAGAAGTGTCGTCTCTGAAGAAAGGAACCAAATATTCTACGGGATCCACAAAGCTGCTGACAGAAAACATTGAACCGCTTCAGCACGATGCATTCAGTAAATTCTGTTTTGCTTTGTTTTACTGATTTAAAATTGATTGTCCTTTTTCAGCCAAAATTATAGCATAGCTTAGCAGCTGGTCGATAGAGCTTTGTCTGGCCAAAACACGTTTTCAGACGGGTACAACTTCCCAATTCCTTCCTAGTCCAGCGTCTTCCACTGTGCACAGTAAGTTAAAATGCAAAAACAGCACGCTTCCAAAAAAACTGCAGCCTTTTTTTTGGGGGGGGGTGGGGGGGTTAAGAAAGGGATGAGAGTTTGACCCCCCCCAAATTGATGGACTGTTGCACTATAAATGATCTAAAACTGAATTAATGTTCT
Organism: Geotrypetes seraphini; assembly: GCF_902459505.1. NCBI lineage: Eukaryota > Metazoa > Chordata > Amphibia > Gymnophiona > Dermophiidae > Geotrypetes > Geotrypetes seraphini. The sequence continues at coordinate 50,609,191 of NC_047095.1, forward strand.
GAGCTAAAGTCCAGTAGCTTGGTAGCCACAATACTGCCATGTAATATTAACACAAGCCCTTGTAGCGGGTTTTAAAAGTCTGATTATTTGCTTAATCTCCGCTTTTTTCATGTCTACCCCCCAAAAAAACCTTCAGAACTTTATAACTGAAATTCAAAAGTTCTGATTAATGTACAGTGTAGGCAAAAAATAACCCCTAAGCACTATGGTTTTTATTTTAGAAACTCTAATCGTGTTTTTGACCCCCTTTTGAACGAACATAACATAACATTGTGCTTATTGACCGCGTAACCAGAAGTTCAACGCGGTTTACAAAAAGTTACAAAAGTAAACGTTACATGAAATAAGATGACTCATTAAACAGTCAAATATTTAGAAAAAAGATAGGTCTTCAGTTGTTTTCTAAAATGGCCATAGGAATGGGTAGTAAGCAACAATATTCGGAATTCGTTGTCATGAAGAGCTGCCTGAGATGCCAAAGAATGATTTAGAAATTTCTTACTCCTGCAACCCTGGACAGGTGAAAAATTAAACAAAGGATGAGTTCTTCTACTATGTCTGTATGATGCTAAAGAAAATCTATTGACTAAGTAAGAAGGAGCTGCACCATAAACAGCCTTGTAACAGTTTAAACCAGGGGTCTCAAAGTCCCTCCTCGAGGGCCGCAATCCAGTTGGGTTTTCAGGATTTCCCCAATGAATATGCATGAGATCTATGTGCATGCACTGCTTTCAATGCATATTCATTGGGGAAATCCTGAAAACCCGACTGGATTGCGGCCCTCGAGGAGGGACTTTGAGATCCCTGGTTTAAACAGTACCCGGGCCTCCATTGGCAGCCAATGCAATTCGCAATAAAAGGGTGTCACATGATCAAATTTCTTCAGGCCATTAATCATTCTGACCACTCTATTCAGTATTATTGTAAGTCTTGCTAATTCTTTCTTGGTGACTGTCAGATAGGTAATATTACAATAATCGAGAAGACTCAGTAATACCGATTGAACCAGTAATCTAAAAGCAGTAAATTCAAAATAAGATCTAACTGTTCGCAATTTCCATAACGCCCAAATTTTGATTTTTTTTTTTTTTTTTTTTAAAGAATACAGACATCTAAAAGTACAGTACATCGTTATTGCAGGGCATGTTCTAGACAGGACTAAGAAGGGGCCAAAATATGGTATATCCAACTTCAATTTCAGAAGGGAAAGAGGTGTCCAGGTTACAGAAAGGTGCTCCAATAGATCATCTCTCCATTGTATCATGATACCCTGTGGCAGTTCTAACAGTTGTTATCTATCAGCCAAATCACAGTTTGAGATAAGAGTCAGGGATGAAGTGCTCCTTGGAAGACGGTCACGTACGCAGTAGATTACCAGAGCACCAGAATGGCTACTTTTTCCTGTGCAGTACCAAAGCTCTGGAATAAACTTCCAGGCACATTATGGCTTTGTGCCTTAAGAACACATTTTTTAAAAGTTGCGGAAAGCACATTTGTTTGTACAGGCATTTAGGACAGCATGGCAGTATGAATATCTAGATCCTCGAGAGCTACTGGCAGGCCAGGTTTTGAGGATATCCACAAGGAATATGCATGAGAGAGATTTGCCTGCACTTCCTTCTTGGTACGCAAATTTCTCTCATGCATGTTCATTGTGGATATCCTGAAAACCTGACCTGCCAGTAGATCTCAAGGACCGGACTTGGGCAGCCCTGATCTAGCGTATTCTGGTATCTATGCTGATATCTGCTGTACAAGGTAGTTCGTATATGTGAGTTATTTATGTTCACCACACAGATATATGCAGACAGTGGCATAGTAAGGGAGGAAGGGGCCGCACCCCAGGCGCCGACTGGGTGGGGGCGCTGGCACTCCTCCACCCCCCCACAGCTCACTCCCGCCCTCCCTTCCCCACTCCGTACCTCTTTAAAATATATGCAAGGCGTTGCTCGCGCAGGCCTGGCTCCCTCTGAAATCACTTCCGGGTTGCGGGGCCAGGAAGTGGCATTGGAAGAAAAGCCAGCAAGAGGAGCAAGCGGAGAAGCTGCTCTCGCTGGTGAAGATTTATAGATACAGGGGTAGGGTGGGGTGGGAAGGGATGGCGCAAGTGTGGCGTGGGGGTGCAGAAGGAGTGGGGGGGCGCAGAGGAGGGCATGGGGGGCACCACTGCCCCAGGCACCTCCCACCCTTACTATGCCACCGTTTGCAGACTAAAAGTTTTAAAATAAATAAGAAATTAATTAGGAAAGATGTAATCCTACCTCCATGTGAAATTGGCAAGAGATACCAGGCTCTGTGGCAACTTTAGGATCTATGGACATTCATAGTAATAAACTATAGTTTGTTTATTTATTTAATTAGTCTTTAAGCCTGTTACATTAACGGGTGCTAGAATAGATGTGTCTGTCTGTGTTTCTTTATCTCTCTCTCCTTGGCCGCTGTCTGTATCCTTCTGTCTCCCCCCCCCCGAGCAAAGCTATCTGCCCCCAGGACACACCTCCCCCCCCAAAGCAACCCCCTTTCCCTCTCCCTAACTGTCTCTCCATGGCTCTCTTCTGTCTTCCCCCCACCCCCCCGAGCAAAGCTGTCTGTCCCCAGCACACCTCTCCCTGTCTCTCCATGGCCCCTTCTGTCTCCCCCCAGCACACCCCTCCCCCCCAAAGCAGCCCCCTTTCCCTCTCCCTATCTTTCCATGGCCCCTTCTGTCTCCCCCCCAGAGCAAAGCTGTCTGTCCCCAGCACACCTCCCCCCCAAAGCAGCCCCCTTTCCTTCTCCCTATCCATGGCCCCTTCTGTCTCCCCCCAGCACACCCCTCCCCCCCAAAGCAGCCCCCTTTCCCTTTCCCTCTCCCCCTGGCTCCCGGTATTGATCCCCTTCTTACCCTCCCCTCCATCCCGGCGTCTCCTGGCCTGCTCCTCTTCAAAGCAGCCTGCGATCGTGGTGGCCGGCTTTAGCGAACCTCGCAGGCCGCTCTCCAATTCGGTAGCACGTTCCCTCTGACGCGATCCCGTGCGTCAGAGGGAGCGTGCTACTGAGCTTGGAGAGCGGCCTGCGAGGTCCTTTAAAGCCGGCCACGATCGCAGGCTGCTCTGAAGAGGATCAGCGGCGGCGAGTGAGGTGACACGGCGAGGACGCGGGCAGGCAGCGGTGAGTGAGGGCGAGCGGTGACGCGCCGAGGACAGGGAGAGAGCACAGTCGCGCGCCTTCAGCCCCCACATGCGCCGTGAGGTTTAGAATGTTGCCACAGAAGCACACCTCACGGCGCCACACTGCACGAATTTTCGAGAGCGCATGTGCGCTCTAGCATTTTATTATATATGATGCCCAAAAGCTATTGAAGCGGTGCACAATTCAACCCTCCATTTTATCAGGCCGTGCTGAGCTAAATGCCGAGCCACCCATTCTAATCCTATGCTGCAGAGTTTAATTACAACTTGAATAAAGGAATATTTCAGCGCCTGCCCCCTAGTCCTAGTATTTTTGGAAAGATTAAACAAGTGATTCACATATCCCCTTTCCACTCCACTTAGTATTTTACAGACCTCTGAGCCATCTCTTCTCCAAGCTGGAGAGCCCTGGCCGCTTTAGCCTTTCCTGATATGGAAGTCGTTTCATCCCTTTTATCATTTTTCTTGCCCTTCTCTGTACCTTTTCTATTTCCGATATCTTTTTTGAGATATGCTGATCAGAATTGCCTACAATATTTGAGGTGTGGCCATACCATAGAGCAATACAAAGGCATTATAAAATTTTCATCTTCCTGATAATTCTTAACATTCTATTTGCTTTCTTGAGCAATGATGACACCTAGATCCTTTACCTGAGCAGTGACTTCTAACATGGAACCCTGCATCACACAGCTATAGTTTGGGTTTCTCTTTCCCACATGCAACACTTTGCACTTGTTCGCATTAAGCGTCACCTGCCATTTTGATGCCTTCCAGTCTCACAAGTTTTCACAATCCTCTTGTGATTTAACGACTTTGTGTCATCAGCAAATTGAATTATCTCACTAGTTATTCCCATCTCTAGATCATTGATAAATATGTTAAAAGCAGTGGTCCCTGCACAGATCCCTTGGGAACCCCACTATTTACCCTTTCCCATTCAGAATATTGACCATTTAAACCTACTCACCATTTTCTATCTTTCAACCAGTTCTTAATTTCTTCAGAAGTCTTTCATGAGGTGCTTTTGCTCAGATTCCTTAAAATATTATTGCTAACGTGGCATTAGCACTCCTGGCGTAACTGCTGTACACGGCCTGGCGTAATTGCTGTCAAATAAATGCAGAAGCAGCACCCGTAACTTTTAACAGTGTTGTGCCCATCCTCCACAAGCAAACAAACAGTGGAGATGTCCAAAGAAAACAGGTGAGCTGGTAAGTTTCATGACTATGCTTTATTCATTCAATGACTCGACATGTACATGTTTCGGCCCAATCGGCCTGCATCAGGAGTCTTACCTTTAGCAGAAGCACTGTTAAGGTCTATGACATGCAATGAGCTTATGTAGAACTCTAGTAGAGTGACAATCTAGAATCTGCTGCGGTCACTCTACCCACTGCAGGTGGGTCGGGGTGGGGGGAGCAAAGTGAGACGGAGGGGCTGAGCCTACCCTGTTCCGGTGGGAGAGGGGAGAAAGGGAAGGGTTGAGCCCGCCCCTGCTTTGGGGGGGGGGGGGGAGAGAAGAGTGGGTGATAGTGTACTGCACTGAGTTTCAGAAGAAAATGCACTAGAATTTTTGGGCAAAATCCAAAAAAAAGGTCAAATTTGGACAGCCTCCTTTGGGCCCTGCTTTCAGTGGACCATATGAAAACTCCATGTCTAAACTGACTCACTGAGCCAATCTCACTCCGCTGTATGCATGGATGCACAGTACTATTGCGTTCAAGCACAAGAAAACTACATCTCCCTATATGCAATGGGGAAAACCAGGACCAGTTCAGGGAGTCTCTGTGAGCATGTAGCTATGGGCAGCAAATGCTATATATATAACAATATGTTCATTTTGAGCTTCAATTGTCAATGGCGTCCTTGAGCAGGCAGACTAGTTGGAGGGAGGGTTCTTGAGTGGGCAGACTTGTTGGGCCATCGGTCCTTTTCTGCCGTCATATTCTATGTTTCTGTGGCATTGTAGCAAAGGGTTAAGGAGGCACTAAAGGGGCTTAAATTCTTTTGGCAAGCATTAGGCTGTTTAAAACAACATTGAAAAAGACTCATTTGATGTGTTCTTCAAAACTCAGTGGAACACAGCAAAGTCACTATCTGAGCTGCCACGCTGCCCTATGGAAACGTCTACTTTTCACTGACCGATTTCTTAAAGTATGTAACAGAGGCATTGTGTTGGTTTCAGTGCTCAAGATCTGCTCATAAATCACCATTAGTGAAACCACAAATAACCCTTAAATGCTTAATTTATTTTTTTTTTAACAAACAAAGCCTATCCTTTAAATTCAAATTTATATATTGCATTGCTGTGATAGTTTCCAACTTTTATCACGCAAATCAAAAATACAGCTTCCTTTCATAAGTGCTTTAAAAAGACTACAATGTGCAGAAAAAAAATGTGTTTTCTTTTAGTTAAAAGAAGATTTTAATAGATTCTTTTCCATGATAAGTGACGAACAGTCCTACAATCGCCACGATTTTCCCATTATAAAATAATGTGCTATTTTGGACAAATTTTGGCATCAACCTAGCTTGTTTGGTCAGAAGCCAAAAAATGTAGTGTGTGTCAGTCCAGCGGTTTCTCAGCAGAGAGGCTCAACCCTTGCTTAGGCAGTGTTCTGTACTTCTGGACTCGGGCCAGCAAAGGGAAATCCATTTTATAAAAACAGTGCACACAGTTCAACAGCTCAGAGACTTTTATACCTACTAAAATAACTCTGTGGACAAACGCCAGCTTGCCAGACACACTCGACAAAGCTCATTTTGGCATCAAAACTAAGGTAACGTACTCTGTTGAGGTAACAAAAAGTTTTTTTTTTCCCTCAGAAACAACGAAATGGCTGTGAGTGCACTCGTGGCAGGTCATGTGACTTGGCACAGCCTGCGCCATTGGCCGGGGTTGCAGCAACTACAGCCGCCATGTAAGGGAAGGAGATCTTCGCCCGTTGCTGAATGCTTAAAATGGCGGACTTACAGCGCACCAAATAAGAAACAAGCCAAGACCCCCTTTCCTGGGTTTTTTTTTTGTTTTGCCCTGAAGTTTTATAAACCTTAGCAGGTTTGAGTAGAAACAGATTTCTCACGGCTCGCTCTGCGTCTCGATTTCACAGTTCAGTTTACACCCCGGCACTGTCAAAAGCTTGAAAGCGTTCCAGGGAAAATATTAACTGTAAATGTTCCAAAAGAAATTGAAGCAGCAAAGAACAGAACAGGATATCCCCCTTAAAGACGTGGAGGCCTCTTTTTTTTTTTCTGTTTCCCATCTGATCACTTCATACAGAGTTAACACTGAACTGACCAGATGCAATCTCACTTCCATGTACAAAATTTGATTTATAAAAAAAGAAGAGGGACATCCTTCCTTGACTACAAAGCACAGGAGATTGCTCTAAACTAAACTAAATCTTAACCTTATATACCGGGTCTTCAACCAAAGGAAGCTCGACGCGGTTAACAATAATTAAAAAAACATAAAGTAAACTCAAATACAAGAGTTAGTTTTCAAAATGTTTAGCGAATAAAAAGTTTTTAGAAATTTACGGAAGAGTTGAAAGGAACGCTCTTTCTCTCTCTCACAGGCCTGACCACTCAAACCAGTGATGTACACCTCGATGTATAAATATTTGCCTCTGGCTAAAGTTCAAGCAGTCCTTGGTGGCTGTCAGACACAACAGTGAACCACCACGGAAGAAAAAGTGTTTATTGCAACCATAGCCAGAGAAGTGACTGCCAGTGAGCAATCATGTCTGACTGGCCCATTGCTGTAGGCTTTCTCAGCAAGTTCAACCTGGCCAGCTGCCACAGCGGTGCTTCCACCCTGTTATTAATGGTTAATTTATTTAACATGGGGCTCTGTTACAGTTAATCTATAACTGATCGACATATAGATATTCTTGTGCACGTGCTCGCTGCAGGTCTACATCAAATCCACATTTTACTAAAAACAGGGAAAAAGTGAAGTTTTCAGTAAAATCTGGGGGGTTACAACCCCCCCACAACGCGGCGCGATCTCTATTAAGTAAAGTGGGGGGGTTCCCCCCCACGCCACCCCCCCGTCGGAGCCCTAAAAACAGTAATTTTCTGCGGCACGCGCCCCTGCGCTGCGCTCAATTGTCTGCGCGCGCCTTTGTCCCGGCGCGCTTTTGACTTGACACCAAGAAGTGAGCAGAGCTGCCACTGTTGGTGAAAATGAGAAGGGGGGGTCAGAGGAAAAGTGCATATGCTATGGGGGAGGGTGGATTGGGGACAGAGCACAGGGAGGAAGGTGTGCCACTGCTGTACGGGCAATCAAAGCTGAGCATATGTTTTGGGGAAGGGGAGCGATACAGAGACGGTGGGGGAGAGGAGGAGAAAGAATGAGAGGTTGGGGTACGTTGTGCAGAATTACAGGTATTGTTGGCACTGGCATACACTTTCCCCGTCCGCATTCACGGTAACAGGGGAACAGCATGGCAGCGAATACAGTAAAAATGTAAATAATTTTCATATGTTATTTGCGGGTTTTCTGTAAAAAAAAAAAACCCAACAAAAAAAAAACAACCCTAAAAAAGATACAAAACCGCAAATAACCTGACCTGCAAGTGTAGCGATTTGCTCCGTACAATGCTGGGAGCGTCGATTTCCTCTGTGCAACGCCGGGAGTGTCGATTTCCTGTGACATCAATTTGGGGGCAGAGCCGGGGAACGAAAAACCGCCAATAATCGAAACCGCGGTTAACAAAACTGCAAATACGGAGGGGGTAGTGTAGTATGGATGAGTGGCACTTGGGCCCCTCCCCCCCACCGCACACACCCCTCCTTTCCCTTTCCCCATACCTTTTTAACGTTTCTTGCGCGATCAGCACGCCCACGTCAGTATCGGCTCACCCTCTGACATCACTTCTTAGGCGCGAGCCCCGGAACTGACGTCAGAGAGAGTGCCAATGCCGATGCGGGCAGCAACCCCGCGCCTGGGAAGAAAAAAAAAAAGGTACGAGGATGCGCACGTGCGGCAAGGAAAGGAGCGGGGGAGGAGAGGTGCCATGTTCTTAAGAAGACCTCGCCCAGGGCAGACCACCCCCTCCACCCCCTTACTACCCCATGCGGCCCGCCAGGTACTATTTTGAGGCCCTCGGTATTCTTATCATAATCACAAAGTAAAATAAAACAGTTTCTTGATCATATGTCTCTTTAGCTATAAATGACAATATTATTATTCAGACTTAGCCCAAACGAAAGATTTATAAATTATAAAGAATTTTAACCTCATGCAAAATTGTCATTTCTTTAATAAGACATTAACTATTTTTTTCTGAGGCCCTCAAGTACTTACAAATCCAAAATGTGGCCCTGCAAAGGGTTTGAGTTTGAGACTAGAGAATGACACGGTGGCGGTTTACCCGCGGCCACCGCATTTTAGCCGCGGGTCACCCGCCGAAAACAGGGAAGAAAACTAGCAGTCGCTGCGGCGACGGGGACAAGGCCATTCACCGCCCGCGGGGCGGTGAATGGTCTTGTCCCCGCAGTGAGGCATGAAGGATCGCGCGGTCCCCGCAGCTCACACCCGCCTGCCCAATCGATTCTAGTGTTTAGCCAGCTCTCTCCCTTCTCCTCACCTTAGTTTGTAGATTTTCTTTTTCGGCGACCCGCACGCTATCAGAGAGCCGCGCACCCGCTGCTGCTCAGTTTCGATCTTCTGCTCTGACGCAACCGGAAACAGGAAGTTGCAGCAGAGCAGAAGATTGAACACTGAGCAGCCGCGCGTGCGCGGCTCTTTGGGAAAGCGTGCAGGTCGCCGAAAAAGAAAACCTATAAACTAAGGTGAGGAGAAGGGAGAGAGCTGGCTAAACACTAGGATCGATTGGGCAGGCAGGTAGTGGCTGCGGGGACCGTGCGATCGCTAGTGTTCCCATCCCGGCTCAAATTGGAAGGAGGGAGTGAAAGGGAAAAGGATTCTGGGCCAAGGGGATGAAGTCGGAAAGAAAAACCCACAGCAGGAAAGAAAGGGAAGGACTGGCAGGTGAGCCAGATGCTAGAAGCAGGGGGGGGGAAGAAAGAGGGAAAAAAGCTAGATGGGGTTGAAAAGAAGAGACACACTGGTATGGAAGAGGAAGATAGGGGAAATCTGGACACAGGAAGGTAACAGAAAGAGGGGAAATTATGTGCATGGGGCATAGGGACAGAGACATAAAGGGGACATGCCATGGGGATGGTATATGGACACAGGGGGGGCAATGACAGATACATAGGGGAGATATTAGAAATGGAGAAAATAGGAGCACAGAAGCGAGATGGTTTGTGGGGATGGGACAGGGACCGAGCTCGCAGGCTCCAGTGGCTTGCACAAATTACATTGTAACGTGCCATGAAAATAAGAGGGAGGAAGGTAGATAGATAAGCCACGTGAGAGGAGCTGAAGGGTAGTAGAAAGGAACAGATGGTAAAGGAGGGAGGGAAGGGTGGTGGTGGAAAGGAATAGAACAGACATTGAAGGAGGGTGGAGAGGAACAGACCCCCAAGGGAAATGTGGAAGACAGAGTGGGAAGAAGACAGATGACAGACTATGCGGGAGCGGAGGGAAGAAGATGGGTGCTAGACCAATTGGGAGGGAGGGGGGTTAAGGGAGAGGCACAGTAACAGCAAATGGAAGACGCAGAGAGAAGACACACAGTGGATGGAAGGAATTCAATGAGAAGATGTGGAAAGCAGAAACCAGACAACAAAGGTAGAAAAAAAAATTATATTTATTTATTTATTTTTTGCTTTAGGATAAAATAGTATATTAGTTGTGTTGATAAAAATTTATAAACAAAGCCCTGCCAGCTGAACATCTCTTTCTCTAGTTCAGCAGCAGGAACTTTGATTTATAAGAAAGGAATAAGCTAAATATTACAGTACTAAGGCTTATATGGATGCAGCGGTGAGGGTGACGGGGCGGTGAATGGGATGGCAGTGGCGGTGACGGGGCGGTGAAAGGGATGGCGGTGACGGTGACGGGGCGGTGAAGGGAACGGCGGTGACGGGGCGGTGCAGAGGATGGTGGGCCGGTGACGGGGCGGTGACGGGGACAGATTTTTTCCCCGTGTCATTCTCTATTTGAGACCACTGATTTAGAGGGACAGAGAACTGCGGTTGGATTGAGAAGGAACTGAGGAAACTGAAACCCGAAAAAGGAAACGGCAGGAAGGGATTTCAGGCCTTAAGATGGGAAAATTGTAGACAAAACACTCGCGATAAACTTTGCAGAATTTGAAAATAATCTGCACAGAATTCCTCAGAGTCATTCACGTAGATTCAACTTGATAGTTCTGAATATGATCTCCATATGTGTAAATGCACAAAGGTGATACTGTGTCCTGAGCTTACCCTGTTCTCCTGCCTCTCCAGTCTTATCTCACTCTTGTTTGCTCCACTGCGCTATTATCTGTATCCTGACTCCTGCCTAAAGTATGACAGCATTGCAACAAAACCTGAGGCTTTCACAAGAGCAAGGTAAGATCGGATTAAACGAGGACACGGTGTAGCCCCTAATCACTTCATTTCCTGGAAGAGGCTCATCCTGGTTCTACAGGATCTGCGTTCTCTCACTGCATCCCTTAAGATGAAGCAGTGGGTCTCCATTAGTATTCTTATATGCTTTTATTGTGCTTAAAATTAAAGAGAGTAAGGATTTTTGATTTAGCTCATATCTTTTCTGAGTCGTAGCTCAAAGTAGGTTACAATCATGTACAGTAGGTATCTTCCTGTCTCCGGAGGGCTCACATTCTAAGGTTTGTACTCGAGGCATTGGGGTGGGGGGTAAGTAACTCGACTTCAAACTAACTAAGGATAGGGACACAAACAATCACCATTTACCTCAAAATGCGCCCTAAATCGAACATTCAAGGGTCATATGGGACACAGAACTGCTAATAACTGAACATTGAGAAGAGAAAGCTGGAGGAACTTTCAGCTTTAACTCTTGCAGGGAGGTGGAAATAATGCTTGAAAGTGCAGAGGCCTTGAACAGCCAGCACACTATGGGGCTGTCCTCCAGCAAAGAAGCAGACTCTGCCAGAGAAACTTCATCCTGGGATAAAAGTGGCAAGGAATCGGACTTTCTATCCTCCCAGTCCATGACAGAATGAATCTACTGGTCTAGGTCTTTGTCCTTGTCTGGTCAGGGCACATGCTGAGGGGAGAACCCCTGTACCATCACAAAATCTGGGGTGAAGCCTTGTACTAGGGGTCTTAAAGACCCCGGCAGGGACCCCCAGCCGGTCCTCCTGGGCTCCACGGCACCCATGCAACTGCGCTTGGCCAATACATTCTTGGAGGGTCTTGGAAAGGATCTCTTCCCCTGGGAACACAGCTTCTGTGGATCCCTAATCCTGGAGGACTTGAAGGAGGTTGAGCCGGAGGCTCCTACACCCTCCCCCCACTGCACTTCACTGCAAGTGGGAATGGACGTTCCTTGGTCGGACATCCAGCACAAACATGGCATGATATAAGGGTAGAAAGGCCTGAGGAGTCCATCCCTGTAAATTTTAAGCAAAATTGAGGGGTTTTGAGGTAGATAGAGGCCACAGATAAAAGATCGTTTAAAATCCAAGATGGCTGCCATTAGAAAAATCATGCCATAAACAGTCCTTGAGACCTCCCTGAAAGTAGTTGTAGAGATGGAGGACCTAGAATCTAAGGTCAGAAAGCTTTAAATTCAACTTGGGTGCCGAAGAAAAACAGTATTTTAAAGGGCTCCGACGGGGGTGTGGGTGTGGGGGGGAATCCTCCCACTTTACTTAACAGAGATCGTGCCGGCATTGTGGGGGGTTGGGGGGATGTAACCCCCACATTATACTGAAAACTTCACTTTTTCCCTAAAAAAGAGGGAAAAAGTTAAGTTTCCAGTAAATGAGGGGGATTACAACTCCCCAAACCCCCCACAACGCCGGCACGATCTCTGTTAAGTAAAGTGGGAGGGTTCCCCACCAACACCCCCCATTGGAGCCCCTTAAAATACTGTTTTTCTTCGGCGCGCTTCCGCCTTGCGCTCAGTTGTCTGCGCTGGGTTGTCGGCGCGTGCTTTTGTCTATGAACCCAACCTGTTTCACAAGGGTTTTCTATGAGCATTTGTGCTGGCTTCTGTTAGTAAGTTTAATGTATCTTTAAAATTCAGCATGGTACTGGAAGATTGGAGGGTGGCTAATATAACACAAATTTTTTAAAGGGTTCCAGAGGTGATTTGGGAAATTATAGACCGGTAATTCTGACATCAGTGCCGGGCAATATTATAAAGAACAAAATTAGCATGGATTAATAAAACAAAACCAACACAGATTTAGTCAAGGGAAATCTCGAATCACCAACCTAATACATTCCCTTGAAGAAGTGAACAAACATGTGGATAAAAGTGAGCCAGTTTATATCGTGCATCTGGATTTTCAAAAAGCATCTGACAAAGTACCTCATGAAAGACTCCTGAGGAAATAAGAAAGTCCTGGGGATAGGAAGGGAATGCTCTATTGTGGATTAAGAACTGGTTAAAAGATAGAAAACAGAGGCTCTCTTTTACTGAGGTGCGCTAATCGATTTAGTGCGTGCTAAATGCTAATGCGTGCATGTTAGTCTATGGATGCGTTACCTTTTAGCGTGTGCTAATTCAATTAGCGTGCGCTAATCGGTTAGCGCACCTTAGCAAAAGAGGGGGACAGAACGTGGTCAAACGGTCAGTATCCTCCAAGGAGAAGGGTATGGGGGTTCCCCAGGGGTCTGTGCTGGGACTGCTGATTTTGGAACATATTAATTATGTGAAACTGGAAAAATTGGGACCGTCTAAATTTCACATTCTGGTGGGCAAATATATGTTTAATTTATAAATATGAGAAAATGAATGCTGATTTGACGGGGAATATAAAAATTTTTAAATTAATATGGGGCCCATTGATGTCGTTTGTAGATTTATTATAGTTTTGAATTTGTTGATATGTCAAATGCACATCCAGAGGGGGGGGGGGGGGGTGGATTTTTCTTTGAAATATTTTTTTTTTTTTTTTAATTGATTGATGGGGTGGGTTGGATTGGTTTGGGTTTTGAATAATTAAATATTTATATAGGTGCTTACTATTTCTTTATAAAGATGAAAAATATGACATTTGCACTTTTTGAAGGTTATGAATATATTTCATCAATAACTATATAATAATTTTTAATGGGAAAATATGTTGATCATTTATATATTTTAAGGATTTTAAGTGATGTATAAAGTGTAAAATGAATTTTTTCTTGTATTCACTTAATGAAAGTGTTAAAAATGAATAAAGATATTAAAAAAAAAGAACATATTTATCAGTGATCTAGAGATGGGAATAACTAGTGAGGTAGTTATTCTTGCTGAAGGCACAAAGTTGTTAAAATGCAAGAAAACATTTAATGTTTAATTTTCATATGTTCGTTTGCTGTATTGTAATATGTCCATTGCATTACATTGTTTTGTGATTTTATTGAAATATGTGTTGTATGAGAAGGCTGTAATTTATTATTTTTCATTTGGATATTTTATTGTAGTCCACATAGAATTACAGGATATGAGGATATGTGGAATAAAATTTTTTTTAAACAAATAAGTAAATGTATTTGCTTCATTGAAACTAAAAGTGTGGAATAACTTGTAAGTTTCATAGTGTCACATCATTCTCTTCTTGGTTGGGCTGAGAACTTTTCAGCAGTCCTTCCTATTGTGATGTCATAATGCCTCATTCCACCAATGCCTAAGAGCAAGCCTCATTGGTGATGTCACAATGGCTTGGTTTCCCTATACTTGTGCCCGTTTGCTAGATGCATTTGCCTCATTGAAAAAAAAAGTGTCAAGAAAAGTGTGGAATAACCTGTAAGTTTCATGGCGCCACATCATTCTCTTCCTGGTTGGGCTGAGAACTTTTCAGCAGTCCTTCCTATTGTGATGTCATAATGCCTCATTCCACCAATGCCTAAGAGCCAGTCACAATGGCTTGGTTTCCCTATACTTGTGCCTGTTTGTTAGATGTTTGTTGAATTATGTCCATTGTATTATGTTGCTTTGTGGTTTTATTGAAATGTGTGTTGTATGAGAAGGTTGTAATTTGTTATTTTTCATTTGGATGTTTTACTGTACTCCGCATAGAATTGCAGGATACGCGGAATATAAATTTTTAAAATAAAATCAATCAATAAATCAACTTAACTGGAACTTAACTTAGTTGAGTAGTTTTTAAGGAAATAGCCTTAAAAAAATTTATGACAGATATTCTCCCCATCAGACTTGTGGGGCGGGGGAACATTATCAACGTGATGTAGCAGTAATATTTTACTGTTAACCTGTCTCACTGCATAAAATGAGACCTATGCTAAAATAATATGAGTTAGTGCTATTTCCTTTCCTTATTCAGCCATACTGTTCTGCACAAGTGGGTGTTATCTTCTCTTACCAGCAGATGGAGATAGAGAAATAAAACCCTAATCTTCACCAGTGACCTCACCGATATAACCTGCTGAACGTCCAGCAGACGTTACTGTGGTACATACAAGAGACAAATGACTTTTGTCTTGCTGATCATCTTTTTCTTCTTTTCCATTCCCTTCAGAAGGGTCAGGTAGCCTCTAAGGTCTCTATTGTGAAATAATAATAATAACAGTTTATATACCGCAGGACCGTGAAGTTCTATGCGGTTTACAATGATTAATAATGCATCAAACTGAGTAGAACTAACCAAGTTAGAGATTAGTGACTAAGAGCTCTGGATATCAGTTATTGTGGGAGAGATTGTACAAATCAGCTGCCTAAGTACTTCGGGAACAGATTCCCCATAAATATTAGCAAGCATCAGTAATTGTTCCAGATCTTTACCCCATAATGCTGCCTGATATGAGAAAAGATGTTGAGGATGTCTTTTAAATTTACATCCTCTAACCGGTGGAGAAACAAGATTCAAGTGTGAGCTTCTCTTAAGTCAATTGGTTGAGAAAGAGGAAAGGTCACGGTGTTGATTGAGGCTGCCGACATTTGCAGGAATCGCCAGGGCACTCTTTAAAGTTGAAAGGGGATAGATTCCGTACATACGTAAGGAAGTTCTTTTTCACCCAGAGAGTGGTGGAAAACTGGAACGCTCTCCCTGAGGCTGTCATAGGGGAAAACACCCTCCAGGGATTCAAGATAAAGTTAGACAAGTTCCTACTGAACAAGGACGTACGCTGGTAGGGCTAGACTCAGTTAGGGCGCTGGTCTTTGACCAAAAGGGCCGCCGCGTGAGTGGACTGCTGGGCGCGATGGACCACTGGTCTGACCCAGCAGCGGCATCTCTTATGTTCCTCATGAATTCTTTTTCCAAACTGAATCAACCGAGATGCCCATTTCTTCAGCAAATCGGGAAACCTTAGTTCGTCCGTCTGAAAAAAAAAAAAAAAAAAATGAAATCCTCAACTTTCTTACACATTTCTGTAGAAGTTGGTTCCACAGGCCGACCAGTGGATCCTCTACCCCCACTTAAAACTGGTTGCTCCAAAATTTTACTTTGTAGGACGATGGGGCAGACCCGCCATAAACTGCTGTCATGCCTTCGTGGATCTCCTTTGGCTTTTCCCCCTTCTTTTGCGAGAAACTTTATAACTGACCAGGGCTCCAAACTGAGCAGTTTCTTGCTGGAGTCGGTCCAGAGAATGGCCACCCGGATGGTCTCGGGACTCAAGGATCTCCCGTACGAGGAACGGCTGGATAAATTGCAGCTGTACTCACTCGAGGAATGCAGAGAGAGGGATGACATGATCGAGACATTCAAGTATCTCACGGGCCGCATCGAGGTGGAGGAAGATATCTTCTTTTTGAAGGGTCCCGCGGCAACAAGGGGGCATCCGTGGAAAATCAGGGGCGGGAAACTGCACGGGGACACCAGGAAATTATTTTTCACTGAAAGGGTGGTTGATCGCTGGAATAGTCTTCCACTTCAGGTTATTGAGGCCAGCAGCGTGCCTGATTTTAAGGCCAAATAGGATAGACACGTGGGATCTATTCACAAAGAAAGGTAGGGGAAGGTCTTTGGGGTGGGCAGACTGGATGGGCCGTGGCCCTTATCTGCCGTCTATTTCTATGTTTCTATGATTTGCACAAGCACTCTCCTTACATCCTGCCTCTTGGAATGTCAGACTCGCACTGAGCCGCAACTGTGAGCGAGTATCCCTGAGGCATGTCACAGCGTGCACAGACTTGTTTCAACACGCTTGCCACTTTCTTTCGTGCTCAGACAGATAAATTATTGAACGCCCTTCGTATTCTAGGTGCCGGAGGACGGAGCAGGGTTACGTCAATTGAGCAGTTATATCAGGTGAACACACCGTGGTGCTTTGCGATATTTTTACCATATGATTTCATTCATTGTGACTATGGTGATATGGCTGCTCCCTAAAAGTTCCTGCCCATGGGATGTTTTCGGTGCTGTGCTGTACACAGATATGCCTTTTTTTTTTTTCTTAAGAACAATGAGCGTTTTCACTGTATTAGCTCGCATGGGTGCAGCGACCTGATTTAATCCCTGCCATTGCCTATTTTCTGTAACTTTCCAGTCACCGCACAGAGAACCCCATTAGTAAAACCTGGCCCACGAGAATGTACTCATAATCTCCTGAATGTACAGGTGTTTGTCCGTCTGTCTGTCAGTCAGGCTTATTGTGTGGGGTTTGGGGTTTTTTTATTTTTTTTTTTCCATTTGGCATTGAAACTCATAAAATATGTTGTGTGGCATAAAACAGACTCAGAGCTGTCACCTAGACAAATATTCTTGCACTCAATCAGCCCAGCCCCTACAGGACTAGGCATCTAAAGTGGCAGATGAGCTCCATCTCCTCTTCCCTTCGCCAACCCTCCGTCCCGTGTTCAGCATCTCCCCCCTCCCCCCCCCCCCCCTTATGCTCTGCTTCTACTGCCCTGCCTGTTCCCTGACCCATGTCACAAGTAGAAGTAGCACTTGTGCGAGGCCTTTAAACACTGGCACTGCCACATTCTGTTCTCTTTTTCTAACAGAAGGGTCAGAGAGAAGGGGGAACATGTGAACTTGTGATCTAGGCAGGGAACAAGTAGGGCAGGGGTAGGGAACTCCGGTCCTTGAGAGCCGTATTCCAGTCGAGTTTTCAAGATTTCCACAATGAATATGCATTGAAAGCAGTGCATGCAACTAGATCTCGTGCATATTCATTGGGGAAATCCTGAAAACCCGACTGCAATACGGCTCTCGAGGATCGGAGTTCCCTACCCCTGAAGTAGGGCAACAGCAGCAGGGAAGGGGGGAGGGTATGCTGAATGGGGGAAGAGGTAGGCAGGGAAAGGGGTATGCTGGCCAACTGGAGTGGGGAAGACACAAAGGGGAGATGTTAAATTATGGGGGGGGGGATTAGGGAAAAATGGGGGTAGGGCCTTGAGTCCTCCAAAGGAGGGTACACATGGCTAAAAGTTCACTTAGGATGCCAGGTACTCTTGGGTTGGACCTGCCTGAATCATTAACAAAAAGTGTTACCGACCACTATACACCGCCGATGCCATCAAGAATCTTTCTTAGAAGCACAAACGGACATTTCCTTCAGAAATTTTACAAAACAACGGTAGGCCAAGCCGGAATGAGGCTGTGCTTTCCACACCTTGGGGTTCATGGGCTACTCGAGTTCCCCACAGAGAAGTCATGTCTGTCTGTCCGAGTTTGATTATAAGCTCTTCCAAGAAAGGACCATCTATTAAATGTCAAAATGTACAGCACTGCGTATACCTTTCAGCACTACAGAAGTGGTAAGTCGTAGGAGTAGGAACAGTACCTACAAATCTGGCAGGGGTTAACATCTAAACAAGTTTTTAACGATGCTTACACCCTCTTCGATTAAACTGCGCCAGCAGGTTGTAGTGCAGTGAGCCGCACTGAATAGCCCGCGCTGCTCCCGACGCTCATAGGAACTCTATCAGCGTCGGGCGCGGCACGGACCATTCAGCGCGGCTCACCGCACTACAAACAATACTTAGACTAACCCCCTCGTTTACTAAGGTGCGCTAACCGATTACTGCGTGCTAATCGAATTGGCGTGAGCTAAATGCTAACGTGTCCATAGACTAAACTAAACTAAAACTTGAATTTATAGACCGGGTCATCTTCATATAATGATGCTCGACTCGGTTTACAATAAATTTTAAAAAATTGAAAAAAATAAACTTAAACTTACAATTTTGAGAATAACCAAGTTTATACGTTTTTGCAGAAGGACATGCATGCGTTAGCGTTTAGCGCGGGCTAATCGGTTAGCGCACCTTAGTTAAAGAGGGCCTAAGTATTGCTAAAAATGTGTTTAAATTAAATTATATGAAATAAAACATGACTTGTGAGGAGGTGGGCGGGTGTAAAGATCATGGCAATGAGAGGATAACTGATCCCCGAGTGACACTTCTGAAGTCTTGTTTAAAGTTTACAAGAATCTTTTGAATGGAACAATAACTATTTTTAAAAGTCTAGGGTGTTTACTGCAACATACTATACCTACCTTGTCCTGCGACCATGATGAAGCAATTGCAGACAATACAGAATACAGCCCTGAGACCTGTATATTTCCTAAAAAAATATGACTATATCACAGAGGCATACCATGACTCGTACTGGCTTCCAATAGAAGAGAGAGTGCACTTCAAATTCTACTGCTTACTTTACAAGACTATCAACGGAGAAAGCCCAACCTACTGGAATAACCGACTAAATCAATCCTCCTCAACCAGACACAGAAGAACCCACTCACTATTCACTCACCCATCATCCAAAGATGTCAAACGAAAAAAGCTTTATGATATCAAGTTTATCAAGTTTATTAATAAAATTTGATAAATTGCCTATTAGAATCACTAAGCGATGTACAAATCAAAAATATAGTAAAATAAAAGAGGTACACATTTAACAATACTTTTATGTTGTAAACAAACATGAGATTGGGAAGGAAAGGATGAAAGTTACAATTTTCAATTAGGGTAGAAAAAGGGAAAAAAAAACAAAAGGAAATGGGAGGTAAACCACAGCATTCTTAGAAATCTAACTCTGCATTTAAATATTGAAAGCGTCTTTAAATAAATAGGATTTTAAAAGTTTTTTAAATGTTAAAACATCCTTTTCGTTATGAATGTATTGTGGAAGGGCGTTCCACCATAGGGGACCCGTCACGGAGAATATGTCTGCTCTTCTTGTACCAATAATTTTCAGAGAGGGGACTGAAAGAAGGTTCTGGCCAGCAGAACGAAGTAAGCGTTGGGAATTGTAAGGTATTAAGAGTCTAGATATGAATTGGGGTTCGTCGGAGGCCAAAGTTTTGAAGATGAGCAGTATTATTTTAAAGGTGATTCTGTGACTAATTGGGAGCCAATGAGAATCTATCAGTAGTGGAGAGACATGGTCATGTTTCCTGGCATTATATATTAATTTAATAGCGGTATTTTGGATCAATTGTAATCTCCTTTTTTCTTTCTGTGAGATATTAAGAAAAAGTGCATTGCAATAATCGAGTTTTGCTATTACTAGAGAATGGATTAATATCTTAATGGAATTAGGGCTCAGGAATTTGGATATCGACCTAATAAGACGTAGTTTGAAAAAACTGTTTTTAATAGTAAGGGAAATATGATCATGGTAGGTAAGTTTTTCATCGATTAATATTCCAAGGATTTTAACTGAAGGGACTAAGTTTAGTGTAGTGTTATTGAGGGTAAATGAATTTAACAGAGTTATATCTTTTCTCCAAGTAAATAGTACAGCTTTAGTCTTCTTTATGTTGAGAGCTAATTTATTTGAATTAAGCCAGGTATGAATTATTTCCAGTTTGTGATTAATGGATTTGATTTCTTTGTCACATTTTGGATCTAAGGGATGTATAAGTTGAATATCGTCAGCTTAGGCGAATGGGGTGAAGCCTATGGATTGGCAAATGCTTAGCAGTGGGGAAAGAAATAGGTTAAACAAAAGAGGGGACAAGATGGATCCTTGAGGGATACCAAATGTAGAAGAATAAGTTTTGGACATATCATTATTGAACTTAACGGAAGAAGTACGATTAGTGAGATATGAAGTTAGCCAATTTAGGACATTGTCTGTAATGCCTATTGATTCTAGCCTACATTACAGTAAGTCATGATCTATGGTGTCAAAAGCTGCTGAGATATCTAGAGAGAAAAAATGACGGATTTGTGATGGTCCAAATGATATTGAATGTTTGAAGTTAGTCCTATTAGTGAATATTCTGTGTTGTGAAATTTTCGAAATCCTGTTTGGTTTGGGTGTAATGCATTAGTGCTCTCTATGAAGTCAGAGAGTTGATTAAATATGAGTTTCTCTGTTAATTTCCCCAAGAATGGCAAGCTAGCTATTGGCTGATAGTTTGTGGAATCATTTATGCTAATTTTGTGATCTTTAATGATAGGGGTAATGGTAGCGGTTTTCCAGAGGGAGGGGACAGTAGCTGTGATTAGACTCTCCTGAATTAGTGAGTGGATAAAAGGTCCAAAATGGGAAAAATATTTTTTTAAATAGTAAGGTGGGATGATCTCAGATCCAGAATTTTTTAGGTTGACTTGTTGAAACAAAGATTCTATATCAGTAATTGAGGGGAGTTTGAAATTTGAACATCTAACTGTAGGTACGGATTTTATTTGGCTTGTACTAATTGTATTGCTTGTTATGTTTGAGGTAAAAGAATTACGAATATTGTTAATTTTTTGAGTAAAAGCATCGGCTAAGTCTTGTGCTGTTAATGTAGATTTGTGAGTAGTGTTATTTATTTTATTTTTTGAGTCTATTGTTTTTAGAATATTGAATATTGAATATTGAAAGGTGGAAGAATTTTTAGCTTTATCAATTTTATTGGAGTAATATGTCTTTTTTGCTTGATTGATTTTATCTTTGTACAGTATAACGTTATCCTTATAAATTTGGAGATTAGATTGAGTTTTGTTATGTCTCCATTTTCGCTCTAATGAACGTAGTTGTTGTTTTATCAAACGGAGTTCACCTGAAAACCAAGGATTTGATAGTTTACGGACTGAAATGATTTTAGTAGTTAGTGGAGCTTTGTTATCTAAGAGAGATGACAAAGATTGGTTCCAAGTGGTTAAGAGGTTTTCTGTGGAGTTAGAAGAGGGGGTGAGAATAGTTGGATCAAGAAGGGAAGTAATGTCTATGTTATCTAGTTTAGAATAATCTCGGAAGGAAATGGTTTTTGTTTTGGGTGCTGATTGGGATAATCTTGACTTGCTTAGTTCCAGGGAAAGAGAGATTAAATAGTGATCCGACCAGGGGACGGGAATAATAGTCAGATCAGAAAGAATAAGATGGTGAGATAGTGGGGCAAAAATCATATCTAAAGTATGATTTGCATTGTGGGTTGGTTCTTCTATTTTTGGGTATATGTTAAGTGGGATTAGAGTATTGAGTAAATCTTTGGTATATGAATCAGTGATATTATCAAAGTGAATGTTGAAATCGCCCAAAATAAGGGGAATGGTTGTTGAAGAACAAAAATCAGTTAAGATATCTTGAAGAAGAGCAAATTTATTTTGTCCTAGGGGAGGGGGCACGTAAAGTAGTAAAAAGTTGAGTTTATTGTTGGAGTTGCATTTAAGATGAAGGTATTCAATAGTGGCGTCTTTTGCGGAATGATCATAAAGATTTAACAGGTTGCTTTGAAAAATAACTGCTAACCCACCGCCTTTGCGGTTGTGACGATGGTTGAAAAGGTAATCATAATTGGAGGGACAGCAATAGGATAAGTAAGCTTCCTCACCATGATAACCTAATAGCCTCCAAAGCAGCTAAACTGGACAGACAAATCACCACTCTGTTATCTTCGACTACAGACTACAAAGCCTTCAAGAGAGATATTAAAACCATACTCTTCAAAAAACACATAAAACCTATCCAGCACAACCAATCCCAACCCAATATCCAAAACTATATTTACCCTTAGATCTCTCTAATACTCTTTTATCTACCAAACGTTATCTAAAACCCATAATTTCACCCTATTCTTATCTCCTAAAGACCTCCACTTCCCTTTGATAACTCTTTACCCAATATATATTACCTTAAAAATGCTATGTCATCGCTTATTCTATTCCTTCAAATTTTGAATGTAATTTTGTTTTAGTTTGAATGTAATCCACCTTGAACCGCAAGGTAAAGGCAGAATAGAAATCACTAATGTAATGTAATGTAATGGGCCGATTCTATAAATGATGCCTGAAATTAAACGCCCAGACTGGCGCGCCTAGCCAATCTAGGCGCCTAACTTAACTTTCTTAATTGGCGCTTATAATTTAAAAAACAATTTAAAAACGCTTAAAATTGAATTAGCTGGTAGGTGCCTATTACGTATGTAAATTATGTAAACCGTTTAGTTTTAAACGGTATATTACTTCGAGGTAGGTGTCTATACCGAGGCACCTGCCAGGACATAGACGCAGTTAGGGGCAGATTTGGGGTGCATTTTGGGCATGGTTTGACTTAGGCCTAATTTAGGCGCACTCATTTAGAAAACCCTGGCCTACACGTTTCATGTTTCAAGTTTATCACAGCTTGATATACCGCTTTAATTTCCAAAGCGGTTTACATTAAAATCAGGGGGGAGGAGACATACAAAAATTCATTTGACAAAACATAATTTCACCCTATTCTTATCTCCTAAAGACCTCCACTTCCCTTTGATAACTCTTTACCCAACATATATTAAATTAAAAATTCTATGTCATCACTTATTCGATTCCTTCAAATTTTGAATGTAATTTTTGTTTTAGTTTGGATGTAATCCGCCTTGAACTGCAAGGTAATGGCGGAATAGAAATCACTAATGTAATGTAATGTGTTTACTATTCTGAGAAAAGGTGGTTACGGTAATTTATTTGGATACTCTCAGGATAAAGTTCTTTTGCCTATCATCTGGTCTCCCTTTCTTGGCATGACTGGTCAGAACAAAAAAAGTGATCTTATACGCAAAACTCATCGTCATGGGCAAATGGACGTTCTGATTGACACAGAAGGTAGAGACTACTTTCGGTAAGAATGACAAAACAATGCCTAACTGATATTTCACGCAACTTAGATTTCCTTGTAAATGTTGTATTACTTATCAGGCGAACAAATACATCTTCTATGAACCAGAACAACTGCAATTTTTTCTGGAAGGCAAGGCTGCCTTAAAGGCTCCAGACCCCTCCGTAATTTCCACCACTCAGGCCTCAATGTAAATAACCAAAAGAAGGACATGTGTAAATATGACCGTGAATGATTTCCCTTGATTGGGTACGGTTTTGCCCCCCTCCTAAAGGACTATGATCATGGTATTAGCAATAGGAGTGAAGGTTTTCATCCCTTTTCTTGTTTCTTCAAGATGTACATTTAATTTCCTTTATCAAAGTTTTTGTTCTTTGATGTGAAAATGAATAAATAATAATAACTGATATTTCACGGATTTGACACTTTTTACAGTGGCATAGAGAAACACCCTCCCCCCCCCCCCCCCCCCGCAAAATAATCTAGGGCTGCATTTCTTTTTAAATTTTTAATCATGATTAATCACACGATTCAAGGTATTTATTTTATTTATTCTTTTTTTAATTTTTTTTATTTACACACACAAGTGGGCATAAATGCAGGTGCCCCATTATAGAATTGCCCTTTCATTACATATTCAATGGGCCTATAAAAGGATTTCTCGTGCCAGACCAACTGCAAAATCTGGTTAACATATGTGCAATACACCACTTTCCCCTCAATCAATGGCTAGTTCAGACTTTGATATCACAGAAAAGACATGAGTGTGTTCAGGCATAACTAACTTCTTCAATATATGCTGTACATGGAAAACAATGAAGTCAAGCTCCGTTGCATAGCTGACCAAATGTGTAAAAACCTCAAGTTTGAGTAAAGAACTAAACAGTGGCTTTTGAGGCTATCTTAGCAACACACTGAGTCAGAACATAAAGACAGTTTCTAAAGTACATAAACAGGGACCATTCAAGAAGCAAACAAACTCATTTCTTCACAATTAGCCATGTGGTTTGAGTAGACACGGCAGTGACGATGGAGTCTGTATTAGCTCATATAACCCCCCTACATATCTTCTCTACCACTGGAAGAAAAATATTACATTATCAGTCAAGTTCTGTATTTCAGTTCAACCTCTGCTGGACCACAAGGTATAGAGGTAGGCCTGAGGGAAAATACCAGACTTTTGGGGGCATTCCAGGGTTGACATGTGCATTACCACCAACAGGGGTGCAGGAGGGGACATAGTTGGGGGCTAGGAGTGGACACAGGAGCTCGCTTTTCTTTTTAATGAAAAAAAGGTTATGCGGGCCCCGACCTAATAGTCAACCAATGCCAATCACTGGGCACCAATTCTATAATGGCTGTTGTAAGTGTAATTGTGGCCATTCAGGCAATGTCAATGGCAGGTATAAATGAGTGACATGCACATAACTGATAGCATTCTGGTACATGTGTCACTTGACGTCATGTTCACGGTCCATCCATGCACCACATACATGTTCCCCTTGCATTTAGGCATATAGGAGCCGATAATCAGACTGTGGGAAGCAGCCCGGCTTTCGACCATGGTCAGTAGCAAACCCGGAAATTCAGTGCCGGTCCATATTCAGTAATCGGCATTGAATTTCTGTTTTTTTTTAAAGCTGCTGTTGACATTGCCGGTTAAGCTGAAATTCATCAGTTGGCCAGCCAAATTACAGCAGCTGTTTATGCAGGTGTGTCTGGCCGATAAACCTAGCCGGTCGGCCAGTGAATATTGACGCTTACCAGCTATGTCGCATGACTGGGCCAGCCGCTATTAGCGGGCATCTCACACTGAATATTAGTGCTTAGCTGGCTATGGGCTTCTTTTACGAAAGCGCGCTAGCGTTTTTAGCACGCGCTACAATGCTGCACGCGCTAACCCCACGCTACAGGAAAAATACTAACCCCAGCTCTATGGAGGCGTTAGCGTCTAGTGCGCGCTAAAACCGCTAGCGCGCCTTTGTAAAAAGAGCCCTAAGTGTTATTTAATCAGCGGGAGTGATTCCTGGGTGGTTAAATAGCGCTGAATATCGGGTGGATACAGAATAGATCCTAATGCACATTCACGTGTAACTACCAATTATTGGCACCTATGATATGTATTTTTTGAATTCCGTGGAGCAAATAACTCTCGCCCCTCTTCTAAAAAAAGTAGATCTAGATCCTACCAATTCCTCTCATTATCGACCAATTGCCAACATACCTTTGTTGTCAAAAATGATAAAATTAATCGTCGCTAGTCAACTTACTAACTACCTTGAGAAATTTTCGATACTTCAACCATTTCAACATGGATTCGTTCGAATTTCAACACTGAAACCTTGTTGATCTCCCTACTTTCAAAAACTCAACAATTACGATTACAAAATAAATTTGCTATTTTGCTTTAGTTTGATCTATCTGCGGTGTTTGACGTAATGCACCATGACATTCTGCTTTACTTACTCTCAAACATTGGTCTCAACCAGGCTGGTTTTCCAAATTCTTATCATCTCATTCCTATTCAGTCAACATTAAAGTTTAGTTTAGTCTAAGTGCCAATTTTTAGAATTATCTCCAAAATGTCCTTGTCAGCATACAACCCCCATTCAGGACAAAGTCAATGGACTTTCAAGCCTGAGTCTTGAACAATGTTACTAAATCAAAATTTAACTCTCAAATTTCCATGGATTTTGTTTTGGTCATATCCATCTAGCATCTCTAAATTACATGGGTTCGCCGTTGAGATTTCCTTTCATAAATTGAACAGTTACGAAAAGAAGTTTCAATCTTCAAAGGAAAGTGGGAAAAGCAGGGAGTATCCAGTAAAGAAATAACACAGAGTAGAACCATTACAAGAAGGGAATGGGGGTGGGGGGTGGGAAGAAGGTAAAGCGAGGACAGAGGAACAGGAGAGGAAGGAAGTAGAGGTCTGCATGGGAACAGGGATCGCGGAAATCCCCCCCTAACCCTTGGGACTCTCACGGGGACCCCTCTTTGGCCCACAGGACTCCCACGGGGACCCGACTCTAGCCAACGGGGATGGAAGGCTTTGGAAGCAGGGTTCGTCCATATAATATAATGGACACGTCAGCCTTAGTAAAAGAGGGGGTTTATAAATTAATTACCTGAACAGAAAACAAAAAAAGTGTTCCACCAAAGAGATTCCACAAGGAAAACAGCAGCGCAAACACAAAAGAAACTGTGGAATTGATGATCCTGTCAGAAGTAATTGCTGCTTTTTATGGGGACGGGCGGAGATGGAGGTAATTCCTTGCGGGGATGGGTGGGGACGGAGAGGATCCTGACGGGGACGGAGAGGGCCCTGGCGGGGATGGGTGGGGACGGAGAGGATCCTGGCGGGGACGGGTGGGGATGGAGAGGATCCTTGCGGGGACGAACGGGGATGGGTGGGATTTCTGTCCCCGCACGACTCTCTAGAAGGAAGGCTCTAACAACCTACCACAATATAGAAAGTTCAGCCAAAGGATAACTGAAGTAACTAGGTTTTGAGTAGACTTTAGAATTTTGGTATAATGGCTCTGTGCAAATAAATGCTCTTTCCTATTAATGCTTTCCCGTCCTGCAAATGTAAATGTTTTTATGGGATTTTGTCTTTCCATCTTTTAGGATGAATTTAAAAGGTTTTATCAATGATATCATTAGTTAATGTTTTATTGTGTTTGTCTTGTTTAAACATGTTTAGCATTTTTAATATGTATGTAAACTGCATAGTTTTTAGGCGGTTTATAAATTTTTAAATAAATACATCATAACCTCTGACTTGTTAATATTTATTGCCAATTGATTTCTTGATATCCAATTCAGATTCCTAGCTGAATAATTTGCCGTTCTCACTATCACTTCATCCACCATATCACAGAAAAGAAAATAAACTGAAAGTCATCATTAAAAACTCTGCTAAAAAAAACCCAAAAACACCTACAGTAATTCAGCCAAAAATTGACAGAAAGGTGAAGTTTAGAGGTTACAGAGAACCACAAAGTGGAACGTTATTGGACTTCAGTAGCACAGAGTGACTTGTTAAAGAAGAGTCCACAACTAAGGGGTCCTTTTATCAAGCTGTGCTAGTGGGGTTAGCACGTGGGACATTTCATCACGCGCTAACCCTCGCGGCCGGCTAAAAAACTAATGCCTGCTCAATGCAGGCGTTAGCAGCTAGCGCGGCAGGCGGTTTAACGCGCGGTATTATGCGCATTAAACCCCTACCGCAGCTTGATAAAAGGACTCCTAAAACTCTGAGTTCTATCAAAACTCTGCGTTCTATCTATTAAAAAAAAAGATTTAAGAACTACATCACCTAGGCTCATTGTTTCCAACCAGGATAATAAAATTTCATGGATTTAAGACATTAAAAGCTATTGTGACATCAAACAGCGCCAGAACAAGTTTCTGTCCTCCATCAAAATCAAATAACATCCATTATTGACAACAATAAGGTTTCTGTGTTACACAATTTCAAGAAACTATATTGGTAAGGATCAAGAAGCTGGTGAGAATCAATAAAATCTATTCATTGTTTTACAATAACTTTTTTTAAAACTTTAGCTAAAGGGGAAGAGAAAAAAAATTGGATCTTCAATATTGGTCTAACATTTTAACTGTTCTTGGTACGATCCCAGACTGTAATGATGACTTAACCAGATTTGTCAATATCTCCTTCATATCATAGAAACAAAGAAACATAGAAGATGACGGCAGAAAAGGGCTACAGCCCATCAAGTCTGCCCACTCTGCTTACCCACCCCCTGTCTATGCCCTAATGACCCAATTTCCTTATCTTGACCCTCGTAGGGATCCCACATGGGTATCTCATTTATTCTTAAAGTCTGGCACGCTGTCTGCCTCGATCACCTGCACTGGAAGCTTGTTCCAATGATCAACCACTCTCTCTGTGAAGAAATACTTTCTGGTGTCTGCAGCAGCCACTCTCTCCTCCTCTCCCTATTGGCTAAGGCTCTTAACATTTGCATCTCCTCTTCCTATAGGCTAAGGCTCTTTACACCTGCATTGTGATGTCATAGAACTTTCTGATTATAGAAACATAGAAACATGATGGCAGATAAAGGCCAAATGACCCATCATAGAAACATAGAAGATGACGGCAGAAAAGGGCTACAGCCCATCAAGTCTGCCCACTCTGCTTACCCACCCCCTGTCTATGCCCTAATGACCCAATTTCCTTATCTTGACCCTCGTAGGGATCCCACATGGGTATCCCATTTATTCTTAAAGTCTGGCACGCTGTCTGCCTCGATCACCTGCACTGGAAGCTTGTTCCAATGATCAACCACTCTCTCTGTGAAGAAATACTTTCTGGTGTCGCCATGAAATTTTCCGCCCCTGAGTTTGAGCGGGTGCCCTCTTGTGGCCGAGGGTCCCTTGAGAAAGAAAATATCATCTTCCACTTCGACACGTCCCGTGAGGTACTTAAATGTTTCGATCATGTCTCCCCTCTCCCTACGTTCCTCGAGAGTGTAGAGCTGCCCTATCTCGTTGTTTCTCCAGGATATACAGTACATATTTAGATCTTAACAGCTGTACAGCAGTGAATAGAATCCTGAGGTCACTTTCAAAGTTGAAATATGTGTACACTTCCCCCTCCGTATTCGCGGTGATAGGGGAATAACAAATCAGTGAATATGGAAAAGCCACAAATAACTTTTCGGATGTTATTCGCAATTTTCTGTTAAAAAAACATAGAGCTCCTTTTACTAAGCTGCGTTAGGGCCTTAACGTGCGGAATAGCATGCGCTCAATTGGCCCGCAGGCTAGACCTTCACGCCAGCATTGAGCTGGAGTTATTCTAGAAGCATGCCGCACGGTGCAGCGCGCAGTAATTTTGTGCGTGCGCTAAAAACGCTAGCGCACCTTAGTAAAAGGAGCCCATAGAGAATATGATAAAACCCAGTCCTGTGAAGAAAGTGTGGCGATTTTCTCTGTACAACGCTGGGAGCAGCGATTTTTCTCTGATGTAATTTGGGGGGGGGGGGGGGGGCGGAGCCTGCAAGTGAAAAATCGCAAATAACTGAAACCACAATTGGTGAAACCACGAATATGGAGGGGGAAGTGTATACTTTCACTTTGAAAATGTGCATTTTTTTTTAACCCGTGCAAGGAGTTGTAAATTTACCCCCATGGTGTATAACCATAGTACTCGCAGTTTCAAGTTTATTCATGTATTTGATTAAACGCTTATCCTAAGATACTAAGCGTTGTACAATAATAATTAAAACATTTACAGGGGTACAAAAGACAGACAATTTTTTAACGTACTTAATTATAAAAACCATGGAGGTACAATAGGAAAGGGGGGAGAATTACAATATTTATCGAGAAAAGGGAAGTCCATTAGGACGAGGAAAGGTTAAAAGTTGCTGGACTTGAATCAAATGGTCAGTTAAAGGCATCTTTAAAAAGAAAACATTTTAAACTACTTTTAAACTTCTGTAAATTGTGTTCATCTCAGGGTAAGGGGAGCATAGTATTCAAACATGGTTTAGGTTGTGATGCTGTTGATTCTTGAGAAACATCTGCAGAAATTTCAGTTAAAGAAATCCTGGCAGTAATGAACGCCATGAAAAAACTCCCTTCCCCCCCCCAAAAAAAAAAGAAGGGCAAAAATAGTTTTAGCATTTCTCTCATTTTAAGGCAACATTCTCAGTATCACTAATACAAATTTTAACTGTGTTGCTGTGGAAGTCAGAATGTGTTTCAGAAACATCACTTATGGGTAGCCTGAATCCTTTAAAAGTACACTAAAAAAAAATACAAATTGTATTCTTTCTTTGTCTTAAAAGTAAGGCTATGACAATTTCTTATATCAATGATTCTGTAAAGTTCTTCATCAGAAAATGTCAAGAGCTGCTATCTTGGCGCTGAAAAACAATTTGAGATTTTAATTTGTAATGGATGCCTAGTAAACTATTCACATTCTTCTTGCTTCTGTCCTCAATACTGAGTACTGCGTCCAGCACTGGTCGACACATATGAAGAAAGATACGGTACTACTCAAAAGGGTCCAGAGAAGAGCAACTAAAATGGTTAAGGGGCTGGAGGAGTTGCCGTACAGCGAAAGATTAGAGAAACTGGGCCTCTTCTCCCTGGAATCCGGTGCGTGCACTAAAAACGTTAGCGCACCTTTGTAAAAGGAGCCCAACGTTTCATATCTTGATTACATACACTCGATGTGCGCCCCACCTGTTACTCGGCAAACATCGATGCGATAATCGAGCTTGGACCAGACTCTCCGAAGCATATCCAGCGTGATCACGTTTATAGCTTCAGCGATGCGTTCCTGCAGATCATCCATAGTTGCGGGTAGTGGAGGTACGTACACTCTCTTTCACGTACCCCCAAAGGAAAAAGTCACTAACAGTAATGTCCGGTGATCTCGAGGGCCTCTTGAGGAACACCTGGTCATTTTGTCACATTGCATTGTCTGAAGGTTGTAACTTCTGCACCAATTGCAGCTTATAAGGTGAAAGTGCAAGCGATTGTGTAAGAACTTGTTAACCGTGCTTTTTGGGACTTGTATTTGCCGCCATCTTATTTATAAACATACTCCAATAAGTTTTGATTTTGTAACCATTTAAAATCAAGGAGTGTTTTTGAGGGCACCCTGTACATATGTAACAGAACTGAAATTCAAGTAATGACAATATAATCAGGGCTAGATTAACCAATAGGCCCAGTAGGCACGTGCCTAGGGCCCGAAACAGTCAGGGGGGCCCGCTGAAGGACGACTTACCATGCCATTTTTTGTCAGAAGACAACGGGCCCCACCTCTTCCCTCCCTGCACAGCAACGGGCCCCCACCCGACGACAACAACGCCGCCCCCCCCCTCCCACGGCAACGGGCCCCCACCCAACGAC
This sequence comes from Geotrypetes seraphini, assembly GCF_902459505.1. Lineage (NCBI taxonomy): Eukaryota > Metazoa > Chordata > Amphibia > Gymnophiona > Dermophiidae > Geotrypetes > Geotrypetes seraphini. Next base: position 50,640,296 of record NC_047095.1, read on the forward strand.
ATTTATCTGTTTCAAAAATGGTCACCCAGACGTTCCTCCAGAGCTTGGCGTGCCCCTCTTTCTTCCAGGAGACCCGACCACAGTTTCCAGCGTGGGACTGACCAATCCGGGCTGGAGAAGGGCCTGCCGTTGATCAGGGCTTAACGAAGCCCCTTCCGTGCTAAGCTCCTCCGCTTGCTGCAGGGTCACTTTTGTAATTGGCTGTGTCTCCTGCTCTCCGTGCTGAGTCAATCCCTGCAAGGTTGTCTGGACTAGCCGCCGAAGAGTCGCGGCCGCTGGAGGTACAGCCCGAGGCAACCCTTTCTGCTTCCCCATTACAAGAACAGGTAGGTAAAGGGTTCTCCAGACGTAACTTAGGAAGAGAGCTCTTCGCGGTGCAGCCATCTCCGACGCCATCTTGGTTGCTCGTCCGTAGCCAATGTTAATTTACAATTTCCTTTCTTTTTTTTGGTAGCCCTTTCTCACCATGTTCTGGGCACCCAGTCAAGTGTGGGCGGGGCTCTCGAAGAATTAATCCTGCCCTGAATATAATACAATCTCAGCATAATACTAATGAAACGCCTAATAAGCACGCATTGGAACATTCAAATAGCATAGCTGTGATGCCGGTGCACATCGCTCAAGCACACAAGCTCATTATAGTAGCCCTTTTCTTCAGCCCCACAAATAGACAGTCTTCTTCATTTTGGATGTAAAATAGGGCCTCCGCTACATACACAGTATGAGACAATATGGGAAATGGATGAGCAAACCCTGAAGCCCACAGCTTAGTGCAATACAACTCAATTGTGGTCTCTGAGGTCCATCCGATCAAATGCATGCACAGGTAGCCCATAATTATTATATCCACTGTGTACATTCTGAAAGCCAGACCTATTTGTGGCCTTGAAAGAACAGGACTGAGCTGCCATCCTCCAAACTGCGGATAAGGCAGGCTTGTAAAGCAGAGTGTAGGTTGCGCTATATATTCTTATTTTGGGTCATGAGGTACAGCAAAGAGGCAGATCCTGGAACAGTTACAGCATTGCAACCCTTGCAATAAGATTTCAGGGAAACCCCCCACCCCTCTTCAAATGGATCTAAATTATCCATTTTTTTTGTGCTTGGTAATTCCACTCTGGCTATTTCCTTGACTGATGCAGGGAACAGCGTGAAATGAATCCACTGAGGAGAGGAAGAAACAAAAACAAGACAGTGAGCAATGTATTCAATTAGTTGCAGTATAATTCTTCTGAGATGAAAGAGATAGGATGGCATGGATCTTCTCTCAGATTGCTGAAATAACAGCAAAAAAGAAGTACAGTGGAACCTTGGTTTACGAGCATAATTCGTTCCAGAAGCATTCTCATAAACCAAATTACTAGGAATGAATGGAAACTCGCTTGATACGTTCCCTCCCCCCTCCCCCCCCCGTGCGAACTGGCATCCCCCGCCCGCCCAAACTGAAAGCTTACCCCCCAGTGTGGCACCAGCACGCAGCACCAACCCACAGGAGGTGCCGGTGCCGGAAGATCGTGCCTCTCCTCCGACTGGGCCTTGAGCATCTGCGCATGCTCAAGGCCTTCTGGCTCCCACCTCTCTCCGAGATTCTAGGAGAGAACGAGAGCCAGAAGGCCTTGAGCATGTGCAGATGCTCAAGGCCCAGTCGGAGGAGAGGCACGATCTTCGGGCACCGGCACCTCCTGTGGCTTGGTGCTGCGTGCCAGTGCAATATTGGGGGTAAACTTTCAGTTTAAATGGGGGATGGGCATTCATTGGGGGGGGCAGCGTTTGCGGGCGGGGGGACTCGCAAATCGAGTCAATGCTCGGTTTGCGAGTCACCATTTGCGAGAATGTTTTGCTCGTCTTGCACTGGTGCACTCGTAAACTGAGATTTGACTGTCCAGCTAAATTTGCAATTATTAGGTGCAGGAAAATTTCAGGTCTTCCAAGATCCTTTTCATGGAGAAGGAACCTCTGTAGCTTGGAAAGTTTGCATGTCATCCTAAAAAGTTTTCACCTCTACCCAGGTACTTTGCTTGGTTTCTTTTAGGTATAACTGAGTCCTGGTTTCCGTCCTGGTCCTGGGGACAATTGGATCCCTTTCAACAACCCAGCATAAGAATTACTTGACTAGTTCTCACACGCAGACTTCCAAGACCACGTCGATGGGTCGGTGTTAACACATTTTATTTCTGCTAAGCAGGCAGAGCATCACATTTCTGCCTTCTGCAAAAAAAGAGTAAACCATTAACTGTATTGTATCATCTCAACCTATTTGGGCTAATGAACGACAAGGCAGCAATGTCCAAGACAGCCGTCAGAAAAAAAAAACCTAACATGCAGTTCTGACCACGATTGCCAATGTTTCCAATGCACATTAAATGGGCTAGATAGACTCTCTGGATCCATTTCCTTGCACACAGGAAGTATTACTATCACAGGCTAATTTCCTAATGGCAATAAATTAAACCTCCTCCTAGCATATTCAATCAAGAATTAATTCCAGTGTCACTACGGAGCAGAAATGTACAAATAATTATGCGTTACTGAACACACAGTTTTCCTAATTGCATTCCACGTTTCCAGGGTCTTTATTATGTAGCAATCCCACGGTGCTCACACATGATAGTTCATGTTTCCCAACACCTTGACTGGAAAAAAAAAAAAATACCTGTAGCACTCGTTCTAAAACCACGGCGACAAGCTATTATTTATACCTGCTAACATATTCACTGAGTTTATTCAAGCGTGACACTATGCCTCTGCAGAGAAATGTAAATTAGCTCTGATTAGTTAATCATCATCTTAAGAGATAAGCATTACTGTCTGAAGCACGAGGCTGTAACTCGATTATACTATAGCAGTAGAACAAACCAGTGCGTGCTATAATAATATTATTCTCCAGGTACACAGTGCTGTATGAGATAATCGTCCCAGAGAACAGTCCACACTCTGAGGACCGCAAAACCCAAGGGGGGGGTTATATTGTGTGGGGATGCGCTTAAATCCGTCAATAATTTTATTTAGAGTTATGCACAATATTACACAAGGTCAAAACAGAATTGTACTTTATAATAATAATAATAATTTATTTTTATATACCGCCATACCCGAAAGTTCTAGGCGGTTTACAACAATCATGCACAGTACATACAATGGAATATATCCAATACAAATGCATACATTACATTAGAGATTTCTATTCCGCCTGTGCCTTGCGGTTCTAAGCGGATTACAAAATTGGGTGAAAATTGGACATTTCCAGGGAGTTTGCATATCAGGTATATAACATATACATATCAAGTTTACATATCAATAGCAATACATACAAATTAGGAAGATTATTACATAACGTTGAGGGAATATTCTGGTTACAGATGGAGGTTGCTTACATAGCGTTAAGGGAAGCAATATTCTGATCCCGGATGGAGGTTGTATTTTTAGATTTCTGAATATGATTTTGGGGAAGGTTTGAAGAATTTGGCTAGGGGATACTATAGGGGTGGTGTTTATGAAGGGGTATGCGTGTGCGTGTAGGTTAGAATGATGGAAGGTGTTTTTTGAATAGAAGAGTTTTGATTTCTTTTCGGAAAACTTTGATGTCTGTTGTTTTGGTCAGCAGTTTGGAGACGGTTGGGTCAATTTTCGCAGCCTGTGTCGCTAGAAGGTTGTCGTAAAGTTTCTTGCGTCGAGTACCATTGAGAGGAGGGTGTATGAATAGGCTTTGAGTTTTCCTTGTTCTGTGTGTGAGGTTGCGGTATAGACGGTTGCATGCATCAGATTAAAATCTTCTGAAGATTCAGCAATAAAATGCTACTATATAAAGAAATACAAACAATTTAAAATAGGATAAAAAATTAGATTAAGAGCATAAACAACATTAGGATTCTTGCCTCCTATTAAATAGTTGTGTTTTTATCTGTTTTCTAAAGTCAAGGTAAGATGAAGCTTCTAAAACAATTTTTGCAAGCCATATATTCATAAAATCAATACACTTAAATGAATGTCAACACTGGCCACAGTTATGCAAAAACTAATTGCACAGAGTCCAGTCCATTGGCTTGGGTGGTAAGTGATGCACACAACTATGAAGAAAGTCCCCATTCGCCAGTTTGCCTGGAAATGCCACAGAGGCAGCACTCAAAGCACCTGGGGGAGAGTTCTTTCCAATCACTGCTCAAGGGAGACAACTAGTGGCTGGATGCAGGGCCCACGATTACAGAATCTCTTAGCATTGCCCCTGGCCAATGCTGTTGCTGCAATGTCTAAATTAACTAGGCCAAGGGAGAGTGACATAAAATAAGGGAAAATATTCCCTGGCAGCTGTGAAATGAACACTCCTAACACCAGATCTTAACCCTCTTCCCCAATGAGTTGGAAGTACAAAATAACGGGAGAAAACTGCTGAATCAAAACGAAAAAAGAAAACCCTAACAGCAATCAAGCAACATAAAACACAGAAACATAATAGGAATCGTCAAGTGATTTGTCACAATTTGCTTGGTCACAACTGACACAACTAGTGGTTAAAGCTACAGCTTCAGCACCTTGAGGCTGTGGGTTCAAGCCCTGCGCTACTCCTTGTGACCCTGGGCAAGTCACTTAATCCTCTGCTTCCCCAGGTACATTAGATAGACTGCGAGCCTGCAGGGACAGACAGGGAAAATGCTTGAGTACCTGATTAGAGAAAGAAACTGGGACAAATTTGTTCCCGCAGGAACTCAATTTCCCCGTCCTGTCCTGACGAGTTTTGCCGCTGTCCCTGTCCCATTCCTGTAAGCTCTGGAATGAGGCATTATGACATCACAATCTGAGCTCTAGAATGTTGCTACTTAGGATTTTAAAGTGTTTGAGGCTTGGGCAGATGAGGACGGAGTTTGCAGGAATGGGGCAGGGGCAGGAAAAGAACTCACGGGGATGGGAAAATGAGTTCCTGCAGGGAAAGGGAAAAAGTTGTCCCCGTGTCATTCTCTATACCTGATTATATACCTTGTCCAAGTGGTATATCAAATTCCATTCCCTTCACTAGGAGCGTATTATCTATCAAGAAATATAGCACAATTATACTAAAGAAGCCATCACTCTCACCTTTGTAATATTATAGAACCAGGATATAACTTTCAACCAGTAAATCTTTATAACGTGGCAGGATCATCAGATATTTTTTTTTTAAAAAAAAGGTTCCAAGCAAACCACACTGCCACCAGCTGTTGAGATAAATGCTGCCCACATCTGCTCAAGTTTACCATATAAGATTTTATATTCCTATATCTAGATTTTCTCCCTATTGATTTCTCTATTGTGGATTAATAGCAATTCTTGTCTTCATATCCTAGAATCCACATCTCTTAACCATGCCTTTTGGTATTTCACGTATTGATCACAGGACTCCTACGTTAATAAATCACACCGAGCACAAATTTTCAAACAGCAATTTAGTCAAGTAACCCGTCTCTTTTACTCGCTTCAACTTCTTAACCACTTCTATCAAAAACCCTGAAGCAATTTCCATCACACATCGGTTATCCATACATTATTACATCATATGGTCCCATCTCAGCCATAAAAGCTTCTCTCAATAAAATCCATCAATATACTTCTTTAAAAAGCCATGTTTTCTCCATCTTTCTAAATCATAAATCATCTTAACAATGGGATGCAGAGTGGCTTCAGCCATGGCAGGCAAAAGAGATAAGGCACGGTAAGTCATTGCCTCCAGATGCAAAGGAATACAAGCCATTCCTTGCTCAAGCGGGCAAGGAGTGCCTTCAGGGCAGAGAAGGTCCACCTCTCCAGCTGGCTATGCAATGAAGACTGGTCTGAGTACAGGCAGTCCCTGGTTTAAGAACGCTAGACTTATATCATATTCGTACTTACGAACTGGGGTACTGCCTCTCCCTTCCTGTGCCAACGCGCCTCTTCTTCCTACCTTCCTATCCAAACGCGACCCTCCTCTTCCCTCCTGTGTACCAACACACCCCTCATTGTCCCCTTCCATTCCGCATCCCAAATTCGTGGCTCCCACGGGTGTTTACCTCCTATGGCCAGCTCCCTCCTTGCAGCCACACTTCTCTTGGCAAAGCTGCAAACGGTGGCTCCTGCACGTGGTCCCCTGGTCTTCACAAAGCCATGATCGGCAGCTCGTGCAAGCGGACCACTGACCCGGAAGCCTTCCCTCTGACTTAGACACATATTCCAGACACTGCCCCCCAAGGCCACTTAAGCTGGCTGGAGATGCTGCCAATAGCACCAGGATAAAGCAGACCCTGCCCCCAATGCAATGTGGTACAACCAGATAGTGATCTCAAGGGGCACCTGGCATAAGCCAGGCGTGCCCTTGATGGCACTGCAAACAAGGCTAGACAACACCCATGAAGACTACATAGCACAGGGAAGACTGACATCGAAGGTAGAATCTGGCAACTAGAGCCTTGCACTGGACAGCCCTGTAGCATAAGAATGCATCATCGTCAATGGTAACAAACAATCTGCAGGGCTTGACACAGGGAAACCTAAAGCGTCATCCTGATTGCCAACAATGAAAAGCTAGTGCCAAGAGGCTAGAGTCAGGGAGACAAGAAAAGAGCAGGAAGACCCTCACTGAAGACCCCATGGAGAGAAACTGGCCTGAATACAGAAAATTCAATAGAGTGAGAAGGGCAGAGGCAACAAGAAACACCTAGCATCAGCCAATGATAGCCGAACACAAGGAAGTGAGGGACCTACAGAAATCAAATACCACAGAGGTCAAACATTGCAATGAGCAGGATGCATCAGAAAATCCAAAAGTAGCCACTGAAAATAATAGAAGAAGCAAATCCCAAAAGCACCAAGTGCATCCAGGGACCTACTCACCAGAGAACCAGAAGAATTCTACCACTGTAGGGTAATCAAGATATTACACTCAAAGGTGGCATAAAAGCAGTCACCTCCTGTGAACCATGGAAGAGGGAGCCAGCTAGCCCTCCAAGCCACAAAACCTAGCCAGTAGATCCCTAAAAGCTCCAGAGGACCTGTGGTACATTGCTGTAGAAAGTTTAGCCAATGAGGAAGGCTAGCGGCCCCTGAAGAGAATAAACCATGACATGATAGAAAAGTCTGATTGACAGGTCCTGCAGATCCAACGTGCAAAGCTTGGAACAGGCACGCCACCACTGATGCCAGCCCGGCTGTGGTAACCTGATAGACACAAAGAGAAAAAATCAGGAGAGAATCCAATATGACCATCTCAACTAGAGACCCAAGCTCCATGAAGGTAACCCATAAAAGGGTAGGCCTTTAGCCTGGTCTGGTAGGCTTAAAGGAATGATTAGCAGCTAAGATATTTTTCCTTCCATTTCATCCTTACCGGACCAGTCTAAACTTGTGGAATGTAACAAATCTGTGGGACATCCAGAAAAGGGTGGGACAGAACTGTATAAAGAAAAGAGGATGGCAGGCCAGGCCTGCAGGAAAGTCATCAGGCCCTGAAACTCCCCAGAGCCCAAACAATCTGGCACGGATGGAAGAATCCCAAAGGGAGAAGAGGAGTCTTCCAATACTAGTGCAGAAACATGAAGAATCAGGATCACAGCCCAGGAAAAGAGGACAACCCAAATAGTCAAAGAGTAAGACAAGAGACAATGCACCAAAGAAAAAAGGCACTTGGGTGAGAAACCCCAGAAGAACCTCATTACCTTGGGACAGAAGTCAAGAATCTCTTCCAATAGATTGTTAGATCATGCACATATTAGAGACCAGGTGACTCCCTTGTATTCGAAATTCCATTGGTTACCAATAGAATTTAGGATTGCGTTTAAGATCTTGATGTTGGCGCAAAGAGCACTATTTGAACTACAACCTTCAGATCACTGAATGATAACAGAGTAGTTATACCTCATATATCAACGGCTCATCTTGCCTCAACTAGAAATTGTGCATTTTTCTATTTGGTTCCAACTTTATGGAATAGTTTACCTGTGGAATTGAGAAAGGAAGAATCTTTCCTAAGTTTTAAAAGACATTTAAAGGACATTATTTTCCCTGGCTCTTTTCCCTGGAGAAGCGTAGACTTAGAGGGCACATGATAGAAACTTACAAGATCATGAAGGGCATGGAGAAAACGGAGAGGGACAGATTCTTCAAACTTTCGAAAACTACAAGAACGAGAGGGCATTGGGAAAAATTGAGAGGGGACGGATTCAGAACCAATGCTAGGAAGTTCTTCTTCACCCAAAGGGTGGTAGACACATGGAATGCGCTTCCAGAGGGTGTAATAGGACAGAGTATGGTATTAGGGTTCAAGAAGGGATTAGATAATTTCCTGAAGGAAAAGGGGATAGAAGGGTATAGATAGAGGATTACTATACAGGTCCTGGACCTGATGGGCCGCCGCATGAGCAGACTGCTGGGCGTGATGGACCTCTGGTCTGACCCAGCAGAGGCACTGCTTATGTTCTTAATTGGCCTTCTTACATTGATGGGATTTGAATTCGGGACTTCAATCTGCTTTAATTCAATTTCTATTTTATCATTGTAAATTGTTCTATTAAATATTATATATTAGAAATGTAGGGGGGTCCTTTAACTAAGGCGCACCAGCCGTTTTAGCACGCACTAAATATTAGCGCATGCTAAACGCTAACGCTGCCATTATAGTCTACGGACGCTTTAGCATTTAACAAACGCTAAAAAGGTTAGCGGGCCTTAGTAAAAGGATCTTGCTATCTCCTTAGTTATACTACTAGCCCAAGACCTTGCATGCAATCAAGTGTTGGCATCTCGCAACAGAACAGTTGTAGCTTTTTCTGCTTCTGTGTTTATCATTCCGTGCTTCTAATATCCCCTCTCCCAGAGCTGTGAAGCCACATTTTAACTTTTCACTTGAATGCCAAACCCTTGATCCATGCAAAAATAACACACAATTAAACTATTAGAACACAGGACAGCCACCATGGCTATGCATGACATTTACACACCAAGGAGGCAGTGCGTGCAAACTTATCTCATGCATAGTCATGGTGGATATCCTAAAACCTCGACTGGCTAGGTTTTATGCCAAGGACTAGGTTCAGAAACTTTGCATTAGAGAAGTATCGCAAATGTTTTTTTTTAAAAATCTTTTTTAAAAGGAGCAAATGTTTTTCGCAGCACATTATAACTGAAATTATAAAATCGTAAAACCATTAAAAATTACATCTGAGAGCTATTTATTTAAATTTCTTTAAGCTATGTATGGGCAATTGTAACAATGGTGAAACTAAGGGGTCCTTTTTATGATGGAATGCTAACTGATTCAGTACACGCTAAAGGGCAACTTTTACAAAAGTGCGTTAGGGCCTTAACGCGCGGAATGGCGCACGCTAGCCGCTACCGCCTCCTCTTGAGCAGGCAGTAGTTTTTTGGGTAGCGCGTGCTATAGCGCGCTCATCCGGAGCGTGGGCTAAAAACGCTAGCGCACCTTTGTAAAAGGATCCCTAAACGCTAAGGCGCTCATAGAATATAACGGATGCCTTAGCATTTACCGGAGTCTCATCTTTAGCGCGCGCTGAATCGGTTGGCGCGTCTTAATAAAAGGACCCCTAAAGTAGATAGAATAGAATTGCTAATCTGTGTAATGGTCGAGTTTGTTTTTGGGTGCAAATTAACTCACAATGCGGCTCGACAGTCGACAAGCAAACACACATTTCATCAGCCACCATCTGCAGCCGTTCTCTTTTTTTTTTTAAATCTGATTTCTGTCAGAGCTGAAAATCCAAGTTCGCAAAGATAAGAAGATCCAAATAGTAACAAAGCCTCGATCGCTTTGTTGCTCAAGTTAGGATAAGTACTGCATAAAAATTAATGGCAAATGACTTGCTGTTAGTTTTCAAGGACCAATCACGTCAAAGAATAATGCTTGCCTGGGCCATTGTATCCTTACACACGTAGACACTCAGAACACTGACAGATTCTTACGTACAGTACTCCCCCGATATTCGTGGGGGTTCCGTTCCAGGAACTCCCACGAATCTTGGAAAAACCCGCGAATACGGTTTTTCTTGGGGGAGGCTAGAGAGGGCAGCGGGAGAGGCAGGAGAGAGCAGCCGGAGCGCCGGCGAGTGAAGGAAATTACTCGCTCTGTGCTCCGACTGCCTCTTCCTGCACTAAAGTTGGGCCTTCTGATTGATGAGGCCCGACTTTAGTACAGGAAGAGGCGGTCGGCGCATACAGCGAGTGATTTCCTTTACTCGCCGGCGCTCCGGCTGCTCTCTCCTGCCTCTCCAGCTGTCCTCTCCTGGTCGGCGGTTCGTGGTCGGAAAATACCGCGAATGACTGGGACCGGGAACCGCCGACCACGAATTCGCTGGGGGAGCACTGTATGTCATCTATTCTAGAGTACAAAACAACCAGAATGGAATTGTCCAGATCAGAATGATGTGCACTGCAAAAAGTGTCCTCCAACTCATCTGATAAAATGAAGTCTATGACTCAATAGCTCAATGAAGATCTTTATTCCTCCAGTGTCACAACGGTACATTCAAACGAATATGTGTCTCAATGACTCGACGTACATGTTTCGGCCAACAGGCCTGCCTCAGGAGTCTTGAGGAACACGAAAATTACTACCACTCTCATAGATTGTACCAAAATTCAGATAAGGGATATCATATATGGAAAATGATTAGTGACTGCCGAACAACAATTCAACAGAATTGTCACCTAAAAAAGTATCTACACCTAACACTACATATGTCCACTCCTGCTTTCAAATTTGAAATGTCTAACATTATATTCTGCTGCCTTTTTAAGACTCTGTTTGCTGTATTTTCACTGCCTTTTGTAAGATTCCATATGCGGTATCTCTCTGCCTTTTTGTAAGTTTCTACATACTGCATCCCGGACTTCAACACATTGTAACTCGCTGATTGTCCAGCTCTCTTTGGTGTGAACTGCCTAGAAGTCTCATGACTATGGCGGTATAGAAGAATAAAGTTATTATTATTATTATTATTATTATTGTGAAGGGAATTTTTAAAAATAAAATAAAATTCTGGAATCTCTTGTAGCACACCTCGAATCTCTTCGGGGAAAACCACTGTGCCTTGGCACACAGTTTGAGAGACACTGAAGGACCAAGATAACCAATATATACCTAGATTCTATGCAACCTTCATGCTTCCATTACTAACAAGGGCACACGCTGATGTGTTTATTGTAGAGTTGCTTAAAGCTACACTGCAAAAAGAAAGCAGTCACGTCCTGCAGAGAAGCAACAGTATTTTTCAAACACTACTCCGAACAAAGGTTCTGACAGGGCGAAACGTGAAAGGGGGCTTGCTCACACAGATGGGGTGGTGTAGCTGTGCTATCATTTTCATGATAAGGATAAGTACTCACAGCCGTACGCTGATAAGAAATATTTATTTACAGAAAAAGTCCGATTGTATGGCTGTAAAAGATACAGGCCCACGTAATGTTCTATTTCAATTATAGGAAACAAGATAAGCCTGAACTAAACATCCACCTGCCCGGTTCCAACTCTGCTCTCTCCTTGGGATACTTTTACATCCTTAAGTCTTTTCTTTTGGTTCTTTGTTTCTAGTTAAAAGGTGAGCACATTAAATTAAAGCATCTCCTTGTATGTCAGTTTGCATCATATAGGGCACAGGACAGGGTGGGATGTTTTGAATACAGCAGTTATCCAAACACTCTGGAGCTGAATTGTCATACTGGGACAGACCAAAGGTCCACGAAGCCCGGTAACCCGTTCTAATGGTGGTCAATACACTAGTACCTGTCCAAAATCCAAGGAGTAGCAACATTCCATGCTACTGATCCAGGGCAAGACTATGGACTTTTCTTCCAGGAACTTGTCCAAACCTTTTTTTAAAACCAGCTACGCTATCCGCTCTTACCACAACCTCCGGCAATGCGTTCCAGAGCTAAACTATTCTCCGAGTGAAAAAATACTTCCTCTTATTGGTTTGAAAAGTATTTCCCTGTAACTTCATCGAGTGTCCCCTGGTCTTTGTAATTTCTGACGGAGTGAAAAATCGATCCACTTGTCCCCGTTCTACTCCACTCAGGATTTTGTAGACGTCAATCCTATCTCCCCTCAGCCGTCTCTTTTCCAAGCTGAAGAGCCCTAACCGTTTTAGTCTTTCCTCATACGAGAGGAGTTCCATGGATGACACAAGCTTCATTTGAGAATTGGTTCATCAACTGCTTCAAACCCTCAATCAAGCATTATTGTCTGCAAAACAGCATTCTCTTTAAACTTATTCTCCTGCTTGATAATGCCCTGGGCCATCTTGATGATCTATACCCGGATGTAAAGATATTCTATCTGCCTAAAAACACAACTGCTATCCTACAGCTAGTGGACCAAGGGGCTATAGCTACGTTCAAAGTGTACTATTTGCACACAACTTTTTCAAAACTGTAGCAGCAACAGAACGTACTGAAAATAACCTTTTGTGATTTTTGGAAATCGTACAACATTTTACGCTGCACAAAGAACATTGAATCAGCTTGGGAGGGAGTGACAGAAAAGTGTATGCAAGGCATATGGAAAAAAAAATGCCCCAAACATCTTGCGAATAATTTTGAAGGGTTTGACAAAGCTGCAGAACCAAAAGGAAGAGGGGTCCAACCTTGTCTGCAGTAAGAAAACCAATCAGGAGCAAACAAACCAAAACTGCAGATGTGTACAACGAAGTAGGCAAAATTTATTGTGACAACCAAAATATATATTAAAACCTTTTTACCAAACAAGGGACCCAACACGGTCCGTGTTTCGGACAACCTTCATCAGGGGTCCATGGTAGAAAAAGGAAAAAACATGTGTCACAAAAAATGTTGAAAAATACAGTAAAACCAAACCAATAATGTGTCGCGCCGAGAGTCACTAAATGTAGTAGGAATCTCGCTAAAGTGAGATTCCTACTACATTTAGTGACATATTATTGGTTTGGTTTTACTGTGTTTTTCAACATTTTTTGTGACACATGTTTTTTCCTTTTTCTACCATGGACCCCCTGATGAAGGTTGTCCGAAACACGGACCGTGTTGGGTCCCTTGTTTGACAAAGCTGAGCATGCTCGTGTCATAAATAAATAAAAAAATTGTGAAACTTGCTAACCTGTGTAATTTGGAGCGGAAGCTATTGAGGAATTAGTGGAATATGTCGACTGAGAGCTAACTAACAAAGATTTAATAGCGCTGGAGCGCAGCAGCATTTGGTAAAAGAGGAAAGACTAGAAGTAATAACAATAATTTTATTTTTATATACAGCCTAACCAAAATGGTTTACAACAAATAAGCACAAGTCATACAGTGGAGCGTACAATTTAAAAGAAGTTCACTATAAGGGGGTTAGCTGGTGTGTTCTCGAAAGTGAATGCGGTGGTGCAGTGGTTAGAGCTAAAGCCTCGGCACCCTGAGGTTGTGGGCTTGAATCCCGCACTGCTCCTGGGCAAGTCACTTAAGGGCAAATTCTATAAGAAGCGCCCAGAAGTTAGGCACCTAATTAGGCATTGTTCAGCGCGATTCAAGCACAATTAGGTGCTGTTTAGTGAATCACGCTATTTTGGAGGCGCCCAGTAAATAGGCCAGCTCTAGGAACAACTAAAAGTTAGGCGCCTAGCTGAGCGCTTAAGCACGCTTAAGAGCAGTGATTCTTTAAGAAGGTGTCTAACACATAGCCCCGCCCAAGCCTAACATGCATAGCGCCTATTTTTTTGAAGGACGTCTAAATTTTTAGAGGCGCCTTGTTACAGAATCGCGCGTTCTCGATAGGCGCCTACATTTCAATTATTGCTGATTGATTAAAAAGCTTAATTGAGCTTGTTATTCAGTTTCGATAGGTGCCTATCTAGTTGGGCGCCTCTGAAATAGGTGCCTAACATTAGGCACCGGTTACAAAATTTGGGCCTTAATCCCCATTGCCCCAGGTACTTTAGATCAGTGGTTCCCAACCCTGTCCTGGAAGACCACCAGCCAGTCAGGTTTTCAGGATAGCCCTAATGAATATGCATGGGGCAGATCTGCATGCCTGTCACCTCCATTATATGCAAATCTCTCTCATGCATATTCATTAGGGCTATCCTGAAAACCCGACTGGCTGGTGGTCCTCCAGGACAGGGTTGGGAACCACTGATTAGATAAGAGCGGGAGCCCACCGGAACAATTGGGGAATAATTCTTGAGTACCTGAATAATTTGAAATCCCCACAGAATTGTAGGATATGCAGAATATAAATTATTATAATAAAAATAAATAATAAGATGCCCATAGGAATATAATGGGTGCCTTAGCATTTAGTGCACGCTAAATCAGTTAGCGCACCTTAATAGAAGGACACCTATATTAGAATTAGAGGATATGAACCCAAATGTTGAACACAAAAGTGGAACATCAAATGAATGAGCTTTTATGATGCTATCACGAAATTTATGAAGACAAAAAGGAAACTTATAAAGCAGAGCACACTGATGGGATTCTTCTCGAAAGCTACACCCCGAACCCCTACCCCTATAAGTCCTTCCATTTCCTCACAGACATCTACAGCTCCTGATAACTTAGCAGATTTGGTTTGGTTCAGTGTATTTATTTATATCCTGCCCTTACTCAAGGCGGGTTACAAACTAATATACAAAAGCACAAAATGACATACAAGATCGACAATAAATACACCCACAAACCAGAGCAAAAATACATAGGCGACCAGCGCCTTACTGTCACCATCTCTTCTTCATTAACCGCACAGTCTCATACCCTGTATTTCAGCTGGCAAAAAAGATGCCGTTTCAGCAGTCTTTGAAAATTCTGTATGCTCCGTTGTTGACGAATGTATTCAGGGCGATTGTTCCATTCCCAAGGCCCTATACAACGGAATAGACTATCCTCAGCTCTCTTACAGATGGAATTTGCAGCTCTAATTGTTCCGCAGATCGAAGTGGACGAGATGGGACACGTGGTAGAATGCTCTATGCTCTCAACAAGACGTTTAGGAGCCAAGTTGTGCAAGCGTGTATAGACGGTCAGTAATAGCTTAAAGCGAACCCTATCCATCAACTTCAACCAATGCAAACTCACTTAATGTTCTGTCACATGTTCCCGTCTCCCCAACCTAAACAGAGTTCTGATCACTGAATTTTGGGCTACCTGGAGCGCACACAACGCCGACATCGGTACACCCAGAAGAACCAAACTACAGTAATCAAGAATCGAAAGAACAATTGTCTCATATATGTCTCATATATATAAGATGGAAAGAATGTTAGCCTTACAGAAAGGTAACTTTAATAACTTTTAGGAAGTTTGGAGGCCATTAATAGAATATTGCAATGAGTAGTTATTGGATTATCATTTTTCCCTAATAGATATAATTGCAAAGTATTAGGGGGGAGGTTTCTGATTTGATATTAAATTAATAGGAAAGAATATATAATATATTATATGATATATGTAAATACATATGATTTAGTAGGATTAGGAGGGAGGGTTTAAATATTATGATTTCAGTTAAATTGATAGAGAATCAAGTGATATTGTTTAAGTTTAAATGTTATTTTATGTTACACTTGTTGAAAGATGTAAAATGAATAAAGAATAAAAAAAAAAAGAGAACAATTGTCTACAGCAGTGTTTTTCAACCTTTTTATACCTATGGACCGGCAGAAATAAAAGAATGATTCTGTGGACCGGCATCGGTCCGTGGACTGGCGGTTGAAGAACACTGGGATAAGTCATGGGCCAGACGTTGCAACGTCAGAGAGAAGGCTTCGGGTTCAGGCGCAGGATGCCCATAGGAGCCACTGCACGTGGCTTTGTGCACTGAATCAGTTAGGAAGAGAGAGCTGGCTCGAAGATAACGCCGCATTGATCGCACCGTGGACTGGCTGTTGAAGTACACTGTTTTAGGCCTGATGCACGTGCTGGCTCTGTGGACCGACAGGAAATTTCTGTGGATCGGCACTGGTCCATGGACCGGTAGTTGAAGAACACTGGTCTACAGGACTATTTTAAATACATGAGAATGGGATCAGGCTTACATACACTCCGATGATGACCCTGAACCACTACCACACTTTGAACGGTTCGATGACTACAGTATTTTTTTATGTTCTGTAATATATGAGTTATGCAAATTGAAACAAAGTTATCAAATAGGAGTTTCATTTAAACCTTTTTTTATTCAGAATATGTACAGTAAAAATTATTACCTGTATATTAGAGTTGATTTCCTCTACTGTATTCTGTTTATTATATTTATAAATACACCATAATACACAGTACTAAAAATGTTATAAATGGTACAAAAAGGCGGCACCTCGCCTATCGACCAATTCGCTTAATGACATAATTGGTGGTTGTTGAGTGAGGAGTATCTGTATTTCAGTAGGATTTATCACAGTAGAGCCCTGGATTATTTGTATTCAAATATAAATTACGAATAATGTATTTGGGGTACTATTTGGAGCTTAATTGATTATGACTATTCAGTACAGCCTTAGTACAAAGCAGCAATTATGCACTGAGGCATGGATGTCAATCCGCATGCTTTTTGTTGTCACTGTCATGGATAATGTCATTCGTGCCTATGGATGTATATTTTAAAATGCTAATAAAGATGATTGAACTAAAAAAGAAAAAAAAAAAAAAGCTATACAGTCCAGTCTCTAGGTTTCAACAAAGCAAGCGAAATACACAACAGAACCACTAACAGCCAGCGCAGCAGGGATAGGGGTGTGGCAGCAGTGGAATATATATAACCCCCCCCCCCCCCCCTATTTTTCTAAGGTGTGCTAACCGATTAGGGATTGGGAGATTCAAGAGGCCAGGGAGCATAGGGACCAGGAGAGTCAAAGACCAAGGCTGAGGGGGTCTGGCAAGCAACCAGCAGAGGGACTAGCGATACTGGTGGTGACCGATGGAGAGACTGGTGATGGCACTGGATGCTGCCAGAGGAGCCCAGAGTAAGCAGCCTGACAGACCCGGGAGA
Source organism: Geotrypetes seraphini (assembly GCF_902459505.1). Lineage (NCBI taxonomy): Eukaryota > Metazoa > Chordata > Amphibia > Gymnophiona > Dermophiidae > Geotrypetes > Geotrypetes seraphini. The sequence goes on from NC_047095.1 coordinate 50,657,244, forward strand.
ATATTGGTCAAAAGGTTGAGCGAGCAACCAGCAGAGGGACCGGCGGGGCTTGTGGCGACCGGCAGAGAGACCGGTGATGGCATGGGAGCGCTAAACGCGTCCATACACTAACATGCACGCGTTAGTGTTTAGCGCGTGCTAAATCGATTAGCGCACCTTAGTAAGAGGGCCTTGGTATATATATATATATGCCTCCCAGAATTAATTCCAATCACTCTGTGTATGTGAGACAAGAGGAGAGGCACTATGAATGGAGAACTTCTCTACGTGCTATCTTTCAGTATTTCTGTGTTTCCACAGATATTCATTTGGTCATCTGGGGGGGGGGGGGGGGGGAACGACTTTATTTCTCTGGAATCTCCAATGCGATCTGAACCAATTTCAAACCCAACATGTCTTTTCCCTAGTTTCACCCCATGCCAAATTTGGTCACGTTCCATTACATTTTCAGAGTTACTTTGCCCCCAGACAGACATTCTCCACTCCTTATGTATAATTTCTTTCCCACAATCTGTTTAGTTGTGAAGAATAAAAAGGCAAAGAGGGGCTCTAGGAGTAAGTACCCAGAGAGGACCATTTAACAAGAAAAAAAAAAATGCAGTTTTAATCTCCTTGAAGGCAGTGACATGCAGCTTTCCTGTTTCCTCTCTGTTTACATACTGCCGAAATGAAAGCTGTGCACAAAGTCAAGATGGCCCCCATGACATCGCCATTAGAATCCTACAGTGACATCAACCCAAGCATGGCACATAGTCATCTCCGATACCCCTGACCTCAAATATCCCCATCATTCCCTTGCTGGCATCCTCAAGACTACCAGTAGCGAGGAATGAAATCCACGAAAAAAAAATGGCTATTTTCAGGGCATTTTTCAAAGGGATCTAGTCAGTGAGTTAAAAAATTAACCGCCTATGGGATGGGGCTCGATACACAACGTAGAACAAAATCTTTTCAAGACAAAGGAAAATGGTAAAAGGGCATAATTTGAGGCTGAGGAGTGGTAGATTCAAGAGCAATGTTAGGAAATTCTACTTTACGGAGAGGGTGGTGGATGCCTGGAATGCGCTCCCGAGAGAGGTGGTGGAGAGGAAAACGAAGACGGAGTTCAAAAAAGCGTGGGATGAACACAGAAGATCTAGAATCAGAAAATAATATTAAATATTGAACTAAGGCCAGTACTGGGCAGACTTGCACGGTCTGTGTCTGTATATGGCCTTTTCGTTGAGGATGGGCTGGGGAGGGCTTCAATGGCTGGGAGGGTGTAGATGGGCTGGAGTGAGCTTTAACGGAGACTTCAGTAGTTGGAACCCAAGCACAGTACAGGGTAAAGCTTTGGATTCTTGCCCAGAAATAGATAATAAGAATTTTTTTTTAATTTGGATGGACCATTAGGGTCTTTATCTGCCGTCATCTACTATGTTACTATGTTTTTCTGTGGTTACAGTGGTTTACATATTATATACAAATACTTATGTTATACTGGGGCAACAGAGGGTTAAGTGACTTGCCCAGAGTCACAAGGAGCTGCAGCAGGAATCAAACCCAGTTCCCCAGTTTCTAAGACCACTGGACTAACCATTAGGCTACTCCTCTAAATATAGATGGGCATTTTCAATATGACGTACAAATCCGAGTTTGGCCATTTTCCAGAAGACGCACAAAAATCCAGTAGCAAATATGCTCATTTTCAAACTGCAAAACATCTATCTTGTTTTCTCAAACATGGTCATGTTTCAGCTGTGCATTTATCTTTTTGAACCATTTGTGGGGGGGGAAAACTCCAAAAACAAACACGTCTAAAAGAAAAAAAGCACAAAACAAGCCATCGGGATGTAGGAGGGATCAGCATTTTTAGCAAACTGGCGACACAGACATCTCAGCAGAGCAGTAGGTATCTTAACTGCACATAAAAGGTCCCCAGGTACACATCTCATATAAGCCCCCCCCCCCCCTATGGTGTATATTGATCCCTCCAAAATCTGCCAAATACCTACCAGGCCCAACACCACACCAATAGCCTTCATGCCTGCAGGTAGGACCTACAGTATATGATGGTACAGTAGGTTTTGGGTAGATTTTGGAGGCCTCACACTGGATATCTTCTGAAATGTTCGATTATGACAGAAAAAAAATGTCTAAGTCATAAGCCTGATCTAGTCCAGTCTACATTACACCTCTAACATGCCTCCTTCAGGCAGAAAAACAGCACAGAAATCCCTCTAGAAAGTGATTTTGAAAATAGTAAATTGGGACGATTTGGCATGAAAAACATCCATCTGCCCCTTTATGCCACTTTTTGGATGTCTTTCTTTTTTAAAATAAGCCCCTTGGAAGGGCATAATCAAAAGATATGTCTGAGTCTAATTTGGATGTAGAGTGCTAGTTGCCCAAAGTCGGCAGTGGTAAAATGTTTATTATCAAAAAGTATGTCCCCCCCCCCCCCCAATTTATTTTATTTTTTTTAATCGTCTATCTGTACGTTCAGGCGTCTATCCTTATACCACATTCTCAACCAAAAATTAATCCAAGTCCCAGATGCCCAGAACCAGACCTTTTGGACATGGGAAGGGCCAGCACTGTGATGCACTGGCCACCCAGACATGGCAACAGAGAAGTGAGTCACCTTACAGGGCACTGCTGTGAACTTCTTAAAAAGGGTGCCACATAAACATTCTCACCAGAGCTCCTTTTTAGAATATGGTGAGCCCCCCAAAACACACTATACCTACTTGCCTACAACCTCAATATCCCTTATGGCTGCAGGTGCCACCTATAAGGCAGTACAATGGGGTTTGGGGGCTCACATTTTCCACCAAGAGTGTAGTGGTTCACTAGCCCCCCCACTCCCATCCAGACTACTTAAGACACCTCTCTGAAGCTCTACTAGGCTTTCCTACACCAGGTGCTGATGTTCCAGAGGCAGGTACAGTGGTACCTTGGATTACGAGCATAATCCGTTCCAGGAGCATGCTCGTAATCCAAAATGCTCGTTTATCAAAGCGAGTTTCCCCATAGGAAATAATGGAAACTCGCTTTGATGCGTTCTCCCCCCCCCCCCCCCGAGAACCGGCATTGCTCCCCTCGAAGGCCCCCTCTGTGTTCAGGCCCCCCCCCCTGCGATCCGGCACCCCCCCTGCCTCGAACGGCCCCCCCCTCCACGATTGGGCACCCCCCTGCCACGATCTAACCCCCCCCGACACAATTGGGCACACCCCCGCCGCTTCTTACCCTCATCTGGGCACTCTTGAAGATCAGCCTACTCGTCTGTTGGGCCTTGAGCATCTGAGCATGCTCAAGGCCTGCGAGTTCACGTTCACATTCAGAATGTGAACTCGCAGGCCTTGAGCATGCTCAGATGCTCAAGGCCCAGCAGACGAGGAGGCCGATCTTCAAGAGTGCCCAGATGAGGGTAAGAAGCGGCGGGGGGGGGGGTGCCCAATTGCGTCGGGGGGGGGGATGTCGGATCATGTCGGGGGGTATTTTATGACAACTTGTCTTTTTTTCTCCCAGTCAATGGCAACATTTCTCCTGCCTTCTTTCTAATAACCTCTTTTCCTGAGAAAACTGTTTAGTCTGTTTTACAAGATAAAGGTGGATATACTCATCAGGATATTATGCCCTTGAGCAACAGAGGAACATCAGTTTTCCCCTTTGTCTACTGAAGGGTGCACACCCGCTGTCATGGGGCATCCAGAAGTTTCGCCTTGCCCCTGGAATTTTCACTGCCACACATTTCTCTCCTGGAATCTTTCGCCCCCACACATTTCGCTCCCGGATGTTATTGACCCATTACTGAGTCAGCATTAACCTCTCATTTTGTGAATGTTTGTTCATCTGAACATACCATTGTAATCTTTGTTCACTTGACCCAGAATTTTTGACCCATTCATAATAAGGCCACAATGAAATTTAATTTTTCTTTTTTTTTGGGGGGGGGGGGGGGGGGGGCGGGGGGCACAGGAACGGGAGGGGGGGTGCACTGGTATTGCAGAAATAGAGAAGGCAGGGAGGAGAATCGGAGTCATCGTAGACAGTTCACCGCGATGAAACTGTCCTAGACTCTCGGAATGGGACGATTCATCGCAGCCGTATTCACTTCTCTTGTTGCTTTGACTTTTTTACTTGA